>NC_080385.1:56326626-56936045 GCF_014773155.1 Arachis stenosperma | reverse complement strand
TATCTTTCTTCACATTCAAACATTTCTTTTATTGAATTAAAGATGCAGGGGACAAAACATGCTTTTAGTCAAGTAGAAGTAAACACACAAGCACAAACTTAAACTAGCTTACTTATTTTAAGAGAAAATTGAATCTGTTTGAACTAAGTGAACACTTTAACAGAACATAACTCAAAACATTTCTCAACAGCAAAGGTTAAGTATAGATACAACCTATTGGTTTGCAGTTCCTTTGTTCTTCCTTCTGTTGTGCCCCTTTTTGAGTCATGATGCACAATGTCTTCAATTGGTAGTTAATTCCCAGACTTAATTCCTTGCTACTTCCTCTGATTCAACAGTTTAGCTCTGGGCAAACTTTTATGTTCTTGCTAAAGGTTATAAAGTTAGGACTAAAAAGCAGTTATATGGTTGAATAATCTGTTTGATTGCTTGAAACTAGCAATGTGCAAGAAGTTAGAATGTGTTTCTGAATGAGGTCTTGGTGGAACACCAAACTTAGAATCCTACATTCTCCCTTAATTTGTTTTTGGTGTGCAACACCAAACTTAGTTCCTTGCAATACATATCAATTATTCAACACTTCTATTGAAAAAGCTATGAAAAGAAAACTACCTCAGGTTGGGTTGCCTCCCAACAAGCGCTCTTTTATTGTCACTAGCTTGACATCTTTCAATTCTTTTCAAGAGGGTTGTAGGTTCTGGACCTCTTTTTCCTTATCCCATTGTCCTCCCAAGTACAACTTTGCTCTGTGACCATTCACTATGAATTGATTCTTTGTTGCCTCATCAAGCAGTTCAATACTCCCATAGGGAAAAACCTTTGTTACCACGTATGGCCCAGTCCACTTAGACCTTAGTTTGCCAGGGAAAAGTTTAAGCCTTGAATTGTACAGGAGCACTTGCTGTCCTGGCTTGAATTCCTTCTTTGTGATCTTCTTGTCATGCCACCTCTTAGCTCTCTCCTTGTATATCTTGGCACTTTCATAAGCGTCTAGCCTGAATTCATCTAACTCATTTAGTTGTAACAGCCTTTTCTCTCCTGCAGCTTGGGGATCAAGGTTGAGGAGTTTAGTGGCCCAAAAAGCTCTGTGTTCGAGCTCTACAGGGAGGTGGCAGGATTTGCCATACAAAAGCTGAAAGGGTGACTTGCCAATAGGAGTTTTAAAAGCTGTCCTATATGCCCACAATGCATCCTCTAGCTTTCTAGCCCAACCTTTTCTCGTGATTCCCACTGTTTTCTCTAGGATCTTCTTTAATTCCCTATTTGCCAGTTCAGCTTGGCCGTTAGTCTGAGGGTGGTAGGGTGTGGCTACCTTATGGACTACTCCATATTTGTGGAGGAGTTTTTCCATCTGTTTGTTGCAAAAGTGACCACCACCATCACTAACAAGCCCCTTGGGCACTCCATATCTTGTAAAAATGTGTTTTTTAAGGAATTGGAGGACGATTTGTGCGTCACAAGTAGTTGTGGCTATGGCTTCCACCCACTTTGAGACGTACTCCACTGCTACTAAGATGAATCTGAAAGAGTAGGAAGGGGGAAAGGGTCCCATGAAGTCAATTCCCCATAGGTCGAACAATTCTAACTCCAAGATAAAGTTTTGAGGCATCTCATTCCTTCTTGTTAATCCTCCTGCTTTCTGACATTCATTACATTGGTGAACATATTCTCTGGCATCCTTGAAGATGGTTGGCCAATAGAAGCCACTCTGCAGTACTTTTGCAGCTGTTTTTTCTGGGCCAAAGTGTCCACCATAAGCTGAACCATGACAATGCCACAAGATGTCCCTTATTTCACTCTCGGGAACACACCTTTTGATTACTCCATCAGAGCATCTTTTGAATAGGAAGGGTTCATCCCATGAAAATTTCCTTGCTTCATTGATTAACCTCTTCACTTGTTGCTTAGAGAACTCTTGAGGTATCTTCCTTCCAACTTTGTAGTTTGCTATGTCAGCAAACCAAGGTGCTTGCTGGATCTGCAAGAGGTGCTCATCTGGGAAGCTTTCATTTACGGGCTGAGAAGCTTTTTGAATTGTTTCATGTGGTAGCCTTGACAGATGATCAGCAACCCGGTTTTCAGTGCCCTTCCTATCTCTTATCTCAATGTCAAACTCTTGTAGGAGCAATATCCACCTGATGAGTCTCGGTTTAGCATCTTGCTTTGACATCAAATACTTAAGTGCAGCATGGTCAGTATAAACCACAACTTTGGATCCGATCAAGTATGATCTAAACTTATCAAATGCATAAACTACAGCTAGCAACTCTTTCTCTGTTGTGGTGTAATTTCTTTGGGCATCATTTAACACTTTACTTGCATAATATATAACATGATGCAGATTTCCTTTCTTTTGCCCAAGTACAGCACCAATTGCAAGGTCACTTGCATCACACATGAGTTCAAAAGGTAATTCCCAATCTGGAGGTGTGATGATTGGTGCTGTTGTGAGTTTATGTTTTAAGGTTTCAAAGGCATGCCGGCAGTTTTCATCAAACACAAAAGGGTTATCAAGCATTAACAGATTACTTAAAGGTTTGGCTATTTTTGAAAAGTCCTTGATAAACCTTCTATAAAATCCGGCATGTCCCAAGAAACTTCTAACAGATTTCACATTAATTGGTGGAGGGAGTTTTTCTATTATCTCAACCTTTGCCTTATCAACCTCTATCCCTTTTCTTGAAACTTTATGGCCAAGGAGAAATGGCATTTTTCCCAGTTTAAAACCAAATTAGTTTCTTGGCACCGTTTCAAGATAAGGGTTAAATGGTTCAGGCAAGCATTGAAATTATCACCAAAAATAGAGAAGTCATCCATGAAGACCTCTAGAAATTTTTCGACCATATCAGAGAAAATGGATAGCATACACCTTTGAAATGTGGTAGGGGCGTTGCAAAGCCCAAAGGGCATCCTTCGGTATGCAAAGACTCCAAATGGGCATGTAAAGGCAGTCTTCTCTTGGTCCTTGGGGTCCACCACGATTTGATTATACCCAGAATATCCATCCAAAAAGCAATAATAGGCATGACCGGCCAACTGTTCTAGCATCTGATCAATGAATGGAAGAGGAAAATGGTCCTTCCTAGTGGCATCATTCAATCTTCTATAGTCTATGCACATCCTCCATCCAGTCACCGTTCTAGTAGGAATCAACTCATTCTTCTCATTGGTGATGACCGTCATTCCTCTTTTCTTTGGTACAACCTGAACCGGGCTCACCCATGGGCTATCAGATATTGGGAAGATTATCCCTGCATTCCACAACTTCATTACTTCTTTCTGGACAACTTCCTTCATTGTGGGATTTAGCCTTCTTTGAGGTTGAACTACTGGTTTGGAATTATCTTCCAAGAGGATTTTATGCATACATACTGCAGGGCTGATTCCTTTCAAGTCATCAATGGTCCATCCTAAAGCATCTTTGTGAGCTTTGAGTACATCAAGGAGCTCTCCCTCTTCCTTCTTTGTCAGGGATGAATTAATGATCACTGGAAAGCTTTCTGATGTGCCTAGAAATGCATATTTGAGATGGGGGGGGTAGTGGTTTCAGTTCTTGTTTTCGTACTTCTTCCTTCTTGTCTTGTTTTTCATCTTGCTCAATGGAAGTCTCAGCTACTTGTTCTTCTGTTGCCCCTTGATTTCCTTCTTGCTCCTGAAAATTTTCTTCCAGCATTTCTTCCACCAAACTCTCTATCATATCAACTCTTACGTAGTCCTCTTGCTCAGGAATGTGTTGCATTGACTTGAAAACGTTTATGACCATTTGTTCATTATGGACCCTGAAGATCATTTCTCCTTTTTCTACATCAATGATGGCCCTTGCCGTGTGTAGAAATGGCCTTCCCAAAATGATTGAGTCGTTTCCTTCCTCTTCAGTATCTAAAATCACAAAATCTGCTGGGAAGATAAATTCCCCAACCTTCACCAACAGATTCTCCACAATTCCATTGGGTGTCTTGATTGATCTGTCAGCCATGACTAATGACATCCTGGTGGGTTTAAGCTCTTCTATAGCAAGCTTTCTCATCATTGAAAGAGGCATTAAATTGATGCTGGCACCAAGGTCACAGAGAGCTTTGTTGAGAATTATTTTGCCAATGGTGCATGATACTACAAAGCTTCCCGGATCCTTGAGTTTTGGTGGAATGCCCCGTTGAATCACAGCACTACATTCCTCGGTGAGTAATACGGTTTCCTTCTCAAGCCAACTTCTTTTCTTGTTAATAAGTTCTTTCAAAAACTTGGAATACAGAGGCATTTGCTCAAGTGCTTCAGCCAAGGGAATATTGATTTCCAACTTCTTAAAAATCTCAAGAAACTTATGAAAATGTTGGTCCTGAGCTTCCTTGTTGAACCTCTGGGGATAAGGCAGTGGAGGTGTAATACTTTTCCCTACTTGCTGTTGTCTTTGTTGGTTGCCCTTCTCTTTAAGTTTCTCAGTGCTTTTGTTTGGTATCACCTCTTGATCCTTGGCTTCACCTGCCTTTGTTTGCTTCTCATCCTCTGTTGGTTCTTTGATGCTCTCTGTTTGCTTCTTTGTAGTGTCATTGTTGCTCATCAACGTTCTCCCACTCCTTAATTGTATTGCCTTGCATTCCTCCTTGGGATTTGGGATTGTGTCACTGGGCAGTGAGCTTGAAGGTCTCTCAACAGAAATTTACTGTGAGATGTGAGTGGTGGATGGTGGACATTTTGGTTAGTGGGTTGGTTATTGGATTGGTACTGGTTGAGATTGGGGTAGTTGTTTTGAGGTTTTCTATAAGTGTTTTGGTTAGTTTGCTGATGGTTGTAATTTTGGTTGTTTCTTGGGTTGTTTTGGTTTGAGTTCCTCTGCCATGGTTGTTGGTTTTGGTTGTGAGTGTCTCCCCATCTGAGGTTGGGGTGATTTTTCCATAAGGGGTTGTAAGTATCACCATAGACTTCATTTGGACTAGAATGCATGTACTGGACTTGTTCTTGCTGTTGCTCCTCTTGAATTTCTTCATTTTGCCCCCATGTAGTTGATGGATGGCTAGTGTTAACTGCTGCAACTTGGAGGCTATCAATCTTCTTGGTCATTTGCTAAAATTGTTGTTGAATTTGCTGCTGCATCATCTTGTTTTGAGCCAAGATTGAGTCAACTCCTTCTAGCTCCATTACTCCTCTCCTTTGTGTTGGTTGGCGGTTTCTTTGATGAGCAAAGAAATATTGGTTGTTAGCCACCATATCAATGAGATTTTGAGCTTCCTCTGCAGTTTTCATGAGTTGCAGAGAACCTCCAGCTGAATGATCCAAAGCTTCCTGGGATTTCAATGTTAAGCCCTCATAGAAATTCTGCAGCTTATCCCACTCAGTGAATATTTCAGGAGGACACTTCCTGATTAGAGCCTTGTATCTCTCCCATGCCTCATGGATGGGTTCAGCCTCCATTTGTGTAAATGTTTGTACCTCTGTCTTCAACCTTATAATCCTTTGAGGTGGGTAAAATTTGGCAAGGAACTTGGTTACCAAATCATCCCAATTATTGATGCTGTCTCTTGGAAAAGATTCCAACCATTGAGTGGCCTTGTCCCTGGGAGAAAATAGGAATAGCAATAGCTTGTAGCTGTCAGGAGGCACACCATTAGTTTTGACAGTGTTACAAATCCTCAAGAAAGTGGATAGGTGTTAGTTCGGGTCTTCAAGTGGTCCTCCACCGAAAGAACAATTGTTTTGAACCAAAGTGATGAGTTGTGGCTTTAGTTCAAAATTGTTTGCATTGACATTTGGAGCTAAGATGCTGCTTCCACAATATATAGGATTTGCAAAGGTATAGGAGGCCAAAACTCTCCTCTGGGGTGGGTTGTTATTGTTGTTGTCTGCTCCACCAAGTGGATTGGTTGAATGTTCCTCCATATCTTGGAATTCTTCTTCGGATTCCTCTTCTCCAACAATATTTTTCCCTCTTTCAGCTCTTCTTAACCTCCTGAGAGTTCTTTCGTCTTGTTCATGAAGATTGGGTGTGGTTCTTCTTGTACCTGACATACAAGCAGAGCATAAGAAACACACTAAACTAGTGACACTTCAATCTAATGCTGAATTGAAGTTCTAGTTAGTTTAAGCAAAAAATCAAACAGTTAGTGGGTTAATTGAAAATTAAAAGATAGAAAAGTAAAAGTGCTTGATCTAAACTATCACCTCACTTAATCATTGTCAATCTATTCAATCCCCGGCAACGGCGCCAAAAACTTGATGTGCGGAAAACGATCCGACACAAAACTCACTGGCAAGTGCACCGAGTCGCATCAAGTAATAATAACTCACGGGAGTGAGGTCGATCCCACAGGGATTGAAGGATTGAGCAATTTTGGTTTAGTGGTTGATTTAGTCAAGCGAATCAAGATTTGGTTGAGTGATTTGTGATTTGCAGAAATTAAATTGCATTGAAAGTAAAGGGAATGTGTAAATTGCATGAAATTAAAGAGGGCAAGAAATTAAAGTGCTGAATCTTAAAGAACAAGAAATTAAAGGGCAAAAACTTAGAACACAAGAAATGTAAATTGCAGAATCTTAAATTGCAAGAAATGTAAATGGCTTGAATTGTAAAGGGAATTGGGAGTTGGATTTGCAGGAATTAAACAAGGAAAAGTAAATTGCATCAAACAGAAGAGTAAAAGGGGTTTGGGATTGAATCGGATATGAAGCAGAAAAGTAAATGAACATAGCAAGTAGTAAACAGAGAATTGAAGTGGGAAATTCAGATCTCAGGGGTCCAGAGACTAGAAAACCAAGTCTAGATCTCACTACCTTCCTTGATCCAACAAGAACAATTGCAAGGGAAATGTAAATTGCAAAGAAAGTAGATGAAGAGCAATTAACAGAAAATTTAAATTTAATTAAGCAGTAAAGAAACAGAGAGATCCAAGTATGAGATTGAAACAGAATTTCTTCAATTCTCCAACCCAAGATCCAAGCAATTGTAATTGAAATTGAAAGCAATAAAACTAAGAGGAAGAGAAGTGAATTCTCCTTCCCCGAGACTAAGAAACTCAAAATCACTCAAGACCCAAAAACTATTCTGAAAACATCAAAGAAAAAGCTCAAAAGAAAAATCCCCCCGAATAACTTGAATTCTATCCTATTTATACACTTTCTTCAAATGATCTTCAAGCCTTGAATTGGGCCTTTGCTCTTGGTGGAATTGGGTTGAGAGAGGCCTTGGTTGATTGCTCTTGGAGTTTGGAGAGGAACCAAAGTGAACCAATTGAACTGGGTTGAAGGTTTGCAAAAGTTTGAGTAAAAGTTTGAGTAAAAGTTTGAGGCTAACTTTTACTCTAACTTTTCATATCAGCCTCCATGCTTTGCTGCTATCCACGTTGGGGCAAAAGTTAGGGGTCTAACTTTTGCTCCAACGTTGGCCTCCTTATGTGTACTTATGGCGCCAACGTTAGCCCAAAAGTTAGAGGCTAACGTTGGCGCAAACTTTTGCTCCCAGGGTGCATTCTTCATGTGCCAACGTTAGCCCAAAAGTTAGGGGCTAACGTTGGCGCAAACTTTTGGTGCCCATGGTGTTCTTTTCATGCGCCAACGTTAGCCAAAAAGTTAGGGGCTAACGTTGGCGCAAACTTTTGATGCCCAGGGTGTTCTTTTCATGTGCCAACGTTAGCCCAAAAGTTAGGGGCTAACGTTGGGGCTAACTTTTCACCCAAAAGTTTGTGCAAAAGTTTGAGGCTAACTTTTGGTCCAGCTTTTTGCTTCCTGGTTCATTTTCACTTATTCCATTGTCCTGTCTTCCTCCTAGCCATTCCTTCTTGCTTCAACCTTTCTCCAAGCTTTCTTCACCTATCATTAATCAACCAAACACATCAAAGCTATGCTCAAAATCATGAGATATTCATTCTTTCACAATATGCAACAAATATAGCATAAAACCTCATGAAATTGCATTAATTCATCTATGGTTGATTCAATCAAAGGAAGCATGAAAATCTACCCAAATTGGCTTGCTTAGACCTCAAGAAAGTGCATAATTCAAGTGAAAACAAAAGAAAAAGACTAGTGAAACTAGGCTAAGATGACTTGTCATCAACTAACGTTGGCTTGTGTTTCCTCTTCCACGTTAGAGTTCACGTTAACTAAGTTAATGTGACTCTTAACGTGGATCATTGCCAAGTTCTCCAACGTTAATGGTGTTCACTTTTACCATTAACATTGGAGTTCCTTCTTCTTCTACGTTAACTACCATGTTAACTTAGTTAACGTGGCAAGTAACGTGAGCTTTGGGTGGCTTCGCAGGCGTTATTGGTGATCACTTTTCTCATTAACGTTGCAAGCTTTACCATTCCACGTTAGTGTTCACGTTAACTAGGTTAACATGAATACTAACGTAGTTCTCCCTTGCTTCCTTTGCCCTGAAAACAAGCAATTAAAGTGCATCAAAGCTCTAGCTAAAGTCATGAGATTATGCATCATTAATTTATCATACAATTCTAGCAAAATACTCATGAAATTGTGCAAAGTTCATAAAAGTTGCTTGAATCAAGGTGTAAGTGTAATTTCATCCAAAACTTGCCTTATTCACTAAGAAAATGCATGAAACTATCCTAAAACAGTAAAGAAAAGGTCAGTGAAACTGGCGTAGATGCCCTGGCATCACAACACCAAACCTAAAGCTTGTTTGTCCCTAAGCATGTACAGAAGCATAAGAAGAATGAAATGAAATAACAAGAAGATAAGATAGAAGTAGCATTCTTGGTTTATGGGGTTTCATGCATAGCAACTTAGGTTCTTTCCCTCTAGGTTTCAAGCCTTTATGATAAGCTTTCAGTCAACACTCCCAAACTAGTTGGTTTTAAGGTGCTAGGTGTTAAGACACCCCTAAGGACTTACTCCCTCAAGTCTCTCTCCCTCATACATACACACCACAGGCATATGGTTTGTTATTTTTCCTTTCTTGAGACCTTGGTGTCCAGCACCTCTTTGGGTTACTAAGTGTTTTGTATCAAAGGTTACTCTTGATAGTGGACTTTCAGCTGATAATCCCAGATTAGTTAATCCAAGTTACCAAGTGATAATGCACCCCTGAGAGCTTATTCGTCCAAGTATATCCTTTGTACATAAACACCACAAACATATGCCTCAGTTTTGAAACCCTTGATGCCTAGCATTGTTTCTTATTATGGTTCTTTTCTTTTCACTTTTATTACTCTTTCTCTTTTCTTTTTGGGATCTTATTGTTTAGCTAGTCTCAAAGGGTGTGTCTCAAATAAAGGACTTAGGATAGATAGTTGCTTTCTTTCCTTCTTTGGTGAACCAACTTAGCTTACTAATCAACCTTCCACAAACATTCAGAATGCACTTCATAAAATAACTCCACTCTTGTTCTTTTCATAATATTTTCTTTTTGATTAACTTAAAGAGATAGGCATACAAGTAAGAAAGGTGAAAGTGAACACTTAAGGCATTAGGCTAGCACACTTAGTTTAAGCAATAAAACTTAAATGCATAATTGAAAGTCCTAAACTACCATGGAAGCATGTTCTATTTCATACATGATTTTCCTTATTTAAAGCTTTTGAAATAGATAAACTAAGAAGGAACTTCACCACCTTTCACTTGTTAGTATGCTCATGTTCTCCTGCTACCTTGGGATTCTCCTTGATTACTTGGGTCTCCATTCCCCTTGTGCTTCCCCATAAGCTTTTTCCAGAAACCGGCATCCTCCATCTTCTTATCCTTTATTCGTTCGAACTCGAGCTCATGGAAGGCTATTTTGAATCTCCCAGCGTCGAAGGAAAGATACTCCATGGGTTCCTTTCCTCTTCACCTTTTGGAACTTGATGATGCCATGTAGGATAGTTGATATATTGGTTAGTTCTCAAGATGGCTAGGAGGGTGTATGTGAAGCCTTGGTGAAGGGTGATGTGTGTATGACCGAAAGAAGGGAGTGGGAATAAGTATGTATGGAGAGATTGTGTGAAGGGGTTTATATAGGAGATGGCAATTGATTGAAGGGTGTGGATTGATAGTGTTGTTTGATACTGGACGGTTGGGGTTTTGGATTGAATGAGCATAAGGATCACCTCCTTTATGGGGGCCTTGGTTCGGTCTTCAAAACTATCCATTCCCAATATTGCATGGCAATACTTCCAAGGACATTCCCCATGAAGACAAGTGTGAAATTCCCTTGGCCGAATCTCCCTTCTTCAATTGCCCCATCAAGTACCATCAATGTACTTTTTGATTCCCTATATACGAAAAGAAAATGTGATGGGTTATTTGAAATTTTTGGTGGGAAAAAGAAAATGAACTAACAAAATATTTATTTTTCTTTTGTTTTTACATGACTAAATGCCTTCTATGAATGTAAGTCAATCAACCATTAAGCTTCCATGCATGCACGTTGGTACACCAAACTTGTTTGTGATTACATGGTGCAACAAGTTTGGGGAATAAATCTTCCTCATATGGTGTGTTCAAACCTCACTTGATGTGTTTTGAACACCAAACTTATCATGTACTATACGTTGCATGTAGAGGAGCTTTATATTAGTTGTCAAAATTGATTTGAAATTCCATGAAAATTCCTTTATTACTTATTATTAGAGAATTAAGAAAAGAGGTATAGAACATGGGTTGCCTCCCATGAAGCGCTTCTTTAACGTCATTAGCTTGACGGTTGACCCTTGTCAGGGTGGTTGGTGGTGCTTGAAATCCTCTCTTCTTGCAGTGAACCTATGTCCATTGGCTTTGTTGATAAGCTCCATATGCTCCAAAGATAAAATTTTGTTGATAGTGTACACAGGAGGCAGCTGAGATGGAATAGTGGGGAGGTGAGGTGGTATAGATGGAAAGTATGCAGAGATCACTTCATCACCTGGTGAGAAATTTTCTGTAGGAATTTTCTTATTTCTCCATCCTCTTGGACCTTTCTTCTTTGTATCTTTTGATACACCTACTTGTTCTCTATAGCTCCTTTCCTTAAGGGATCCTTATTGTTGCCTCTGCGTGAATCTGGTGGTTCTGGTTCCCTTTGGATTACCTTTGAAGGTGGTTCTTTCTGAATAGGTGGCTTCCCATCTAATGTGGTTTCCAATTGTGTTGTTTATGCTTCCTTGTTTGTTTCTTGCGTCAGTGCTTCATGCTGCTCTTCTCTTAATTCTTTGTTTTCTTAACTTGATTCTTGTGAGAGTTTGAAAACATTGAAAGTGAGCTGCTCATCATGTATTCTCAGCACTAGCTCTCCTCGCTCTACATCTATGAGTGCTCTGGATGTGGCTAGGAATGGTCTTCCCAGAATGATGGGATAGATAGGATTTTCATCCATTTCTAGAACAACAAAATCTGTGGGAAGATAGTAGCTCCCAACCTTAACCAGCACATTTTCAACCACTCCTATTACTTGCTTTTGAGTTTTGTCAGCCAACCTGATGATTACATCAGTAGGAGTTAGTTCATTGATTTGGAGCTTCTTCACGAGGGAGAGAGGCATTAAGTTGATGCTTGCTCCCAAGTCACAAAGCCCTTTGTCAATCATTGTTCTTCCTATGGCACAAGGAATGTGGAAACTCCCTGGATCCTCCTTCTTTGTGGGTGGCCCTGGTTGAATGAGAGCACTACAATCCCTGTTCATCTTTATTGTTTGTCCGCCCTTCAATGGACTTTTTCTGGCTAGTAACTCCTTTATATACTTGATGTAGAAAGGCATTTGCTGGAGAGCTTTAATAAATGGTATATTTACATCAAGAGATGCAAACATATCAAGGAACCTTGAGTACATTCTCCCTGCTACACCACCTTTTAGCTTGTGGGGAAAAGGTGCATATGGGTTCAACACCTCCTTCTTCTTTAGCTCTTCCTTGGATGTAAGTTGAGTTGTATAGCTTCCTTCTGATGGTATTTTTGTGGAAAAACAAATTTCCAACACACACATAACTCACCGGCAAGTGTACTGGGTCGTATCAAGTAGTAAAACTCACTTAGAGTGAGGTCGATCCCACGAGGATTGATGGATCAAGCAACTTTAGTGGGTAATTAGTTTAGTCAAGCTATCATTGAAGTGAATTGTGTGAAATTGTAGCCAACAGAAAGTAAATGGCAATGAATTTAAAGTTGCAGAATGTAAATTGGCAAGTAACTTAAATGACAAGAAATGTAAATTGCATCAAATGTAAAGGGAAGTGGGAGCAGGGAAATTAAATGAGATCAGTAGATCAAAGCTGAGAACAATTGCAGAAAGCTTAAATTGCATGAAAGTAAATTGAGAGCAATGTAAACAGAGAAGCAAAATTGCAGTGAATCAAAACTTAGAGCAATTACAGAGGAATTAAAATCGTGCAGGAAATGTAAATGAGAATTGCAGCAAGCTAAATGTGAACATAAATGTGAAATTGCAGAATGCAGGAGAGGAAATTGAAGAGGAATGAAATAGAAAGTGAAAATGCTTGAAGGATTGAAAGCAGACAATGACAGATGCTAAATTGCAGCAATTTAAAAGAATGTTGAAGATCTCAGGGGTGGATGAGACTAGAAAACAAGTCTAGATCTCAAGTCCTTCCTTGATCCAACAAGAGAATAATTGCAGAAAAGTAAAGGAACAGATCGCAGAAGAAGAAGATTTAAAACAGCAAATGAAAATTGAATTATGCAGTAAAAGAACAAGAGAGAATTCAAGGTGAGATTGAAACAGAATTTCTTCAATTCTCCACCCAAAATTCAAAATAGAAAATGAAAACTAAGAGAGAGAGCTTTCTAATGGAGCTGCCCTCCAATATTCTCTAATGGGGCTCTCCTTACAAAGATGAAAATGATGCCTTATATAGGCTTTACAAAGTGAAAATGAAATTAAAACAAATTAAAATGAAAATCCTAATCTAATTGATCCTTGTGCCTTTGAGTGATGATGTGGGCTTTGCTTGCTTTGGATTTGAGGAGAAATGGGTTTGGTTGGCCTTGATTCAATTTGGAGAAGAATTGAATTAAATTGGATTTTTATTGAATTTTTGGCCCATGTGAAAATTGCTGCCAAGAGGATGCTCAGCTCAAGTGGGGAGCTGAGCATTGAAGCCTTTTGTGGGGATCTTTTGTAGCGTGCAATGTTGGGGAAGGCACCAGGGGAATGCTCAGGTCACCTAGCTCACAAGGTGAGCTGAGCATTGGGGCCTTGTATGCATGCCTTGTGCGCGTCTTTGTTCCCTGGCCGTGACAAATTGTTGTGCACTCCTTCCTTGGTCCGTGTCAAGCATGCTTGTGTGCATTCATGAGTAGCGCTCTGCTCACCTTGTGAGCTGAGCATTGGCTTCCAAGGGGAGGTCCCTGGTTCGAGACTTGAGAGAAGCATGCGCTGAATTTTCCTTTGTGAAGGAAGTAGCGCTTCTCTCTCCTCTCTTCCTTGAGGTGTTGAGTTCGAATCCTGGAGGTGGCATTTTGCCAATTTTTGGCTTGTTTTCCTTTGGAGTAGCGCTTCCCCCCTTCCCTTAGGTCATGGGTTCAAACCTTGGGGCAAGCATTGGCAACTTATTTCCTTTGATTTTTCTTTGATGAATGCCCGATAGTGCTCACTTGGTGAGTTGAGCATTATTTTTCCCTTCCTTGTTTCTTTGCTTCAAATTGTGCTCAGCTCACAAGGTGAACAGAGCATTGAAACATTGCCTCCTTAGAATTTTCCTTTGTGCTCCTTTCATGTGCCACACTTCCTCATGTTCTTTGCCACACTTTTCTTTTCCTTGAGCCACACTTCTTAAGCCACGCTTTCTTCTTTTCTTCTTTTCTTCACCTACAAGAAATCAAAATAACCAATCAAAGTATCACCAAATTCACAAGGTTTATAAATGATTAAAAATTAATTAATTTTAGCCCAAACCTCATGATTTAGCATCAATTAAATGGTGGTTATTTGATTTAAAGATGTCATGCATTTTCATTCCAAATTACTTACTTAGAATGCAAGAAAGTGCATAAAACCTAGTGAAACAAGTGAAATTTAGCTTGAAAAATAGGTATATGATGACTTGTCATCTCCTTCCTCCTGGCTTTCCTTTTGGTTATTCTGGAGGTGTTCTACTCCATTCATACTCCCCTCAGTACTTGTAGTTATCATTTTGCATTCTTCCCATCTCACCTTCTTTGTTTCTCCTCTTGGATTCTTCTCTGTATCACTGGGGAATCCATCAGTGGGTTTGGGAATTTGTTGAGATAAATACCCTACTTGGGACTCCAATCTCTTGATATTTTCTCCTTGGTTCTTGATATTGGCTCGCACTTCTTCCTTAAACACTTTATTATCTTGGACTTCTCTGCATAAGCTTTCAAGTAGAGCTTCAATCTTTGAGAGCCTATCATCTGTTGATGATGGTGGGTTGAGATTAGGTGGTTGAGAAGGTTGGTTAGATGGATGTTGGTAATATCTCTGTGAGGTGTTTTGATGAGTAGCAATGTTGTTGAAGTTGAGGTTGTGACATCTCTGATCTTGTCCTTGGTCTTGTTGGCTTTCCCATCCAAAGTTGGGGTGATTTCTCCATCCAGAGTTGTAAGTTTTGGAGTATGGATCATGGACTTGTCTAGGTGAGTTTCCAACATAGTTGGCTTGCTCCCAATCACCTTCTTCTCCTATGTTTACTCCTTCTTGAGCTGATGATGAGGTGATGGCTGCTGCAACTTGTTTCTCCTCCACCTTCTTGGTAAGATCTGCTAGCTGCTTGGTGATCATCTTGTTTTGAGCTAACAATGCATCCATGTGGTTTAGCTCCATTACTCCTCTGGTGTTACTTCTTTCGGAAGCAAAGAAGTAGTCTTTTTCAGCAACTGTTTCAATGACATCTATGGCTTCTTCAATGGTTTTCTTCTTGTTTAGAGAGCCTCCTGATAAATGATCCACAGCCTTCTTTGACTCATAGGAAAGACCTTCATAGAAGATGTGAAGTTGAACCCACTCATTAAACATCTCTGGTGGGCATCTCCTTGTCAGGTCTTTGAATCTCTCTCATGCTTCATAAAGTGTCTCACCATCTTGTTGTCTAAAAGTTTGCACCTCAGTTCTTAGCCTATTGATCCTTTGAGGAGGATAAAATCTTGCCAGAAACTTGTTCACCACTTCTTCCCAATTAGTTAAGCTCTCCTTTAGGAAGGATTCAAGCCATTTGGATGCCTTGTCCCTGAGTGAACAAGGGAACAAGAGCAACCAATAGACATCTGGGTGGACTCCATTGGACTTTACTGTGTCACAAATCCTCAGGAAGGTGGTCAAATGTTGATTAGGATCTTCTTGAGCACCTTCTCCAAATGAGCAATTATTTTGCACAAGAGTGATGAGCTGGGGTTTTAGCTCGAAATTGTTGGCATGTATGGTGGGCTTCTGAATGCTGCTTCCATAGTTTCCAGGATTGATATAGGATCCTAAGACTCTCCTTTCTTGCCCAGCCCGGTTTGCATGGTCTTCTCTGACATGATTATGAGCTTCTTCTTCATGATTGTTCTCCATATTTTCTTCCATGTTAGGTTCAAAATACTCTTCCTCTTCTTCCTCAGCACCAATAATCCTTTTCCCTCTTGCTTCCCTTCTTAGTCTCCAAAGGGTTCTTTCAGGTTCTGAATCAAAGGATGTTGAAGCTCCTTCTCTTCTCCCTGTCATACAATAAACAGATTGCACAACAGGAGATAAAATAAAGAAACTATTCTTGTTAGAGTACTTGTTAGTGTGAGTGATGCAAATTATCAAATAGTTAGTGGGTTAGTGAGCAGAATAGTAATCAAAGGAAGAAAGAACGAAAGAAATAAAAGAGGGTGCAGGGGTTGAGGAAGAAATTAAAGTAAACTAAAAGAAATTAACTGAATAAACTAAACAAAAAGAAAAATGCTCAATCTAGTGATCTTCAAACTTAATCATTGTTGATTCAAAATCAATCCCCGGTAACGGCGCCATAAACTTGATGCATGAAAAATTGTCTCTCAACAAATTTCCATTCGGCAAGTATACCGAATTGTCATCAAGTAAAACTCACAATAGAGTGAGGTCGAATCCCACAAGGATTGATTGGTCAAGCAACTTTAGTTAGAAGAATGTGCTAGTTGAGCTAAACAGAGTTTAGATTGAGATGCAGAAATTTAAATGACTGAAAAGTAAGTAACAGAAATTAAAATGTAGAATCTTAAATGGGGATTTGGGGTAATGAGCATGAAATTAAATGGCAGAAAGTAAAGAGAATGGGTAAGATCCGAAATGGGGAAATCATTGGGTTCAGGAGATGTTGTATTCTCTGGATCAAGTTCATTCTCATCTCTTCCTCAATCAATGCATTCATTGATCTCCTTGGCAATCTTAAGTGATTGGATCCCAATTCCTTGGCAATCCAATCTCTCTAAACTTGAACAATTGCCCAATTCCTTGATTTAATTGCTCATGGGAAGAGATGAAGTGTGGTCACTGATTATACCACATGTATTTCCAAATCAAAGTGTTGGGAGGATTACATGTCACTATATCTGCCCAGACCCCAATTTGGTCTAACATGAGAAAGCATTTCTAGCATGATCTCCTAATCCCTTTTTCAAGGCTCAAATGAGATCCAATTATGGAGAGTTTCTTTTCCAAGACAACTAACCAATTGAATTAAGATCGAAAGCTTTCTAGTAAGATCAAGAGAAAAAAAAGAAGAAGAAGAATGAAAACTATAATTGATCCATCAAATTACAACAGAGCTCCCTAACCCAATGAAAAGGGTTTAGTTGTTCATAGCTCTAGAAATGGAAAATGGCAGAAAAGAAGAATACATGCTAAAAGTGCAGAAAAGTAAATCTATAGAGAGTAGTTCCCAAAAGTGCCAAGCTTCTCTAAAGTTCAAAACTACTCCTATATATACTACTCCTCTTGATCTTCTACCGAGTTCTTCAAGTCTTGGATGTGGGCTTTGGATCTTGAGTTGAAGCAGTTCTCATCTTTAGTGGGCCCAACTTGCAGAGAAAAATGATTTAGGCTTTGGGTAATTAGTGAGTTTTAACGTTGATTTCCATTATGGGCTCGAAAACATTAGTGGCATTCACTTTTTCCACTAACGTTCCAACCTCATATATCCACGTTAAATCCAACGTTAGTGGTCTTGACGTGACCACTAACGTTGCTTTCTCAAAGATTGGCAAACGTTATTGGGGCTCACTTTTCCTAATAACGTTGGCTTATACCCCTTCGCAAACGTTAATAGGACTCACTTTTCCCATTAACGTTGCTTAGTGCCCCTATGTTCCTACGTTAGAGTCCACGTTAGCATAGCTAACGTGACTCTTAACGTAGGTGTAATCCTCCTTCGAGAGCGTTAGTGACACTCACCTTTGTCACTAACGCTCCAAATGCCATGTTCTCTACGTTAGAACTCACGTTAACTAAGTTAACGTGGCTCTTAACGTAGTAGTGAAGCCTTCTCCCAATGTTAGTGATAAAAGTGAGTGTCATTAGCGTTGGTTCCTTGATCTCAACTCCACATTAACTTTCACGTTAATAAGCTTAACGTGAAAGTTAACATATGCAATGTTAGATGGTCCAACGTTAGTGACAGAAGTGAGTGTCACTAACGTTGGCTTGTGTTTCCTCTTCCACGTTAGAGTTCACGTTAACTAAGTTAACATGACTCTTAACGTGGATCATTGCCAAGTTCTCCAACGTTAATGGTGTTCACTTTTACCATTAACGTTGGAGTTCCTTCTTCTTCTACGTTAACTACCATGTTAACTTAGTTAACGTGGCAAGTAACGTGAGCTTTGGGTGGCTTCGCAGGCGTTATTGGTGATCACTTTTCTCATTAACATTACAAGCTTTACCATTCCACGTTAGTGTTCACGTTAACTAGGTTAACGTGAATACTAACGTAGTTCTCCCTTGCTTCCTTTGCCCTGAAAACAAGCAATTAAAGTGCATCAAAGCTCTTGCCAAAGTCATGAGATTACGCATCATTAATTTATCATACAATTCTAGCAAAATACTCATGAAATTGTGCAAAGTTCACAAAAGTTGCTTGAATCAATGTGTAAGTGTAATTTCATCCAAAACTTGCCTTATTCACTAAGAAAATGCATGAAACTATCCTAAAACAGTAAAGAAAAGGTCAGTGAAACTGGCCTAGATGCCCTGGCATCACTTAATTTAGGAGATTTTATCAACGTTTCTCATATTTATTCAATGAAATAACATGGTTTTGTGATTCTCCCTAATTTTGTGCTTAAGAGTGAAAACATGCTTTTTAGGCCTTTAAATTGCTAATTTTAATTCACCTTAATTCCATTTGATACCTTGATATGTTTGTTGAGTGATTTCAGATTCATAAGTCAAGTATTGGATGGAAGAAGTGAAGAGAAAAGCATGCAAGGTGGAGAATTCATGAAGAAACGAGCATTTGGAGAACTAAGGGCCACGCGCACGCGTCATCCACGCATACGCGTGAGAAGGACATTTGCAAAGCCACGCACACACATCAGCTATGCGTGCGCGTGAGGAGGAATTTGCCAACAATGCACACGCGTCGTCCACGCACACGCGTGACATCAGGCACGTGACCTCATTAAAGTGAATTCGCTGGGATGGGCAATTTTTGAACTTTTCATGCCCAAATCCAACTCATTTATGAGACTATTTCATGTAGAATTTAAGATTGGACAATGGGAGAGCAATTAGTTTTAGGTTAGCATCATGTAGGTCAGTTTTCTAGAGAGAGAAGCTCCCTCTTCTCTCTAGAATTAGGGTTCTTAGGTTAATTTTCATCTTAAATTTCTTCTTGTTAATTTCCCTTTTTATGCCTCTTTTCATGTTTATGAACTATTGTTGGATTTGAATTTCATTTAATGCATTTTGATGTTTGATGTTCTTTTATTATTGATTTGAGTTGTCATTATTATTTTCTTGCAACTAGTAGTTGGTAGATTTATTATTCTTGCACTTTTATGATGCTTTCTTTTTATGCCTTCCAAGTGTTTGATAAAATGCTTGGTTGGATGTTAGAGTAGATTTTTTAGCATTCTTGGCTTGGAAAGAGGAATTAGGCAATCTTGGATCATGAATACCCAACTTATGTTGGTAACCTAGAGTTGTTAGTTAATATTGTTTCCATTGACGCTAATCTTTTTCTAATTCAATTAGTAAGTTGATTAAGACTTTTGGATTGAGATTAACTAGTCTTATTTGACTTTCTCTTGTGTGAAGATAACATTGTACCTTCTTCCATTGTTGGAGATGATTAAATAAGATAAGCTCTTGTTAATTATTGTTATGATTAGTGACTAGGATAGAAAGCCTATATTCTCAATCCTTGCCATGGATGTCTCTCTTTATCACTTGTTTTCTTTAGGTGTTTGCTTTATTTTCTTGCCAATTATTTTCTTGCCCTTTTGTTAAATCAAACCCCCCTTGTTCCTTCATAGCCAATAATTGATCACTTTATTACAATTTCTTGTGAGACGACGACCCGAGGTTTGAATACTTCGGTTAATTCTTATTGGGGTTTGTACCTGTGACAACCAACATTAAAACTTTTATTGAGCATTACTTGTCGGTTGAGAACTATACTTGCAACGAAGTTATTTCTCTTTTACCGAGAAAAAATTCTTAACCGATGGTTTCGTTCTTTCACTGATTTCCTCTTGTGTGTACGCACAGGATGTTATGCGTACGCACACTTGGTTGTGTGCTTCTTCTTTATTTTCTTCATATGTTCTCCCAACTGCATGCTTCTCCTCCACTCTTATCAAGCCATTCCAACCTATTATACCTGAGATCACTCATCAAAACTATCAAGGCATTGAATAGAATGAAAGTGGAATAAAATTGATTAAAATAAGCACAAAATAGCACATTTTCATAATTGGATATAATTTTGAGAGAAAACACAAAAGCATGCTATTTAGGTGAATAAATGTGGGTTTATATGATGAAATCCACTCAAATCAAACCAAAATTTATCGTCAAATATGGATTTATCAGTTCACACCATGTGTGTTGAGAATTTCCATTTACCTGAGTCAATTTCTGCACGTACGCGCAAGATGTGCGTACACACAACTCCATTATTTTTTAGAAATGATGTTTTTGAACTATTCTGTCTTTCATGCGAGGTTCTAACCCCTTTAACCTTTGTATGGAATTGAATAACTAATTGATAAGCCTTAAATACATTGGGAAGGATCATAATGAGTTAAATTAAATTATTCCCGAAATAACACTTGGCTAACCGGATAAAATTGTCGTGGGATGGAGGTTTATCCTATCTGTGGTGAGGATGGTCATTAGTCCCGCTCACAAGATGATGTGATAAGAAATTGATAAACTAATGGGGTTACTGAATATGGAGACTTATGAAATTGATTGAAAATGTGATTATAACTAAGATGATTGTGTATTCTAATGTGATATTGAACCCAATCTCGTGAAAATGGTGATACGTAATGCTCACGTAAGATATGGTGCATAAGGCTCGGTGGAGATGGTGATACATAACACCCACTTGAGACCAAGAGTACAGCTCAGCCGGGACCGCGATACGTAACAGTCACTGGAGACAAGATGAATAATCCCATATTGAACCCATTTGAGTGTGCATACTATATTTGATTTTCCTATCTGAATATTCTTTTAATTATTAATTATTTTACTTGCTATACTTGTTTATTAATTGTGTTTGATTTGCGTTGACTATTAATTGTATTTGTTACTACTAAATTGGATACTGAATTTCTAAAATGAACAACTATAATATTGAGAGCAATAATGACTTTGTGTTGGAAAGAATTGAGGCTAGAGAAAACTAATAAGGGCTAAGACTTAGCATATCAACCCTGTTGGGATTAGTTAAATCCTAGGCTTGAACCCTATAAATTTGAAGATTAAGATTGTCTAGCAGGTTCGTGTCTCTATATATAGTCTTTATTTAGAACCATTACCCTACTGGGAATTTTCGGGTTCTCACCCGTTGTGAAAATTTCTGTTTTTCAGATACAGGACGTGATGCACCTCGCGAAGTGTGCAGGATTCCTTTTGGCAAGCGAAGAAGACTTGTGTTTTGAGATGTATTTTGTTACTTAGTATTTATTCTCCACTTTTGAAAAATATTTTGTATATTCCTCTTAGAGGATTTTATTTTGGAGAAACAAGATGTTATTTTGAACACTTTTGGTTTTGTAATATTCTAGCCAGCCTTTTCTTCGCAGGTTGAGACTAGTACTTTTTATGTATGTTATCATAAATCTTATGTATGTATGTATGTATGTATGTATGTATGCTTCTGTATCAAATGCTCCTTAGCTTTGATACTTCGTGTGTGATGAGCGGATAATTTATACGCTTTTTGGCATTGTTTTTAGGTAGTTTTTAGTAGGATTTAGCTACTTTTAGGGATGTTTTCATTAGTTTTTATACTAAATTCACATTTCTGGACTTTACTATGAGTTTGTGTGTTTTTCTGTGATTTTAGGTATTTCTGGCTGAAATTGAGGGACCTGAATAAAACTCTGATAAAAGGCTGACAAAGGACTGCTGATGCTCTTGGATTCTGACCTCCCTGCACTCGAAATGGATTTTCTGGAGCTACAGAACTTTAAATGGCGTGCTCTTAACGGTGTTCGAAAGTAGACATCCAGAGCTTTCCAGAAATATATAATAGTTCATACTTTATTCGAGATTTGACGACGTAAGCTGGCGCTCAACACCAGCTCTATGCTGCATTCTAGAGTCAAACGCCAGAAACAAGTCACGAACAAGAGTTGAACGCCAAAAACCGTTATAACTTGGCGTTCAACTCCAAGATAAGCCTTAGCTCGTGTAAAGATCAAGCTCAGCCAAAACATACACCAAGTGGGCTCCGAAAGTGGATTTATGCATTAATTACTTACTTCTATAAACCCTAGTAGCTAGTTTAGTATAAATAGATCTTTTTACTAGTGTATTAGTCGTCTTGGATTGTATTTTTCGGTCTTGTGATCACGTTTTGGGGGCTGGCCATTCGGCCATGCCTGAACCTTCATCACTTATGTATTTTCAACGGTGGAGTTTCTACACACTATAGATTAAGGGTGTGGAGCTCTACTGTACCTCAAGTTTTAATGCAATTACTACTATTTTCTATTCAATTCAGTTATTCCTGTTCTAAGATATTCGTTGAACTTCAACATGATGATTGTGATGATCCATGACACTCATCATCATTCTCACCTATGAACGCGTGACTGACAACCACTTCCATTCTACCTCAGACCGGGCGCATATCTCTTGGATTCCTTAATCAGAATCTTCGTGGTATAAGCTAGATTGATGGCGGCATTCATGAGAATCCGGAAATTCTAAACCTTGTCTGTGGTATTCCGAGTAGGATTCAGGGATTGAATAACTGTGACGAGCTTCAAACTCGCAATTGTTAGGCGTGATGACAAACGCAAAAGAATCAAGGGATTCTATTCCAACATGATCGAAAACCGACAGATGATTAGCTATGCCGTGAAAAAACATTTGGACCTTTTTCACTGAGAAGATGGGATGTAGCCATTGACAACGGTGATGCCCTACATACAGCTTGCCATGGAAAGGAATAAGAAGGATTGAAGGAAGGCAGTAGGAAAGCAGAGATCCAATAGGGACAAGCATCTCCATACACTTATCTGAAATTCCCACCATTGAATTACATGAGTAACCCTATCTTTATTTTCTGCTTTATTTACTATTTGAAAACTCCATAACATTTATTATCCGCCTAACTGAGATTTACAAGATTACCATAGCTTGCTTCATACCAACAATCTCCATGGGATGGACCCTTACTCACGTAAGGTATTACTTGGACGACCCAGTGCACTTGCTGGTTAGTTGTGCAGAGTTGTGACTAAGTGTGATTCACGTTTGAGAGCGCTACCAAGTCTTTGGCACCATTGTTGATGATCACAATTTCGTGCACCAAGTTTTTGGCGCCATTGTTGATGATCACAATTTCGTGCACCAAGTTTTTGGCGCCGTTGCCAGGGATTGTTCGAGTATGGACAACTGACGGTTCATCTTGTTGCTCAGATTAGGTAATTTTCTTTTTGTTTTATTTTCAAAAATTTTTCAAAAATTTTTCAAAAAAAAATTATTCCTATTTTCGAAAAAATTTTAATTAAAAATAAATTATTCTATGGCTTCAAAACTTTTAAGAATGGATTCTAGAGTTTCACGAAGCATGTTGAATCCAAGCTGGCTATAAAGCCATATCCAATTTCTTTTGAACTGAGGCTTCCTCTTCACATGCTTGAACTATGTATGCTAAAGCTTGGCTGGCTATTAAGCCATGCCTAACCCTTGGATTGGAGCTTTAGACTAACATTGAAAGATTTCTGGAATTCTTATTAAAAATTTTGAATCTCTTAATTTCTTTTCCTATATGTTTTTTTCGAAAAAAAATAAAAGAAAATACAAAAAAATAATAAAATCATTAAAACCAAAAATATTTTTTGTTCTTGTTTGAGTTTTGTGTCATGTTTTAAGTTTGGTGTCAATTGCATATTTATCTTGTCCTTGCATTTTTTCGAAAAATTCATGCATTCATGGTGTTCTTCATGATCTTCAAGTTGTTCTTGGTAAGTCTTCTTGTTTGATCTTGATGTTTTCTTGTTTTGAGTCTTTTGTTGTTTTTCATGTGCATCTTTGCATTCATATTTTCTAAGCATTAAAGATTTCTAAGTTTGGTGTCTTGCATGTTTTCTTTGCATCAAAAATTTTTCAAAAATATGTTCTTGATGTTCATCATGATCTTCAAAGTGTTCTTGGTATTCATCTTGACATTCATAGTGTTCTTGCATGCATCATGTATTTTGATCCAAAATTTTCATATTTTGGGTCATTTTCATGTTTTTCTCTCTCATCATTAAATTCAAAAAAATAAAAAATAAAAAAATATCTTTTCCTTTTTTTTCCCTCTTAATTTTTGAAAATTTGAGTTGACTTAGTCAAAAATTTTTAAAACTTAGCTATCTCTTATAAGTCAAGTCAAATTTTCAATTTTAAAAATCCTATCTTTTCAAAACTTTTTTTTTTTCAAAAATCAAATCTTTTTCATTTTTATCTTATGATTTTCGAAAATTTAAAAATATTTTTCAAAAATCTTTTTCTTAATTTTATCTTTATTTTCGAAAATTATGCTAAACAATTAATGTGATTGATTCAAAAATTTGAAGTTTGTTACTTTCTTGTTAAGAAAAGTTCAATCTTTAAATTCTAGAATTATATCTTTTAGTTTCTTGTTAGTCAAGTAATTAATTTTAAAAATTAAATCTTTTTCAACCATATCTTTTTAATCATATCTTTTATATCATATATTTTTCAAAATTTTATCTTTTTCAAAAATTTGATTTTAAAATATCTTTTCTAACTTCTTATCTTCTTATATTTTCAAATTTGATTTTCAAATCTTTTTCAACTAACTATTTGACTTTTTGTTTGTTTCTTATCTTTTTCAAAACCACCTAACAACGTTTCTCTCTCTAATTTTCGAAAATACTTCTCTCTTTTTCAAAAAAATTCTTTTTTTTATTAATTAATTGTTTTAAATTTTAATTTTAATTTCATTTCTTATCTTTATTTTCGAAAATCATTTAACTCCTTTTCAAAATTTAATTTCGAAAATTTCTCCCTCTCTCATCTTTTCCTATTTATTTATTCATTTACTAACGCCTCTCTTCACCTCTCTTCATCTCAAATCACTGCCCCTATCCTTACCTTTGTGTTTGAATTCTCCTTTCTTTATTCTCTTCTTCTTCTACTAATAATAAGGAACCTCTTTACTGTGACATAGAGGATTCCTCTTCTTTTTCTGTTCTCTTCTCTTTCATATGAGCAGGAACAAGGAAAAAAGCATTCTTGTTGAAGCTGATCCAGAACCTGAAAGGACTCTGAAAAGGAAACTAAGAGAAGCTAAATTACAACAATCCAGAGACAACCTTGCTGAAATTTTTGAACAAGAAAAGGAGATGGCAGTCGAACCTAACAACAATAATGCAAGAAGGATGCTTGGTGATTATACCACACCTACGTCCAAGTTTGATGGAAAAAGCATCTCAATTCCTACCATAGGAGCAAACAATTTTGAGCTGAAACCTCAATTAGTTGCTCTAATGCAACAAAACTGCAAGTTTCATGGACTTCCATCAGAAGATCCTTACCAGTTCTTAACTGAGTTCTTGCAGATCTGTGAGACTGTTAAGACTAATGGAGTAGATCCTGAAGTCTACAGGCTCATGCTTTTCCCTTTTGCTGTAAGAGACAGAGCTAGAACATGGTTGGATTTTCAACCTAAAGATAGCCTGGACTCCTGGGATAAGCTGGTCACGACCTTCTTGGCTAAGTTCTTTCCTCGTCAAAAGCTGAGCAAACTTAGAGTGGATGTTCAGACCTTCAAACAAAAAGATGGTGAATCCCTCGATGAAGCTTGGGAAAGATACAAACAGATGACTAAAAGATGTTCTTCTGATATACTTTCAGAATGGACTATGATAGATATATTCTATTATGGTCTATTTGAGTTCTCTAAGATGTCATTGAACCATTCTGCAGGTGGATCCATTCACCTAAAGAAAATGCCTGCAGAAGCTCAAGAACTTATTGACATGGTTGCAAATGACCAGTTCATGTACACTTCTGAGAGGAATTCCATGAATAATGGAACGCCTCAAAGGAAGTGAGTTCTTGAAATTGATGCTCTGAATGCCATATTGGTCAGAACAAAATGTTGACTCATCAAGTCAACATGATTTCTCAAAGTCTGAATGGATGGTAAAATGCATCCAACAGCACTAAAGAGGCATATTCTGAAGAAGAAGCTTATGATCCTGAAAACCCTACAATGACAGAGGTAAATTATATGGGTGAACCTTATGGAAACACCTATAATTCATCATGGAGAAATCATCCAAATTTCTCATGGAAGGATCAATAAAAATCCCCAACAAGACTTTAATAATGGTGGAAGAAATAGGCTCAGCAATATCAAGCCTTATCCATCATCTTCTGCGCAACAGACAGAGAATTCTGAGCAGAGTACCTCTAACTTAGCAAATTTAGTCTCTGATCTGTCTAAGGCCACTTTAAGTTTCATGAATGAAACAAGGTCCTCCATCAGAAATCTGGAGGCACAAGTGGGCCAGCTGAGTAAGAAAATCACTGAAACCCCTCCTAGTACTCTCCCAAGCAATACTAAAGAGAATCCAAAAAGAGAGTGCAAGGCCATTGATATAATCAACATGGCCGAACCTAGAGAGGAAGGAGAGGACATGAATCCCAATGAGAAAGACCTCATGGGACATCTCTCAAGCAAGAAAAAGTCCCCTATTGAGGACCTAAAGGAATCTGAGGCTCGTATAGAGACCATAGAGATTCTATTAAACCTTCTTCTGCCATTCATGAGCTCTGAAGACTATTCTTCCTCTGAAGAGGATGAAGATGTAACTGGAGAGTAAGTTGCTCAATATTTAGGAGCTATCATGAAGCTGAATGCCAAGTTATTTGGTAATGAGACTTGGGAAGGTGAACCTCCCTTGCTCATTAATGAACTAGATACATGGGTTCAGCAAACTTTACCTCAAAAGAGATAAAATCCTGGAAAATTCGTAATACGCTGTACCATAGGCACCATGACCTTTGAAAAAGCTCTGTGTGACCTGGGGTCAGGCATAAACCTTATGCCACTCTCTGTAATGGAGAAGCTGGGGATTATTGAGGTACAGCCTGCCATATTTTCATTGCAAATGGCAGACAAGTCAGTAAGACAAGCTTATGGATTGGTAGAGGACGTGTTGGTAAAGGTTGAAGGCCTTTACATCCCTGCTGATTTTATAATCTTAGACACTAGGAAGGAAGAGGATGAATGCATCATCCTTGGAAAACCTTTTCTAGCCACAGCAGGAGCTGTGATAGATGTTAACAGAGGAGAATTAGTCCTTCAATTGAATGAGGACTACCTTGTGTTTAAGGCTCAAGGATCTTCTTCTTTAACAATAGAGAGGAAGCATGAAAAGCTTCTCTCAGTACAGAGTCAAACAAAGCCCCCACCATCAAACTCTAAGTTTGGTGTTGGGAGGTCACAGCCAAACACTAAGTTTGGTGTTGAATCCCCACATCCAAACTCTAAGTTTGGTGTTGGGAGTCTACAACATTGACCTGATCACCTATGAGGCTCAATGAGAGCCCACTGTCAAGCTATTGACATTAAAGAAGCGCTTATTGGGAGGCAACCCAATTTTTATTTATCTAATTTTATTTTATTTTCATTGTTTTTTTATGTTTTATTAGGTTCATGATCATGTGGAGTCACAAAAAAATACTAAAATTAAAAACAGAATCAAAAACAGTAGTAGAAAAATCACACCCTGGAGGAAGGACTTACTGGCGTTCAAACGCCAGTAAGGAGCATCTGGCTGGCGTTCAACGCCAGAACAGAGCATGGATCTGGCGTTGAACGCCAGAAACAAGCAGCATCCTGGCGTTTGAACGCCAGAAATATACTCTGAGGAGAGCTGGCGCTGAACGCCAGAAACAAGCATGGAACTGGCGTTCAACGCCAGAAACATGCTGCAATTGGGCGTTGAACACCCAAAATAAGCACCACTTCAGCGTTTAAACGCCAGAATTGTATGCAAAGGCATTTTACATGCCTAATTGGTGCAGGGATGTAAATCTTTGACACCTCAGGATCTGTAAAACCCACAGGATCATTTCAGGATCTGTGGACCCCACAGGATCCCCACCTACCTCAACTCACCCTCTCTCTCTTTTTCACACAATCCAATAACTCTCTTCCCCATTACCTCTTCACCACTGACATCCATCATCTCTTTCCCACCCAAACCCACCCTACATGGCCGAATACACACCTCTCTCCCTCTCCTCCATATCCTCTTCTTTTTCTTCTATTCTTTCTTCTTTTGATCGAGGGCGAGCAACATTCTAAGTTTGGTGTGGTAAAAGCATAGCTTTTTTTCTTTTTCATAACCATTGATGGCACCTAAGGCCAGAGAAACCTCAAAAAAAAAAGAAGAAGAAAGAAAAGGGAAGACAATTGCTTCCACCTCTGAGTCATTGGAGATGGAGAGATTCATCTCAAGGGTCCATAGCTCAGTAATAGAGCATTTGACTGCACATCAAGAGAGCATGAGGAATTCCCTCATCAAGAAATTCCTGAGATACCTCAGGGGTTACTGATGTGTGGAAAATGATCCAACACAAAACTCACCGGCAAGTGTACCGGGTCGCATCAAGTAGTAAAACTCACTTAGAGTGAGGTCGATCCCACAGGGATTGATGGATCAAGCAACTTTAGTGAGTGATTAGTTTAGTCAAGCAAACATTGGTGAGTGAGAATTGTTGCAGCAGAATGTAAATAGCAAGGAAGATTAAAGTGCAGAAAGTAAAATTGCAGAAACTTAAAGTGCAAGAAAGTAAAATAGCTGAAACTTAAATTGCAAGAAATGTAAATTGCATCAAATGTAAAGGGGGTTGGGTGCTGGAAATTAAAGAGAGCAACGAAGCAAGCAATCAAGGAGATCTTGAGAACAAGTAACAGGAAGCTTAAAGTGCAGGAAAATTTAAATCAAGCTCACAGTAAATTTCAGAGGAACAAAAGTACAGGAAGAATAAATTGGGAACAATGTAAGCAGAGAAGTAAAATTGCAGTGAACAAGAACTTAGAGCACTTGCAGGAAATGTAAATTGGAAGCAATGCAACAGAAAGTAAAAACGCTTGAAAGATTAAAAACAGAAAAGCAATGCTTAATTTGCAGCAATTTAAAAGGGTGTTGAAGATCTCAGGGGTGGAGGAGACTAGAAAATAAGTCTAGATCTCCAATCCTTCCTTGATCCAACAGAGAAGATGCAGGAAATTAAAGATGAAAGCAATGAAGAGAACTTTGATTCAAATCACAATTCACGTGAAAGTTTGCAGAAGAAGAACCAAGAGAAATCTTAGACTAAGAGGGAAACAGAATTCCTTCTCCCCTCAATCCAAAATTCAAAAATAGAAAATGAAAACTAAAGAGAGAGAGCTTTCTAATGGAGCTACCCTCCAGTATTCTCTAATGGGGCTCCCTTTTTACAAAGATGAAAATGATGCCTTATATAGGCTTTACAAAGTGAAAATGAAATTCAAACAAATTAAAATGAAAATCCTAATTCTAGCTTGTTCTTGTGCCTTTGAGTGATGATGTGGGCTTTGCTTGCTTTGGATTTGAGGAGAAATGGGTTTGGTTGGCCTTGATTCAATTTGGAGAAGAATTGAATTAAATTGGATTTTAGTTGAATTTTGGCCCATGTGAAAATTTGCTCCCAGGAGGATGCTCAACTCACAAGTTGAGCTGAGCATTGAGGCCTTGTGTGGATTTGTGCGGGCCTTGTGATGCTGGACCGTGCCAAATTGTTGCGCGTTGCCCTCCCTTGGTCCGTGTCTTGTGCTTGCGTGATGCCCATGAAGTAGCGCTATGCTCACTTTGTGAGCTGAGCATTGGCTTCCAAGGGGAGGTCCTTGGTTCGAAACTTGAGAGAAGCATGCTGGTGCAATTTCCTTGGGTTTCCTTGTGTTTCCCTCTTCAAGCCTTGGTGGAAGCATTTTGGTCTATTTTTGCTTGTTTTTAGCCCTTAAAGATGCATTTCACTCGTGCCTCAATTTCATGCCAAATATAGGTTGCCATACATCGTTGGAAAGCTCTGAATGTCAGCTTTCCAACGCAACTGAAAGCACATCAATCGGACATATGTAGCTCAAGTTATAGTCCTTGGAAGGAGGCATGGTCATGCTGTGAGCACCCAGATTTCAACTTAGCCAAAATTTGCATTGGCAACTTATTTCCTTTGATTATTTCTTCAATGCTTTCGACAATGCTCGCTTGGTGAGCTGAGCATTGTTTTTCCTTTCCTTATTTCTTTGCTTCAAATAATGCTCAGCTCACAAAGTGAGCAGAGCATTGAAACATTGCCTCATTGGAATTTTCCTTTGTGCTCCTTTCTTGTGCCACGCTTCTCACCTTTCTTTGCCACACTCTTTTCTTCCTTGGGCCACGCTTCTTAGGCCACGCTTTCTTCTTTTCTTCTTTTCTTCGCCTACAATTAATTAAAACAACCAATCAAAGTATCACCAAATTCACAAAGTTTATAAATCATTAAAAAATAATTAATTTTAGCCCAAACCTTATGATTTAGCATCAATTAAATGGTGGTTGTTTGATTTAAAGAAGTCATGCATTTTCATTCCAAATTACTTACCTAGAATGCAAGAAAGTACATGAAAACTAGTGAAACAAGTGAAATTTAGCTTGAAAAATGGGTATACGATGACTTGTCATTAGTTACATTTTCCTCCACATAATTATTGGGAGCAACTAAGGATAGAAGCACCAAAATCACTAGGGATCATGCAACAAAGGCAAGGAAGAGATATAGAGGAGCTCAAAGCACCATTGGTCCTTCAAAAGGCGCCACCCTCACTAAGGTGGACTCATTCCTTAACTTCCTTGTTCTTATATCTCTGTTTTTCGATTTTTATGCTATATGTGTGTTTATGTTTTGTGTCTCTACCTCATGATCATTAGTATTTAGTAACTATGTCTTAAGGCTATAAATAATTCTATAAATCCTTCACCTCTCTTAAATGAAAAATGTTTCTAATTCAAAAGAACAAGAAGTACATGAATTTTGAAATTATCCTTGAAGCAAGAAAAAGCAATGAAAAAGAAGTGAAAAAGCAAAAGCTTGCAAAAAAAAACAAGCAAAAAAAGCCAATAGCCCTTAAAACCAAAAGGCAAGGGTAAAAAGGATCCAAGGCTTTGAGCATCAATGGATAGGAGGACCCAAGGAAATAAAATCCAGGCCTAAGCAGCTAAATCAAGCTGTCACTAACCATGTGCTTGTGGCATGCAGGTCCAAGTGAAAAGCTTGAGACTGAGTAGTTAAAGTTGTGATCCAAAGCTTGAGGGACCTGAGCAAAATTCTGATAAAAGGCTAACAAAGGACTGCTGATGCTGTTGAATTCTGACCTCCTTGCACTCGAAATGAATTTTCTGGAGCTACAGAATTCCAAATGGCACGCGCTCAACGGCGTTGAAAAGTAGACATCCAGAGCTTTCCAGCAATATATAATAGTCCATACTTTATTCGAGATTTGATGATGTAAACTGGCGCTCAACGCCAGCTCTATGCTGCATTCTAGAGTCAAACGCCAGAAACAAGTCACGAACCAGAGTTGAATGCCAAAAACACGTTATAACTTGGCGTTCAACTCCAAGATAAGCCTCAGCTCGTGTAAAGATCATGCTCAACCAAAACATACACCAAGTGGGCTCCAGAAGTGGATTTATGCATCAATTACTTACTTTAGTAAACCCTAGTAGCTAGTTTAGTATAAATAGATCTTTTTACTAGTGTATTAGTCGTCTTGGATTGTATTTTTCGGTCTTGTGATCACGTTTTAGGGGCTGGCCATTCGGCCATGCCTGAACCTTCATCACTTATGTATTTTCAATGGTGGAGTTTCTACACACCATAGATTAAGGGTGTGGAGCTCTGTTGTACCTCAAGTTTTAATGCAATTACTACTATTTTCTATTCAATTCAGCTATTCATGTTCTAAGATATTCGTTGCACTTCAACATGATGAATGTGATGATCCGTGACACTCATCATCATTCTCACCTATGAACTCGTGACTGACAACCACTTCCGTTCTACCTCAGACCGGGCGCATATCTCTTGGATTCCTTAATCAGAATCTTTGTGGTATAAGCTAGATTGATGGCGGCATTCATGAGAATCCGGAAAGTCTAAACCTTGTCTGTGGTATTCCAAGTAGGATTCGGGGATTGAATGACTGTGACGAGCTTCAAACTCGCGATTGTTGGGCGTGATGACAAACGCAAAAGAATCATGGGATTTTATTCCAACATGATTGAGAACTGACAGATGATTAGTCGTGCTGTGACAGAGCATTTGGACCTTTTTCACTCAGAGGATGGGATGTAGCCATTGACAATGGTGATGCCCTACATACAGCTTGCCATGGAAAGGAATAAGAAGGATTGAAGAAAGGTAGTAGAAAAGCAGAGATCCAACAGGGACAAGCATCTCCATACACTTATCTGAAATTCCCACCATTGAATTACATGAGTAACTCTATCTTTATTTTCTGCTTTATTTTCTATTCGAAAACTCCATAACATTTATTATCCGCCTAACTGAGATTTACAAGATGACCATAGCTTGCTTCATACCAACAATCTCCGTGGGATCGACCCTTACTCACCTAAGGTATTACTTGGACGACCTAGTGCACTTGCTGGTTAGTTATGCGGAGTTGTGACTAAGTGTGATTCACGTTTGAGAGCGCTACCAAGTCTTTGGCGCCATTGTTGATGATCACAATTTTGTACACCAGTGTGTGGTAACAATATTATTTCGTTTATCTTTTTTTTCACAGGCTTCTTGTTATATTATTATCCTTTGAATACTATGTATGTATTTTGCTTTTAGGTGTCGTAATGTCTCACCACCTCTGATTTACGACTATAGCATAAGGCTTTGTATGGTAGGGTGTTACATTATGGTATCAAAGTAGTTCTGACTGACTATGCTTCTGAGGATATTTGGATTGTGTTTATGTGCTATTTAGGATATTTTATTGATAAATATAGCATAATTGTTCATGATCATGCTTTTGGGACTTTAATGCACTAGACTTGAGATATTGAGACTGGTCACCTTGATATCAATTGTTTGGTGTGAACATGACCCAAATAGCATCTCGTGGACGTGGACAAGGTCGACAATCCGGTTAACTTTGTGACCACTTTGGAGAACATGGTTGCTACCATGTAAGCTACTGCTGAGGTGTTGGGATAGTAGGTCGGGAATGGAAATGGCAGAGGAGGCAATAGGCCTAATGGGGGCAATAGAGGGCCAATGACTTTGGCCACCTTCTTGAAGGTGAATCCACCAACTTTCAGGGGTACAGCCAATCCCACTGAGGCCGATAATTAGTTTCAAGCCATGGAGAGAGCTTTGTAAGCTTAGCAAGTGCCAGAGGACCAATAGGTGGAGTTTGTTGCGTATCGGTTGGATGGAGAAGCTCAATTCTGGTGGTAAGGAACTCGCCATTTGTTGCAGCAGGGTGATGCTACTATTACATGGGATGCATTCAAGATTGATTTCTACATGAAGTATTTTCCAAACTCAGTTAGGGAGGTAAAGAAGTTGGAACTGATGCAGCTGAAGCAAGGTTCTATGACTATGGCTGAGTACACTAACAAATTTGATTAGCTGTGCCAATTTTCTAAAGTTTGCCAACGTGCTCTAGAGGGTTATCAAGAGTAGAAGTGCATTAAGTACGAAGGTAGACTTCAGAGTGATATCAGTGCCATTCTGCCTAAGGAGATCCGAGTCTTTTCTGAGTTGGTAAATAAAAGCAGAGTAATGGAAGAATACTCAAAGAAGGCTGTTATGGCTAAGAGTGACTGTTGAGGGTTCAAAGTTTCAAGAGAAGGGGCTATGTGCTGCAACATACTCAAGGCCGAAATGATTTCCGAAGGAATAACAACCGATGGGGTAATGGTAAAGGAAAGCAGGCAAGGACTCAATCATATGACTTAAAGTGTCAAAGGTGCAGAAGGTACCATCCAGACAATTCGTGTAGGGCCGAGTTGGGTTTATGCTATAGTTGTGGATTGACAGGGCATATCTCCAAGAATTGTCCACGTTGGGGGACTCAGGATGCTAGTAAAGCTCAACAACAGGATCGAGTCTTCGCTGTGACTGCGAATGATGCTGCTAGGTCCGATACTTTGATTAGAGGTAACTATGAAATTGGTAACTAAACCTTAATTGCTTTGAATGACACTCGAGCATCACATTCATTCATCTCATTTGACAAAGTTGAGGAATTAGGGTTATAATTATCTGAATTAGCCTATGACTTGTATGTGCATACTTCAACCTCCAAGGTTGTGATAACTAAGTTAGGTTGTCAACAAGTTCCTTTTCTAATAGAAAATAGACAATTTGTTCATGACTTGATATGCTTGCCTTTGACTGGACTTGATTTGATTTTAGGTTTCGATTGGTTTTCAAAGTATCATGTGTTATTATACTATTTTGAGCATTTGCTAATGGAAGGGTAGTGGAAGGGCCGATTGTAGCCTAGGGTTACTATTTGAACCCAGTAATGGTGAATTTGTAGTGGAAGTAAATGTCAGGGGTATGTGCTATTAGCCACTAGCTCATCGAGAGATGAACATAATTTAAATTAGATTCTGGTAGGGAATGAATTTCTCAAGGTATTTCCTGAGGATATACCTTAATTTCCCCCTCCTCGAGAGATAAAATTTGTGATAGAACTAGTGCCAGGAGTAGGACCAATCTCGATTGTGCCTTATAGGATGTCACCATTGAAGCTGGCAAAATATAAGGTTCAGTTGGAGAAACTAATGGATAAGATATTTATCCAACGAAGTGTTTTTCTGTGGAGAGCACCATTTTGTTAGTGAAAAAGAAGGATGGTAGTATGCGACTGTGGGTGGATTACAGGCAATTGAATAAGGTGACGGTGATGAATAAGTATTCGTTGTCGAGAATTCACGACTTGATGGATTAGTTGCAAGGATTCGAAGTTTTCTCCAAGATTGACTTAAGGTCCAGATATCATCAAATAAGGGTGATAGAAGAAGATATTCCTAAGACATCTTTCAGAACTCGTTTTGGTCATTACGAATATACGGTGATGTCCTTCGAGTTGATCAATGCCCCTGCCATGTTCATGGATTACATGAATAGGGTATTTGGACCTTTCTTAGACAAATTTGTCGAAGTGTTTATTGATGATATTATGATATACTTCGAGACTGTAGAGGAGCACGTAGAGCACTTGCGAATAATTTTGCAGATTTTAAAGGAGAGGAAGCTTTATGCAAAGCTTTCCAAGTGTGAATTTTAGAAGGAAGAAGCAAAATTCTTGGGGCATGTGGTAAGCCGAGAAGGTATAAAACCTTAAGCAGTGATTGAATGGTGATGACCAGCATTTGTTATGGGGGTGAGGAGTTTCTTGGGATTAGCTGATTATTACTGAAGGTTTATCAAGGGTTTCTCGCAGATTGTGTTACCTATGACTAAGTTGACCTGTAAAGATATGCCATTTATATGGATGTCCGAATATGAGGAGAGTTTTCAAACTCTGAAAAGAGAGGTTGACCACAGTACCAGTGCTTGTGTTGCCTGAACCTCATGAACCATTTGAAGTGTCTTGTGATGCTTCAGTGAAGGGTTTAAGGGTGATTTTATGAACGTGTTGTGGTTGAAGGTGTGGTTTGGAATTGCAAATACATTTGATTATTGAGATAATGGGTTAATACCTATATAGGTGTGTAAGTAAGGATGGTCCTAAAAGGAAGCCCAGGAAATGGGATTAAATTAATTTTGTAAAGTAAAGTGTGGCCAATTAAAGTGTTCTCTCAGACTTTCACTCCAAGCTAGCTTTGAGAAAATTCAACATTCACTATGCCTCAATTACCTAACTAGTTAAAGGCCTACCATAGACCCTAACCACACTGTGTTCACATCAGCACTGCTTTGCATAATCTTAACCATTGCAATATTTCAACTTAAATCTGAATGGTATCAAACACTAGTAGACAGAAATGCCATTTTTGTACCTTGCCTCACCAGAAACCCTTCCAATAATTTATAAGACTTATAAATTTTTCACTAGCCCTTAAATCTTTAACATAAGTACATTGATTGATTTATTTTTTGGTCATTAAATTAAGTTAGTTACCCAACCAATGCAATAAAAAAAACCCAGTTTACAAAAATCCACCTCATTTGAAATTAAAGCTCCACTTATTGACCTTAATATCTCTAACTAATTCCTAATTCTCATGCAAAATAGAGGCTAGATGATAAACTCTTGAGGCATTAATGGTTCCACCATGAGGATGTTGATGCTATTGTTGTGCTTCCATCGCCGACACTTGGATGGAATATGATCTCCTGTTTAGTTCATAATCGATATAAAGCATGACTGTCGTAAACATCTACTATTCTTAAATATCTGACCAAAAACTCTTCCACCGACCTAAGAAATGATAGCTACTGCTCCATGTCATCGAAGAAAAGGATGTGGATCAAACTACTTCCAACAATGAGGGAGGGAGAGAAAGAGATGGTATCTCTGATTACCGGTCCCAATTGATTAGGTAGCTGGGATACTAATTACCTGTTTGCTTGAACACCATTTGGGCCGCTTCTTTGAGAATGACTTCAATAGAATGAAGCAGTCTGTTACTCAAGCATGAGGAAGTTGATCTGAGTATTTCAATATTACTATGGTATGATCTAGTATATTGTCCTCTCTTGGGGTCCATGTCATTCTACCTTAGGGGAGGTCTCTGAGAATAAATTGGATATCCTTAAGGATAACATCTATTTTTCAGAGCTTTGTATTTGATTTGATAGATTGCACCAAAGTATGATTATCTGACTCAATGATCACTCTTTAGATGTCTAGATTTCTTATTAAAATAAGGGATTCTCTTATTGCTTCTGCTTTAACTACCAAGGCTGAATTTGAGCTAACATTCTTTGTTGTTCCTCCTCTTAAGTTATTATTGCTGCCTCTGATCAGATGTTCTGCTACTCCTTGCCAAATTCCTTATTAAAGGATGCATTTACATTTATTTTGAGCTAGCCAGAAAGAGGGATCTCCAGAAGATTAGTAATTTCTTTCTATTTATCTGTTTTGTTTCTTGTTATTTTTGGCTATTATTACATGTTTGCATTATCTCTGTCTCTTGTGACTTTGCTTGAATTATAGTTGCTAGTGGGTCAGGTATTTAGTGTTGATAAATTATTGAGTTTCTTGCTTTTCAGATATTCCAAGCCATTATTCCCATTTTGCTCCATCCAATATCAAATTCCTCACTTTTTGCTTCCTTTTAGTTTGTCCATCATGCTAAGTAGCCATATATCCAGTGACGTAATAGAATATGCTAATGGAATGCATTGCACTTGCGACCCGAACTAAGTAGCCCTAGTCCATCCACAAAGAAAAATGACATATTCTGTCATTTCTTCTTCCTGCAAACAAAGAGGACAAATAGGATTGTTAGGTTACTCTTTTTTTATACACATTGAATTTCACTGGAATAATATTGTGTATAACTTTTCAAAGGAATGTCCTGATTTTTGTGGAACATTGATATCCCATATTTCTTTCCACAGCCTTGAGAGGTTGGTGCACGAAATTGTGATCTCAATGGCATCAACAACTTGGTACACACAATTTTAATCTCAACTCTTTTTCACAACTTCACACAACTAACCAGCAAGTGTACTAGGTCGTTCAAGTAATAAACCTTATGTCACTACAAGAAAATGGAACATTTGTAACAAAAAATTTGTATCAAATTTAAAATTGTTACAAAAAAATAGTATTTTGTAATAACAATTTTTTATTGTTACAAAAGAATAATATTTTGTAACAACATTACAAGTTGTTACAAAATATGATAATATTTTGTAACAATCTGTTTTATTTTGTTACAAATTATGTTAGTTTTTGTAACGATATAATGTTTTGTTACAAAATATTGTAATAATTTGTAACAAAAAAAAAATAAGTTGCAAAAATTCAAAACATTTTGTAACAATTTTTATTTTTGTTTCAAAAACTCTAATTGTTTTGTAACAAAACAACTTTTTGTTTCAAAAACTCTAATTGTTTTGTAACAAAAAATTAATTTGTTACAAATTCAATATTATTTGTAACAAGTTAATTATTTATTATAAATATAAGTATATTTTATAACAAATTCTTTTTTCAAAATGTTAAATACCTTAAAAATAAAAAAATGTGTATATATTTTTTTAAAAATAATTTTATTTTGTTTCAAAAATTAAAAATTTTTACATAATATATGTATTCATTAATTTTTAAAAGTTATAAATATTATTTTATATTCTTTTAAATAATTAATATATAATTTTTATTAATAATCAGATTTTTAAAATTAACTAGAAATTAATTTATGTCACTTAAAGAAATTTTATTAAATTATAAATATAAATAAAAGTAACTAAATATAAAAGAAAAAAAACAAAATACTAAAAGCTGTAAAAAGGGATACATTGTAGTAATAAAGTTTAGCAAATATAAAATAATAAGAATTTTATACGATCTAATTTAAATAATTGAGATTTTAGAATTTAATACTTTAATTTTTATAAACAGAAAATAAATTATATTATTTCTAATTTTAACTTAGAATACTTGATTAAAAGCTGATTAATAAATTGATAATTGAGTAATATTTTTAAAGTAATTTTAAGAGATTAAATTAGATTTTAAATTTATACAATATACTTTAATTTTATTAAAAATTTACCAACCCCAATATACCCAAAATTTATTAATTTTGCTTTTGTCCCAAATTAAACCCTAATTCCCAAATTAAACCCTATAAACCCTAACCCTAATTAACCCATAATTTTCCCCTTTTACCCAGGAACTCTAGTGTAAGCCCCCAGATTTTTAAAAAATAAATAATGAATTATTTATAATTATATATATAATTTTCTTTTGAGAAAGATGATGAAATTTCATGTTTTAAATTAATTTGATTTTATATAAATTTTAATTATAATTAGATATTTATGATTTACTAAAATTAATGGTTTTTGCTTAATTAAAATTCAAAATTTTAGTAATTGAAGATGAAAGAAAGTTTTGTATATAATTTAAATTGAAATAATTTAAAGTTTTGATTAATATTATAAATTAAAAGAAAATTTATTTATTTACTTATAATTTTAAATTAAATTATTTAATTATAAATAATTTGTAATTTGAAAAATAAAATAGTGTTCTTAAAATTAATTATATTTATTAAATTAGATTTTAAATCAAAACTCTACTCAAATCCTAAATTCCTAATTCTAAACCCTAATTCCTAATTCACTAACCCTAACCTCTTTCTACCCAACCCCCACACACACACGTATACCCTTCCACCACCTGTTCACTCTGCAATAAGCCACTCTTAGCTTTCTTCACCGCCACACCACTTCTCTTTTCTTCCAAAATGCTAACATACAGCAACAAAAATCAAAAGGAGAAAAGAAATAAAAAAAGAAAGGAAATAGGAGGCTTGAGGGGGAAACGGAGAACAGAGGAAGAGAGTGACGGAACAGAGAAAGAAGAGAGGAAGGAGAATCGCTGCGCTGTGCCGCTCCTTGCGTCGGTTGCCGTCGCTACCGCCAGACCCAGAGGAGAGAAACAAAGATCGAGAGAGAAGGCCGCGATCGAGGAGAAGAGGAAAGGGCGTTGTCTCGCGCCGTCGTCACCGCGCCTTGCCTCCGTCACCGTTGAAGCTTCAACCATCGCTGTTCGCTATTCCAAACTGCTGTTGCTGCCGCTATCATGGTCGTCACCATTGCAAAGAAGATGAGGAGAGAAAGGGTAGCACGCGAGAGAGCGAAGACGCAAGAGGGAAGGAGAACGTGAAAGCCAAAGAGGGAGGTAGCGTCGCCGCTGTCGCACAGCACCACCGCCTTCGCTGTCGCTAGGGTTACCGCCACTGCCAAACCCTAGCCACCACTGTTGCCACTGCCAGGGTTTAGCTTTGTCAGGTCCTACCGCCGCCAAGGGTTCCATTCCGGTCAGATCTTCTGTCGTCACCATTGCATCTGTGTTGTTGCTCTACCGCCATTACCCCAGGTGGAGTCTACCGTTGAGCTGTGCGTCATTGATGGTGGTGAACCAAACTGTCGTCCTTATTGATGAAACTTTTGAGGTAGCCACTGTAACTCCCTTGCTTAGCCATGACCTGCCATTTTCCTCACCAAAGAACACTACTAGAACCACCGATGGCACTAACTCGCACTATTTCTTGTTGTTTTCATTCAATTTGAATCCAATATTTTCTCCAGGTGCTGTGGTCATTGATGTTGCAATAAGAAATGAATGCTGTTGTTGTTGCCGCTGACGGGTTATCGCTGCTGGTGTAACTCGTGTGGCTGAGTCGATTTATGATAGGAGATTTGTTTTAAAAATAAATGATTTAAGTTATGAATGCTAATAAATATAAATGAGTAACTGCAAATGGTTTATGGTTGCTTTGTGTGAATAATTGTTGGAATTGAGTTGAATCATGGCTGTAGTTGGTGATTAGTTTAATGATTTAATGTAGTAATTATTGACGATGTTGTGTATTTTGAAGTTATACTTGCTGCTAGTACTTGTTGATGTTGATTTTGTGTATGGAATGTTGCTATGGTTACGTTGCACCGATGATATGAAATTGTGATGTATTGAATTAAGAGTTCTTGGGCAACTTTGGTTAGTCAATTGAAAGTTAGAAATGTGGTTTTAGATGAATCCTAGGCTTGAATATAGGGTCTTGAATCCTGATAATGTAAACTTCATTTTTAATTAATCCAATGTTGAGTACTGTTGTTGTGTGCTTGTTAATACCACCAATACTTACTGATTTTAATTGTTCATTGCATTGCTTAGTCATGGTGATTCTTTTAATTATTGAATGCCAATGATATTTTTTCTTATAAATGATAATGAGTACTGGTTTGGGGTTTGGCTTGAAGCCTGAAACTTAATTGAACTAATTATATTTGCCCACTTATCTGCAGTGGCTGAAGATGATGCTTCCTTGGTCAAGCAAATTGGCCAGAGTTTCCAGTATTCTAAAATAGAGGTATATTCCTCTTCTTATATTCATGAATAGTCAGTTTTGTTCCTTGTTAACATACATGCATCATTTATGTATGGAAGACTAAACATAGATCGAATCCATTTTCTTATCAAGGCAAGAAGGGAGGAACAAATCCAAGCTGCTCATGACGAAGCCATGTTTGGTGCTTCAGCACTTTCACCTTCTACCAATACTGACAGTGAGCCTGAAAGGGAGAATGAGAAAGAAGTTGATAAAAAAGCTGTTGTTACAAGCCTCTTAAGTGAAACGGTAAGTGGTTTCACTGCAGACTTATGTGGATAAGCATGATGAGTCATTTAAGTAATCTTTGTATTTGTGTGTGCATTTGTTGTTGAATAATTTCTTACATTAAGTTGTTATTGCTGCTCTATACTTGCTGTTGGTTGCTGCTGATTTGTCCCCCTCATTGCTTGCTTATTGAATGATTGTTAAATTCAATGAGAAAGAAAATGCTGCTGAGTTATTATTGTTTGTGTTGGAATAGATGATGGTTGCTGAACTGAGATTGGTTTTATTGATAAATCTGTTGCTGAAATCGTTTAGTTTGACCTGATTGATTTTTTGTTGAATTAATGGATAAACTGCTATGCTCCTGCTGCTTGCAAGTGTAATGGTTATGGGCTTCAATGAATAGAATGCTGCCTAAATCCATTACCTTTGTTCATTTTACTGTTTTGGGTGCTGTATGATGGGCCATTGATTGCTGTTCTGCTGAGTGCTGCTCTGCTTCTTGCTGGTTGGATTGGTTTTAATTGTTTCCTCATGTTTTCTTGCTGGAATTGGCTTATTTACTTTCTTCCTATGAATTCATTATGATTTTTTTTTGTGTTTTTAACTGTCAAAGAATTCATATGGAATTTGAATTGATTGATTGAAATTGTGAAATAGGCAAATTTACTGCTGAAATGTTGCCGGAATTTATTTTAAGCTGTTTTCAATATTCATCTTTGATTCAATTAATTGATTGAGTTGGTATTTAATTGCTTTTGGTTTTCAACTGTTGCTAAGCTCAATTGATTGATTATCCGGCTAAGTGCTTCACTGTTTTGGTTGTTGGAAGCTGGAAGCTTTGGGTTTTGTTATTCACTATTTGGTTGTTGTCCTATTTGGTTGTTCAATTAAACTGCATTGTGTTGTTTGAAAGGGTGCAAGTTGTGAATTGGTTGTGTTTGTTGGAACCGTGGACGGTGGAAATATCCAAGTTTTAGGGGAGGTTTTGTCGAAATTTTTCTAAACATTTTGGATAAAACTTAGTGAAAAAATTATAATTAGTGTTATATCTTGTTTCTAACTTTTTTATTTCGGTTTTTCTTATTTACAGGAGTGCTGAAATGGTGACCATATGCTACCTTGAGGGCTCAAGAATGTTTTGATGCATAGAGACACTAATCTATGTTAGAAGTTAGAACTTTTATGTTTTGGTTGAACTTTTATGTTAGAACTTTTATGTTTTGGTTGAACTAATCAATGTACTCACTAGCTAATGTTATTTTGTTTCAAGACAATTTTAGCTAAAAGGATCTTGTTTGACTTATGTATGTTTTTGCATATTATATACATGTAAACTTGTTTATTAAAAGCGTTAATATATTAGTTAATTTAAAAAATAATTTAGTAAATTATGCATGTAATTTGTAATAAAAAAAAGTTGTTACAAAATAATTAATTTACTTTCGTAACTAAAGGAAAAAATGTTACAAAATCATGTTACATTTTGTAACAAAATTTTTTGATAGAAAAAAAATTGACTGTCACAAAAAATACCTTCAAGATCAAAATTTGTTACCACTTTTGTAACAGTTTTTGGTTTTTTGTATCAGGAAAAATTGTTACAAAATATGGTATTGAATTGTAACAGATTCATTTTTCGTTACAAAAACTTTTTGTAACGGGACTTACTGCAATGGACCCTTTTTTTGTTACAAAAAACTTTTGTTTCAAAATTTCGACGTTTTGTAACAATATTTTTTGTTACAAATACGCCTTTTTCTTGTAGTGTGTGAGTAAGGGTCGATTCCACGGAGATTGTCGGCTTGAAGCAAGCTATGGTCACCTTGTAAATCTCAGTCAGGCGGATTCAAATGGTTATGGAGTTTTGATAATTAAAAGATAAATAAACATAAAATAAAGATAGAGATACTTATGTAATTCATTGGTGGGAATTTCAGATAAGCGTATGGAGATGCGTTATTCCTTCTGAATATCTGCTTTCCTAATATCTTCATTCAATCATTCATACTCCTTTCCATGGCAAGTTGTATGTTCGGGTATCACCGTTGTCAATGGCTACCTCCCGTCCTCTCAGTGAAAATGGTCCAGCTACGGGTTACGTAGGGTTAATCATTTGTCGGTTCTCACTTGTATTGGAATAGAATCCAATGATCCTTTTTGCGTTTGTCACTATGCCCAACAGCCTTGCTTTTGAGGCTCGTCACAGTCATCCCATCCCAGATCCTACTCGGAATACCACAGACAAGGTTTAGACTTTCCAGATCTCAAGAATGCTGCCAATTGATTCTACTTATACCACGAAGACTCTGATCTCACGGAATGGAAGGCTCTGTTGTTAGGAGAAGCAACCATGCATCGCGAGAATTTTCTTGGAGTTAAACGCCAATTTTTATGCCAGTTTGGGTGTTTAACTGCAGCTTCTATCCTGTTTCTGGCGTTTAATGCCAGAATAGGGCAGGAAGTTGGCGTTTGAACGACAGTTTGCATCGTCAAAACTCGAGCCCTGGATGTCTACTTTCCAACGCAATTGAGAGCGTGCCATTTGGGTTTCTGTAGCTCTGAAAAATCCATTTCAAGTGCAGGGAGGTCAAATTCCAACAGCATCAGCAGTCCCTTTTCAGCCTCTGAATCAGATTTTTGCTCAAGTCCCTCAATTTCAGCCAGAAAATACCTAAAATCATAGAAAAACACACAAACTCATAGTAAAGTCCAGAAAAGTGAATTTTGCTTAAAAACTACTAAAAGTATACTAAAAAGTAGCTAGATCTACTAAAAACTATCTAAAAACAATGCCAAAATGCGTATAAATTATCCGCTCATCACAACACCAAACTTAAATTGTTGCTTGTCCCTAAGCAACTAAAAACAAAATAGAAAAATAAGAAGAGAATATACAATGAATTCCACAATATCAATGAAACTTAGTCCTAATTAGATGAGCGGGGCTAGTAGCTTTTTGCTTCTAAACAGTTTTGACATCTCACTTTATCCTTTGAAATTCAGAATGATTGGCATCTATAGGAACTCAGAATTTTAGATAGTGTTATTGATTCTCCTAGTTCAGTACGTTGATTCTTGAACACGGCTTCTTTATGAGTCTTGGCCGTGGCCCTAGGCACTTTGTTTTCCAGTATTACCACCGGATACATAAATGCCACAAACACATAACTGGGTGAACCTTTTCAGATTGTGACTTAGCTTTGCTAAAGTCCCCAATTAGAGGTGTTTTGAGTTCTTAAGCACACTCTTTTTACTTTGTATCACAACTTTAACCACTCAGTTTCAAGCTTTTCACTTGGACCTTCATGACACAAGCACATGGTTAGGGACAGCTTGATTTAGCCGCTTAGGACTGGATTTTATTTCCTTGGGCCCTCCTATCCATTAATGCTCAAAGCCTTGGATCCTTTTAACCCTTGCCTTTTGGTTTAAAGAGCTATTGGCTTTTTTTGCTTGCTTTTTCTTTTTCTTTCTCTTTCTTTTTTTTCGCTAATTTTTTTCTTTTTTACTGCTTTTTCTTGCTTCAAGAATCAATTTCATGATTTTTCAGATCATCCATAACATTTCTCTTTGTTCATCATTCTTTCAAGAGCCAACAATTTTAACATTCATAAGCTTCACTGTTAAAATTATGCACTGTTCAAGCATTCATTAAGAAAACATAAAGTATTGCCACCACATCGAAATAATTAAACAAATTTCAAGATAAAATTAGAAATTCAAGTACTTCTTGTTTTTTTGTAATTAGGCATATTTTTCCTTTAAGAGAGGTGAAGGATTCATGGAATTATTAATAGCTTTAAGGCATAGACACTAGACACTAATGATCATGTAGTAAAGACACAAAACATAGTAAAACATAAAGCTCAAAGCCGAAAACAGAAAGACAATTAGACAAGGAGATTAAGAAACGGGTCCACCTTAGTGAGGGTGGCGTCTTCCTCTTGAAGAACCAATGGTGCTCTTGAGCTCCTCTATGTCTCTTCCTTGCCTTTGTTGCTCCTTCCTCATGGCTCTTTGATCTTCTCTAATTTCATGGAAAATGATGGAGTGCTCTTGGTGCTCCACCCTTAGTTGGTCCATGAGTGAGCTCTCTTGTTTGCTCTATCCTTTTCTTTGTGATGGGCTTGTCCTTTTCAATGAGGATGTCTACTTCTATATCAATTCCAGCCGAATTGCATAGGTGACAAATGAGATGAGGAAAGGCTAACCTTGCCAAAGTAGAGGACTTGTCTGCCACCTTGTAGAGTTCTAGAGGTATGATCTCATGAACTTCCACTTCCTCTCCAATCATGATATTATGGATTATGATGGCCCGATCCACAGTTACTTCGGATCGGTTGCTAGTAGGAATGATGGAGCGTTGGATGAACTCCAACCATCCTCTAGCCACAGGCTTAAAGTCCGGTCTTCTCAATTGAACCGGCTTGCCTCTTGAGTCTCTTTTCCATTGAGCTCCTTCCACACATATGTCCATGAGGACTTGGTCCAACCTTTGATCAAAGTTGACCCATCTAGTGTAGGGGCGTGCGTTTTCTTGCATCATTGGCAAGTTGAACGCAAACCTTACATTTTTCGGACTAAAATCTAAGTATTTCTCCCTAACCACTGTAAGCCAATTCTTTGAATTCGGGTTCATACTTTGATCATTGTTCCCAGTGATCCATGCATTGGCATAGAACTCTTGAACCATTAAGATTCCGACTTGTTAAATGGGGTTGGTGAGAACTTCCCAACCTCTTCTTCGGATCTTATGTCGGATCTCCGGATACTCATTCTTTTTTAGCATGAAAGGAACCTCAGGGATCACTTTCTTCTTGGCCATAACTTCATAGAAGTAGTCTTGATGGACCTTTGAGATGAATTTTTCCATCTTTCATGACTCGAATGTGGAAGCTTTTGCCTTCCCTTTCCTCTTTCTAGAGGTTTCTCCGGCCTTAGGTGCCATAAATAGTTATGGAAAAACAAAAAGCAATGCTTTTACCACACCAAAATTAAAAAGTTTGCTCGTCCTCGAGCAAAAGAAGAAAGAAAGAAGGGGAAGAAGAGGAAAATGGAGGAGATAGAGGGAGCGATAGGTTCGGCCAAGGGGGTAGGAGAGTGTTTGTGATGTGTGAAAATGAAGGAGTATAGGGAAAGAGAGAGAGAGTGGCCGAATGGAATTGGGTGGGTTTGGGAGGGAAAAGTGTTTTGAATTTTTGGAGGTAGGTGGGGTTTTTGGGGAAGAGGGATGGAAGTGATTGGTGAAGAGAATAGGAAAGAGCATAGGATTTGATAGGTGAGTGGTGTTTTGGGTAGAGTGTTATAGAGATGTGTGAGGGGGAGAGAGAGAGAGGTAGGGTAGGTGGGGATCCTGTGGGGTTCACAGATCCTGAGGGGTCAAAGACTTCTCATCCCTGCTCCATTTAGGCGTGCAAAAATGCCCTTAATGTGCAATCCTGGCGTTTAACGCTAGACTGTTGCTTGTTTCTGGCGTTAAACGCCAGGTTTTATACCTTTCCTAGCGTTTAACGCCAGGTTGGTGCCCTATTCTGGCGTTAAACGCCAGTCTAGTGCCCATTTCTGGCGTTAAACGCCCAGAATAGTGCCAGACTTGGCGTTTAACGCCCATTCTGCTACTCTTACTGGCGTTTAAACGCCAGTAAGCTTATCCTCCAGGATGTTCTATTTTTAATGCTGTTTTTGAATTTGCTTTGATTTTTGCAGTTATTTTTGTGACTCCACATGATCATCAACCTAAAGAAAATATAAAATAACATAGATGAAAAAAATTGGGTTACCTCTTAATAAGCACTTCTTTAATGTCAATAGCTTGACAGTGGGCTCTCATGGAGCCTCACAGATGATCAGAGCATGGTTGTGGCCTCTCAACACCAAACTTAGAGTTTGGTTGTGGCCTCTCAACACCAAACTTAGAGTTTGGCTGTGGCCTCTCAATACCAAACTTAGAGTTTGAATGTGGGGACTTTGTTTGACTCTGTAGTGGGAGAAGCTTTTCATGCTTCCTCTCTATGTGTACAGAAGGCGAACCTTGAGTCTTGAATACAAGGTAGTCTTTATTCAATTGAAGGACCAACTCTCCTCTGTCAACATCAATCACAGCTTTTGCTGTGGCTAGGAAAGATCTACCAAGGATGATGGATTCATCCTCATCCTTCCCAGTGTCTAGGATTATGAAATCAGCAGGGATGTAAAGGCCATCAACCTTCACTGGCACGTCCTTTACTAGTCCATAAGCCTTTTTCATGGATTTGTCTGCCATTTCTAGTGAGATTCTTGCAGCTTGAACTTTAAAAATTCCCAGTTTCTCCATGAATGAGAGTGGCATGAGGTTTATGCCTGACCCCAGGTCACACAAAGCCTTCTCAAAGGTTATGGGGCCTATGGTACAAGGTATTAAGAACCTTCTGGGATCCTCTTTCTTTTGAGGTAATGTCTGTCTAATCAAGTTATTCAGTTCATTGTTGAGCAAGGGGGTTCATCCTCCCAAGTTTCATTACCAAATAACTTGGCATCCAGCTTCATGATTGCTCCAAGGTACTTAGCAACTTTCTCTTCAGTAATATCTTCATCCTCTTCAGAGGAGGAATACTCATTAGAGCTCATGAATGGCAGAAGTAAGTTCAATAGAATCTCTATGGTCTCTAGATGAGCCTCAGATTCCTTAGGTTCCTCAAATGGGAACTTGATAAACCCATATTTTATGATATATATTGTGCTCAATTTAAGTGATTTATTCAACCCTTCACCTACTTATTCATGTAAGTTGCATAGTTTTGCTTTCCCTTTCTTATTATGTGATATATGTAAAATACATGTTTTCTATGCTTTAAAAGTAATTATTTTAATTACCCTTTATTACCATTCGATACCGTGATTTGTGTGTTGAGCAGTTGCAGAGCTTCTAAGGCATCAATAACTTAAAGGATGGAAAGAAAACATACGAAAATGGAAGGAAAGCACAAAATAGAGTTTTTGAAGAAACTGGCAGCGACGCGAACGCATGGACGACGCGTCCGCATGCCCAACGCAAAAAGGGAGTGACGCGATCGCGTGACCCACGCGGCCGTGCGCCTTAAGCAGAACACAGATGATGCGGACGCATGATCAAAGCAAACGCGTGACAAGGAAAACTTCGAATGACGCGACCATGTGACCCACGAGGACGCGTGACAGACGCCACACACCAGAAATTACAGAAAATGCTCCCAGCAGTTTCTGAAGCCCTTTTTGGACCAGATCCAAGTCCAAGAGGCACAGATTAGAGGTTATGAAGTGGAGGAATGCATCCATTCAGGGAGATCTCCAATTATTCACTCTTTATAGTTTAGATGTAGTTTTTAGAGAGAGAGGTTCTCTCCTCTCTCTTAGGATTTAGGATTAGGATTTCATCTTCTTCATCACAGGTTCAATGTTCCTTAATTTATTTTCTACTTTTATTTATTACTTTAGTTGATTACTTGATGTTGCCAATTTGGTTTATGGATTTCTATGTTCAATCTAACTTTTTATTTAATATAATTTGAGATATTTTCAGATCTATGATTTGTTTCTTTTATTTATGATATAACTAATTTGGATTTTTCTCCTTTTGGCTTTAATTGATTAATTAGAGACTCTTGAGTTATCAAACTCATCGTGATTGATAATTGTTATTTTCGCTAATCGAATCGCATTCCAATAACTCTAGTCTTTCCTTAGGAATTAACTAGGACCTTAGGATCAAATTGATTAGTCCACTTGACTTTCCTTTATTTAGCAAAGGTTAACTAAGTGCGAGCAAAAATATAATTCTCATCACCATTGATAAGGATAACTGGGATAGGACTTCTAATTTTCATACCTTGCCAAGAGAATTCTTAGTTATTAATTTATTAATTCCTACAATTCATTTCTCCTGTTGAAAACCTTTTTCAAACCCAAAAATATTGTTTTCCATAACCAATAATAAATCATACTTCCCTGCAATTCCTTGAGAAGACGACCCGAGGTTTGAATACTTTGGTTTATAAATTTTATTGGGTTTGTTACTTGTGACAACCAAAATGTTTGTACGAAGGGATTTTCTGTTGGTTTAGAATCTATACTTACAACGCAACTATATTTTTATGAAATTCTTTACTAACGAAAATCCTAACGTCATAACTCCTTTTTTTCTAGAGGACGTCCATGAGGTCTTCCTCACTGGGATTGACGTCCTCCTCCTCCTCTCTAGGTTTGGCCACACCAAGTAAGGTTATGGCCTTGCACTCTCTTTTTGGATTCTCTTCTGTATTGCTTGGGAGAGTACAAGGAGGAGTTTCAGTGGCTCTTTTACTCAGCTGGCCCACATGTGCCTCCAAATTTCTAATGGAGGACCTTGTTTCATTCATGAAACTGAGAGTGGCCTTAGATAGATCAGAGACTATATTTGCTAAGCTAGAGGGGCTCTGCTCAGAGTTCTCTGTCTGTTACTGAGAGGATGATGGAAAAGGCTTGTTATTGCTAAACATGTTTCTTCCACCATTATTAAAGCCTTGTTGAGGCTTTTGTTGATCCTTCCATGAGAAATTTGGATGATTTCTCTATGAGGGATTATAGGTGTTTCCATAGGCTTCACCCATGTAATTTACCTCTGTCATTGCAGGGTTCTCAAGATCATAAGCTTCTTCTTCAGAAGATGCTTCTTTAGTACTGTTGGATGCATTTTGCAATCCATTCAGACTCTGAGAAATCATATTGACTTGTTGAGTCAACATTTTGTTCTGAGCCAATATGGCATTCAGAGCATCAATTTCAAGAACTCCCTTCCTCTGAGGCGTCCCATTACTCACAGGATTCCTTTCAGAGGTGTACATTAACTAGTTATTTGCAACCATTTCAATGAGTTTCTGAGCTTCTGCAGGCGTTTTCTTCAAGTGAATAGATCCACCTGCAGAATGGTCCAATGACATCTTAGACAATTCAGACAGACCATCATATAATATATCCAGGATGGTCCATTTTGAGAGCATGTCAGAAGGACACTTTTTGGTCAGTTGCTTGTATCTTTCCCAAGCTTCATAGAGGGATTCACCTTCTTTCTGCCTGAAGGTTTGAACATCGACTCTAAGCTTACTCAGCTTTTGAGGAGGAAAGAATTTAGCTAAGAAAGCCGTGACTAGCTTATCCCATGAGTTCAGGCTATCTCTAGGTTGAGAGTCCAACCATGTTCTAGCTCTGTCTCTTACAGCAAAAGGGAAAAGCATAAGCTTATAGACCTTGGGATCAACTCCATTGGTCTTAACAGTATCACAGATCTGTAAGAATTCAGTTAAGAACTGAAAAAGATCTTCTGATGGAAGTCCATAAAACCTGCAATTCTGTTGCATCAGAGAAACTAATTGAGGTTTTAGCTCAAAATTATTTGCTCCAATGGCAGGGATTGAGATGCTTCTTCCATGGAAGTTATAATTTGGTGTAGTGAAGTCACCAAGCATGTTCCTTGCATTGTTGTTGGGTTCGGCCATTACTTTTTTTTCAAGATTCTCTGTAAGGTTTTCTCTGGATTGTTGTGCTTTAGCTTCTCTTAGCTTCTTCTTCAGAGTCCTTTCAGGTTCAGGATCTGCTTCAACAAGAATGTCCTTGTCCTTGCTCCTGCTGATATGAAAAAGAAGAGGACAGAAAAGGAAGAGGAATCCTCTATGTCATAGTATAGAGATTCATTTATGTGAGTAGAAGAGAAGAAGAATAAGAATGAGGAAAGAAAGGGAAAAATTTGAACTCGGAGAGAGGGAGAGGGTTCGAATTTTTGATGAGTGGAGGAGAAGTGTTAGTAAATAAATAAAATAAATAGAAGGGGAGATGGAGGAGTTTTCGAAAATAATTAAAAGGAAAAGGAAAATATTTTTGTTTTTATTTTAAAATTTAGTTAGAATTCAAAAATTAAGAGAGGAAATAAAATTAAAATTAAAATTTGAAATGATTAGTTAATTAAAAGAATTTTGAAAAAAAGGAAGGTGATTTTCGAGAATTAGAGAGAGAAAAGTAGTTAGGTGGTTTTGAAAGAAATTTTGAAATTAGTTTTGAAAAGATAAGAAGTTAGAAAAACATATTTTGAAATTAAAGTTTGAAAAAGATATGATTTGAAAAAGATATGTTTGAAAAGATATGATTGAAATTTATTTTGAAAAAGATTTAATTTTTAAAATCAGAATTAATGACTTGACTCATAAGAAATCAAAAGATATAATCCTAAAATTTAAAGTTTGAATCTTTCTTAACAAGAAAGTAACAAACTTGAAATTTTTGAATTAAAACATTAATTGTTAGTATTAATTTTGAAAATAAAAGATAAAAGTAAGAAAAAGATTTTTTTTGAAAATTAATTTTAAAGAATTTTTGAAAATAATAAAAGAAAAAAGAAAAGATTTGATTTTGAAAAAGATTTTGAAATTGAAATCTTGACTTGACTAACAAGAAACAACTTATTTTAAAAATTTTTGACTAAGTCAACCCAAAGATTTCGAACTTCATGGGTGAAATAAGGAAAATATATTTTTTTGATTTTTTTGAATTTAATGAGGAAAGAGAAAAACCACAAAATGACTAAAAACATGAAAATTTTGGATCAAAACCAATGATGCATGCAAGAACACTTTGAATGTTGGTGCACGAAATTACAATCACACTTTTGCAATCCCGCACAACTAACCAGCAAGTGCACTGGGTCGTCCAAGTAATACCTTGCGTGAGCAAGGGTCGATCCCACGGAGATTGTCGGCTTGAAGCAAGCTATGGTTATCTTGTAAATCTTAGTCAGGATATCAGAAATTATCAGGATTGATTGTGAAAAGCAAAAGAACATGAAATAAGTACTTGTTATGCAGTAATGGAGAATAGGTTGGGGTTTTGGAGATGCTCCATCTTCTGAATCTCTGCTTTCCTACTGTCTTCTTCATCAAACACGCAAGGCTCCTTCCATGGCAAGCTGTATGTAGGGTTTCACCGTTGTCAGTGGCTACCTCCCATCCTCTCAGTGAAAACGTTTCTATGCTCTGTCACAGCATAGGCTAATCAGCTGTCGGTTCTCGGTCAGGCCGGAATAGAATCCATTGATTCTTTTGCGTCTGTCACTAACGCCCCGCCTGCTAGGAGTTTGAAGCACGTCACAGTCATTCAATCATTGAATCCTACTCAGAATACCACAGACAAGGTTTAGACCTTCCGGATTCTCTTGAATGCCGCCATCAGTTCTAGTTTATACCACGAAGATTCTGCTTAAGGAATCCAAGAGATATCTACTCAATCTAAGGTAGAACGGAGGTGGTTGTCAGTCACACGTTCATAGTTGAGAATATGATGAGTGTCACGGATCATCACATTCATCCGGGTTAAGAACAAGTGATATCTTAGAATGGAAGCAAGCATGATTGAATAAGAAACAGTAGTAATTGCATTAATCCATCAAGACACAGCAGAGCTCCTCACCCCCAACCATGGGGTTTAGAGACTCATGCCGTGGAAAGTGCACAAAGAAACGTGTAAGGTGTCATGAGGTACAGATACAATGTCAAAAGATCCTATTAATAGTAAACTAGTAACCTAAGGTTTACAGAAATGGGTAAATGACAGAAAAATCCACTTCCGGACCCACTTGGTGTGTGCTTGGGCTGAGCAATGAAGCATTTTCGTGTAGAGACCTTTTCTGGAGTTAAACGCCAGCTTTTATGCCAGTTTGGGCGTTTAACTCCAAGTTTTATGCCAGTTCCAGCGTTAAACGCTGGAATTTCTGAGGCTGAATTGCCACGCCGGTTTGGGCCATCAAATCTCGGGCAAAGTATGGACTATCATATATTGCTGGAAAGCCCAGGATGTCTACTTTCCAACGCCGTTGAGAGCGCGCCAATTGGGCTTCTGTAGCTCCAGAAAATCCACTTCGAGTGCAGGGAGGTCAGAATCCAACAGCATCTGCAGTCCTTTTCAGTCTCTGAATCAGATTTTTGCTCAGGACCCTCAATTTCAGCCAGAAAATACCTGAAATCACAGAAAAACACACAAACTCATAGTAAAGTCTAGAAAAGTGAATTTTAGCTAAAAACTAATAAAAATATACTAAGAACTCAACTAAAACTACTAAAAACATACTAAAAACAATGCCAAAAAGGGTACAAATTATCCGCTCATCACAACACCAAACTTAAATTGTTGCTTGTCCCCAAGCAACTGAAAATCAAAATAGGATAAAAAGAAGAGAATATACTATAGACTCCAAAATATCAAAGAAACATAGTTCCAATTAGATGAGCGGGACTAGTAGCTTTTTGCCTCCGAACAGTTTTGGCATCTCACTCTATCCTTTGAAGTTCAGAATGATTGGTATCTATAAGAACTCAGAACTCAGATAGTGTTATTGATTCTCCTAGTTAAGTATGATGATTCTTGAACATAGCTAGTGTATGAGTCTTGGCTGTGGCCCAAAGCACTATGTCTTCCAGTATTACCACCGGATACATACATGCCACAGACACATAATTGGGTGAACCTTTTTAGATTGTGACTCAACTTTGCTAGAGTCCCCAATTAGAGGTGTCCAGGGTTCTTAAGCACACTCTTTTTGCCTTGGTTCACAACTTTATTTTTTTCTTTTTCTTTTTTTTCGAATTTTTTTTTGTATTCACTGCTTTTTCTTGCTTCAAGAATCATTTTGATGATTTTTCAGATCCTCAATAACAGTTCTCCTTTTCCATCAGTCTTTCAAGAGCCAACAATTTTAACATTCTTAAAACAACAAATTCAAAAGACATATGCACTGTTCAAGCATTCATTCAGAAAACAAAAAGTATTGTCACCACATCAAACTAATTCAACTAGTTTCAAGGATAATTTTCGAAATCCTGTACTTCTTGTTCTTTTGTGATTAAAGCATTTTTCATTTAAGAGAGGTGATGGATTCATAGGACATTCATAACTTTAAGGCATAAATTTTGTTAATTATGAATTAAGAACAAGACTCTAATATAATATAAGATGAGACTAAAAAAATAAAAAATAAAAATAGGAATAGAAAACAAAAGAAAAACGCAAAAATAGGCTCCTAATGATAGAGGTTTTCACAGAGTTAGGACTCAACAACCTTGATTTTGAGAAGTGGATGCTCCCTCAGCTTGAGAGGAGAGCTTTTGGCGTTTCATCTCTTGGAGTTCACGCCCCTGCTTCTCTTGTTCTTTCAGCAATTTGCAGAGCATGCAGTTCTGATTCTGCTGTTCTTCCTTCAGTTGCTCCATAGTTTCTTGCAACTTGGTGATAGATGCTTCTAGGTTGGCCCAGTAGCCAATTTCAGGGAATTCAGGGAGGAACTCCTGCGCCCTCCTTTTGATAGAGTTGTCTTGCATTTGTCCTTCCATTGACTTCTTGGTGATTGGATGTTCAATGGGTATGAATTCATCTACTCCCATCTTCACCCCAGCCTCTTTACAGAGCAAGGAGATCAAGCTTGGGTAAGCCAATTTGGCTTCAGTGGAATTCTTATTTGCAATTGTGTAGATCTCACAAGCAATCACATGATGAACCTTCACTTCTCTTCCAAGCATAATGCAATGAATCATCACTGCTCTCTTGATGGTGACCTCAGAACGGTTGCTAGTGGGCAGTATGGAACGCCCAATGAAGTCTAGCCAACCTCTTGCAATTGGTTTGAGGTCTCCCCTCTTGAGTTGGTTTGGGACACCCTTAGAATTGGTTATCCACTTAGTTCCAGGGAGGCATATGTCCTCTAGAACTTGATCCAACCCTTTATCTGCTCTCACCATCCTCCTATTAAAGGATTCAGGATCATCTTGCAGTTGAGGCAGTTTGAAGATTTCTCTTATTTTGTCCAGATGGAAGTACATAACTTTCCCTCTGACCATAGTTCTGTAGGTATGGTAAGCAGTTCCAGTCATTCTCTGCTTATCTGTTAACCACAGATTTGAGTAGAATTCCTGAACCATGTTCCTTCCAACCTTTATCTCAGGATTGGTTAGAACTTCCCATCCTCTATTTCGAATTTGCTCTTGGATCCCCTGATATTCATCTTCTTTCAGATCAAATTTAACTTCCGGGATCACTGACCTCAGACCCATTATCTTGTGATAATGGTCTTCATGTTCTTTGGTTAAGAACTTCTCTTGGTTCCAAAGATTCTTTGGATTATTCTCTTTCTTTCCTCTTAAATTGGTTTGTTTTCCCTTAGGAGCCATGATCTTGATGAATCTTGGCTTAGTGATCACGGAAAAGCACACCAAACTTAGAGGTTTGCTTGTCCTCAAGCAAAAGAAAGAAGAGAAGAGAGAGAGAGGAAGAGGAAATTCGAATGGTGTGGTGGAATGAGGGGGACAAACGTGTATTTATAAGGTGGGGAGGGGAGATTTCGAAAAAAAGAGAAAAGTTTGAAAATATATGGAAAGAATTTGAGAGAAAGGTGAGTTTGTGAACAATATTTGGAATTGATTTGAAATGGATTTGAAGAATGGTTTTGATTTTTGAAGATTTGAAAGTGAATGATGAATGGTTGAAGTGTGATTTTGTAGAAAAGTATGGGTAAGAAAAGGAAAGTTTGAAAAAATTTGGTTTGAAAACAAAATTGTGGTCCCCCACCTTTCTGGCGTTAAACGCCCAGAATGGCACCCATTCTGGCGTTTAACGCCCATTTGATGCCCCTTTTGGGCGTTTAACGCCCAGCCAGGTGCCCTGGCTGGCGTTAAACGCCAGAATTCCTTTATCACTGGGCGTTTTTCTAAACGCCCAGGATGCTGCACACCTGGCGTTAAACGCCCAGAATGGTCCCCATTCTGGCGTTTAACGCCCAAAATGGCACCATTCCTGGCGTTAAACGCCCAGAATGATACCCATTCTGGCGTTTAACGCCCAAAATGCCCCTTACTGGCATTTTTTCGCCAGTAAGTGATGTGCGGAAAACGATCCGACACAAATCCAACCGGCAAGTGCACCGGGTCGCATCAAGTAATAATAACTCACGGGAGTGAGGTCGATCCCACAGGGATTGATGGATCAAGCAATTTTAGTGGCTGATTAGTTTAGTCAAGCTAACATTGGTGAATTGTGTGAAGAGTGACCGACAGAAAGTAAATTGCAAGAATTAAAGGTGCAGAATGTAAATTGGTAAGTAACTTAAAGAGCAAGAAATGTAAATTGCAAGACTCTTAAATTGAAAGAATTATAAATTGCATGAAATTGTAAAGGGAATTGGGAATTAGATTTGCAGAATTTAAACAAGGAAAAGTAAATTGCAACAATTAGAAGATTGGAATATAACTTGATTGAATCGGATCAAAAAAACAGAAACGTAAATAAACATGAAAAGCATTAAACAGAGAATGTGAAATTGGAATTCAGATCTCAGGACCCAAGAGACTAGATAACCAAGTCTAGATCTCAATGCCTTCCTAGATTCAACAAGAGCAATTGCAAAGAAATTAAAGAAATGTAAAGTGCAGAAGGAGTAGATGAAGAAGCAATTAACCAAAACTGAAATTCAAGTGTGCAGTAAATAAAGCAGAGAGATCTTAGGATGAGATTGAAATAGAATTCCTTCAATTCTCCAACCCAAGATTTAAAACAGGAAAGAAAACTAAGAGAGAGCTCTCTACTACTACTCCTAATGCTCCCTAGTGGAGCCAGCCTCCTCACAAATATGAAAATGATGCCTTATATAGGCTTTACAAAATGGAAATGAAAATGAAATTAAAAACAAATTACACTTAAATGAAATTCCTATTTTATCTATTTCTTGTGCCTTTGAGTGATGATCATGGGCCCTTTCTCTTGATGGAATTGGGTTGAGAGAGGCCTTGGTTGATTGCTCTTGGAGTTTGGAGAAGAACCGAATTGAACCGGGTTGGAATCATGAAAGCTTGAGTAAAAGTTGGAGGAAAAGTTAGAGTCAAAGTTAGGGGTCTAACTTTGAGGCTAACTTTTCATATCAGCTAGCATAATTTGCTGATACCAACGTTGGTGCCAAAGTTAGGGGTCTAACTTTTGCTCCAACGTTGGCCTCCCTTATGCACATTTATGGCGCCAACTTTGTCCTCTTGTCATGTTGCCAATTTTATGCCCAATATAGACTATCATATATGGTTGGAAAGCTCTAAATGTCAGCTTTCTAACCCACTTAGAATCCCTTCAATTGGACATCTACAACTCAAGTTACGATCATTTGAAGAGGACATGGTTGCTGGCTTTGGTGTGCAGCGTTTGAGGTAAAGTTTGCCTCAAACGTTAGCGAAAAACGCCAGTTCTGGAGGCTCAAATGTATTGTCCACCCCATACTATTATACATTGTTGGAAAGCTCTGAATGTCTACTTTCATTTGCCGTTGGAAGCACATCAATTGGAGCTCTACAGCTCGAGTTATACTCCGCTGAAGGTGCAGAGGTCAGTTGGCCTCACTGCAGGTTGCCACCATGTTCGTTTATGCACATTGCGGGGCCGTTTTCATCCTCAATTTTAGTGTCCACCATGCAGTGCCATATATGCTTGGAAAGCTCTTGATTCCTACTTTCCAATTCTTCTTGAATCACCTCATTTGGAGCTCTGTAGCTCAAGTTATTCTTGTTGGAAGTATACCCCTTCAAGCTGTTGTGGTGTGTGGCGCCAACGTTAGCCCAAAAGTTAGGGGGCTAACGTTGGCGCAAACGTGAGTAGCCCTAGGAGAAAATTTTTCATGCCAACGTTAGCCTCCAAGTTAGGGGGCTAACGTTGGCGCAAACGTGAGTAGCCCAGGGGGTGATTTTCCAATTCTCACGTTAGCCTCAAAGTTAGGGGTCTAACTTTGAGGCTAACTTTTCACCCAAAACTTTTTGTCCTCTCTTCCTCCTTGTTTTGAGCCACGCTTTTCTTCCTTTGGGCCACGCTTTTCTTCCTTGATTTGGTCATGGGTCACGCTTTTAGAAGCGTGGCCTAAGCCTCCAAAGTGTGCTCCAATTTCAAAGTGTGCCCAAAATTTCTCTTTTCTTCTTTTTAGCTTATTTGTGCTCTTTTTGATTCTTTTTCTTCTTATTTCCTACAAAGTTTATCAAATCAAAAGATCAAAGAAATGTACCATTTAAGCACTAAAGAATGCAATATTTAAGCATTAATCATAAATTTCTTGTATGAAAAAGCATAGAAAAACATGACATGGTGACATGTCATCACAACACCAAACTTAAACCTTGCTTGTCCCCAAGCAAGAAAAGAATCATGCAATAAAGATTGACAATCCAAGGCAAGAAGAATAGCAACTCAATGTTCATGGTAAGCTAGTTTTCTACGCATGCTACAATCACACAAGAAATGTAAATGATTGATGCTTCCATCTAGCTCAATTTATGAAATCTTTCTTTTATATTTCTTCCTTGAAGCAAGCTTTTGATTTTCTTATTTAGCTTCTCCTTTTGGGTGCTTTGCCCCATGAGTTGATAACAAAGCTACGACTTCTAAATGCTTTGTTTTCAAGTATTACCACTTGATACATAAGCACCACAAGCATTTGATTAGAGGACTTCATTAAGCTCATTTTTCTTTTTTTTTCTTAACTCTCTAATCATTGATGCTCAGAGCCTTGAGCTTTGAGGGAGTGCTTTTGCACTTTGAGCCTAGCCTTGACTTGTAAGTGTTTTGTTTCCAAGCATTTGGCTTGATACATAAACACCACAAGCACTTAACAAATAAATTGCCATTGGTACTCAGAGCCTTCAGCTTTCTCATTCTTTCCCTTTTTCTTTTCTTGCTTTATTTTGCATTTGCTTTCAAGGTTTTCACGGTTTTAAAAGATTTCACAAAATGTCCTAGATGAAAACTTCAATTAAATAAAATCCAATGCAATTAAGCAACAATCAAACATACTAGCTTTCCAATACCTTTATGCACATGCTAAAATCTTCTTTAATGCCTTGTTTGTTTATGATCATGATACTTTGTTGCTTTTGAATTCACAAAACTCAAGTTGGTAATCATAATGACATAGCACCATGTTGCAATTTAGAATTCAAACTATGCCTTTTCATACACACATGCATACAGAGAAGGTAAAGACAATCATGCAGTTTATAGTGCTTGAAACAAATGAGAGGAAAAGGAACTTTACAACCTTGTAGTTCATCTTCTCTATTGTTGTCATTTTCCTCCTATTCTCCTCCTTCCCATACCAAACTCAGAATGCTTGCTCATCCTCGAGCAACTATTAGAACCGTGGCTATGGGGCTAAGATGGATCATGAATGTCTTACACAAGAAATGTTAGTAGTACATGTGTTTCAAGCAAGCAAAATTAAAGATAATAATCAAGGCACAAGAGACAGAGACATTGTGATTGCAAACTTAAGAAGGTGAGCATAATACTTTGCATAAAGAATAAGTGGCACACCAAACTTAGTGTGACACTTTCACTTGGAATCAATGCAAGTATCCAGTAAAGATTTGAAGCAAATTGTGTTGCATAGCAACACCAAACTTAAAATGCAATCCTATGTCCATTTATTTGAATTAAAACCAAGCAAATGAAACTGTTCTTTATTAAATACGATCACTAAGCCAAGAATCTGTCATTAATAAAGCTCTCTTGGTGATGTATTAATAAACACAGCAAATAAGCAGACTAAAATGAAAGCATTAAAAACAAAGAATTAACTAAAGTAAACAGAATAACAAAATATCAAACCAAAAGAAAATTAACACTGCAAAGACATTATGGTTATGCAGACAAGTGGTGTTGCTGAATGATTTGCATAGAAAAATAGGTGGCACACCAAACTTAGAATCTTGGTGTGTCGCTTTCATTTTTGATTTGATGCAATCATCCAAAAAGATTGAAAACAATTTGTTGCAAGGCAACACCAAACTTAGAATGTAACCATATGCCAATTTATTGAATTTGAAACAAAACAAAGAACAAAAGCAAAGCAGAAAAGAGAATTTGTACCTACTGTTGACATGTTGTTTACTTTCTTCCTCTTCTTCCAGTTTGTTAAGAGGAATGACTCCAAGAGGGGAGAAGTTTCAGTTATTGTCCCCTGTCTTGGTCTTCTTTCAACAAGCCTCCTTTTGTACACAGCTTGATTGAGCTTGCTTGCTGGATCAGGGGGAGGATTGTTTGTAGTTGACCTTCTCATGAATGTTGTCCTTGGTATCTTGGTCACAATCCTCTTCTTGGTGCTTTTGTCAATTGCCTTCACTTCTTGGATGTCAAGACATGGTTGCTGTGTGATTATTGGAGTGATTTCTTCATTAAGGGCCTCTTGTATTGGTGGTTCCACGAGCCTTTCCTTCATGTGATTTTCTGCTTCACTTGAGTGTGAATTCTCTGGAATGACTTCCTCACTTTCATGCTCCTCCACTCCTTTCTTTGCACCCAACATTTGTTTTAATAGCTCTATCACGGGGGAGGTTTGTTTATCTTCCCAACATTTCTTCATCTCCTCGTCATACCTTTCAATCATGGATTCAAGTGTTGAGGCGTTTTGGTCCAGGAAGGTTTGTGAAAGTTGTGAGTCTTCATGTTCCCTTATCGTCTCAAGTGGCTTCTGTGAATATGCAAGGTCAGGTTCAAATGTTTCCTCTACCTCATTTTTCATTGAAATTTCTCTTGACACAGAGGCTTCCTCATCTTGCTTTTCCACTTCCTCACCCACAAATTTGTCTTCATCCTTACTGTTTGATGGTTCTAAGTTCCTCTTTGATTGCTCTAAGGGTCCATTCATCTCCTTGAGGATGGTTTCTTCCCAAGATTGGGGTTGTGTGAAGCTTGCCACGACTTTTCTGTGTATTTCAATGGCTTCGCGTTGGCGTTCTAAGGGTTCTTTGGACCATTGAAGGTACTCCTCAACTGCTAATTCAAGGGATGAAGGTTGAGGGTAATTTTGGTGACGTGGATGTGTTGTGGTGAAGTTGTGTTGAGGGGTGTGGAATGAGTTGTGTGATTGATGGGATGACTGGTATGGATTTTGGAGGAAACTTTGTGTTGAGGCATAATCAAGTGATGAAGAACTTTTAGATGAGAAACTGGGACGTGAGGGTGGATGCTCTTTCATTCTGTGGCGACACCCCCATCTACCATTAGGATAATGATATAAATCATGTTGTGGTAGTGGTTGGTATCCCTCAAAATTTTCTTGCTCATCTTGTGTTTCTGAAGCATAGCTCCATGAATTAGAGTGCCCAAAATTTGAAGTTTCTTAGTGATATTCCCAACCACCATTAGAGATTGGTGATGGTGGATAATATCCCATAAAATTTATTTGATCATAAGATGAGTTGAACTCCATTTGAATTTTGTAAAACACACCACCAAGAAAAATTGAAATTCATATCTCAGAGATGAATTTCTTAGTGAGGCAATAACTCAAACACCTTGGTTTCAACTTAGAACAGAGAACAAAAATAAAGAAAATGCTTGATCTAGACTTCTCACCCACTTAATCATTGTTGATCTAATCAATCCCCGGCAACGGCGCCAAAAACTTGATGGTGTTTTTGCGGAAAACGAATTTCCAACACACAAATCCAACCGGCAAGTGCACCGGGTCGCATCAAGTAATAATAACTCACGGGAGTGAGGTCGATCCCACAGGGATTGATGGATCAAGCAATTTTAGTGGGTGATTAGTTTAGTCAAACTAACATTGGTGAATTGTGTGAAGAGTGACCGACAGAAAGTAAATTGCAAGAATTAAAGGTGCAGAATGTAAATTGGTAAGTAACTTAAAGAGCAAGAAATGTAAATTGCAAGACTCTTAAATTGCAAGAATTATAAATTGCATGAAATTGTAAAGGGAATTGGGAATTGGATTTGCAGAATTTAAACAAGGAAAAGTAAATTGCAACAATTAGAAGATTGGAATATAACTTGATTGAATCGGATCAAAAAAACAGAAACGTAAATAAACATGAAAAGCATTAAACAGAGAATGTGAAATTGGAATTCAGATCTCAGGACCCAAGAGACTAGATAACCAAGTCTAGATCTCAATGCCTTCCTAGATCCAACAAGAGCAATTGCAAAGAAATTAAAGAAATGTAAAGTGTAGAAGGAGTAGATGAAGAAGCAATTAACCAAAACTGAAATTCAAGTGTGCAGTAAATAAAGCAGAGAGATCTTAGGATGAGATTGAAACAGAATTCCTTCAATTCTCCAACCCAAGATTTAAAACAGGAAAGAAAACTAAGAGAGAGCTCTCTACTACTACTCCTAATGCTCCCTAGTGGAGCCAGCCTCCTCACAAATATGAAAATGATGCCTTATATAGGCTTTACAAAATGGAAATGAAAATGAAATTAAAAACAAATTACACTTAAATGAAATTCCTATTTTATCTATTTCTTGTGCCTTTGAGTGATGATCATGGGCCCTTTCTCTTGATGGAATTGGGTTGAGAGAGGCCTTGGTTGATTGCTCTTGGAGTTTGGAGAAGAACCGAATTGAACCGGGTTGGAATCATGAAAGCTTGAGTAAAAGTTGGAGGAAAAGTTAGGGTGAAAGTTAGGGGTCTAACTTTGAGGCTAACTTTTCATATCAGCTAGCATAATTTGCTGATACCAACGTTGGTGCCAAAGTTAGGGGTCTAACTTTTGCTCCAACGTTGGCCTCCCTTATGCACATTTATGGCGCCAACTTTGTCCTCTTGTCATGTTGCCAATTTTATGCCCAATATAGACTATCATATATGGTTGGAAAGCTCTAAATGTCAGCTTTCTAACCCACTTAGAATCACTTCAATTGGACATCTACAACTCAAGTTACGATCATTTGAAGAGGGCATGGTTGCTGGCTTTGGTGTGCAGCGTTTGAGGTAAAGTTTGCCTCAAACGTTAGCGAAAAACGCCAGTTCTGGAGGCTCAAATGTATTGTCCACCCCATACTATTATACATTGTTGGAAAGCCCTGAATGTCTACTTTCATTTGCCGTTGGAAGCGCATCAATTGGAGCTCTACAGCTCGACTTATACTCCGCTGAAGATGCAGAGGTCAGTTGGCCTCACTGCAGGTTGCCACCATGTTCGTTTATGCACATTGCGGGGCCGTTTTCATCCTCAATTTTAGTGTCCACCATGCAGTGCCATATATGCTTGGAAAGCTCTTGATTCCTACTTTCCAATGCTTCTTGAATCACCTCATTTGGAGCTCTGTAGCTCAAGTTATTCTTGTTGGAAGTATACCCCTTCAAGCTGTTGTGGTGTGTGGCGCCAACGTTAGCCCAAAAGTTAGGGGGCTAACGTTGGCGCAAACGTGAGTAGCCCTGGGAGAAAATTTTTCATGCCAATGTTAGCCTCCAAGTTAGGGGGCTAACGTTGGCGCAAACGTGAGTAGCCCAGGGGGTGATTTTCCAATTCTCACGTTAGCCTCAAAGTTAGGGGTCTAACTTTGAGGCTAACTTTTCACCTAAAACTTTTTGTCCTCTCTTCCTCCTTGTTTTGAGCCACGCTTTTCTTCCTTTGGGCCACGCTTTTCTTCCTTGATTTGGTCATGGGTCACGCTTTTAGAAGCGTGGCCTAAGCCTCCAAAGTGTGCTCCAATTTCAAAGTGTGCCCAAAATTTCTCTTTTCTTCTTTTTAGCTTATTTTGTGCTCTTTTTGATTCTTTTTCTTCTTATTTCCTACAAAGTTTATCAAATCAAAAGATCAAAGAAATGTACCATTTAAGCACTAAAGAATGCAATATTTAAGCATTAATCATAAATTTCTTGTATGAAAAAGCATAGAAAAACATGACATGGTGACATGTCATCACAACACAAAACTTAAACCTTGCTTGTCCCCAAGCAAGAAAAGAATCATGCAATAAAGATTGACAATCCAAGGCAAGAAGAATAGCAACTCAATGTTCATGGTAAGCTAGTTTTCTACGCATGCTACAATCACACAAGAAATGTAAATGATTGATGCTTCCATGTAGCTCAATTTATGAAATCTTTCTTTTATATTTCTTCCTTGAAGCAAGCTTTTGATTTTCTTATTTAGCTTCTCCTTTTGGGTGCTTTGCCCTATGAGTTGATAACAAAGCTACGACTTCTAAATGCTTTGTTTTCAAGTATTACCACTTGATACATAAGCACCACAAGCATTTGATTAGAGGACTTCATTAAGCTCATTTTTCTTTTCTTTTCTTAACTCTCTAATCATTGATGCTCAGAGCCTTGAGCTTTGAGGGAGTGCTTTTGCACTTTGAGCCTAGCCTTGACTTCTAAGTGTTTTGTTTCCAAGCATTTGGCTTGATACATAAACACCACAAGCACTTAACAAATAAATTGCCATTGGTACTCAGAGCCTTCAGCTTTCTCATTCTTTCCCTTTTTCTTTTCTTGCTTTATTTTGCATTTGCTTTCAAGGTTTTCACGGTTTTAAAAGATTTCACAAAATGTCCTAGATGAAAACTTCAATTAAATAAAATCCAATGCAATTAAGCAACAATCAAACATACTAGCTTTCCAATACCTTTATGCACATGCTAAAATCTTCTTTAATGCCTTGTTTGTTTATGATCATGATACTTTGTTGCTTTTGAATTCACAAAACTCAAGTTGGTAATCATAATGACATAGCACCATGTTGCAATTTAGAATTCAAACTATGCCTTTTCATACACACATGCATACAGAGAAGGTAAAGACAATCATGCAGTTTATAGTGCTTGAAACAAATGAGAGGAAAAGGAACTTTACAACCTTGTAGTTCATCTTCTCTATTGTTGTCATTTTCCTCCCATTCTCCTCCTTCCCATACCAAACTCAGAATGCTTGCTCATCCTCGAGCAACTATTAGAACCGTGGCTATGGGGCTAAGATGGATCATGAATGTCTTACACAAGAAATGTTAGTAGTACATGTGTTTCAAGCAAGCAAAATTAAAGATAATAATCAAGGCACAAGAGACAGAGACATTGTGATTGCAAACTTAAGAAGGTGAGCATAATACTTTGCATAAAGAATAAGTGGCACACCAAACTTAGTGTGACACTTTCACTTGGAATCAATGCAAGTATCCAGTAAAGATTTGAAGCAAATTGTGTTGCATAGCAACACCAAACTTAAAATGCAATCCTATGTCCATTTATTTGAATTAAAACCAAGCAAATGAAACTGTTCTTTATTAAATACGATCACTAAGCCAAGAATCTGTCATTAATAAAGCTCTCTTGGTGATGTATTAATAAACACAGCAAATAAGCAGACTAAAATGAAAGCATTAAAAACAAAGAATTAACTAAAGTAAACAGAATAACAAAATATCAAACCAAAAGAAAATTAACACTGCAAAGACATTATGGTTATGCAGACAAGTGGTGTTGCTGAATGATTTGCATAGAAAAATAGGTGGCACACCAAACTTAGAATCTTGGTGTGTCGCTTTCATTTTTGATTTGATGCAATCATCCAAAAAGATTGAAAACAATTTGTTGCAAGGCAACACCAAACTTAGAATGTAACCATATGCCAATTTATTAAATTTGAAACAAAACAAAGAACAAAAGCAAAGCAGAGAAGAGAATTTGTACCTACTGTTGACATGTTGTTTACTTTCTTCCTCTTCTTCCAGTTTGTTAAGAGGAATGACTTCAAGAGGGGAGAAGTTTCAGTTATTGTCCCCTGTCTTGGTCTTCTTTCAACAAGCCTCCTTTTGTACACAGCTTGATTGAGCTTGCTTGCTGGATCAGGGGGAGGATTGTTTGTAGTTGACCTTCTCATGAATGTTGTCCTTGGTATCTTGGTCACAATCCTCTTCTTGGTGCTTTTGTCAATTGCCTTCACTTCTTGGATGTCAAGACATGGTTGCTGTGTGATTATTGGAGTGATTTCTTCATTAAGGGCCTCTTGTATTGGTGGTTCCACGAGCCTTTCCTTCATGTGATTTTCTGCTTCACTTGAGTGTGAATTCTCTGGAATGACTTCCTCACTTTCATGCTCCTCCACTCCTTTCTTTGCACCCAACATTTGTTTTAATAGCTCTATCACGGGGGAGGTTTGTTTATCTTCCCAACATTTCTTCATCTCCTCGTCATACCTTTCAATCATGGATTCAAGTGTTGAGGCGTTTTGGTCCAGGAAGGTTTGTGAAAGTTGTGAGTCTTCATGTTCCCTTATCGTCTCAAGTGGCTTCTGTGAATATGCAAGGTCAGGTTCAAATGTTTCCTCTACCTCATTTTTCATTGAAATTTCTCTTGACACAGAGGCTTCCTCATCTTGCTTTTCCACTTCCTCACCCACAAATTTGTCTTCATCCTTACTGTTTGATGGTTCTAAGTTCCTCTTTGATTGCTCTAAGGGTCCATTCATCTCCTTGAGGATGGTTTCTTCCCAAGATTGGGGTTGTGTGAAGCTTGCCACGACTTTTCTGTGTATTTCAATGGCTTCGCGTTGGCGTTCTAAGGGTTCTTTGGACCATTGAAGGTACTCCTCAACTGCTAATTCAAGGGATGAAGGTTGAGGGTAATTTTGGTGACGTGGATGTGTTGTGGTGAAGTTGTGTTGAGGGGTGTGGAATGAGTTGTGTGATTGATGGGATGACTGGTATGGATTTTGGAGGAAACTTTGTGTTGAGGCATAATCAAGTGATGAAGAACTTTTAGATGAGAAACTGGGACGTGAGGGTGGATGCTCTTTCATTCTGTGGCGACACCCCCATCTACCATTAGGATAATGATATAAATCATGTTGTGGTAGTGGTTGGTATCCCTCAAAATTTTCTTGCTCATCTTGTGTTTCTGAAGCATAGCTCCATGAATTAGAGTGCCCAAAATTTGAAGTTTCTTGGTGATATTCCCAACCACCATTAGAGATTGGTGATGGTGGATAATATCCCATAAAATTTGTTTGATCATAAGATGAGTTGAACTCCATTTGAATTTTGTAAAACACACCACCAAGAAAAATTGAAATTCATATCTCAGAGATGAATTTCTTAGTGAGGCAATAACTCAAACACCTTGGTTTCAACTTAGAACAGAGAACAAAAATAAAGAAAATGCTTGATCTAGACTTCTCACCCACTTAATCATTGTTGATCTAATCAATCCCCGGCAACGGCGCCAAAAACTTGATGGTGTTTTTGCGGAAAACGAATTTCCAACACACAAATCCAACCGGCAAGTGCACCGGGTCACATCAAGTAATAATAACTCACGGGAGTGAGGTCGATCCCACAGGGATTGATGGATCAAGCAATTTTAGTGGGTGATTAGTTTAGTCAAACTAACATTGGTGAATTGTGTGAAGAGTGACCGACAGAAAGTAAATTGCAAGAATTAAAGGTGCAGAATGTAAATTGGTAAGTAACTTAAAGAGCAAGAAATATAAATTGCAAGACTCTTAAATTGCAAGAATTATAAATTGCATGAAATTGTAAAGGGAATTGGGAATTGGATTTGCAGAATTTAAACAAGGAAAAGTAAATTGCAACAATTAGAAGATTGGAATATAACTTGATTGAATCGGATCAAAAAAACAGAAACGTAAATAAACATGAAAAGCATTAAATAGAGAATGTGAAATTGGAATTCAGATCTCAAGACCCAAGAGACTAGATAACCAAGTCTAGATCTCAATGCCTTCCTAGATCCAACAAGAGCAATTGCAAAGAAATTAAAGAAATGTAAAGTGCAGAAGGAGTAGATGAAGAAGCAATTAACCAAAACTGAAATTCAAGTGTGCAGTAAATAAAGCAGAGAGATCTTAGGATGAGATTGAAACAGAATTCCTTCAATTCTCCAACCCAAGATTTAAAACAGAAAAGAAAATTAAGAGAGAGCTCTCTACTACTACTCCTAATGCTCCCTAGTGGAGCCAGCCTCCTCACAAATATGAAAATGATGCCTTATATAGGCTTTACAAAATGGAAATAAAAATGAAATTTAAAACAAATTACACTTAAATGAAATTCCTATTTTATCTATTTCTTGTGCCTTTGAGTGATGATCATGGGCCCTTTCTCTTGATGGAATTGGGTTGAGAGAGGCCTTGGTTGATTGCTCTTGGAGTTTGGAGAAGAACCGAATTGAACCGGGTTGGAATCATGAAAGCTTGAGTAAAAGTTGGAGGAAAAGTTAGGGTCAAAGTTAGGGGTCTAACTTGGAGGCTAACTTTTCATATCAGCTAGCATAATTTGCTGATACCAACGTTGGTGCCAAAGTTAGGGGTCTAACTTTTGCTCCAACGTTGGCCTCCCTTATGCACATTTATGGCGCCAACTTTGTCCTCTTGTCATGTTGCCAATTTTATGCCCAATATAGACTATCATATATGGTTGGAAAGCTCTAAATGTCAGATTTCTAACCCAATTGGAATCACTTCAATTGGACATCTACAACTCAAGTTACGATCATTTGAAGAGGGCATGGTTGCTGGCTTTGGTGTGCAGCGTTTGAGGTAAAGTTTGCCTCAAACGTTAGCGAAAAACGCCAGTTCTAGAGGCTCAAATGTATTGTCCACCCCATACTATTATACATTGTTGGAAAGCCCTGAATGTCTACTTTCATTTGCCGTTGGAAGCGCATCAATTGGAGCTCTACAGCTCGAGTTATACTCCGCTGAAGGTGCAGAGGTCAGTTGGCCTCACTGCAGGTTGCCACCATGTTCGTTTATGCACATTGCGGGGCCGTTTTCATCCTCAATTTTAGTGTCCACCATGCAGTGCCATATATGCTTGGAAAGCTCTTGATTCCTACTTTCCAATGCTTCTTGAATCACCTCATTTGGAGCTCTGTAGCTCAAGTTATTTATGTTGGAAGTATACCCCTTCAAGCTGTTGTGGTGTGTGGCGCCAACGTTAGCCCAAAAGTTAGGGGGCTAACGTTGGCGCAAACGTGAGTAGCCCAGGGGGTGATTTTCCAATTCTCACATTAGCCTCAAAGTTAGGGGTCTAACTTTGAGGCTAACTTTTCACCCAAAACTTTTTGTCCTCTCTTCCTCCTTGTTTTGAGCCACGCTTTTCTTCCTTTGGGCCACGCTTTTCTTCCTTGATTTGGTCATGGGTCACGCTTTTAGAAGCGTGGCCTAAGCCTCCAAAGTGTGCTCCAATTTCAAAGTGTGCCCAAAATTTCTCTTTTCTTCTTTTTAGCTTATTTTGTGCTCTTTTTGATTCTTTTTCTTCTTATTTCCTACAAAGTTTATCAAATCAAAAGATCAAAGAAATGTACCATTTAAGCACCAAAGAATGCAATATTTAAGCATTAATCATAAATTTCTTGTATGAAAAAGCATAGAAAAACATGACATGGTGACATGTCATCACAAAGCTCATTTTCTCTGCTTTTTGAGCTGAATCCTTCTGTAACTCTGTGAATTCCTTCATTTTTGATACTTGCCTTTGTAAAAACAAATCATATAACCTACTAATGACTGGGTTGCCTCCCAGCAAGCGCTTCTTTACTGTCTTTACCTGGACTTTCACTGAGAATCATTCAAGTCTCAGTTTTGAGCATTCCTGCTCAAAATTGCCTTCAAGATAATGCTTGATTCTCTGTCCATTAACAATGAACTTTTTGTCAGAATCAATATCCTGAAGCTCAACATATCCATATGGTGAAACTTCTGTAATCACATACGGACCCCTCCACCGGGATTTGAGTTTTCCTGGGAACAGTCTGAGCCTAGAGTTGAAGAGTAGGACTTTTTGTCCTGGCTCAAAGACTCTGGTTGACAACTTCTTGTCATGCCATTTCTTTGCCTTTTCCTTATAAATTTTTGCATTTTCAAAGGCATTGAGTCTGAACTCCTCTAGCTCATTTAGCTGGAGCAGTCTCTTTTCACCAGCTAACTGTGCATCCATGTTTAGGAATCTGGTTGCCCAGTAGGCTTTATGTTCCAGTTCCACGGGCAGATGACAGGCCTTCCCATACACCAGTTGGTATGGAGAGGTTCCTATAGGAGTTTTGAATGCTGTTCTGTATGCCCACAGAGCATCATCCAAGCTCTTTGCCCAATCCTTTCTTCGGGCTATCACAGTCCGTTCCAGGATTCTCTTTAGCTCTCTGTTAGAGACTTCAGCTTGCCCATTTGTCTGTGGATGATACGGAGTTGCCACTTTATGGCTGATTCCATATCTAACCATAGCAGAGTATAGCTGTTTATTGCAGAAATGAGTGCCCCCATCACTGATTAGTACTCTGGGAACACCAAACCTGCTGAAGATGTGTTTCTGGAGGAATTTTAGCACGGTCTTGGTATCATTAGTGGGTGTAGCAATTGCTTCTACCCACTTAGATACGTAGTCCACTGCCACCAGAATGTAAGTGTTTGAGTATGATGGTGGGAATGGACCCATGAAGTCAATTCCCCATACATCAAACAATTCTATCTCTAATATCCCTTGTTGAGGCATGGCATATCCGTGAGGCAGGTTACCAGCTCTTTGGCAACTGTCACAGTTACGCACAAACTCTCGGGAATCTTTATAGAGAGTAGGCCAGTAGAAGCCACATTGGAGGACTTTAGCGGCTGTTCGCTCACTTCCAAAATGCCCTCCATACTGTAATCCATGGCAATGCCATAGGATCTTTTGTGCTTCTTCTCTGGGTACACATCTGCGGATTACTCCGTCTGCACATCTCTTAAAGAGATATGGTTCATCCCAGAGGTAGTACTTGGCATCTGAAATTAATTTCTTTCTTTGCACTTTGCTGTACTCCTGGGGTATGAACCTCACAGCTTTATAATTTGCAATATCTGCAAACCAAGGAGCTTCCTGAATGGCAAAGAGTTGCTCATCTGGGAAAGTCTCAGAGATCTCAGTAGAAGGGAGGGACGCCCCAGCTACTGGTTCTATTCGGGACAGATGATCAGCTACTTAGTTCTCTGCCCCTTTTCTGTCTCTTATTTCTATATCAAACTCTTGCAGAAGCAACACCCATCTAATAAGCCTGGGTTTTGAATCCTGCTTTGTGAGTAAGTATTTAAGAGCAGCATGGTCAGTGTACACAATCACTTTGGATCCTACTAGATAAGATCTAAACTTGTCAATGGCATAGACCACTGCAAGTAATTCTTTTTCTGTGGTTGTGTAATTTTTCTGTGCGTCATTTAGAACACGGCTAGCATAATAAATGACATGCAGAAGTTTGTTATGCCTCTGTCCCAACACTGCACCAATGGCATGATCACTGGCATCACACATTAATTCAAATGGCAATGTCCAATCTGGTGCAGAGATAACTGGTGCTATGACCAACTTAGCTTTCAGGGTCTCAAATGCCTGCAGACACTGTGTGTCAAACACAAATGGTGTGTCAGCAGCTAGCAGGTTACTTAAAGGTTTTGCAATTTTTGAAAAATCCTTTATAAACCTTCTGTAGAATCCTGCATGCCCCAGAAAGCTTCTGATTGCCTTAACATTGGCAGGTGGTGGTAATTTTTCAATTACCTCTACCTTTGCCTTATCCACCTCTATTCCCCTGCTTGAAATTTTATGCCCAAGGACAATTCCTTCAGTCACCATAAAGTGACATTTCTCCCAGTTTAAAACCAGGTTAGTCTCTTGGCACCTTTTCAGGACAAGTGCTAGGTGATTAAGACAGGAGCTGAATGAGTCTCCATATACTGAAAAGTCATCCATGAAGACTTCCAGGAATTTCTCTACCATATCTGAGAAGATAGAGAGTATGCACCTCTGAAAGGTTGCAGGTGCATTGCACAGACCAAAAGGCATCCTCCTATAGGCAAACACGCCAGAAGGGCAAGTGAATGCTGTTTTCTCTTGGTCCTGAGGATCTACTGCAATTTGGTTGTAGCCTGAATAGCCATCCAAAAAGCAGTAATAATCATGACCAGCTAGTCTTTCTTGCATTTGGTCTATGAATGGTAAAGGAAAATGATCCTTTCTGGTGGATGTATTGAGCCTTCTGTAGTCAATACACATACGCCACCCTGTGACTGTTCTTGTAGGAACCAGTTCATTTTTTTCATTATGAACCACTGCCATGCCTCCCTTTTTGGGGACAACTTGGACAGGGCTCACCCAGGGGCTATCAGAAATAGGATAAATAATCCCAGCCTCTAGTAATTTAGTGACCTATTTCTGCACCACCTCCTTCATGGCTGGATTTAGCCTCCTCTGTGGTTGGACCACTGGTTTGGCATTATCCTCCAACAGGATCTTGTGCATGCATCTAGCTGGGCTAATGCCCTTAAGATCACTTATGGACCACCTAAGAGCTGTCTTGTGTGTCTTCAGCACTTGAATCAGTGCTTCCTCTTCCTGTGGATTTAAAGCAGAGCTTATAATCACTGGAAAAGTTTCACCCCCTCCCAGAAATGCATATTTCAGGGATGGTGGTAGTGGTTTGAGTTCAGGTTTGGGAGGTTTATCCTCCTCCTGAGGAATTTTCGAAAATTCCTTTGCTTCCTCTAGTTCTTCTTGATCAGGTTGAGCATCTTTGAAGATGTCCTCAAGCTCTGATTCTAGGCTTTCAGCCATATTGATCTCTTCTACCAGAGAGTCAATAATGTCAGCGCCCATGCAGTCATGTGGTGTGTCTGGATGCTGCATAGCTTTTACAGCATTTAACTTGAACTCATCCTCATTGACTCTCAAGGTTACTTCCCCTTTTTGTACATCAATGAGAGTTCGTCCAGTTGCTAGGAAAGGTCTTCCTAGAATGAGAGTTGCACTCTTGTGCTCCTCCATTTCCAGCACTACAAAGTCAGTTGGAAAGGTGAATGGCCCAACCTTGACAATTATATCCTCTATTATGCCTGATGGATGTTTAATGGAGCCATCAGCAAGTTGGAGGCATATCCTGGTTGGTTTGACTTCTCCAGTCAACCCAAGCTTTCTGATAGTGGATGCAGGTATTAGATTGATGCTTGCTCCAAGATCACATAGGGCTGTCTTGGTGCAAGCGCCTTCTAATGTGCATGGTATCAGAAAGCTTCCAGGATCTTGAAGCTTTTCTGGTAAGCTTTTCAGAATGACTGCACTGCATTCTTCAGTGAGAAACACTTTTTCAGTTTCTCTCCAATCCTTCTTATGACTTAAGATTTCCTTCATGAACTTAGCATAAGAAGGTATTTGCTCAAGTGCCTCTGCAAACGGAATCTTTATTTCAAGAGTCCTTAGATAGTCTGCAAAACGGGCAAATTGCTTATCCTGTTCTGCTTTGCGGAGTTTCTGAGGATAAGGCATCTTGGCTTGATATTCTTCAACCTTAGATGCTGCAGGTTTATTCCTTACAGAAGTGGTTGAAGAAGCCTTGTTAGAGGGATTACTGTCAGCACTCTCAGGTGTCTGATCCCCCCTTGGCGTCTGAACGCCAGGATTGGGTGGAAAATGGGCGTTTAACGCCAACTTTTCCCCCTTTTCTGGCGTTTGAACGCCAGAACTGGGCAAGGAATGGGCGTTTAACGCCAGCTTTCCTTCCCTCTCTGGCATTTGAACGCCACAAGTGTTCCTCTCCGGGCTCTTACTGTCCTCAGAGGGATTTTGAATAGTGGGTTGGTTATCCTCTGTCAATTGTTCCTTATTTGACCTTTTGCTCTTTTGAGCAGTGTTATTCAGTGTCTTCCCACTCCTCAGTTGAACTGCTTGACTTTCCTCTGTTATCTGTTTAGATATTTGTTGTTTTGCTTGATTCAATTGCAGTTCTATGTTCTTGTTAGCAACTTTAGTTTCATAGAGCATCTCTTTAAATTCTGCTAACTGTTCTGTCATCAGGAGCAATTGTTGATTAAGCTCAATCATCTGTTCTTGAGGATTAGGGTCAGTGACTACTGTCATGACTTCCTTATCTGGAGAGAACTCATTGCTAGAATACAAATATTGGTTTCTAGCAACAGTGTCTACAAGCTCTTGAGCTTCTTCAATTGTCTTCCTCATGTGTATAGATCCACCAGCTGAGTGGTCTAAAGACATCTGAGCTTTTTCTGTAAGCCCATAGTAGAAGATGTCTAACTGTACCCATTCTGAAAACATTTCAGAGGGACATTTCTTTAGCATACCTCTATACCTCTCCCAGGCATTGTAAAGGGATTCATTATCCTCTTGTTTAAAGCCTTGGATGTCCAGCCTTAGCTGTGTCATCCTCTTTGGAGGGTAAAAATGATTCAGGAATTTGTCTGACAACTGTTTCCATGTCTTTATGCTTGCTGTAGGTTGGTTATTCAACCATCTTTTAGCTTGATCTTTTACAGCAAATGGAAACAGTAATAGTCTATAAACATCCTGATCCACCTCTTTATCATGTACTGTGTCAGCAATTTGTAAGAACTGTGCCAGAAACTCAGTAGGTTCTTCCTGTGGAAGACCGGAATACTGGCAATTTTGCTGCACTATGATAATGAGTTGAGGATTTAGCTCAAAGCTGCTTGCTTTGATGGGAGGTGTACAGATGTTACTCCCATATGCAGCTGTAATGGGGTTAGCATATGACTCCAGAGTCCTTTTGGACTGATCAGTCCCACTTATGTCCATAATGGACAAAAGGGAAATGATAATGATTGCAAACAGATAAATTTTGTTTGTTTTTTTTTTTTTTTGAGTTAAACGAAAAAAATAAAATAAAACAAAAAAAAATTAAAATAAAAATTCGAAAATCAAAAAGAAAATAAGATCAAAGCAAATTGAGAACTGAATCAATTAAGTAATTAAAAAGATTTTGAAAATAACAATTAAAAAGATATGATTGAAAAATTTTTATGAAAAAGATTTGATTTTTGAAAAGAGGAAAGAGAAAAACACAAAAAGACACCAAACTTAAAATTTTTAGAAAATCAAACACTAATTTTTCGAAAATTTTAAGAGAAAAACACAAAGAGGACACCAAACTTAGAATTTTTACGGATCAAAAAGGGACTAAGGACATGCAAAATCGAAAATTAAAAGAAAAGTAAAAGCATGCAATTGACACCAAACTTAGAATATGAAACTAGACTCAACTAAAAGACTCTAAACCAATTAAAAACAAAACAGTCCTAATCTAAACAACAAGATAAGCCGTCAGTTGTCCAAACTCGAACAATCCCCGGCAACGGCGCCAAAAACTTGGTGCACGAAATTACAATCACACTTTTGCAATCCCGCACAACTAACCAGCAAGTGCACTGGGTCGTCCAAGTAATACCCTGCGTGAGCAAGGGTCGATCCCATGGAGATTGTCGGCTTGAAGCAAGCTATGGTTATCTTGTAAATCTTAGTCAGGATATCAGAAATTATCAGGATTGATTGTGAAAAGCAAAAGTACATGAAATAAGTACTTGTTATGCAGTAACGGAGAATAGGTTGGGGTTTTGGAGATGATCCATCTTCTGAATCTCTGCTTTCCTATTGTCTTCTTCATCAAACACGCAAGGCTCCTTCCATGGCAAGCTGTATGTAGGGTTTCACCGTTGTCAGTGGCTACCTCCCATCCTCTCAGTGAAAACGTTCCTATGCTCTGTCACAGCATAGGCTAATCAGCTGTCGGTTCTCGGTCAGGCCGGAATAGAATCCATCGATTCTTTTGCGTCTGTCACTAACGCCCTGCCTGCTAGGAGTTTGAAGCACGTCACAGTCATTCAATCATTGAATCCTACTCAGAATACCACAGACAAGGTTTAGACCTTCCGGATTCTCTTGAATGCCGCCATCAGTTCTAGTTTATACCACGAAGATTCTGCTTAAGGAATCCAAGAGATATCTACTCAATCTAAGGTAGAACGGAGGTGGTTGTCAGTCACACGTTCATAGTTGAGAATATGATGAGTGTCACGGATCATCACATTCATCCGGGTTAAGAACAAGTGATATCTTAGAATGGAAGCAAGCATGATTGAATAAGAAACAGTAGTAATTGCATTAATCCATCAAGACACAGCAGAGCTCCTCACCCCCAACCATGGGGTTTAGAGACTCATGCCGTGGAAAGTGCACAAAGAAACGTGTAAGGTGTCATGAGGTACAGATACAATGTCAAAAGATCCTATTAATAGTAAACTAGTAACCTAAGGTTTACAGAAATGGGTAAATGACAGAAAAATCCACTTCCGGGCCCACTTGGTGTGTGCTTGGGCTGAGCAATGAAGCATTTTCGTGTAGAGACCTTTTCTGGAGTTAAACGCCAGCTTTTATACCAGTTTGGGCGTTTAACTCCAAGTTTTATGCCAGTTCAAGCGTTAAACGCTGGAATTTCTGAGGCTGAATTGCCACGCCGGTTTGGGCCATCAAATCTCGGGCAAAGTATAGACTATCATATATTGCTGGAAAGCCCAGGATGTCTACTTTCCAACGCCGTTGAGAGCGCGCCAATTGGGCTTCTGTAGCTCTAGAAAATCCACTTCGAGTGCAGGGAGGTCAGAATCCAACAGCATCTGCAGTCCTTTTCAGTCTCTGAATCAGATTTTTGCTCAGGACCCTCAATTTCAGCCAGAAAATACCTGAAATCACAGAAAAATACACAAACTCATAGTAAAGTCCAGAAAAGTGAATTTTAGCTAAAAACTAATAAAAATATACTAAAAACTCAACTAAAACTACTAAAAACATACTAAAAACAATGCCAAAAAGGGTACAAATTATCCGCTCATCAAATGTCAACATGAACACCAAGAACACTTTGAAGATCATGATGAACATCAAGAACTTATTTTTGAAAAAATTTCAAGAAAAGAAAAACATGCAAGACACCAAACTTAGATATTTTTCATGTTTAGACACTATGAATTCAAAAATGCAAATGAAAAACAACAAAAGACTCAACAAGAAAATATGAAGATCAAACAAGGAGACTCATTAAGAACAACTTGAAGATCATGAAGAATACAATGCATGAATTTTTCAAAAATTTTTAGAAAATTAAAAAGATGCAATTGACACCAAACTTAAAAAATTGACTCTAGACTCAAACAAGAAACACACAATATTTTTTATTTTTATGATTTTATGATTTTTTTTGTACTTTTTTTTTTGAAAATTATTTTGGAAAAACGAGAAAGAAGAAAAAAATTTTGAAAGATTTTTGAAAACTTTTTGAAAATAAAATAAAGGATGAAACAAGAAGAAAATTACCTAATTTGAGCAACAAGATGAACCGTGAGTTGTCCAAACTCGAACAATCCCCGACAACGGCGCCAAAAACTTGGTGCACAAAATTGTGATCTCAATGGCGCCAACAACTTGGTACGCACAATTGTAATCTCAACTCCTTTTCAAAACTTCGCACAACTAACCAGCAAGTGCACTGGGTCGTCCAAGTAATAAACCTTACGTGAGTAAGGGTCGATCCCACAGAGATTGTCAGCTTGAAGCAAGCTATGGTCACCTTGTAAATCTCAGTCAGGCGGATTCAAATAGTTATGGAGTTTTGATAATTAAAAGATAAGTAAACATAAAATAAAGATAGAGATACTTATGTAATTCATTGGTGGGAATTTCAGATAAGCATTTGGGGATGCGTTATTCCTTCTGAATCTCTGCTTTCCTAATGTCTTCATTTAATCATTCATACTCCTTTCCATGGCAAGCTGTATGTTCGGGTATCACCGTTGTCAATGGCTACCTCCTGTCCTCTCAGTGAAAATGGTCCAGCTACAGGTTACGTAGGGCTAATCATCTGTCGGTTCTCACTTGTATTGGAATAGAATCCATTGATCCTTTTGCATCTGTCACTATGCCCAACAGTCATGAGTTTGAAGCTCGTCACAGTCATCCCATCCCAGATCCTACTCGAAATACCACAGACAAGGTTTAGACTTTCCGGATCTCAAGAATGCTGCCAATTGATTCTAGCTTATACCACGAAGACTCTGATCTCACGGAATGGAAGGCTCTATGGTCAGGAGAGGCAACCATGCGTCGCAAACCAGGAATCCAAGAGATATATACATTCAAGCTTTCGCAGGTAGAACGGAAGTGTTTGTCAGGCACGCGTTCATAAGTGAAAATGGTGATGAGTGTCACGGATCATCACATTCATCAGGTTGAAGCGCGAATGAATATCTTAGAATAAGAATAAGCTTGAATTGAATAGAAGAACAATAGTACTTTGCATTAATACTCGAGGAACAGCAGAGCTCCACACCTTAATCTATGGGGTGTAGAAACTCCACCGTTGAAAATACATAAGTGAAAATGGGGTAGGCTTGGCCGAATGGCCAGCCTCCCAAAACATGAACAATGGTCCCGAAGATGTTCCAAAAGCCCCGAGTACAATAGTAAAAAGTCCAATTTTTACTAAACTAGTTACAAGGGTTACAGAAATAAGTAAATGATGCAGAAATCCACTTCCGGGCCCACTTGGTGTGTGCTTGGGCTGACCATTGAAGCTTTCATGTGTAGAGACTTTTCTTAGAGTTAAATGCCAGTTTTTATGCTAGTTTAGGCATTTAACTGCAGCTTCTATCCTATTTCTGGCGTTTAACGCCAGAATAGGGCATGAAGTTGGAGTTTGAACGCCAGTTTGCATCGTCAAAAGTCGAGCAAAGTATGAACTATTATATATTGCTGGAAAGCCCAGGATGTCTACTTTCCAACGCAATTGAGAGAGCTCTATTTTGGTTTTTGTAGCTCTGAAGAATCCATTTCGAGTGCAGGGAGGTTAGAATCCAACAGTATCAGCAGTCCTTTTTCAGCCTCTGAATCAGATTTTTTCTCAAGTTCCTCAATTTCTGTCAGAAAATACCTGAAATTACAGAAAAATACACAAACTCATAGTAAAGTCTAGAAATGTGAATTTTGCTTAAAAAAATACTAAAAGTATACTAAAAAGTAGCTAGATCCTACTAAAAACTATCTAAAAATAATGCCAAAAAGCGTATAAATTATCCGCTCATCAGAGATCCCCACTGGTGCTTAACCTTGTGTCCCTTGTATCAATATCTTCTCTTTTGGTTATGTGGTATGCAATTTTCACTGTATAATTTTTATGCTTTCAAAAAGATCAAACCAAACAATCAAGCTTATTTATTTTACTTAAAGGGGTCTGAAGGATCTTCTCAGCAATATTTTGGGAAAACATATATTGGATTTTCTTTTTATTGTATTATTTTTTATTTTTTATCAGTTCCACCACTTTGTCCATATCTTGATTTCTCCTCCCCAATGGCGAGTACAACCTCTGAAACCAATTCTCCCCCCAAATGTTGATTTTTTTTACCATCCCCTACAATCCACTTGCCGTTCCTTTTTAAGAATTCCCTTCCTTGTAAAATGCTTTTTCATGCCCACAAACCATCATTATGCTCTTTTGCTTCCCAGAAATCACTATCCAAGAAATAAATAGCTTTCAGAATTTGGGCCCATAATGCTTGTGGGTTGTTGATTAATCTCCAAACTTGTTTCCCTAGCTAAGATATGTTCTGGTGCAGAAAGTTATTTGAATCCTACTCTTCCCTCCCTCTTGCTCCTGCACAACTTGTTCCACCTTCTCCAATATATTCTTCTATCTTTTCCTGGGCTCTTGTACCAAAATCTTGCCACTTTGACACAAATTTTCATACAAAAGCTTTTAGGAATCCTAACAACGCTCATGTTATACGTTGGAATAGCTTGAATCATTTCTTGATGAGAACCTTTTTTCAACTTAGTTAAGGAGGCTTTCTTTTCACCATTCTACCTTTCCTTTCACTATTTCCTCTATCCAATCTAGAGCTTTTGTTTTGGATCTACCCCTTTGAGCCAAAAGTCTATGGTACTTCTCTGGGTTATCCAATGTCGAGATACCAAAATTTTCTTGATATTCACTATGGTTTGAATGGGGACATGGTTGCCAAATGTTATGCCAGAATTGTCTACATTTATCATTTGTTCTGATGCCAAGATGTAGTTATTGAGAATTTGTATAATCTGATATATCTCCGCCTTTCAATCACCTGAAAAAACAATACAGTCATTAGCAAACAAGAGATGTGTAATTGTCGGGTTATTGGGGGCAAGTTTAACACCAGAAATTAAATTATTTCTTTGTGGTTCTTCTATAAGAATAGTAAGTACTTCAAAAGCAATGATGAATAAATAAGGAAAAAGGGATCTCCTTATCTCAATCCTCTCTGACGAATGATTTTTTTTTATCAGGTTGCCATTAATTTTGAACCTATACTTGACACTCCTCACACATTCCATTATAAGATCCCTCCACTTTTGGTTGAATTCAAAGGCTAACAAAACTTTTTCTAGGTAGTCACATTCAATCTTATCATATGTTTTGCTCATATCGAGTTTGATAGCCAGATTTGTGAGCTTTTCTTGCCTTTCCTGGTGAGAATGGGAAAAGCTTCCTGGACTATGATGATGTTGTCTTGAATGAGCCTACCTCCAATAAATGCGCTTTGAACCTATGAGATGATATAATTCATCATTGGCTTTAACTTTGTCACCATCACCCTCGAGATAATTTTGTATATGTTGTTGCAACAGCTAATAGGCCTTAGTTAGTTGAGATTTTTCACCTACTTAGTTTTGGGAGATAACACAAGTGTTTCACTTACTTCTTTTGGTAGAATCCCTTACTTAATGAATCTATTAACCACTGCCACTATTTCGCCTTGAACCACTTCCCAATGTTTCTGAAAGAAAATCCTTCCTAACCTATATGGTCCTAGAGCTCTTGACCTATCTATATTGAACACTAATTTTTTGAACACTAACATATAGGATCATTGAAGTTCTCATTCATTTCAATTGTTACCCTTCTGGGGATCTTACTTAAACACTCGTACATGTTTCGCTGCCTTTTAATTTGAATAGCTCCCGATAGTCTCCTCAATCAGCTTTATCATCTCTTTCTCTCCACAAATCCACCAGCCATCATGATTCTTTAATCTCTTTACCTTGTTTTTGTTTCTTCTTTGAATGGTTGAAGCATGAAACAAATTCGTATTTGTATCTCCTCATTTGATCCACTTCAATTTTTCCCTTTGGCCCCATTTTTTCTTCTCTCCTTTGGCTTCCAGAATTTGTTGTTGCTGATGACTAGTGTGACTTGTATTCTAAAGCTTCCTTAACTTGTCTTTCCATTTTGCTATCTCTCTGTCAACTCTCTTGAAAGTTTTGTCACTCCAATAAGTAAGTTCTATTTTGCAATTAGCCTTTTTTTTTCTCAAAATCCTTCCCCAGTCATCTTCTCTAGTTATGGCTCTATCTCATCTTCTCTTCGTTATCTCTTCAAATTTAGAATTATCTTCCTAAAAAGCTTTAAATTTAAACATTCTTCTATTTTTGTGCTTTGGCTTCAAATTGAGGATAAGAGGGCAATAGTCTGAACTCACCACTGGAAGAGCCATTATAGTAGTGTGCTCATAAATTTCTCTATATCTCCAATTAACAAGAACTCTATCTAATCTCTCCCTTGTTATGAAACCATCCCTTAGATTACTGAACCAAGTAAACTTGTTTCCCTTCAGCTCCAAATCCATTAAGGCATTCTTGATTATGAATTCTTTGAATGCATCTATTTGAATTTTTTACTTTGGGTGTTTATCATTTTCTTTTCTCCTAGCTTATAACCTCATTAAAGTCTCAAATAAAGCATCCCACCTTATTCTTGTTGGAGTTTCCTTCTGTGATTTGCTATCACAATTGCCTTTTATCTAAAATGAGGGTTCCCATAAATAAAATAACATTTTCAACTATTTTCCAACACATCAATTATGCAAGTATTAATATAGTTTTGGCAGCAGGCCTGAACATTAACTTTCATTGATTTTTTTCACAAAATACATAGCCCCCTAATAAGCCTTGGGGTTCAACACAGATACTCATCAAATTTCAACTTCTTTGCTACTTTTCTAATTCTATCCTCCTTAGCTCTAGTTTCCAAAAGATAAACTATGTTTGACTTGTATAATTTGTACAGATATTTCAACTCAGAAGTTGTCACAATCACTGCCACTCCATGACAGTTCCAACTTAGGACAATCATGGCTTATCGGGGGGCATGGTGTGGCCTGCTTCCGTAGCCTTGTCAGTGAGTTATCTTGGTGCAATTGTATCTCTCTTGAAGCTTGTTAAGCTCTCGACTTTCTTACTGTTGCCCTCCCATTCTATTCTACATTTCTTAGTGTTTCCTATTCTTCCACTTCTTGCCATTTATGCATAGGTATCTGTAATGGTTGTTGTATCTCTCTTTTCCTCTTAAGCTTCATTTCTTTTTCCATTTCTTTAATGAAGTCTAATTCCCATATGCTTTCCCTGTTGGATTGAACTTCCTCTTCAACTTGCTCATCTTCATCATCTGGCATCAGTTCGACTATGTAGAAGCTCCTTGTTTCATATTGGTAAATTTGTTTTCCTTTCTTTCTATCATCTGTTTTGTTGCAATAGCTATTGTCCCTTATGTTCCAAATACCTTCTTCCTATCATTTGTCATTGTATTCCTTTATTATGGGCTTAATATTTCTCAGCTAATTAATTAACCAGTTTCTGTATAGTCAACTTGTTAATGGCCTTTTGGTATTGCAATTTCCATTGGCTTGGTCCATCTCCTTTTTTTCCTTTGTTATTGTGGACACGGCCTTCTATTTTTTCTCCCCACTTTTGGTGATCCTCTTTATTCAATACAAACCCATAATGATTAACTTTATCACCTATTTATTTTGTTTAATTAATGTCCCTACTTCTTCTCTCTTTATATCATTTAACTTTCTTGTTATTTATGAGATGCCTCCCAATTGACCTACGATCCCTATTTCTTGATTTTCTGCCTCTTTTCCTGGTTCCAAAATGTTGTTTGCTTGTCTATCTTCTCACATCACTGCCTCTATAGGATGTAGCTTGTGTTCTTTTCCTTCTTGATGTCACTTCCAGTTTTGAGTACTTTTTTCCATGCAATTAATGTTCTCATTTGTTCCTTGGGGACTTACACTCTCTCGTAACTACCTTTCACTTGCACGTGTGATGGGTGGAAATCAGATTTCCAACACAAAACTCACCGGCAAGTGTACCGGGTCGCATCAAGTAGTAATTACTCACTTAGAGTGAGGTCGATCCCATAGGGATTGATGAATCAAGCAACTTTAGTGGGTGATTAGTTTAGTCAAGCTAACATTGGTGAGTGATAATTGATGCAGCAGAAATTAATTGACAAGAAAATTTAAAGTGTAGAAAGTAAATTGGACAGAAACTTAAAGAGCAAGAAATGTAGATTGCAGAAACTTAAATGACAAGAAATGTAAATTGCAGTGAATGTAAAGGGGAGTGGGTGCTGGAAATTTAAGAAAGCAATAGATCAAGCAACTAGAAGTTTAAATTGCAGGAAGAATAAAGGAAATTGGATGTTGGGAATTAAAGCAAAATTGAAAATGTGAAGTGCAGTGAATTAAAGAACTCAGATGAGGAAATTCAGCAATAGGTCAATTTAATACCAAAACAGAAGTGTAGAATTGCAGAAGAATCAAGATGGACTGAAAGCTTAAATCTCAATTATTCTCTTAGCAAAACAAAAAAGAAGAGATTGCAGAAGAAGAAGTTGAAATTACAGAAGAGTGGAAATGAAACAGAAAGCAAAACTTAGATTTGAACTTCAATTCTTCAAATTCAAAAAGGAAAACTAAAAGAGAGAGCTCTCTACTACTCCCTAGTGGAGCCAGCCTTCTTTTCAAAATGAAACAGATGCATTTTTATAGGCCTTTTACAAAATAAAAAATGAAAATAAAATTAAAAACAAATTACAAAATAAAATTCCTAATCTAACTATTTCTTGTGCCTTTGGGTTATGTTGATGGGCTTTGCTTGCTTTGGATTTGAGGAAGAGTGGATCCGGATAGCCTTGATTCAATTGGTTTGGTATGTGGGAACCTTCCAGGGGAGTGCTCGGTTAACTAAGGCAGCGCAGCACTCAATTTTATCTCGTCCTAGGCTTCCTTGTGTGCAATTTCCTTGCAAGTATAGCGCTCAGTGAAGTAACACAACACAGCATCCCTTTGTTTTGGAGTGAGCTCCACTTTCGAACCCTGGCTCCATCATTTAGCCAATTTCTTCATGAAGAGTAGCGCTTCCTTTGGTTCCTCAGGTGCTTGGTTCGAAACTCGGGGCCTCCATTTTTGGTGTAGCGCCTTGCATTTTTTTTTGGGAGAGAGCACGATAAAATTAACAAAGTTAACTTAGCGCTCTCTCTTTAAGCGCTGATGCCTTGCTTCTTCGGCTCCCTTGGTGCGCGTTGCTTTTCCTTAGCCTAGCAATAATGTAGCGCTCGGTTAAGTGATGTAATGCAGCATTCCTTGCCTTTGCTTCCTTGGATTTGTAGAGCGCTGCTTTTCCTTGGCCTAGTAATGATGTAGCGCTCGGTTATTAAAGCCAATGCAGCGCTACTAGCTTTGGCTTACTTGGACGCTCCCTTGCTTCATATTGCAACGTTACATGCATTTTATTCACTTTGGCACTAATGATTTAATGGTTTTATTCATGCACTTCATTAACGCCTCATTGATATTAATAATGTTACATGCATTCTTTCATGAACTTGATTAATAATGCCAATGTAACGTTCATTTATTTCATTGGCTTTACTAATCAAATATTTCATGCATGCATTCATTTCATTTAACGCCTTCATTCATTAGCATTAGTAAATTAATTGTTTCATGCATGCATGCTTTCATTATATTGTTACGTTTAATTAGTAATGCCAATTACTTAACATAGCATTCATTTATTTCATTCATTTGGCATTATTAATTAAATGTTTCATGCATGCATAAACATTAATACATGCTAATTCATGATAATGCATAAAGCATTAGTAATTAAATGCATGCATGCTTTATTAGTTAGTAATGCCATTTTAGCGTGCATTCATGGATTGGCGTTAATGAAATGCATGCATAAATGATTAATGCATGCCATGGCTTCACGGTCGTGGCCATGCTTTTTAAAGCATGGCCTAAGATTCTAAAGCGTGCCCAAAATTTCTCTTTTCTTCTTTTTAGCTTATTTTGTGCTATTTTGTTTCTTTTTCTATTTATTTTTTACAAAATTTATAAAATTAAAAAATCAAGGAAATATACCATTTAAGCACAAAAGAATGCAATATTTAAGCACTAATTATTAATTTCTTGTATGAAAAAGCATAAAAAAACATGACATGTTGACATGTCATCACAACACCAAACTTAAACCTTGCTTGTCCCCAAGCAAGAAAAGAATCATGCAATAAAGATTGACAATCCAAGGTAAGAAGAATAGCAAGTTAATGTTCATGGTAGGCTAGTTTCTTATGCATGCTACAATCACAAAAGAAATGTAGATGATTGATGCTTCTATCTAGCTCAATTTATGAAATCTTTTCCTCATAATTCTTCCTTAAAACAAGCTTTTCATTTTTCTTATTGGCTTCTCCTTTTGGGTGCTTTGCCCCATGAGTTGAAAACAAAGCTACAACTGTAAATGCTTTATTTTCAAGTATTACCACTTGATACATAAGCACCACAAGCATTTGAATTAGAGGACTTCATTAAGCTCATTTGTTTCTTTTCTTAACTCTCTAATCATTGATGCTCAGAGCCTTGAGCTTTAAGGGAGTGCTTTTGCACTTGAGCCTAGCCTTGACTTCTAAGTGTTTTGTTTTCAAGCTTTTTGCTTGATATATAAACACCACAAGTACTTAACATATTGTCATTGGTACTCAGAGCCTTCAACTTTCTCATTCTTTACTTTTCTTTTCTTGCCTTAATTGCATTTGCTTTTTCAAGGTTTTCATGATTTCAAAAGATTTCACAAAATTTACTAGATGAAAACTTCAATTAAATAAAGTCTAATGCAATTGAGAAACAATCAATCATACTAGCTTTCCAATACTTGTATGCACATGCTAAGTTCTTCTTTAATTCCTTGTTTGTTTATGATCATGATAATTTATTACTTTTGAACTCACAGAATTCAAGTTGGTAGTCATAATGCCACAGCAAGATGTTACAAATCAAAGTTCAAGCAATGCTTATTCATACCACACATGCATACAGAGAAGATAAAGACAATCATGCACTTTAAAGTGCTGGAAACAAATGAGAGGAAAAAGGAACTTTACAACCTTGTAATTTATCTTCTCTATTGTTATCCTTTTCCTTCTATTCTTCCCTTTCTCAAGTAACAATTAGAATAATGGCTATGGGACTAACATAGATCATGACTGTCTTACACAATAAAATGTTAGTAATACATATGTTTAAGCAAGCAAAATTAAGAATAACCATCAAGGCACAGAGAAAAGAGACATTGTGATTGCAAACATAAGAGGGTGTGCATGATACATTGCATAAAGAATAAGTGGCACACCAAACTTAGTGTGACACTCTCACTTGGAATTGATGCAAGTATCCAGTGTGGATTGGAAACAAAATTTGTTGCATAGCAACACCAAACTTAGAATGCAATCCTATGTCAATTTATTTGATCTAAAACTAAACAAAGAAAACTGTTATATGTTAAATACAATCACCAAGCCAAGAATCTGTCATGAATGACGATCTCTTGGTGATGTATTAACACAAACAGTTAATAAAAGAAAGCATTAAAAACAAGGAAATGACTAAAGTAAAGAGGAACAAAATCAAACCAAAAGAAAGACAAAACTGCAGAGCATTATGATTATGTAGACAAGAGATGTTGCTGAATAAATTGCATAAAAAATAAGTGGCACACCAAACTTAGAATTTTAGTGTGACACTTTCATTTTTTATTTGATGCAATTATTCAGAAGGATTGAAAACAATTTGTTGCAGGGCAACACCAAACTTAGAATGTAATCATATGCCAATTTATTGAAATTTAAACAAAGCAAAGAAAGACAATGAACCAAGTAGGGAGATGAAATGTTACCTAAGGTTGGGTTGCCTCCCAACAAGCGCTCTTTTAGTGTCATTAGCTTGACATGTTGTTATTCACTTTCTTCCTTTTCTTCCGGTTTGTTAAGAGGAATGACCTCAAGGGAGGAGAAGATTCAGCTATTGCCCCCTATCTTGGTTTCTCCTCAGCAAGCTTTCTTTTGTACATGGCTTGATTGAGCTTGCTTGCTGGATCAGGGGTATGATTGGTGCTCTTGTTATTTGCCTTCACTCCCTTGAATTCAAGACTTGGTTGCTGTATGTTTATTGGAATTTTATCTTCATCCAGAACCTTTTGAATTGGTGGCTCAATGAGCTCTTCCTTCATGTACTTCTCTGCCTCACTTGAGTGTGAATTTTCTTGACTGACTTCCTCACTTTCTTGACCTTCTACTTCCTCCCTTGCACTCAATACTTAACTTAATAACTCTTTCATGGAGGAGGTTTGTTGATCTTCCCAACATTTCTTCATCTCCTCTTCATATCTTTTAATCACAGATTCAATTGTTGAGACTTTTTGGTCCAGGGGAGTTTGAGGAGGTTGTGAGTTTTCATGTTCCTTTGTTATCTCAAGTGGCTTCTGTGGATATGCAGTTTTAGGTTCAAATGCCTCCTTTTCCTCATCCTCTATTAAAATTTCAATTGATATAGGAACCTCTTCTTCCTCTTCTTCACTCACAGATTGTTCTTCATCCTTAACACTTGGTGATCCTAAATGAATCCTCCTTTGCTCTACATGCCCTTCTATCTTCTTGATAAGGAATTCTTGTTCTGTCCAGAATTATTTTTGTTCTTCCATGAATTATTCTTGTCTTTCCAATAATTCTCTGGACTTTTGAAGGAGATCCTCAGATACTAGCTCAAAAGATGAAGGTTGAGAGTAATTTTGTGGACATGGATGTGTTGTGGTGATATCATGGAATGAATTTTGTGAGTTGTGGAATGAATTTTGTGGTTGGTGAGATGAGTTGTATGCTTCTTGGAGGAAATTTTGTGTTGAGGCATAATCAAGTGATGAAGAGTTTTCAAATGAGAGACTGTGATGTGAGAGTGGACAATTTTGCATGAAGGAATTAAAGGTTTGCTCAGGTGATGATGGCTCTTGATGAGTAGACTATGAATTGTCAAATGTGTCCTAATTTTGATTCTCCCATCCACAATATGAATCATTGTAGAATTCCTCAAAGTGTGAATCATTTTGTGGCCACAGGGAGCAATCTTGTATATATGTATTGACAGCATAATCAAATGAATAATTAAAATTCCCTTCCCGGCCATGGTTTGTGTAACTGTCATGACAGTATGAGTCACTTTGTGGCTCTGGGAGGAAATTCAATTCACTCGGTTGTTTACACTCTTGTTGATATGCCCAGACACCATGAAGATAATGATATAAGTCATTTTTGTGATTCTGGACAGTATCTCATGTGCTTAGCTTGATCAATTTGTGGCTTTTGAGCAAATCTCCATGGATTGGAGTGCTCAAAATTTGTATTTTCTTGGTGATATTCCCAGCCACCATTAGAGATTGGTGATGGTGGATAATATCCCATAAAATTTGTTTGATCATAAGATGAGTTGAACTCCATTTGAGTTTTGTAAAACACACAACCAGTGAAAACTGAAATTACTCATATCAGAGATGAGAATTTCTTAGTGAGGCAAAAACACAAACACCTTGGTTTCAACTTAAAATAGAGAACAAAACAAAAAAAATGCTTGATCTAGACTTCTCACCCACTTAATCATTGTTGATCTAAATCAATCCCCGGCAACGGCGCCAAAAACTTGATGGGTGGAAATTGGATTTCCAACACAAAACTCACCGGCAAGTGTATTGGGTCACATCAAGTAGTAATTACTCACTTAGAGTGAGGTCGATCCCACAAGGATTGATGGATCAAGCAACTTTAGTGGGTGATTAGTTTAGTCAAGCTAACATTGGTGAGTGATAATTGATGCAGCAGAAAGTAATTGACAAGAAAATTTAAAGTGAAGAAAGTAAATTGGACAGAAACTTAAAGAGCAAGAAATGTAGATTGCAGAAACTTAAATGACAAGAAATGTAAATTGCAGTGAATGTAAAGGGGAGTGGGTGCTGGAAATTTAAGAAAGCAATAGATCAAGCAACTGGAAATTTAAATTGCAGGAAGAATAAAGGAAATTGGATGCTGGGAATCAAAACTCCTTTTCAAAATGAAACAGATGCCAAACAAATTACAAAATAAAATTCCTAATCTAACTATTTCTTGTGCCTTTGGGTTATGTTGATGGGCTTTGCTTGCTTTGGATTTGAGGAAGAGTGGATCCAGATGGCCTTGGTTCAATTGGTTTGGTGTGTGGGAACCTTCCAGGGAAGTGCTCGGTTAACTAAGGTAGCGCATCACTCAATTTTAGCTCGTCCCAGGCTTCCTTGTGTGCAATTTCCTTGCAAGTATAGCGCTCAGTGAAGTAACACAACGCAGCATCCCTTTGTTTTGGAGTGAGCTCCACTTTCGAACCCTGGCTCCATCATTTAGCCAATTTCTTCATGAAGAGTAGCATTTCCTTTGGTTCCTCAGGTGCTTGGTTCGAAACTCGGGGCCTCCATTTTTGGTGTAGCGCTTTGCATTTTCTTTGGGAGAGAGCACGATAAAGTTAACAAAGTTAACTTAGCGCTCTCTCTTTGAGAGCTGATGCCTTACTTCTTTGGCTCCCTTGGTGCGCGTTGCTTTTCCTTGGCCTAGCAATAATGTAGCGCTTGGTTAAGTGATGTAACGCAGCATTCCTTGCCTTTGCTTCCTTGGATTTGTAGAGCACTGCTTTTCCTTGGCCTAGTAATGATGTAGCGCTCGGTTATTAAAGCCAATGCAGCGCTACTAGCTTTGGCTTACTTGGACGCTCCCTTACTTCATATTGCAACGTTACATGCGTTTTATTCACTTTGGCACTAATGATTTAATGGTTTTATTCATGAACTTCATTAACGCCTCATTGATATTAATAATGTTACATGCATTCTTTCACTATAAGAAAAATACCCATTCAGGTACACTTGAAAAGTGTAGCCAAAAGTGAAAAAAAATGATGCCTTAGGCTACGGCTACGCTTTCTGGGCTACGGCCACACTTTTTAGGGTGATTCCTATTCGGCCGTTGCCTATTCTCAAAGGCTACGCTTTTCTATATCAAAGGCTACACTTCTAGCCTTTGAGAATAGGGTGCGCTTTTTAAGTGATGCTATTCAGAACCAAAGGCTACGCTTTTCAACACTAATGGTTACCAGAATTCAAAAGAATATGCTACACTTTTCAAGGCTACTGTATCACTTTATAAACGTAACAAATAGTATACTTATAGCTACTTTATATAAGTGTAGCCTTAAGGTCTCTCATTATTTTTTTTTAAATTTTGAATATATATATATATATATATATATATAATTTTGTATTTTTAATTAAATGAGTTAAATAAAATAAAATAAAAATAAATACAAAATAATAAAAATTATCTGTAAACAAAATATATTTATAATGAACCAAAAGTATTGAAATGAAGTTAATTTTGAATATTCATACATCTCACACTAAATTAAGCATAGTCATATCAAAATAAGCAAGAGACCACTTAGAATTTACTATTAATACTCTACGAAAAACTAAAATATTATATCTTACATAAGTATCTTCTAATAACTAAACCATATTCCACAATCCATGAATCTCTTCCTCTTGTTGTTACTATTTGGCCTTCATGTCTCCAAGTTCATCTTTTAAAGTTGTCGCTTTCTCTTTGAGCTGTTCTTTTAAAATGTGGTGACCACAGAAGATAACTCAAATTTGCAATCAATTTCAGCAACCAAGTGAATCCTTTTTTAACTTATAAAGCCTAAAGGCAGCAACTTTGATAGGCAACAACAAAAGAATCACCCCATCAATAAAAGAATAATCTATAACTCATCAAATCCCAAATGTCAATATCTCTTACAAGCATTATTTATAGTATTCACAGCCATCCTAAAAGGCATAAAGATATAGCAGTGAAAGCTTACCAAACCTAGTACTCTTTTTATTAACCTCCTAATATGTACGTTCAACTTTACATCAATATATATACACACATATATATCCATTGGAAATGTGAAATAAGTAATTAAGTACTATACTGTACATGTGACTAATTAATAACAGGAAGTGAAATTTTCATAATAATATTATTAAGGGACATTCTTAATGACGATTGTTCTTTAGAGCTTCTTGGCAACCCCATATTAGTGGCTAGTGTAGCGGGTTCTACTTCTACATACAAAAATTACAGCTGCTACACATTCCTTGTGCTCAGAAATCTCGTGATGTTCATCTGCAAAAAAGTCAAGCATTGCCAACTAATTTGTCATACTTTGAGAAATTAATATTCTCTCTTATACACTAGCATAACATAATCTGAGGGAAAGAAGCAACAAGCATTAAATCAAGTGAGCTTTCTTCCAGAATTAATAAATTGAGCTTTAATTCTATCTTTTTTTTTCCTAGTAAGTGAAATTCCCTTTTTTTTTTCTTGATTATCCTTATGTAATACATATTTGAATCAATCAGAAACCATTCGTGGGACAGAAATAGAAGAAAATAGTAAAACATTTACAAATAAGTATTTTTAAGAAACAGGTTAAACTTTTTATTTATGAAATTTAGTTAAATTTATACATTTATTGTCAATTATGCCAACAGGTGAATATACGGTGGGTACATTTAGTTTAATTTAGTTAAATTCATACATTTATTGTCAATTGTGCCAACAAGTGTTGTTTAAGAAAAAAAATTTCATAAGACAAAAATACATAAGTGGAAAATTAAAAGATAACAGCCAAATAACAATCACAAAGAGCATAACCATTTGTCCTAATTGGCTTTTGAAACTAACAGTTTAAAACTACATTATGCACATAACTCTGACTAAGCCAATTAGATTTCAGCCACAATACAATTCTACAAAATTTAATTAGAGTGTAGCACATAACATTAACATACCTTAACTGTAAGTTCTCCAATATCCCATCATGCATTATTTGCTATTGAAATAGCCTATTTAACCTTAGAAATTTTTTGTATAAATAACATAGTACATTAGTAAAATAATTGAAAAAATACAACCACTCAGCTGAACCCTAAACTAATACCAAAATTACACATAGCAGCTGCTTGGCTTAACTTTCAGTATGAGAAATAAATCATTATAAAATGGAGCAGAAACCATATCATTAGGTTAACTGTAGTAGAACCTTGTATAGAAAAAGAAAAGGTGTCATAATGGTGCTTATTATCAACATAAATAGCACCAACTAAGATGAATAAATACTTTCAAAATACATAACATCATAGACAAGATAAGACATCTCTTAACAGATAAAACATAAGAAAAAGTGGGGAGCATACATGTGCTATAGATGTAAAGCATTCTAAGAGAGGAAAGAGATCTTTGTCTGAATTTGAAAGTTGCTACCATTTCTCTATTAATGGTGGCATGAGAATGTCAAGATAAACCATGCTCCAAAATAAGGAAAGAAGTAGTTCATATGGAAATTCATTAGACACAAAAGAGCACGATCGATTTTATCATTCTACCTGCCCCAGTTTCAAACATCTGTCCCTCCTCCGAGTCCAAGTCCTTCCCATACTAACTACAACAACACAAACACCATCATGTCAGTAAACAAAATAACTATATATTCTTAATCAGCTGAGGAATTGAATGAGTATACATCAACACCTCTTTATATTAAGCTATTCAACAACAAAGTGTTTTCATAAGGTATAACCAAATCAAATAACTCCTAAGCGATTTCGTAAATTTTGTATTAGGTCTTCTCTCTTTAAAGCCAAGACAAATCCAAGATAAATCCTAAAAAGTTAAAACCCCAACATCAACAATCATGGTTAACAAAACCGAAATGGCACTGATAGGGTCACCTTTTTTACCTAAATAAATTATTATAGAAAAATTAATGAAATTGCATAATAAAATCATACATCTGAAGAGCTAACATGGCGAGGGGTGATGGAGCCTCCAATCTGCACCAGTTCATCAGCGGTGAACAATGTAATTCTATCCTTATGAACCCATTAAATTTTTGAGAAATCATTGAAACAAATTAGCAATATAATACTTAGCAAATAAATTACACCTGTTGGGTGCGGCGCTTCTCGGGACCCTACGTGAACGCAGGATGCTTGTGAAACGGGCTGCTTTTATTTTACTTAGCAAATAAATCTCATCAGCATAAAAGAGCAGTATATCATTTTCCAAAATGCAGACTCTGATGAAGGTAATCTCAGTTATCGATCAATTAAAACTTAAAAAGTACCAAATGCCATGAATCCAAAAAGCATTGCACCCTTCAATAACCTAAAAATCCTCTGAAAGTTTATAAATTATACTTGAAGAATACCTAACTCAACTAAAGCAGCAAAATCACTAGGCCTTGAAGAAACAAAATAACCATAACTTAGAACACATAAACATCGAAAAGAAGAAACAAAATCTCCACCATTTCATTTCAACAAAAACTAATTTTAATTTTCAAGATTTCAGCTCAAATGTTCTAAAAAAGCACACACATTTGAATATTATATATACAAAAATATGTTTCACAACTTGCACAATCACAACTAGCGCTACAGAATCAAATTCCGCAATTGAAATGAACTTCAATTACAACAATCAGTGAAAGAAAAATCCAGCTACTTGAATGAAATTTCAGGAAAAAGAAGGAAAGATTACCAGAGTCAGATTGGAACCACGGGAAAGATTGAAAAGGATCATCACCAGATAGGTTGGAAGAGTCGTCGGTGGGTTTGACCACGATATGATGGCGAGAAGAACGAGATGATGAGAAATTGAATGAGGATCTGAAAAGCGGGGAGAGAGGAGATGATAGCATACGTGGAACGAGAAATTGATGCAAGAGAAGAAGGGAATCTGAATCTTGAGGAGATGACAACGGTGGAAGATGCTCGTTCGATGGAGAGAGGAAGAAATGGTGATGGCGAAGTGGAAAAAGGGAAGAGGAGCGATGGCTCTGGAGTGGTGAGTGGTAAGCGGGGAAGAGAAGTGACGGTTCTGAAGTGGTGAGTGGTGACGCCGTGAAGATGAGTGACGGTGAACCAGGGATTTGGAGGCGATGAGTGGGGAACAAGGGAAGAAGGGTGAGTGTTATGTTCTCTCATGATTTGGCTAAGTGTTAGTGTAGTATGGATGAAAAGGAAAAAAAAATTACTAAGTCTCGTATGGGTTTGGGTCTACATAGATTAGGCAACACTTCTGAAGCGCACCTAAAACATAATAAATTGGTTACTTTTTAAAAGCGTTTTCTTTGGTCAAAAAAGTGTATCCATAACTTTTCAGATTAGGTTGCGCTTTATAAGTGATATTTAAAATATCTAAGGAGATGCTTTTGAAGTGATGTCTCAATAGTGTTTCCTTTTTTCTTATAAAAGGGCACCATATGAAAAAGTGTAGCCTATTCTAGGAATAGGCTACACTTTTCAAATATAGTTTAAAAAAAAGGTGTGGCTGAATGGGTATTTTTCTTGTAGTGTTTCATAAACTTAGTTAATAATGCCGATGTAACGTTCATTCATTTCATTGGCTTTACTAATCAAATATTTCATGCATGCATTCATTTCATTTAACGCCTTCATTCATTAGCATTAGTAAATTAATTGTTTCATGCATGCATTCTTTCATTATATTGTTACGTTTAATTAGTAATGCCAATTACTTAACATAGCATTCATTTATTTCATTCATTTGGCATTATTAATTAAATGTTTCATGCATGCATAAACATTAATACATGCTAATTCATGATAATGCATAAAGCATTAGTAACTAAATGCATGCATGCTTTATTAGTTAGTAATGCCATTTTAGCGTGCATTCATGGATTGGCGTTAATTAAATGCATGCATAAATGATTAATGCATGCCATGGCTTCACGATCATGGGCCACGCTTTTAAAAAAAAGCGTGGTCTAAGATTCTAAAGCGTGCTCAATCTTCAAAGCGTGCCCAAAATTCCTCTTTTCTTTTTTTTAGCTTATTTTGTGCTATTTTATTTCTTTTTCTACTTATTTCCTACAAAATTTATAAAATTAATTAAAAGATCAAGGAAATATACCATTTAAGCACAAAAGAATGCAATATTTAAGCACTAATTATTAATTTCTTGTATGAAAAAGCATAGAAAAACATGACATGATGACATGTCATCAACGTGCCTCTACTTCTTCTCGTCTCTCCTGTTCTGAGCTCCTCCTACTCTTTTCGTCATCCTAATTTGGTAAGTTTTGGAATCCACTAACTCCAAGCCCAGCCTCAAACTTTGGTACTTCTAGGTCCAAACTCACCATTGCTGTCAAATGTTTACAGTTCTTTCTTTCATGTCTGATTATACAGCAATTATAGCAGTGGCAGTCCATGAGGTGTTTAGATTTAAAACTCACCCAAGTACTAGGCAGAGAGTCTCTCTTCAACCAAAACCCGGTCTGCAACTACCTTATAATGTCTATAGCAGTTCTGAATCTCAGATAATTTCCACCCAATGTGCCTTTAACCACTGGATCTTCCACTTCTATCAAAATTCCTACCATTTCTCTGAATCCAAAAATTCCACTTCTACCCAATGTTGTCTTCTTGTTCATACTTGTTACAATGATTCCATGGATCTTAATCCAAAAATCCATGAAGTCATGATTGACTTCATATATACTTTTCTCTTGAAACCACGACCTTGGATTTAGCAGGTTACCCCTTATTATCCATAGCCTATTTGCCATCATTTGTGCTCCTTTTCGCTGATTTTTGAAACTTATCAGCACTTTGTTTCTTCCCACATCAGATATTGTTACTCCCTCAGGGTTTTCTCACATCCCTATGATGGAGTTCTTAATAACTTTGAATTTTATCTCTTTTTTCGTGATTATTTTTTCAACCATACTAAAATAGTTTGGGTTGAAGCCTGGATTGTTCTTTATTTTTAGGTATGTGATTTTGCCTTTTACGGGATCTATTCTACATTTGACCATGTTGAGTGAGCAACAAAGAAGGACAATAATGCTAAAATGGTTGAGGGTTATCCATGCTAAAAAAGGACAAACTTTAGAGTGGATAATAGGGTAAAAATTAATTTATGCTTATAGGGATAGTATACATACACACACGCACACGCGCGCGCGCACACACACACACACACACACACACACACACACACACACAAGACTGATTTCTCCACTTTGCATGCTTTTTCTACACTTCTTCCATCTAATCCTTGCCTTATAAACCCTGAAATCATTAAACAAACATATCAAGGTATCGAATGGAATCAAAGTGAATTAAATCTAGCAAAATTAAAGGCCTAAAAAGCATGTTTTCACTCTTAAGAGCAAATTAGGGAGAATTACAAAAGCATGCTATTTCATTGAATAAATGTGAGATAAGTCGATAAAATCCACCAAATACAATACAATATAAACCATAAAATTGGGGTTTATCAAACCTCCCCACACTTAAACCAAGCATGTCCTCATGCTAAACTCAAGAAAGAGACAAAGGGTATCAGTTATTGGTTATGAGTTTCACAGGGTTGGATTGATAAAATGCAAGGAATTAAATGACAATGAAATAAAGAAAACAACTGAAGATAATAAATACTAAAAAGAGGCATTCATGGCAAGGATTGAGAATCTAGGTTTTCTATCCTTGTCATTAATCATAACACAATACTTAACAAGAGCTAAAGCCTATTACGTTATCCTTACATCAGAAGAAAGTCAAATAAGCCTAGTTAACCTAATCCATAAGTAATGTTAATGGATACAAGAATAACTAATCACACTAGATCACCAACCTAAGTTGGGTATTAATGACTCAAGATTGCCTAATTTATCTTTCCAAGCCAAGAATGCTCAAAATCTACTCTAAAATCCAACATAGCATTTTGTCAAACACTTGGAAGGCATAAAAGAAAAGATGGTACAAGAAATCGTGATACACAACTTCGTGCAGCTGACCAGCAAGTGCACTGGTCGTCCAAGTAATACCTTACGTGAGTAAGGGTCGATCCCACGAAGATTGTCGGCTTGAAGCAAGCTATGGTCATCTCGTAAATCTCAGTCAGGCGGATTCAAATGGTTATGAAGCTTTGATAATTAAAAGATAAATAAACATAAAATAAAGATAGAGATACTTATGTAATTCATTGGTGGGAATTTCAGACAAGCGTATGGAGATGCGTTATTCCTTCTAAATATCTGCTTTCCTATTGTCTTCTTTCAATCATTTATACTCCTTTCCATGGTAAGCTGTATGTTGGGGATCACCGTTGTCAATGGCTACCTCCCGTCCTCTAAGTGAAAATGGTCCTTTACGGTTTCTGTACGGCTAATCAACTATCAGATTTCTCGTCTCGGATGAAAAATACCAGGCATAGCTACCGCATGGCTAATCAGCTGTCGGTTCTCGATCGTGTCGGAATAAGATCCAATGATCCTTTTGCGCATTGTCACTGTGCCCCAAAGTCGTGAGTTTAAAGCTCGTCATAGTTATCCCTTCCCAGATCCTACTCGGAATACCACAAACAAGGTTTAGCCTTTTCAGATCTCAGGAATGCTGCCAATTGTTTCTAGCCTATACCACGAAGGTTCTAATCTCAAATTCAGATGCCCTATTGTCAGAGGGGAAATGATGTGAATCGTTGATTAGAGTCCCAAGAGATATGCATTCAAGCTTGTTTTCATGTAGAATGGAAGTGTTTGTCAGGCATGCGTTCATAAGTGAGAATGGTGATGAGTGTCACTTGATCATCACATTCATCATGTTCTTGTGTACGAATTAATATCTTGGAATAAGAATAAGCTTGAATTGAATAGAAGAACAATAGTACTTTGCATTAATACTCGAGGAACAGCAGAGCTCCAAACTTTAATCTATGGTGTGTAGAAACTCCACCGTTGAAAATACATAAGAACAAGGTCTAGGCATAGCCGAATGGCCAGCCTCCATAAAAGTCTAAGAGAGCATCAAACTGATCAAAGATCCCTAATACAATAGTAAAAGGTCCTATTTATACTAGACTAGTTACTAGAGTTTACAGAAATAAGTAAATGATGCAAAAATCCACTTTCGGGCCCACTTGGTGTGTGTTTGGGCTGAGCATTGAAGCTTTCATGTGTAGAGACTTTTCTTAGAGTTAAACGTCAGCTTTTATGCCATTTTGGGCGTTCAACTCCTGCTTTTATCCTGTTTCTGGCGTTTAACGCCAGAATAAGGCAGGAAGTTGGCGTTTGAACGCCAGTTTGCATCGTTAAAACTCGAGCAAAGTATGGACTATTATATATTGCTGGAAAGCCCAGAATGTCTACTTTCCAACGCAATTAAGAGCGTGCCAACTGGGTTTCTGTAACTCCAGAAAATCCATTTCGAGTGCAGGGAAGTCAGAATCCAACAACATCTGCAGTCCTTTTTCAGCCTCTGAATCAGATTTTTGCTCAAGTCCCTCAATTTCAGCCAGAAAATACCTGAAATCATAGAAAAGCACACAAACTCATAGTAAAGTCCAGAAATGTGAATTTTTCTTAAAAACTAATAAAAATATACTAAAAAGTAGCTAGATCCTACTAAAAACTACCTAAAAACAATGTCAAAAAGTGTATAAATTATCCGCTCATCACAACACCAAACTTAAATTGTTACTTGTCCCCAAGAAACTGAAAACAAAATAGGATAAAAAAAAGAGAATATACAATGAATCTCACAATATCAATGAAACTTAGTCCCAATTAGATGAGCGGGGCTATTAGCTTTTTGCTTCTGAACAGTTTTGGCATCTTACTTTATCCTTTGAAATTCAGAATGATTAGCATCTATAGGAACTCAGAATTTTAGATAGTGTTATTGATTCTCCTAGTTCAGTACGTTCTATTCTTGAACACAGCTACTTTATGAGTCTTGGTCGTGACCCTAAGCACTTTGTTTTCCAGTATTACCACCGGATACATAAATGCCACAGACACATAACTGGGTGAACCTTTTCAGATTGTGACTTAGCTTTGCTAAAGTACCCAATTAGAGGTGTCCATAGTTCTTAAGCACACTCTTTTTGTTTTGGATCACGACTTTAACCACTCAGTCTCAAACTTTTCACTTGGACCTTCATGCCACAAGCACATGGTTAGGGACAGCTTGATTTAGCTGTTTAGGCCAAGATTTTATTCCATTAGGCCCTCTTCTCCATTAATGCTCAAAGCCTTGGATCCTCTTTACCCTTGCCTTTTGGTTTGAAGGGCTATTGGTTTTTTCTGCTTGCTTTTTCTTTTTCTTTCTTTCTCTTTTTTTCTCACTACAAATTTTTTTTTCACTGCTTTTTCTTGCTTCAAGAATCAATTTCATGATTTTTCAGATTATCAATAACATTTCTCTTTGTTCATCATTCTTTCAAGAGCCAACAATTTTAACATTCATAAACTTCACTATAAAAAATATGCACTGTTCAAGCATTCATTCAGAAAACAAAAAGTATTGCCACCACATCAAAATAATTAAACTAATTTCAAGATAAAATTTGAAATCCAAGTACTTCTTGTTCTTTTTTAATTAGGCACATTTTTCATTTAAGAGAGGTGAAGGATTCATGGAATTATTCATAGCTTTAAGACATAGACACTAGGCACCAATGATCATGTAATGAAGACACAAACATAGTAAAACACAAAGCTCAAAGCCAAAAACAGAAAGACAAATAGACAAGAAGATTAAGGAATGGGTCCACCTTAGTGAGGGTGGCATCTTCTTCCTCTTGAAGAACCAATGGTGCTCTTGAGCTCCTCTATGTCTCTTCCTTGCCTTTGTTGCTCCTCCTTCATGGCTCTTTGATCTTCTCTAATTTCATAGAGAATGATGGAGTGCTCTTGGTGCTCCACCCTTAGTTGGTCCATGTTGTAACTCAAGCCTTCCAAAGAGGTGTTGAGTTGCTCATAATCGTTGTGTGGAGAAAAGTGCATCCCTTGAGGCATCTCAGGGATTTTATGAGGAATATCCTCATGCTCTTGTGAGGTCTATGAGTGGGCTCTCTTGTTTGCTCCATCCTCTTTTTAGTGATGGGCTTGTCCTCTTCAATGAGGATGTCTTCCTCTATGACAATTCCAGCTAAATTGCATAGGTGACAGATGAGATGAGGAAAGGCTAACCTTGCCAAAGTGGAGGACTTGTCAGCCACGTTGCAGAGTTCTAGAGGTATGTTCTTATGAACTTTCACTTCCTCTCCAATCATGATGCTATGGATCATGATAGCCCGATCCATAGTTACTTTGGATCGGTTGCTAGTAGGAATGATAGAGCGTTGGATGAACTCCAACCATCCTCTAGCCACAGGCTTAAGGTCCGGTCTTCTCAATTGAACTTGCTTGCCTCTTGAGTCTTTTTTCTATTGCCCTCCTTCCACACATATGTCCATGAGGACTTGGTCCAACCTTTGATCAAAGTTGACCCTTTTAGTGGAGGGGCATGCATTTTCTTGCATCATTGGCAAGTTGAACGCCAACCTTATATTTTTCGGACTGAAATCTAAGTATTTTCCTGAACCATTGTAAGCCAATTCTTTGGATTTGGGTTCTAATAGGCAAAATTGTCATCACATGGCATGGCTCCAAAAACTTGGTGCACAATACCATGATTCACATGTCTCTTCACAACTTCACACAGCTGACCAGCAAGTGTGCTGGGTCATCCAAGTAATACCTTACGTGAGTAATGGTCGATCCCACAGAGATTGTCGGCTTGAAGCAAGTTATGGTCATCTTGTAAATCTCAGTCAGGTGGATTCAAATGGTTATGGAGTTTTGATAATTAAAAGATAAATAAACATAAAATAAAGATAGAGATACTTATGTAATTCATTGGTGGGAATTTCAGATAAGTGTATGGAGATGCGTTATTCCTTCTAAATCTCTGCTTTCCTACTGTCTTTATTCAATCATTCATACTCCTTTCCATGGCAAGCTGTATGTTGGGGATCACCATTGTCAATGACTACCTCCCGTCCTCTCAGTTAAAATGGTCTAGTTACGAGTTACGTAGGGCTAATCATCTGTCGGTTCTCACTTGTGTTGTAATAGGATCCAGTGATCCTTTTGCGTCTGTCACTATGCCCAACAGTCATGAGTTTGAAGCTCGTCACAGTCATCCCATCCCAGATCCTACTCGGAATGCCACAGACAAGGTTTAGACTTTCCAGATCTCAAGAATGCTGTCAATTGATTCTAGCTTATCCCACGAAGACTCTGATCTCAAGGAATTGAAGGCTCTGTTGTCAGGAGAGGCAATCAAACGCATGGACAAGGAATCCAAGAGATATGCATTCAAGCTTGTTTTCATGTAGAAAGGAAGTGTTTGTCAGGCACACATTCATAAGTTGAGAATGGTGATGAGTGTCACATAATCATCACGTTCATCATCTTCTTGTGTGCGAATGGATATCTTAGAACAAGAATAAGCTTGAATTGAAAAGAAGAACAATTGTAATTGCATTAATACTCGAGGAACAGCAGAGCTCCACACCTTAATCTACGGTGTGTATAAACTCCACCATTGAAAATACATAAGTGATAATGGTGTTCATTGGCTTCGGCCCCAGAGGGGAAACCAAAATAACCAAGACCTAGGTCTAAGGACTAAACGTCCAAAGATGTTCCAAAATCTCTTAGTACAATAGAAAAAAGTCCTATTTATACTAAACTAGTTACTAGGGTTACAGAAATAAGTAAATGATGCAGAAATCCACATCCGGGTCCACTTGGTGTGTGCTTGGGCTGAGCATTGAAGCTTTCATGTGTAGAGACTTTTCTTGGGGTTAAACGCCAGTTTTTATGCCAGTTTGGGCGTTTAACTGCAGCTTCTATCCATTTTCTGGCGTTTAACGCCAGAATAGGACAGGAAGTTGGCGTTTGAACGCCAGTTTGCATCGTCAAAACTCGAGCAAAGTATGGACTATTATATATTGCTGGAAAGACCAGGATGTCTACTTTCCAACGCAATTGAGAGCGCGCCAATTGGGCTTCTGTAGCTCCAAAAAATCTATTTCGAGTTTAGGGAGGTCAGTATCCAACAACATCAGCAGTCCATTTTCAGCCTCTAAATCAGATTTTTGCTCAGGTCCCTCAATTTCAGCCAGAAAATACCTGAAATCACAGAAAAATACACAAACTCATAGTAAAGTCCAGAAATGTGAATTTTGCTTAAAAACTAATAAAAATATACTAAAAAGTAGCTAGATCCTACTAAAAACTATCTAAAAATAATGCCCAAAAGCGTATAAATTATCCGCTCATCACAACACCAAACTTAAATTGTTGGTTGTCCCCAAGCAACTGAAAAATAAAATAGGATAAAAAGAAGAGAACATACAATGAATCTCAAAATATCAATGAAACTTAGTCCCAATTAGATGAGCGGGGCTAGAAGCTTTTTGCTTCTGAACAGTTTTGGCATCTCACTTTATCTTTTGAAATTCAGAATGATTGGCATCTATAGGAACTCAGAATTTTAGATAGTATTATTGATTCTCTTAGTTCAGTATGTTGATTCTTGAACTCAGCTACTTTATGAGTCTTGGTCGTGGCCCTAAGCACTTTGTTTTCCAGTATTACCACCGGATACATAAATGCCACAGACACATAACTGGGTGAACCTTTTCAGATTGTGACTTAGCTTTGCTAAAGTCCCCAATTAGAGGTGTCCAGAGTTCTTAAGCAAACTCTTTTTACTTTGGATCACGACTTTAACCACTTAGTCTCAAGCTCTTCACTTGGACTTTCATGACACAAGCACATCGTTAGGGACAGCTTGATTTAGCCGCTTAGGCCTGAATTTTATTTCCTTGGGCCCTCCTATCCATTAATGCTCAAAGCCTTGGATCCTCTTTACCCTTGTCTTTTGGTTTAAAGGGCTATTGGCTTTTTCTGCTTACTTTTTCTTTCTTTTTCTTTTTTTCTTTTTTTTTCGCCACTTTTTTTCTTTCTTCTTCACTGCTTTTTCTTGCTTCAAGAATCAATTTCATGATTTTTCAGATTATTGACAAACCCCGTTTTGACGGTTTATCTTGTATTGATTTTAGGGGATTTTATAACCTTTTACCCACATTTATCCATTGAAATAGCATGGTTTTATAACTTCTCCTTTAATTGTGCTTAAGAGTGAAAACATGCTTTTTTAGGTCTTAAAATAGCTAAATCTAATTCTTCTTGATTCCATTAGATGCCTTGATATGTTTGTTAAGTGATTTAAGGTTTAGGAGGCAAAGATTGGATCAAGGGAATGAAGAAAGAAGCATGAAAAGTTGGAGAACTCATGAAGAAATGAAAGAACCAGAAAGCTGTCAAGCCGACCTCTTCGCACTTAATCGACCATAACTTGAGCTACAGAGGTCCAAATTATGCGTTTCCAGTTGGGTTAGAAAGCTAACATCCGGGGCTTCGAAACAATATAAGATTTGCCATAGTTGCTACACGTATGGTGGCGCGCCCGCGCATAGTACGCGCACGCGCCGTTGCTGTCACCTGGTTCACTTAATGCAACATGTGGCCAGCGATTTTAGAAGCCTTGTGGGCCAAATCCAACTTATTTCTGATGCTATTTAAGCCAAGGATTGAAGAGGGATCAGGGGAACTTTTAACCATTAGTTTAGTTTAGTAGTTAGAGTTAGTTTCTAGAGAGAGAAGCTCTCACTTCTCTCTAGAATTAGGATTAGGATTAGGTTTAGTTCTTAGATCTAGATTTTTAATCTTTGCTTTCTTCTACTTCTACCTTTCAATTCCTTGTTGCTACACTCATCTTCTTCTATTCTTTTGTTGTAATTTCCTTTATGTTGTTCTTACATTTTGTTGTAGATCTAGTATTGTTCCTTCCATTTTCTTTCAATTCAATAAGAGGTAATTCATAATAATTGTTCTTCTTTGCTTTTCTATTGTTGATCTCTTGCCTTTGTAGTTAGATCTCTCTTCAATTCTTGCAATTTATGTTGTTTACTTGTATTGCACTCTATGTGTTTGTTGAAATGCCTCTTCTAGATTTAGTGTAGATTTTGTTTCTCTTGGCCTAGGTAGAGTAGTTAGTGATACTTGAGTTATCTAATTCCTTTGTTGATTGGTAATTGGAGAGATTGCTAATTGGTTTGGAGTGCACTAAAGCTAGTCTTTCCTTGGGAGTTGGCTAGGACTTGTGGCTCAAGTCAATTCATCCACTTGACTTTCCTTTATCTAGTAAGGGTTAACTAAATGGTAGCAATGAACAATTCTCATCACAATTGAAAAGGATAACTAGGATAGGACTTCTAATTTTCATACCTTGCCAAGAGCCTTTTATAGTTATTAGTTTACTTTCATTGCCATTTACTTTCATGCCTCTTATCAAAACCCCAAAACAACTCAAACCAATAACAAGACACTTTATTGTAATTCCTAGGGAGAACGACCCGAGGTTTGAATACTTCGGTTTATAAATTTAGGGGTTTGTTTTAGTGACAAACAACTTTTTGTATGAAAGGATTATTGTTTGGTTTAGAAACTATACTTCGACGAGATTTTATTTGAGAAATTCTAAATCGTCAAAAATCCAATCGTCAATTATCAATAACATTTTTCTTTGTTCATCATTCTTTCATGAGCCAACAATTTTAACATTCATAAACTTCACTATAAAAAATATGCACTGTTCAAGCATTCATTCAGAAAACAAAAAGTATTGCCACCACATCGAAATAATTAAACTAATTTCAAGATAAAATTTGAAATCCAAATACTTCTTGTTCTTTTGTAATTAGGAACATTTTTCATTTAAGACAGGTAAAGGATTCATGGAATTATTCATAGCTTTAAGACATAGACACTAGACACTAATGATCATATAGTGAAGACACAAACATAGACAAACATAAAGAATCAAATTCGAAAAATAAAAAATAAGAACAAGGAAATCAAAGAATGGGTCCACCTTAGTGATGGTGGTTAGTTCTTCCTCTTGAAGATCTAATGGAACGCCTGAGCTCCTCTATGTCTCTTCCTTTCCTTTGTTGCTCGTCCCTTATAGCTCTTTGATCTCCTCTAACTTCATGGAGAATGATGGAGTGCTCTTGGTGCTCCACCCTTAGTTGGTCCATGTTGTAAGTTAAGCCTTCCAAAGAGGTGTTGAGTTGCTCCCAATAGTTATGAGGAGGAAAATGCATCCCTTGAGGCATCTCAGGAATTCATGATGAATTTCCTCATGCTCTTGTTGAGGTCCATGAGTGGGCTCTCTTGTTTGCTCCATCCTTTTCTTAGTGCGCTTGTCCTCTTCAATGAGGATGTCTCCTTCTATATCAATCCTAGCCGAATTGCATAGGTGACAAATGAGATGAGAAAAGGCTAACCTTGCCAAAGTGGAGGACTTATCAGCCACCTTGTAGAGTTCTAGAGGTACGATCTCATGAACTTCCACTTTCTCCCCAATCATGATACTATGGATCATGATGGCCCGATCCACTTTACTTTGGATCGGTTGCTAGTAGGAATGATGGAGCGTTGAATGAACTCCAACCATCCTCTAGCCACAAGCTTAACTAGGGGCATGCATTTTCTTGCATCATTGGCAAGTTGAACGCCAACCTTATATTTTCCGGACTGAAATCTAAGTATTTCCCCCAAACCATTGTAAGCCAATTCTTTGGATTCGGTTTCATACTTTGATCATGGTTCCTAGTTATCCATGCATTGGCATAGAACTCTTGAACCATTAAGATTCCGACTAGTTAAATGGGGTTGGTGAGAACTTCCCAACCTCTTCTTCAGATCTCATGTCGAATCTCCAGATACTCATTCCTTTTGAGCATGAAAGGGACCTCAGAGATCACCTTCTTTTTTGCCACAACTTCATAGAAGTGGTCTTGATAGACCTTTGAGATGAATCTCTCCGTCTCCCATGACTCGAAGGTGGAAGCTTTTGCCTTTCCTTTCCTCTTTCTAGAGGTTTCTCTGGCCTTAGGTGCCATAAATGGTTATGGAAAAACAAAAAGCAATGCTTTTACCACACCAAACTTAAAAGGTTTGCTCGTCCTCAAGCAAAAGAAAGAAGAGGAAAATAGAGGAGATGGAGGGAGAGATAGGTTCGGCCAAGGGGTAGGAGAGTGGTTGTAATGTGTGAAAATGAAGGAGTTAAGAGGGGTATTTATAGGGAAAGAGAGGGAGAGTGGCCGAATGGAAATAGGTGGGTTTGGGAGGGAAAAGTGTTTGAATTTGAAGAATGAGGTAGGTGGGGATTTGGGGAAGAGGGATGGAGGTGATGGGTGAAGAGAATATAGGGAAGAGTATAGGATTTATAGGTGAGTGGTGTTTTGGGTAAAGTATTTTAAATATGTGTGAGGGGGAGAGAGAGAGAGAGGTGGGGTAGGTGGAGATCCTGTGGGGTCCACAGATCTTGAGGGGTCAAGGACTTCTCATCCCTGCTCCATTTAGGCGTGCAAAAATGCCCTTAGAGTGCAATTCTAGCGTTTAACGCCAGACTGCTGCCTATTTCTGGTGTTAAATGCCAGCGTTTATACCTTTCCTGGCGTTTAACGCCAAGCTATTACTTGTTTCTGGCGTTTAACGCTAACTTGGTGCTCTGTTCTGGCGTTAAACGCCAGTCTGATGCCCTTTTTGGCGTTAAACGCCCAGAATGGTACCAGACTACGCGTTTAACGCCCATCTTGCTACCCTTACTCGCGTTTAAACGCCAGTAAGTTTTTCCTCCAAGGTGTGCTGTTCTTGAATTTGCTTTGATTTTTGCAGTTGTTTTTGTGAGTCCACATGATCATCAACCTAAAGAGAACATAAAATAACATAGATAAATAAAATTGGGTTGCCTCCCAACAAGCGCTTCTTTAATGTCAATAGCTTGACAGTGGGCTCTCATGGAGCCTCCCAGATGATCAGAGCTTGGTTGGGACCTCCCAACACCAAACTTAGAGTTTGGTTGTGGCCTCTCAACACCAAACTTAGAGTTTGGCTGTGGCCTCCCAACACCAAACTTAGAGTTTGAATGTGGGGGTTTTGTTTGACTCTATATTGAGAGAAGCTTTTCATGCTTTTTCTCCATGTGTACAAAAGGAAAACCTTGAGTCTTGAATACAAGGTAGTCCTTATTCAATTGAAGGACCAACTCTTCTCTGTCAACATCAATCACAGCTTTTGCTGTGGCTAGGAAAGGTATGCCAAGAATAATGGATTCATCCTCATCCTTCCCAGTGTCTAGGATTATGAAATCAGCAGGGATGTAAAGGCCTTCAACCTTCACTAGCACGTCCTCTACTAGTCCATAAGCCTGTTTAATTGATTTGTCTGCCATCTCTAATGAGATTCTTGCAGCTTGTACCTCAAAGATTCCTAGTTTCTCCATTACAGAGAGTGGCATGAGGTTAATACCTGACCCTAGGTCACACAAAGCCTTCTCAAAGGTCATGGTACCTATGGTACAGGGTATTAAGGATTTACCAGGATCCTGTTTCTTTTGAGGTAAAGTTTGCTGAACCCAGGTATTCAGTTCATTAATGAGCAATGGAGGTTCATCCTCCCAAGTCGCATTACCAAATAGCTTGGGATTCAGCTTCATGATTGCTCCTAAATACTGGGCAACTTGCCCTTCAGCAATGTCTTCTTCATCCTCTTCAGAAGATGAATAGTCATCAGAGCTCATGAATGGTAAAAAGAAATTCAATGGAATCTCTATGGTCTCTGTATGAGCTTCAGATTCCTTTGGTTCCTCATTGGGGTACTCTTTAACGGCCAGTGGACGTTCCCTGAGGCCTTTCTTACTAGGAATCACTGTATTTTCACTCTCTCCAGGTTTGGCCATGTTGGTCACAATTATGGCCTTGCACTCTTTTTTGGGATTCTCTTCTGTATTACTTGGGAGAGTGCTAGGAGGAGTTTCAGTAACCCTTTAACTCAGCTGACCCACTTGTGCCTCCAAGTTTCCGATGGAGGACCTTGTTTCATTCATGAAACTGAGAGTGGCCTTAGATAGATCAGAGACTATACTTGCTAAGCTAGATGGATTCTGCTCAGAATACTCTATCTGTTGCTGAGAGGATGATGGAAAAGGCTTGCCATTGCTAAACCTGTTTCTTCCACCATTATTATTGTTAAAGCCTTGTTGAGGCCTTTGTTGATCCTTCCATGAGAAATTTTGATGATTTCTCCATGACGGATTATAGGTGTTTCCATAGGCTTCACCCATGTAATTCACCTCTGCCATTGCAGAGTTCTCAGGATCATAAGCTTCTTCTTCAGAAGATGCTTCTTTAGTACTGTTGGATGCAGTTTGCAATCCATTCAGACTCTGAGAAATTATATTGACTTGCTGAGTCAACATTTTGTTCTGAGCCAATATGGCGTTCAAAGCATCAATTTCAAGAACTCCTTTCTTCTGAGGCGTCCTATTATTCACAGGATTCCTTTCAAAGGTGTACATAAACTGGTTATTTGCAACCATTTTAATGAGTTCCTGAGCTTCTGCAGGCATTTTCTTCAGGTGAATAAAGCCACCTGTAGAATGGTCCAATGACATCTTAGACAATTCAGACAGACCATCATAGAATATATCCAGGATGGTCCATTCTGAGAGCATGTCAGAATGACACTTTTTGGTCAGTTGTTTGTATCTTTCCCAAGCTTCATAGAGGGATTCACCTTCTTTTTGCCTGAAGGTTTGAACATCCACTCTAAGCTTGCTCAGCTTTTGAGGAGGAAAGAATTTGCCTAAGAAAGCCTTGACCAGCTTATCCCAAGAGTTTAGGCTATCTCTAGGTTGAGAGTCCAACCATATTCTAGCTCTGTCTCTTACAGCAAAAGGGAAAAGTATAAGCTTGCAGACCTCAGGATCAACTCCATTGGTCTTAACAATATCACAGATCTGTAAGAATTCAGTTAAGAACTAATAAGGATCTTCTTATGGAAGTCCATAAAACTTGCAATTCTGTTGCATCAGATAAACTAATTGAGGCTTAAGCTCAAAGTTGTTTGCTCCAATTACAGGAATTGAGATGCTTCTTCCATAGAAGTCAGAAGAGGGTGCAATAAAGTCACCAAGCATCTTCCTTGCATCTCCACCATTGTTGTTGGGTTCGGCCATGTCTTCTTCTTTTTTGAAAAGTTCTTCAAGGTTTTCTCCAGAGAGTTGTGCTTTAGCTTCCCTTAGCTTCATCTTCAGAGTCCTTTCAGGTTCAAGATCAGCTTTAACAAGAATGTTCTTATCCTTGTTCCTGCTCATATAAAAAAGAAGAGAACAGAGAAAGAAGAGGAATCCTCTATGTCACAGTATAGAGATTCCTTTATATGAGTAGAAGAAGAGAAGAATAGAAGAATGATGTAGAAAGAAGAGATGAAAAATTTGAACACGGAGAGGGAAAGAGGCTTCGAATTATAAAAAGAGAAAAGAGGGAGAAAAATTTGAATTTTTAAATATAAGAAAAGAACAATATTTTTGTTTTTATTTTAATTATAAATTAGAATTCGAATTTATTAAAAGAGATAAAATTAAAATTTAAAATAATTAGTTAATTTAAAAAGATTTTTGAAAAAGAAGTTAATGATTTTCGAAAATTAGAGAGAGGAAAGTGGTTAGATAGTTTTGAAAAAGATAAGAATTTTAAAATCAAATAAAAAGTTAAGTAGTTAATTGAAAAAGATTTGAAAATCAATTTTGAAAAGATAAGAAGTTAGAAAAAGATTTGAAAAGGAAATTAAAAATATTTGATTTTTGAAATTAAAGTTGATTACTTGACTAACAAAAAACTAAAAGATAAGATTCTAGAATTTAAAGATTAAATCTTTCTTAATAGGCAAGTAACAACTTGAAATTTTTGACTCAAAACATTAAACGTTAGCAATTAATTTCGAAAATATGAAATAAAAGTAAGAAAAAGATTTTGAAAATCAATTTTAAAAATTGTCAAAAATATAAAAGAAAAATGAAAAAGATTTGATTTTTGAAAAAGTTTTGAAAAGATAGGATTTGAAATTTTGACTTGACTCATAAGAAACAACTAAATTTAAAAACTTTTGACTAAGTCAATCCAAAATTTCGAAAATTATGAGGAAAATAAGGGAAAGATATTTTTATTTTTGAATTTTTTTTAATTTTAATGATGAGAGAGAAAAACACCAAATTGAAACAAAACATAAAAATTATGAATCAAAACAACTAATGCATTCAAGAATACTTTGAATGCCAAGATGAATACCAAGAACACTTTGAAGATCATGATGAACACCAAGAACATATTTTTGAAAATTTTTAAAAAAAGAAAAATATGCAAGACACCAAACTTAGAAATTTTTAATGTTTAGGCACTAATAATTGTAAAATGCATATGAAAAACAAGCAAGGACACAAAACAAGAAAAATTAAAGATCAAACAAAGAAAATCTTCAAGAATTACTTGAAGATCATGAAGAACACATGCATGAATTTTTGAAAATTTAAAGAAAATTTAAAAGGATGCAATTGATACCAAACTTAAATTTTGACACTAGACTCAAATAAGAAACACAAAATTTTTGGTTTTTTTATTTTATTAATTGTTTTGGATTTTTTGAAAACTATTTTGGAAAAACAAAAAAGATGAAAAAATTTTTTTGAAAGATTTTTGAAAACTTTTTGAAAATAAAATAAAGGTTGAAACAAGAAGAAAATTACCTAATCTAAGCAACAAGATGAACCGTCAGTTGTCCAAACTCAAACAATCCCCGACAATGGCGCCAAAAACTTGGTACAAGAAATCGTCTCGTGCAGCTGACCAGCAAGTGCACTGGGTCGTCCAAGTAATACCTTACGTGAGTAAGGGTCGATCCCACGGAGATTGTCGGCTTGAAGCAAGCTATGGTCATCTTGTAAATCATAGTCAGGCGGATTCAAATTGTTATGAAGCTTTGATAATTAAAAGATAAATAAATATAAAATAAAGATAGAGATACTTATGTAATTCATTGGTGGGAATTTCAGACAAGCGTATGCAGATGCATTATTCCCTCTGAATCTCTGCTTTCCTACTGTCTTCATTCAATCATTCATACTCCTTTTCATGGCAAGCTGTATGTTGGGGATCACCGTTGTCAATGGCTACCTCCCATCCTCTCAGTGAAAATGGTCCTCTACGGTTTCTGTACGGCTAATCAACTGTCGAATTTCTCGTCTCGGATGAAAAAAACCAGGCACAGCTACCGCATGGCTAATCAGCTGTCGGTTCTCGATCATGTCGGAATAAGATCCAACGATCCTTTTGCGCACTGTCACTGCGCCCCACAGTCGCAAGTTTAAAGCTCGTCACAATCATCCCTTCCCAGATCCTACTCGAAATACCATAGACAAGGTTTAGACTTTCTGGATCTCAGGAATGCTACCAATTATTTCTAGCCTATACCACGATGGTTCTAATCTCAGATTCAGATGCCCCATGTCAGAGGGGAAACGATGTGAATTGTTGATTAGAGTCCCAAGAGACATGCATTCAAGCTTGTTTTCATGTAGAACGGAAATGTTTGTCAGGCACGCGTTCATAAGTGAGAATGGTGATGAGTGTCACTTGATCATCACATTCATCATGTTCTTGTGTGCGAATGAATATCTTGGAATAAGAATAAGTTTGAATTGAATAGAAGAACAATAGTACTTTGCATTAATACTCAAGGAACAGCAGAGCTCCACACCTTAATCTATGGTGTGTAGAAACTCCACCGTTGAAAATATATAAGAACAAGGTCTAAGCATGGCCGAATGGCCAGCCTCCATAAAAGTCTAAGAGAGCATCAAACTGATCAAAGATCTCAGATGATCAAAGATCCCTAATACAATAGTAAAAGGTCCTATTTATACTAGACTAGTTACTAGGGTTTACAGAAATAAGTAAATGATGCAGAAATCCACTTCCGGGTCCACTAGTCGTGTGCTTGGGCTGAGTATTGAAGCTTTCATGTGTAGAGACTTTTCTTGGAGTTAAACGCCAGCTTTTATGCCAGTTTGGGTGTTTAACTCCAGCTATTTCTGGCGTTTAACGCTAGAATAGGACAGGAAGTTGGCGTTTGAACGCCAGTTTGCGTCATCAAAACTCGAGCAAAGTATAAACTATTATATATTGCTAGAAAGCCCAGGATGCCTACTTTCCAACGCAATTAAGAACGCGGAAATTGGGTTTTTGTAGCTCCAGAAAATCCATTTCAAGTGCAGAGAGGTCAGAATCCAACAGCATCTGCAGTCCTTTTTCTGCCTTTGAATCATTTTTTTGCTCAGGTCCCTCAATTTCAACCAGAAAATATCTAAAATCATAGAAAAGCACACAAACTCGTAGTAAAGTCTAGAAATGTGAATTTTGCTTAAAAACTAATAAAAATATACCAAAAATTAGCTAGATCCTACTAAAAACTACCTAAAAACAATGCCCAAAAGCGTATAAATTATCCGCTCATCAAAAGGATAGTAAAATTGTAAGGAATGATAAATTCTACAACTATCCAAAGCAAGAAATTGACAGTAATAACTCAATTAAACATCAATAAACAAAGAAACATTAAATTACATTAATAGAAAATCCAAATGCACAATAGTATATCAACATAAAAGTAACATAAATGGAAAATTAACAATGTAAACTAAGAGAACAAAGATGTAGGAACAAGAAATTGCAAGAAAAACTAAATGAAGACAAGAATTAAACCCTAAATCTAAGAGGAAATTAAACTAAGAAATCCTAATTCTAGAGAGAAGAGAGAGCTTCTCTCCCTAAAAAACTACCTAAAACATGTTTCTAACCTAATCTAATTGCTCCTCCCTTGTACCCTCTTGATTTCAGCCTCTAATAGCTTCAGAAATGAGTTGGATTTAGGCCTGGATGCCTCAGAAATCCCCTTTCCCCAGCATTTTTCCTTTAATGAGGTCACGTGCCACTTATCTCGCATACGCATGGGTCACGCGTACGCGTCATCTGGCAACTTTTCTTATCATGCGTACGCGTCAGTGACGCGTACGCGTCGCCTTGATGAGAGCCTCACTCACGCGTGCACGTCGCTCACGCATACGCATTGCCATGAATTCTCCAAATGCTCATTTCTTGATGAATTCTCCACTTTGCATGCTTTTTCTTCACTTCTTCCATCCAATCCTTGCCTTATAAACCCTGAGATCACTCAACAAATATATCAAGGCATCGAATGGAATTAAAGTGAATTAAATCTAGCAAAGTTAAACTTCTAAAAAGCCTGTTTTCACTCTTAAGCACAAATTAGAGAGAATTACAAAAGCATGCTATTTCATTGAATAAATGTGAGATAAGTTGATAAAATCCACCAACTTCAACACAAGATAAACCACAAAATTGGGGTTTATCAAACCTCCCCACACTTAAACCAAGCATGTCCTCATGCTAAACTCAAGAAAGAGACAAAGGGTATCAACATTTATTCAATGCAAGTGAACGATCTATATGTAATCTATCTAAATGCATGTAACCACTTGGTCAAAATAAATCAATTTCCAAGAATACATATATAAACATAAAGGCTAAGGCAATAGCAATAAAATCAAATTCACGATTGAATTGAGTTATTGAAAAGAGTTTAATAACTTGCAAGATAAGAGATGATCATAGGTGAAAACATGTAATTGAGCAATCGAACCCTCACCGGATGTGTATCTGCTCTAGTCGCTCAAGTGTATAGGGTTGATTCACTTAATTCTCCTCTAATCATGCTTTCTAAAATTTGTTTTTCATCTAGCAATCAATAATTATTCAATGCATGCATACAATTATCATGAGGATTTATCCATAGGTTGTAATGGGGCTAGGGTAAAGGAAAGGATGCATATGGTCAAGTAAGCTTGAAATTTGAATCTTTGATTAACCTAAGCTCTTACCTAACACAAATAACAACCTATACAATTCTAATACAAACCTAACTACCCATTCTTCACTTTTTCATATACTCATGCATTCTCTTTTTTATCACAACACATATGCATTGTTATTATTACTTTACTTTGGGGCATTTTGTCCCCTTTTTATTACTTTCTTTTTCTCTTTTTCTTTTTTCTATTTTTTTCTTTTTATATATTTTTTTATTTTTATTTTTCTTTTACTTTTTATATTTTTTTCAAACTAAAATATATACAAGAGCATCAAAGCATATGATTTAAACATTTAATGCATGAGTATGTACCCAATTCCCAAGATCTTCAATCAAAATACAAAAAATACACTTTTACCTCAACCAATATTTCCAAATTTCCCATTTTTAAATGATAAAAACTCTCACTAGCCTAAGCTAATTAAAGATCTAAATAAGGGACATTTATTATTTTCTGCTTTAAGGCTAGAAATGTGCTAAAATTAAGAACAAAAGGGAATTAAAATAGGCTCAAAATTGGCTAACAATGGTAGATAAAAGGTAGGCTATTTGGATAAGTGAGCTATTTGAAACAATGGCCTCAATCATATAAATGCATTCACACACAAAATAATGGACATAAAGAATCAAACAAATCAAAAATTACAATCATAGAAAGAGAATAATACACACAAGAATGAAAATAGTGGTTATATGATGTAACCACACAATTAGGCTCAAAACTCACATGCTTATGTGTTTTTAGCTCAAAAACATGTTCCACAATATATAATTCAAGCAAGTTCTAAAAAAATTTACTCAAATCAATTTTGGTATCAATGCCCTATATAAAAAGATATTTCTTGGAAAATTTTATTATTTTGACTAAGCTTATTATGTATATATGCAAATAATAAAATGCAACTAAAAATTCTAAAAAGACCTAGTAATAAAAGAAAATAAAATTTGAAAGTGTTGGGATTAAAAATTTGTCACCCAAAAATACCGATTCGTCGGATGACCTCCCCACACTTAAGAGTTTGCACCGTCCTTGGTGCATTCAAAGATGAGCAAGGGGGTACGGTGACTACACAGGTTGCCACCTTCAGCTGGTGGATCAATCGGCTACTGCGTGTTCTTTCTCCCGCTTCCGTTTTTGCTTTTGATGACTTATCCTGAAAATAGAAAATAAGATAAGAATACAAGGAAATGCAAAAGCAATGAAGCGTAAATTGTTGGAGTGAGGTAATAATCACTAGAATAAAGTGAGTGAATTATTGTGACATGAATAAAATAAGTGTGTAAATTCTAAGTTTGCGCGTGGTTTAGAGCACACACTAACATGAAAAGCTATGTCACCATTACACAAAAGAAGTAAGCACTTCACTCATTCTAGTGTGCTTGAAATACTTTAAAGGAAACTTGTAAGTTAAAGCAAACAAACAAGTAATAATGAAGCATGAAAGCACTCAAGCAAATAAACAAGCAATTGTGAAATGGATAATGAATGGACATAGATTGATGTGCAAGGAAACTTAATAAACAAAATAGAATATGAAACTTACACATCAATCAATGACACACTTTGAATTTTATTTGCAATACCTAATTGACATGAAGTGGGAAGCATGGTTGCTATGCAACTTAGGAAAAGAGAGATAGAAGTTGAGATTAATCACATAGCAAGCATGGTCCACAAAGCTTAAAAAGCTCAAAAATATGTCACTAGGTAAGCCTATGATCCAATTTCACAATTCCATAATCTCAATGAATGAACTAGGTAACGTAAATAAGGGTCGATCATAAACAAGCATCACCTAACAAAAGATGCATCGACTACATACAATTGCCTAACAATCGATAGTGAGTTCAAATTACATGGTGGCTAGCTACAACATGCAATATGAAAATCCAAAAATATTCTTGAAGGCAATGTCATGAGCACTTGGTATGTACAAATATCAAGCATGCAAGATTCAATACCAAGTAACAAATTATAACCTCAATCAAGAGAGCCAACAATGAATATCAACAATAATTATGCTAAATAGCATCAAGTCAGTAATCAGCAGCAATAAACATCAACAAGATTAATAATCCAACACCTTGCACCAAAACAGAAAATTAAACAAAAAATAAACTAACTAAATAACTAACTAACCAACTAATGGTAGATGGTGAATAGTGGTGACGGATGATGGTTGAGAGAAGGAAAGAAAAGAAGAGAAGAGAAGAGAAGGAAAGAAATGGAAACAAGAGAAGAAAAGAAGGTAGGTGGACAGGGGAGCGTACGCGTGGGTGACGCGTAAGCGTAGGGTGGCCAGAATGGAATGTGACGCGTGCGCGTCGAGCAGGCGGGCGTGGGATTGGGGAAAATAGAGGGTGACGTGTACGCGTGGGTCACGCATACGCATAGGTCACGCGTATGCGTGGGTCACGTGTACGCATGGGTAGAAATTGTGCTAGACGCACAGTTCCCGCACCCTTTGTGCACAACTCTCTGGTTTTTGTACTAGGGAGCAGCATTTCGAAGGTGACGCGTACGCTGGGTCACGCGTACGTGTGGGTGGTTGGAATCTTGGGGTCACGCGTATGCATGGGTCATGCGTACGCGTGGTTGGGTGCTCTGTTTTTCAAAATTTTTCAAGTTCTGGCACCAAACAAAGCATTTCAAACATCTAAACAACTACCAAAATACCATCAAACCTTATTTAATATACTAGGCTACCAAATAAACTCAACTAACCAAACAAAACATGAAATTAAAATAATTTTACCAATATTTACAAAAGAGGAAAATGAAAAGATTTTACCATGTTGGGGTGTCTCCCACCTAACACTTTTGTTTATTGTCCTTAAGTTGGACTTATAGGGAGTTCTCATCAAGGTGACTTGTGCTTGAATTCATCCTTGAACTTCCACCAATGCTTGGTCTTCCATTGGTTGTCAGAATTTCCAACCAATTGCACTAACCCTTGGTGAAGTTCTCCACAAGCTCGGAGCTCCCAAAATTGATCCACATCTTTAAATCCGGGATTCCAAACCTTGTTTTTGCACCCGTCTTTAAGTTGATCATGGTAATTTCCTCTGGGTGGCATGCTCACCTTAGAATTCTCATACATGTACCCAAACATCCTCCTAGACCCATTAAATTTAGCAACCCCCAACCATTGGATTCAGACTTTGGTGATGCAACCACAATGAACCTAGAATGGTGCTTCCAACCACTAACCATCTCTCTTTTACTCTTCAAACCACAAAGCATCCTAAGTTGACCATCCGTTTCTAGCAAACTATACTCAAGTGGAATAAGAAAGCTAAGAGATATGAGTTTTACCTACTTGAATGATGTAATGGATGATGGTGACATAGAGAGAGATGCTTCCAACGATCCTGAAGAGATAATTTCCACTCCTATCCATCCTCTTTGAAAGGCCTCCACCACTTGACAAGATTCTTCAAACTCTGCCTCTTGCCAAGCTTCCTCAAGTTTACATTCTTTCTGACCAATGTATTCTAGCTCTTCCCCGTCACTCAAGTCATATCTTAGAGGTTGGGTGAAATCTACCTCAACATCCATTTCAAATTCAACGGGAGAAAGCTCAACAAGATCATCAAGGAGATTGATCAATGTGGACAAAAAATCACTAATGATGGAATCCATTTCTTGATCAATTTCCCTCAATTCTTCAACCACTTCCTCAATAGAAATGATCTCAACTTCCTCCTCTTGTTGCAACTCTTGATTTAACTTCTCTTTATCACCTTGAAGCTCCAAATTCACTCCTTCACTATGCTCTTTGGTTGATCCTCCACATCCATCAATGGGAACATCTTGATTGTATGATCTTAGGTGGGAGGCCATGCGGTTAATAGCTTTTGCCATGGTAGCAACCATGATTTCTAGCTTATTTAGCTCCTTTTGCTCCTCTTCTTGCCTTTGGATATAAGAGCTAATATCTCTTTGTTGTTCTTGCTAGAAGGTATGGAGAGCTTCATCAAATGAAGGAGGTGGTGGAAGAGAGGGTTCATTGTTTGGAGGAAAGATATTGTAGTTGGAAGGTGGTTCATATTGGTGAAAGTCTTGAGGCGGTGTATAAGAAAATGGTGGTTCTTGGGAGTATTGGTGTTGGAATGGGGGTGGCTCTATGTATGGTTCACATGGTTGTTGGTATGGTAGGTATGGGTTAGGATCATATGGAGGTGAATAGTGGAATGGGGCTTGTGAGTAGGGTTGTTGAGGACAATGAGGGTCACTACATCCATTAAATTGGTAAGCATTAAGTGTTGGGTTATACCCATAAGAAATTGGAGGGGGTTGTTGCCAAGAAGGTTGTCTATATGCTTGAGGCTCCTCCCAACTTTGATTTCCAAATCCTTGATGCAAACCTCCATTGTAGCTTTAATTTCCTATAACATAGTTTGAACCAAACTCATAGCCAAATTGATGAGAATTCATAGTGACAAGAGAAAATAAAAACAAAAGCTAACAAGAAATAATGAAAATAAACTCCTAAAACTAGCAAGAAACCAAAAATCAAGCAATTCACAATACTCACATATGAACAATAACCAATAACAAGCATAGATTGCAATTCTCCGCCAACGGCACCAAAAACATGATGTGAGTGTTACCGTCGGCTTATAATTTATTCTCGACAAAAGAGATCACTTCGTTGCAAGTTTTGTTCCAAATCGACAAATAACATTCAATCAAAGTTTAATTTTGGTTGTCACAAGTTCAACCCAAAAAAAATAACTGAGTGTATTAGTCTCGGGTCGTTCTCCTTAGGAATTACAATCGAGTGCTCAATTATTGGTTATGAGTTTCACGGGGTTGGGTTGATAAAATGCAAGAAATTAAATGATAATGAAATAAAGAAAACAACTGAAGATAATGATGACAAGCCATCTTATACTAGTTTTACTAGCATTTTTCCTTGCTTTTGTTAAGTTTTATGCACCTTCTTGCACAATAAGTAAGTGATTGGAGTGGAATTTTATGCTTATCTTGATTTAATCAAACATCATTAATTTTATATAAAATCATGAGATTTATGCAAGAATTAAGTATTATTATAAGCGATGCAATTTCTTATGATTTTGGTGAGACTTTGATTTCTTGTTTGATTGATTTTAGGTGAGAAAGTGAAGAAAAGGAGAAGCACTCCAGAGTAACGTTGCGTTCAAAGAAAGAACGCCACAATCACTTGCGACGCGCACGCGTACAGGACGCCTACGCGTCAGGGGCAATTTTCGAAGACCCACGCGTACGCGTGCATGACGCGTATGCGTGGAAGTGATTGGCGCTCATTTTCAAAGAGAACGCTACGTTTATTTACTCAGCATTTTCGGGAAGATTGAAATTTGGAAGCAAAGTTCTACAATCGACGCGCACGCGTGCATGATGGGCACGCATCGATGGGGCACCTGGGACAAAGCACGCGCACGCGTGACTGGCACTGAAGCCTAGAGTTGACATTTGGCTACCCACGCGCTTGCGCAGAGGACTCGCACACGTAGGCAGAGTTCAATAAGCAAATGTAGCGCTCAATAAGAGAACGATATTGAAGACGCATACGCGTGAAAGGAGCGCGAGCGTGTTTGGAGCTGAAGACTCATAGTGACGCATACGCGTACATGACGCGTACGCGTCGATGAGCAAAGTCACAAAAGGACGCACACGCGCCAGAGTCGCACACGCGTGGATGAATGAATGTTGTGCTCACTTTGAGAACGCAACGTTCCCCTGGAAGCAGCAACCAAGTGCCATTTTGATCCATTTTTCACAGGCCAAAAAGCCCACTCCAAGTGCTTGAAGCCAAAATTGGAAAGTGTATAAATAGATAGGAATTTGATTTCATAGAGAGCTCCCTTTTATTTTTCATTTTGGAATTTTAGAATCAAGATCAGATCTGAGTTTTCCTTTCTATTTTGTTTTCTCTCTTCGGCAACTTTTACTTTTCTTTTTTGGGTCTTGGACTTCGAATTGAAGAATTCTTCTAAATTCCTTCATCGTAGAGTTTTCTTTTATTTTTCCTTCGATAGTTTTATGAGTTGGAGATCTGATCATAGTTTACTTCCTGTTTTTCTTTCTTCTGCAATTTCTTCTTTTCTGTTTTGTTATGAGAGCAATTGAGAACTAAATTTTCTTTATGTTTTCGTTATTCTTCTGCAATTGTCAATTTCTCTTTTAGGATTTTAAAGTTGATATAAGTTTTCATTCTGTTTTAATTCTTCTACAATTTCACTTTTCTATTTTGTTACTGAAGTCCTGATTTGAATTCTGTTATCTGAGAGTTCTTTAGTTTACTACACTTTACATTTTCTAGTTCTCTTTGATTCCCATTACCCAAATTATTTTATTTTCCATGCAATTTAAGTTTCCTGACAATTTAGATTTAGCAATTTAAATTACTTGCACTTTAAGTTTTAGTCATTTACCTTTCTTGCAATTTAAGTTTCAGCTCTTTTAATTTCTTGCCCTTTAAGTTTCTGCAATTTACTCCTTCAGCAATTTAAGATTCTGCCAATTTACTTTCTGCATTTTATTTTCCTTGCAATTTCACTTCTGTTAGTCAAATTTCACCCAAATCTTCAAATATTCGCTTAACTAAATTCATCACCATACTAAAGTTGCACAATCCATCAATCCCTGTGGGATCGACCTCACTCCCATGAGTTATTACTACTTGATGCGACCCGGTATACTTGCCGGTGAGTTTGTGTGGAATCATTTTTCCCTCATCAATTTTTGGCGCCGTTGCCGGGGATTGATTTATATTGACAATGATTAAGTAGGGTGATAATCTAGATTAAGCATTTTTCTTTTGTTTTGTTAAGCACATTAACTATTTGAGATTTTGTCTCTACTAATCCTAACTGCACTCAAGGAATAGAGTGCTCTTTTTGTGTTTCTTGTTGTTTTGGTTGCATGCCAGGAGGAAGAAGAGGTGACTCCACTTCTTTTGATTCTGAACCAGTGAGAACATTCTTGAGATTGAGAAGAGAAGCAAGAGAGAAGGGCGTAATTGGAAAAGAAGAGTTAGAGGAAGAGAATCAAGAGATGGAAGGCAACACCCCTAATCCACCAGAAGAGGTGGCTAATAATAATGGCCAGCCTCAAAGGAGAGTTCTAGCCTCCTACACCTTCCCCAATGCAAGAAACTGTGGAAGCAGTATACTCACTCCAAATGTTCATGCCAATAACTTCGAGTTGAAGCCTCAACTTATCACTTTGGTGTAAAACAACTGTTCTTATAGAGGAGACCCCTTGGAAGATCCAAATCAGCACCTAGCCATCTTTCTGAGGATATGTGACACAGTTAAGACAAATGGTGTACACCCATTCTCCTTGAGGGATAAGGCAACTCAGTAGTTAGAAGCATTTCCCAAAGAAAGCATCAACAACTGGGAGGATTTAGTAAGCAAGTTTTTGGCTAAGTTCTACCCACCTTAGAGGATCATAAGATTAAAGATAGAAGTGCAGACCTTCACCCAAATGGATGGAGAATCACATTATAAGGCTTGGGAGAGATACAAAGCCTTGATTAGGAAGTGTCCACCAGAGATGTTTAATGAATGGGACAAACTTTAGAATTTCTATGAGGGATTGACTCTAAAAGCTCAAGAGGCATTAGATTATTCTGCTGGAGGTTCAGTGCAACTAATGAAGACAGCTGAGGAAGCTTGGAATCTAATAGACATTGTAGCCAATAACCAGTACTTCTATACTCATCAAAGGCAACGCCAACCAACTTCAAAGAGAGGTGTATTAGAACTTGAAGGTGTGGACACCATCTTGGCACAAAATAAGGTGATGCACCAACAGATTCAACAACAAATGGAGATGATGGCAAAAAGGATAAATGGTCTTCAAGTAGCTGCAGTGAACACAACAAGTCAACCATCACATACATCGGGACAAAATGAAAGGCAAACAATTGCTCATCCGAAAAGGTTTCAGAGATCTCAGTAGGAGGGAGGGATGCTCCTACTACTAGTTCTATCCGGGATAGGTGGTCAGCTACTTGGTTCTCTGTCCTTTTTCTGTCTCTTATTTCTATATCAAACTCTTGCAGAAGCAACACCCATCTTATGAGTCTGGGTTTTGAATTCTGCTTTGTGAGGAGATATTTTAGAGCAGCATGGTCAGTGTACACAATCACTTTTGATCCTACTAAATAAGATCTGAACTTGTCAATGGCATACACCACTGCAAGCAACTCCTTCTCTGTGGTTGTGTAATTCTTCTGTGCGTCATTTAAAACACAGCTAGCATAATAAATGACATGCAGAAGCTTGTCATGCCTCTGTCCCAATACTGCACCAATGGCATGGTCACTGGCATCACACATTAGTTCGAATGGTAATGTCCAGTCTGGTGCAGAAATGACTGGTGCTGTGACCAGCTTAGCTTTTAGAGTCTCAAACGCCTGCAGACACTCTGTGTCAAAGACAAATGGTGTGTCGGTAGCCAGCAGATTGCTCAGAGGTTTTGCAATTTTTGAAAAATCCTTTATAAACCTCCTATAGAATCCTGCGTGCCCCAGAAAGCTTCTGATTGCCTTAATATTAGCAGGTGGTGGTAATTTTTCAATTACCTCTACCTTAGCTTGATCCAGCTATATTTCTTTGTTCAAAATTTTGTGCCCATGAAGTGACATTTCTCCCAGTTTAAAACCAGGTTAGTCTCTTGGCACCTTTTCAGAACAAGTGCTAGATGGTCAAGACAGGAGCTGAATGAGTCTCCAAACACTGAGAAGTCATCGATGAAGACTTCTAGAAATTTCTCTACCATATCAGAGAAGATAGAGAGCATGCATCTCTGAAAGGTTGCAGGTGCATTGCACAAACCAAATGGCATCCTTCTATAGGCAAATACTCCAGATGGACATGTGAATGCTGTTTTCTCTTGGTCTTGAGGATCTACTGCAATTTGGTTATAACCGTCCAAAAAGCAGTAGTAATCATGACCTGCTAGTCTCTCTAGCATCTAGTCTATGAATGGTAAAGGAAAATGATCCTTTCTGGTGGCTGTATTGAGCCTTCTGTAGTCAATACACATACGCCACCCTGTAATTGTTCTTGTAGGAACCAGTTCATTCTTTTCATTATGAACCACTGTCATGCCTCCCTTCTTGGGGATAACTTGGACAGGGCTCACCCAGAGGCTATCAAAAATAGGATAAATAATTCCAGCCTCTAGTAACTTAGTGACCTCTTTCTGCACTACCTCCTTCATGGCTGGATTCAGCCGCCTCTGTGGTTGAACCACTGGCTTAGCATCATCCTCCAATAGGATCTTGTGCATGCATCTAGCTGGGCTAATGCCCTTAAGATCACTTATGGACCACCCAAGAGCTGTCTTGTGTGTTCTTAGCACATGAATTAGTGCTTTCTCTTCCTGTGGCTCTAAAGCAAAGCTTATGATTACCGAAAAAGTGTCATCTTCTCCCAGAAATGCATATTTCAGGGATGGTGGTAGTGGTTTGAGCTCGGGTTTAGGAGGCTTCTCCTCTTTCTGAGGAGTTTCTAGAGGTTCTTTTGTTTTCTCTGGTTCCTCCAGATCAGGCTAAACATCTTTAAAAATGTCCTCTAGCTCTGATTCGAGACTCTCAGTCATATAGACCTCTTCCACCAGAGAGTCAATAATATCAACGCTCATGCAGTCGTTTGGGGTGTCTGGATGCAGCATAGCTTTGACAGCATTCAACTTAAACTCATCCTCATTGACTCTCAGGGTCACCTCCCCTTTTTGGACATCAATGAGGGTTCGTCCAGTTGCTAGGAAAGGTCTTCCTAGAATGAGAGTTGCACTCTTGTGCTCCTCCATTTCCAGCACCCCAAAGTCAGTGGGAAAGGCAAATGGCCTAACCTTGACAATCATGTCCTCAATTATGCCTGATGAAATTTTAGTGGAGCCATCAGCAAGTTGGAGGCATATCCGGGTTGGTTTAACTTCATTAGTCAAACCAAGCTTTTTGATAGTGGATGCAGGTATTAGGTTGATACTTGCCCCAATATCACTTAGAGCTGTCTTGGTACAAGCATCCTCTAATGTGCATGGTATCATAAAGCTTTTGGGATCTTTAAGCTTCTCTGGTAAGCTTTTCAGAATGACTGTACTGCATTCTTCAGTGAGAAAAACTTTTTCAATTTCTCTCCAATCCTTCTTATGACTTAAGATCTCTTTCATGAACTTAGCATAAGAGGGTATTTGCTCAAGTGCCTCTGCAAACAGAATCTTTATTTCAAGAGTCCTGAGATAGTTTGGAAAGCGGACAAATTGTTTATCTTGTTTCGCTTGGCGGAGTTTCTGAGGATAAGGCATCTTGGCTTTATAGTCGTCAACCTTAGTTGCTGCAGGTTTACTTCCTATAGAAATGGTTGGAGAAGCCTGCCTAAGGGGTTGTTATCAGTACTTGCAGGAGTCTGATTTCCCATTGGCATTTAAATGCCAGAATTGGGGGCTGCATGGGCATTTAATGCCAGGTTGCTACCTTTTTCTGGCGTTTGAACACCAAAATTGAGTGCTTAATGGGTGTTTAACACTGACTTCTGACCCTTTTCTGGCGTTTGAACGCCAAAATCATTCCTCTCTGGGCTCTTACTATCCTCAGAGAGATTTTGGGCAGTGGGTTGGTCATCCTCTGTCAGTTGTTCCTTTTTTGGCTTCCTGCTGCCTTGAGTTGAAACATTCAATGTCTTCCCACTCCTTAAATGAACAGCTTGGCACTGAAAATTTAAAAATTTATTAAAATGGTTACGTTGCAAGTATAGTTCTTAACTCACCAAAAATCTGCCTATCAATTTAGAAATATGTCACTGAAAGTTTAAATTAAAATTACTGGGAGTTTTAAGTCCCAGGTCGTCTCCCAACGAGTTGCAGAAAAGTGTGCTGTTTTATTAATCAGATATTCCAAAAAGAGTTGAGCTAAGTAAATTGGGAATTAAATTGAGGAATTTTAAATAATAAAAATAAAAGGCCTTGACTGGGAATTGATTGGTTAGAATCTCTATCATTGATGGTGTGATTTTAAGATTAATTTATAATTAATAGTTATTCCGTTTGGTTATCCCTTACTAGGTAAGAAAAAGTCAAACAAGTGGAAACGCCAGATCTGTTCACAAGTTGCAATCCACTTAGTTCAAAGGGATTGGCGTTGGTGACAGGATAGCAATCCAACATTCAACCCAATTACAAATTTTTCTTCCAATCCTTTCAACTCAAGAGTTCCTTTTAATCAACTCCCCATCAAATATTGAAACTACTCACTCATTGTAAATAAAAAATTCATGGCATATGAAAGGGAATTAAAAGAAGACATGATTATTGGAATGGAAATTAAATTAAAAAGAAATAATCCTTGCATTAATTAATCATAAAAATATCTGAATGACAAAATTGAACAAAACAAAGAACATGGAAGAATAAAACCAAGTTAAGAGAACAAACTAGAATGATGAAGTCTTGATGAGGAAATGACTCTTCTCAATGTTCCAATGCTAAGACCAATTGAAAATTAAAATTCTAAAAACTAGAGAGAAAAACCTAAGAGAGTGAAAAACTAGCTCTAAAACTACTCAATGAATTGTCTCCTGTTTCTGCATATTCTCTGACTCTGGTCTGCTGTTTCGGGCCGAAAACTAGGCCGAAAACTGGGCCAAAGTCGCTGGTTTCAGATTCTGCAGTTTATGCAGATCGCGCATGTCACGCGATCGCGTCATCCATGCGGACGCGTCGCTGGCGCTTTTCCTCTTCACGCGTTCACGTCGTCCACGCTACCGCGTTGCTTGTGCTTTTCAATCTGCGCGGCCACGCGAGCCATGCGGCCACGTCACTGCGATTTTCGCTCCTTCGCGCGGTCGCGTGAGCCATGCGACTGCGTCACTTTTCGCTGGTTATCTCCTCAAATTCTTGTGTTCCTTCCATTTTTGCTAGCTTCCTCTCCAATCTCCGTCTCATTCATACCCTATGAAGCCTGAAACACTCGACACACAGATTACGGCATCGAATGGAATAAAGGAGAATTGAAATTAAATAATTAAAGTCTCTAGGAAGCAATTTTCAAACATGTAATAAAATCAGGAAGGAAATCTAAATGCATGCTAAATTGATGAATAAGTGGGTAAGGATCATGACAAAACCACACAATTAAACACAATATAAACTATAAATTAGTGGTTTATCAACCTCCCCACACTTAAACATTAGCATGTCCTCATGCTAAATTGAAGGAAACAAGGAAATAAGTATGAACATGCAGAAACTCATGAAATGCAATGCAATCCTACATATATAAATAAATGCAACTATATGATTATTATCCACTTGATCAAAAGTAAATAAGCCATTCAAAACAATTACAAATCAAATTCCACTAATTCTATCATCGTGTAATAAAACTGATAAAAGTGCAAGAAGATAGCTTATGAAGGCCGGAAACATGAAAATTCAAGCATTGAACCCTCACTGATAAAGTATGTATGCTCTAATCTCTAGTGTATAGGGTAATCACTCTATTCTTTTCTAGTCATGCTTTCTAACTTTTGTTTTTCTCCTAACCAATCAACAACAGTTAATATACCAATGCAAACATCATGAGGTCTTTTCAGGGTTGTAATGGGGCCAAGGTGCAGGTAAGGATATATGTATGGCTAAGTGAGCTTTATAAATTGAATCTTTAATTAACCTAAGCTCTCACCTAATATACATATATTCTATATACTTTTAAATTCATGCCTAGCTACCCATAATTCCCTTTTTCAACCCATACTCATGTTTCAACCTTGTATTTTAATTCTATCATATGTGCATTGATCTTTGAATTCTGAATTTAGCATTGGGGTAATTTTGTCCCCTTATTTATTGATTGATATTTATATTTTTTTATATATATAAATAAAGCTTATCAATGCACATAGATTTGTCATTCTTATATTTTCACATGAGCGGGTTCATGACACATTCCCTTAATAACTTTTGTTCCCACAATTTCCCATACTTAACTAGCACACACAATTCTATCTTAAGCTAACCAAAGATTCAATTTGGGATATGCAATTGTTTTTCAGCTTAAGGTTAGTAATGTGGTACAATATAGAACAAATGGGGTTTTAAAAGCTCAAAGTGGTTAACAAGGGTAATTGAAAAGGGTAGGCTTGATTTGGATAAGTGAGTTTAAACAAATAATGGCCTCAATCATGTGCAAGCATGTAAATATAATAAATATTGGACATGTAAGATAAAACAAAATATAGATTACAATCATAGAGAAGTAAACACACAAGAATAAAATAATTATGGTTAAATAATGTAACCATACATAAAGGCTCAAATCTTTCACAGGTTGTGTGTTCTTTAGCTCAAACATCATGTTCCAAATACAACTCAAGCAGATTTATCATGAAAATTTTGAAAAATTAGTGAAATTTTGTTCCAAAGATAGATTTTTAAAAGAAACTTATTGTCTTTTCAATCAAGTAGAACATGCATGCAACTATCCTAACTTATGCAATTTATTCTATTTTATAAAAGAAAGAAAAATCTAACTAAAATATCCTAATTATTGGTGTCAGAGAAGAGAATTTACCTCCAAAAGTCAGGTACTGACCGACCTCCCCACACTTAAGGCTTTGTACCGTCCTCGATGCCGTCTGTCAGGAACAGGGGTGGGCTGGTAGCAGTATCTCCACAGTCGGGATCATCATGGCTCCTGGTGCTGGTAAAAGAAGTGGAGTCCGGGGTGTCTGAGTCTCTGTAGCGTCCCTTGAGTAGCTCCTTGAGGTGTTTGAATCGGCGCTCGTTACGGTGCTCTCTCATCTTTGCTTTCTATTTATGCCGATCCAACTTTTCAAGTATCTGCTGGAGCAATTTCTCAGTGGTAGATGCTTGTGGTGTTGAAGAAGGAATATCTTCAACCGGCTCAAGAGGCTGGCTTGTAGTGGCTGCTGAAAGTCTGAGGTATTTCCCGTTAGGGACATATTGATCATCCCGTGGAAGCATGGCTTTGGTGTCCCCAGCTCTGCACGAGACTCTGGCTACTGAGACAAAAGTTGAGACCAAGGCGGGGAAAGGTAAGTTGCCCGCGATTTGTACATGCTCCATAGCATGCCGGATGTGTCTTGAAAGATCCAGAGGTTGGTTTGTAAGGATGCACCATAGTAGAACAGCCATGTCCGCAGTGAAGGAGGACTCATGAGTGCTCGGAAAGACGTAATGGGACATGATCTGTGCCCATACGTGAGCCTCCAATGTAAGTGCGGAAGCCAAGATTCCCTTAGGGCGGTTACGGTGGTATCCGTAGATCCAACGGCTGCAGGTAAAGCAATGACTCTGATAACAGAGTCCCAGTCAAATTGGTATCGCTGGCGGAAGGGTGGCTTCTTGAAAAGTGTCCATTTCTGCTGGAATAGGGGGAAGACTCAGAACTTGCTGAATGGCCTCTTCTGTAATGGGGACTTGCTTCTGCCGGACATAAACAGACTGCAGGGTCGGTATGTAGAAGTTGGAGTAGAACTCAACTACCCAAGAAAGATTGACCTGCCTTGGCTGTCTCCGTAGGAAACCCCATTGTCTTCGCTCAATTTGCGGCTCAACAAAGGTAGCAATATTGGGCGGGAGGATGAGAAGGTATTCATTGTTATAGTTCATGTCTGCTAGGATAGGGAACATCTGCTCACAGTAGCGATTGGGAAATCGCACAGTGTCCTTTGCTGGAAAGGCTTTCTCTTTGTCGTCAACCTTTATTATCCTCTTAACTCTTTTTGTTGAGGGTTTGACTGCGGTTGAAGAAGGCTCTGCCACTAATGCTCTTTTAGTTCCTCTTCTTGCTGGTGGTTTGGAAGTAGCTTTCTCTTTTCCTTTCTTGGTGGCCATCCTGAAAGAAGGGAAGAGAAAGAAAATTAAATTCAAAGAGAGAGAGCAAGGAAGAGGGTAGTGTAAGTGATAGTCAATGCACAATAAAGATAAATGGCATTAACACATGGTCCAGATTACATGTGGAAAGCTCATCAATGGAAATATAGCAAGTGCATGTAGGACAATGGAATGCAAGAGGTTTATTGGCATGCAGGTAAAGGCATGAGTAGCATGTATCAAACATTCAATGTCCAAGTTATGTTACCATTCGTAACAAACTAACTATCACGTTTGTACTAACAATGAAATCTAATTAATAAAATATGAAAGGGAATTTGTAAAAAGCAAGCATTGCAGAGTAGAGTAAAGTAATGTAGAAAAGTGCATAGTGCTATATGGGCTTTTTCACAAACACATGGCATGCATGGTAAACAAGATATAAAAAGTGTGAAATTGAACATGCATGCAATCCCTTAAATAAGAGAAAAATAATTGTCAAACAATTTGCAATAATCCACAAGCATATAATGAGCAATGATGACTCAAAAGGTTTCTAAAACCATGTAAAAGGAAAAAGAAGAAGAAAGAAAAATAAATATTTGAAAAGAAAAAGAAAAGAAAAAGAAAATAATAATATATATAAATAATATAATAAGAATGATAGAAAAGAGAAAAAAAGGAAGAAGAAGGTAAAACCTTGTTAATGGTGGTGAGAGAGAGAGAGAGAGTGAAAGGTGAGGTAGAAGGGGAAAGGGAGAAAGAAGGAAGAAGGGGGGAAAAGAAAAAGTAGGGTTTGGAGGAGAAAAAGATAAGATAATGTGGCTTACTGGGTTGAGCTATGCGGCGCATACGACGCGGCCGCGGACGGCACGCGTTCGCGTAGATGCCCGCCAGGAAGGGAATGCGATCGCGTCGGTCACGCAGTCGCGTGACCTACGTTGTGCTGCTGGCGCGAGTGCAGCCTCGCTCCAGCATAACTCTCTGTTCAATATAATTCAATTGCCAAATTAAGGTGATGCGATCGCGTGGGTCAAGCAATCGCGTGACTGTGCATCATAAAGTATGTGACGCGGCTGCGTCGGCGATGCGGTCGCGTGACAAGGATTGTGCTTCCAGCACCAATCCAGCACCACTCTCGCACAATATAGCATTGTGCACCCTTTTACGTCGAAAATGCAGGGCACGCGGCCGCGTGGAGCACGCGGTCGCGTGGGAGGCCACGATTTCCAAGCGACGCGGCCGCGTGGAGTAAATTGTGCCTTTGGCACGATTCTAGCGCTGCTCCTGCGTAACTTTCTGTTCATTTTATTTTTCTTCACTCCCCCTGCCACGCGGACGCGTCGCTTGTGCGATCGCGTCGCGCGGCGAAAATTTTTTTTTTTGAAGAAAGATAAAGACATGTAATTGAAAGAACATGAAAGCATTAATAAAGAGAAGAGCTATTTAAAGAAGGAAAACTAAAAGTGATGAAAAGAACGATCATACCGCGGTGGTTTGTCTCCCACCAAGCACTTTGCTTTAACGTCCGTAAGTTGGACGCTCCACTAGCTCAGTCTGTTACTATGTACGGATCTTCCAGGCGGAAGATCTCAAGCTCCTTGCTCTTCTGCACCTTTTCACAATGGTATAGCTTCAGGCGGTGTCCATTAACTTTAATAAGTTCAGAACTTGAAGGATGGCGTAGGTGATAAACTCCGTACGGTTCAGCCTTCTCTATTCTGTATGGACCTTCCCATTTGGATCTCAACTTACCGGGCATGAGCCTCAGTCGAGATTTGTAAAGGAGAACAAAATTTCCAGGTTGGAACTCTCTCTTCTTGATGTTTTGATCATGCACAGCTTTTATCTTTTCCTTGTATATTCTGGAGTTCTCATAAGCTTCTAGGCGAAGGTTCTCCAGTTCCTGCAGTTGCAACTTTCTTTCAGCTCCAGCATCCTCAATTCCCATGTTGCACTCTTTAACTGCCCAGAAGGCTCTGTGTTCGATTTCAACTGGGAGATGACAAGCTTTTCCATAAACTAAGCGGAAGGGGCTCATCCCAATGGGTGTCTTGTATGCTGTTCTATATGCCCACAGTGCATCTTGTAGTCTGGTGCTCCAGTCTTTTCTGTAAGGCTTTACTATCTTTTGCAAGATACGTTTAATTTCTCTGTTTGACACCTCAGCTTGCCCATTAGTTTGGGGATGGTAAGCTGTTGCAACTTTATGGATTATCCCATGCTTCTTCATCAATCCTGTTAGTCTCCTGTTACAAAAATGGGTGCCTTGATCGCTCACGATCTCTCGTGGTGATCCAAAGCGGCATATAATATGGTTTCTCACAAAGGAAACAACAGTGTTAGCATCATCAGTGCGGGTAGGAATTGCTTCCACCCATTTGGAAACATAATCTACAGCTAACAATATATAAAAATATCCACTAGAATTTGGAAAGGGACCCATGAAGTCAATGCCCCAAACATCAAAAATTTAACAGAAAAGCATATATTGTTGAGGCATCTCATCCCTCTTGGATATGTTACCAAATTTCTGGCATGGGTGACAAGATTTACAAAACTCAGCAGCATCTCTAAAAAGAGTAGGCCACCAGAATCCACAGTCTAGGATCTTTCTAGCTATTCGTTGAGGACCAAAATGTCCTCCACTTTCAGATGAGTGACAGGCCTCTAAAATAGACTAGAATTCTGATTGAGGTACACAACGTCTAATTATCTGGTCAGCGCCACATCTCCATAAATATGGGTCATCCCATATATAATATTTAGACTCGCTTTTCAGCTTGTCTCTTTGATGTTTAGAAAAATGTGGAGGAAATGTGCGGATGACTAAATAATTAGCAACAGGTGCATACCAGGGGACTACCTCAGATACTGCTTGTAAGTTGTCAAAAGGAAAATTATCATCTATAGGAGTAGAATCATCCTTAATATGTTCAAGGCGACTCAAGTGGTCTGCTACTAAATTTTGATTACCACTCCTATCCTTGATTTCTAAATCAAATTCTTGTAATAGTTGTATCCAACGTATAAGTCTTGGTTTGGATTCCTTTTTAGCCAATAGATACTTTAGAGCTGCATGGTCCGAATACACTATTACTCAGTACCAAGTAAATAAGCCCGGAATTTATCCAGAGCAAAAACAATAGCAAGTAGCTCTTTCTCAGTAGTAGTATAATTGGACTGGGCAGTGTCTAAAGTCTTAGATGCATAGGCAATAACAAAAGGATCCTTACCTTCTCGCTGAGCCAGTGCTACTCCTACTGCATGGTTGGAAGCATCGCACATGATTTCAAATGGTTGGCTCCAATCGGGTCCTCTCACAATTGGAGCTTGAGTTAGAGCAGTCTTTAGCTTATCAAATGCTTGTTTGCAATTCTCACTGAACTCGAACTCAATATCATTTTGTAGTAATCTGGATAAGGGAAGTGTCACCTTACTAAAGTCCTTAATAAATCTCCTGTAGAAACCTGCATGGCCAAGGAACGAACGAACTTCCCTCACAGAAGAGGGGTAAGGTAAACTAGAAATAACATTCACCTTTGCTGGGTCTACAGAAATGCCATTATTAGATACCACATGTCCCAATACAATCCCTTGCTTTACCATAAAGTGGAATTTTTCAAAATTCAATACAAGGTTTGTATTAATACATCTATCTAATACTCTAGATAATCCATCTAAGCAAAGGTTAAAAGAATCACCATAAACGCTAAAATCGTCCATAAAAACTTCCATACAGTCCTCAATAAGATCAGAGAAAAGACTCATCATGCACCTTTGGAAAGTAGCTGGTGCATTGCACAAGCCAAAGGGCATTCTCTTATAAGCATAGGTCCCAAAAGGACATGTAAAAGTAGTCTTTTCCTGATCCTTAGGAGCTATATGAATATGGAAATAACCTATGTAACCATCTAAAAAGTAATAATGCGATTTACCTGACAGGCGATCCAGCATTTGATCAATGAATGGAAGTGGATAGTGATCCTTACGAGTAGCTTGGTTGAGACGCCTATAATCAATGCAGACTCTCCAAGCATTCTGAACTCTAGTTGCTATGAGCTCTCCATGCTCATTTTTCACGGTAGTGACTTCGGACTTTTTGGGTACCACTTGTACTGGGCTTACCCATCCACTGTCTGAAATGGGATATATGATACCGGCCTCCAATAGTCTGGTCACTTCCTTTTTGACAACTTCCAAGATGGTAGGATTCAATCTTCTTTGTGGTTGACGGACAGGTCTTGCTCCCTCTTCTAAAAATATTCTGTGCTCGCATATCTGAGGGTTGATTCCCACTATGTCTGCCAAACTCCATCCAATTGCCTTCTTATGCTTCCTCAACGCATCAAGTAGTTGTTCTTCTTGTTGAGAAGTCAGTTCTCTTGCAATAATAACCGGAAACTTCTCCTCATCCTCAAGGTAAGCATATTTGAGATGTGGAGGGAGAGGTTTCAATTCTAACTTTTGATCATGGGTAGGCTCTGGGTTATCTGGGGCTTGTGAAAATGGCGAAGTGTCCTCATTGTCAGTTAAGAGGATCCCCACACTTGGACCTTGTCCAGTATGCCTCTCTTCAAACTCTTCCTTTTGAACTTCAGCCACACTTTCGTCTATGACATCACACTGGAAGATAGAACGATCTTTTGGGGGGTTGTCAATGACTCCATTCAGATTAAAGATTACTATGCGGCCATCTATTTCAAAGGAGTATGTCCCTGAAAAAGCATCCAATTTGAATTTTGATGTCTTCAGGAATGGTCTTCCAAGTAGGATTGATGATGGCTTATCTGAGTCATTATGGGGCATCTCCAAGATATAAAAATCAGTGGGAAATGTGAGCCCTTTAATGTTCACCAAAACATCTTCAGCAACTCCAGCCACTGTAATAATGCTTTTATCTGCTAACACAAAACGAGCTGCCAACCTTTTTAAAGGAGGGAGCCTTAAAACATCATATATAGACAAAGACATTATACTGACACATGCTCCTAAATCACACATGCAATCATAAATTACTACACCACCAATAGTACAACTAACTATGCAAGGATCTGGATCACTACATTTTTCAGGTAATCCTCCCATTAAAGCAAATATAGAACTACCTAAAGGAATAGTTTCTAATTCATTAATTTTGTCTTTATGGATACATAAGTCTTTTAGAAACTTTGCATATTTAGGTACTTGCTGAATAACATCAAAAAGGGGAACAGTTACCTCAACCTTTTTGAATATTTCTACCATGTTAAGATCAGGTTCCAACTGCTTCCTAGGCTTCCTTGCAAGTTGTGGAAATGGAATGGGAGTAGTGTTTTCTGTGGTGCATGCACCTTTTTGTGCTTCTTCCTGTGGTTGAGCTATTTCTTCTTTAATTGTGTCCTGTATATCCTCTTCCTCTTCAACATCTTCGATTTCTACCACCTCTTTAGCTGAGGCGTATTCTGGTGAGCTTGGTTCCTCCTGATTCCTCTCCTGCAGTGTGGTTCCGGACCTCAGGGTGATGGCATTAATGCCTCCCTTTGGATTGGGTAATGGTTGAGAGGGGATTCCAGTGGTGCTTGAATGTTGGTTACTGGAATTTTGTGCTGAACCAAGTTGTGTCATAAAAGCTTGCAGAGTAGAGGTGAAACCATTCAGACTGGCGTTAATACTGTTCACGATGGTATTTTCCATGGCCAGTTGTCTTTTCTCAAAAGCTTGTAATAATTCTTCATTAGAAGATACAGAAGAATGAGTAATTTGAGAGGTTTGCTGCTGATTGTTCGGTGGTCCTTGGTTTTGCCTCAGGTGAGGTGCTCGGTAAGGTTGATTTTGCTGCCTGTTGTTGTAATTATTCCACCTCTGATTTCCCTGATTATCTCTGCCTCCCCTATTATTGTTGTCCCTCCGATTCTGGTTTGAATTGTCCTGCCATCCATGGTTATTATTTCCACTTTGATTATACCCTTGGTTGGGGCGGTCATAGAAGTTGTGAGTGGATGCCACCATGTTGTCTTCTTGTTGGAGCTGCGGGCATTCATCAGTGTAATGGCTATAATCAGCACAAATTCTGCAAATTCTTTGTGGGACTAGTTGTTGGTTTTGCTGTGGTTGAGTTTGCTGAGCTTGTTGATTTAACTACATTTGCTTAAGCAGGTTGGTCATTTCACAGATGCTTCGATTTAGAGCAGCAGTCTCTATGCCAGAAGATACTTCTGCAACGGCCCTTGAACGGCCTTGCTTTTGTTTGTGGTTCCTAGTAGATTCAGCTAAATCATTGATCAATTGCCAAGCTTCATCAGTGGTCTTGTACTTCTTCATAGACCCATTGCTAGCACTTTCCAATGTGGTCTTATCTTGGGGCCTCATACCTTGTGTGACATAGCTGAGTAGCACGATCTTGTCAATCATGTGGTGGGGGCATGCTTCCAGAAGATTATTGAAGCGCTCCCAGTATTCAAAGAGAGTCTCATTGTCATCCTGAACAATTGTAGAGATATCCTTCCTCAGTTTATCAATAACTTCAGATGGGAAGAATTTCTCCAGGAACTCCTTTCTGAGTGTATCCCAGTTGGATACATTTGCTAGAGGTTGAGTGTAGTACCACTCTCTTGCTTTTCCCTTAAGAGAGAATGGAAAAGCTTTTAGCAGAATTGAAGTTTCATCAGTGCCATCACGCCTGACAGTAGAACATGCTGCCTGGAAATCTCTCAAATGCTTGATAGGCTCTTAAGCAGGTAGGCCATGAAACTTCGGCATCAAATTTAGCAGTGCGGTCTTTATTTCAAAATCCGTAGCTACCGCTGGATGATGCGCTTGAAACGGTTGCAGTGTAAAATCAGAAGCTCCTTCCTCCTGAATGGTAATTCTTCTAGCTGCCATGTTTTCTGCACGTAAAACAACCGAATTAGTAGAACGGGGGCTGGTTTCTTCCTCAGATTCACTTTCAGATCCGCCCTCAGAGCGGACTAACCTACGCTGTTCTCGCCTTATTCGTGAAATTGTTCTTTCAATTTCAGGATCGAATATTAGCAAGCGCGGATCAGGTGGTGAACGTGTCATTTGACGGAAGAAATACGCAGCTCATAGTAGCAAAATTAAATAAAATGCAAATAAATAAATTCTAATTAATAAAATAAGCACTCTATTGCAACTCCCTGGTAACGGCGCCAAAAATTGATGAAGTGCAGAAGCTGGTGAATTAAAAATTTATTAAAATGGTTACGTTGCAAGTATAGTTCTTAACTCACCAAAAATCTGCCTATCAATTTAGAAATATGTCACTGAAAGTTTAAATTAAAATTACTAGGAGTTTCAAGCCCCAGGTCATCTCCCAACGAGTTGCAGAAAAGTGTGCTGTTTTATTAATCAGATATTCCAAAAAGAGTTGAGCTAAGTAAATTGGGAATTAAATTGAGGAATTTTAAATAATAAAAATAAAAGGCCTTGACTGGGAATTGATTGGTTAGAATCTCTATCATTGATGGTGTGATTGTAAGATTAATTTATAATTAATAGTTGTTCCGTTTGGTTATCCCTTACTAGGTAAGAAAAAGTCAAACAAGTGGAAACGCCAGATCTGTTCACAAGTTGCAATCCACTTAGTTCAAAGGGATTGGCGTCGGTGACAGGAAAGCAATCCAGCATTCAACCCAATTACAAATTTTTCTTCCAATCCTTTCAACTCAAGAGTTCCTTTTAATCAACTCCCCATCAAGTATTGAAACTACTCACTCATTGTAAATAAAAAATTCATGGCATATGAATTGGAATTAAAAGAAGAAATGATTATTGGAATGGAAATTAAATTAAAAAGAAATAATCCTTGCATTAATTAATCATAAAAATATCTGAATGACAAAATTGAACAAAACAAAGAACATGGAAGAATAAAACCAAGTTAAGAGAACAAACTAGAATGATGAAGTCTTGATGAGGAAATGACTCTTCTCAATGTTCCAATGCTAAGACCAATTGAAAATTAAAATTCTAAAAACTAGAGAGAAAAACCTAAGAGAGTGAAAAACTAGCGTTAAAACTACTCAATGAATTGTCTCCTGTTTCTGCATATTCTCTGACTCTAGTCTGCTGTTCTGAGCCGAAAATTGGGCCAAAAACTGGGCCAATGTCACTGGTTTCAGATTCTGCATTTTATGCAGATCGCGCATGTCACGCGATCGCGTCATCCATGCGGACGCGTCGCTGGCGCTTTTCCTCTTCACGCGTTCGCGTCGTCCCCGCTACCGCGTTGCTTGTGCTTTTCAATCCGCACGGCCGCGCGAGTCATGCGGCCGCATCATTGCGATTTGCGCTCCTTCGCGCGGTCGCGTGAGCTATGCGACCGCGTCACTTTTCGCTGGTTATCTCCTCAAATTCTTGTGTTCCTTCCATTTTTGCTAGCTTCCTCTCCAATCTCCGTCTCATTTATACCCTATGAAGCCTGAAACACTCGACACACAGATTACGGCATCAAATGGAATAAAGGAGAATTGAAATTAAATAATTAAAGTCTCTAGGAAGCAATTTTCAAACATGTAATAAAATCAGGAAGGAAATCTAAATGCATGCTAAATTGATGAATAAGTGGGTAAGGATCACGACAAAACCACACAATTAAACACAATATAAACTATAAATTAGTGGTTTATCACACAGCTATCTGATGAGCGGATAATTTGTACGCTTTTTGGCATTGTTTTTAGTATGTTTTTAGTATCTTTTAGTTAGTTTTTAGTATATTTTTATTAGTTTTTAATTAAAATTCACTTTTCTGGACTTTACTATGAGTTTGTGTGTTTTTCTATGATTTCAGGTATTTTCTGACTGAAATTGAGGGTCCTGAGCAAAAATCTGATCCAGAGACTGAAAAGGACTGCAGATGCTGTTGGATTCTGACCTCCCTGCACTCGAAGGGGATTTTCTGGAGCTACAGAAGCCCAATTGGCGCGCTCTCAACGGCATTGGAAAGTAGACATCCTGGGCTTTCCAGAAATATATAATAGTCCATACTTTGCCCAAGATTTGATGGCCCAAACCGGTGCTCAAAGTCACCTACAGAATTTCCAGCGTTAAACGCCGGAACTGGCATAAAATTTGGAGTTAAACGCCCAAACTGGCATGGAAGCTGGCGTTTAACTCCAGAAAAGGTCTCTACACGAAATTCCTTCATTGCTCAGCCCAAGCACACACCAAGTGGGCCCGGAAGTGGATTTTTCTGTCATTTACTCATTTCTGTAAACCTTAGGACACTAGTTTACTATTTATAGGATCTTTTGACATTGTATCCGAACCTTATGACCTCATGACATTTTTACACGTTTCTTGTATACCTTCCACAGCATGAGTCTCTGAACCCCATGGTTGGGGGTGAGGAGCTCTGCTGTGTCTTGATGGATTAATGCAATTACTACTGTTTCTTATTCAATCATGCTTGCTTCCATTCTAAGATATCACTTGCTCTTAATCCGGATGAATGTGATGATCCGTGACACTCATCATCATTCTCAACTATGAACATGTGCCTGACAACCACCTCTGTTCTATTTTAGACTAAGTAGATATCTCTTTGGTTCTTTAATCGGAATCTTCGTGGTATAAGCTAGAACTGATGGCGGCATTCAAGAGAGTCTGGAAGGTCTAAACCTTGTCTGTGGTATTCTGAGTAGGACTCAATGATTGAATGACTGTGACGTGCTTCAAACTCCTGAAGGCGGGGCGTTAGTGACAGACGCCAAAAGAATCACTGGATTCTATTCCGGTCTGATTGAGAACCGACAGATGATTAGCCTATGTTGTGACAGAGCATCAGGGACGTATTTTCACTGAGAGGATGGGAGGTAGCCATTGACAACGGTGAAACCCTACATACAGCTTGCCATGGAAGGAGCCTTGCGTGTTTGATGAAGATGACAGTAGGAAAGCAGAGATTCGGAAGATGGAGCATCTCCAAAGCCTCAGCCTATTCTCCATTACTGCAAAACAAGTACCTTTTTCATGTTCTTTTGCTTTTTACAATCAATCCTGATAATTTCTGATATCCTAACTAAGATTTACAAGATAACCATAGCTTGCTTCAAGCCGACAATCTCCGTGGGATCGACCCTTGCTCACGCAAGGTATTACTTGGACGACCCAGTGCACTTGCTGGTTAGTTGTGCGGGATTGCAAAAGTGTTATTGCAATTTCGTGCACCAAGTTTTTGGCGCCGTTGCCGGGGATTGTTCGAGTTTGGACAACTGACGGCTTATCTTGTTGCTTAGATTAGGACTGTTTTATTTTTGTTGGTTTAGAGTCTTTTAGTTGAGTCTAGTTTCATATTCTAAGTTTGGTGTCAATTGCATGCTTTTGTTTTTTTCTTTTAAATTTTCGTTTTTGCATGTTCTTAGTCCCTTTTTGATTTCTAAAAATTTTAAGTTTGGTATCTTTTTGTGTTTTTCTCTTTCCTCTTTTTAAGAATCAAATCTTTCTCATAAAAATTTTTCAATCATATCTTTTTAATTGCTGTTTTCAAAATCTTTTTAATTACTAATTGATTCAGTTCTCAATTTGCTTTGATCTTATTTTATTTTTAATTTTCGAATTTTTATTTTATTTTCCTCTTATTTTATTTTATTTTATTTTGATTTTTTCGGTTATTTCAAAAAAAAATAAAAATAAACAAAATTTATCCCTTTGCAATCATTATCATTTCCCTTTTGTCCATCATGGACTTAAGTGGAATTAATCAGTCCAAAAGGACTCTGGGGTCATTTGCTAACCCCATTACAGCTGCATATGGGAGTAGCATCTGTATACCTCCCATCAAAGCAAGCAGCTTTGAGCTAAATCCTCAACTCATTATCATAGTGCAGCAAAATTGCCAGTATTCCGGTCTTCCACAGGAAGAACCTACTGAGTTTCTGGCACAGTTTTTACAAATTGCTGACACAGTACATGATAAAGAGGTAGATCAGGATGTCTACAGACTATTACTGTTTCCATTTGCTGTAAAAGATCAAGCTAAAAGGTGGTTGAATAACCAACCTACAGCAAGCATAAAGACATGGAAACAGTTATCAGACAAATTCCTGAATCATTTTTACCCTCCAAAGAGGATGACACAGCTAAGGCTGGACATCCAAGGCTTTAAACAAGAGGATAATGAATCCCTTTATAATGCCTGGGAGAGGTATAGAGGTATGCTAAGGAAATGTCCCTCTGAAATGTTTTCAGAGTGGGTACAGTTAGACATTTTCTACTATGGGCTTACAGAAAAAGCTCAGATGTCTTTAGACCACTCAACTGGTGGATCTATACACATGAGGAAGACAATTGAAGAAGCTCAAGAGCTTATAGACACTGTTGCTAGAAACCAATATTTGTACTCTAGCAATGAGTTCTCTCCAAAAGAGGAAATCATGACAGTAGTCAATGACCCTCATCCTCAAGAACAGATAATTGAACTTAATCAACAATTGCTCCGGATGACTGAACAGTTAGCAGAATTTAAAGAGATGCTCTATGAAACTAAAGTTGCTAACAAGAACATAGAACTGCAGTTGAATCAAGCAAAACAGCAAATATCTAAACAGATAACAGAGGAATGTCAAGCAGTTCAACTGAGGAGTGGGAAGACACTGAATAACACTGCTCAAAGTAGTAAAAAGTCAGTAAAGGAACAATTGACAGAGGATAGCCAAACCACTATCCAAAATCCCTCTGAGGACAGTAAGAGCCCAGAGAGGAATACTAATGGCGTTCAAACGCCAGAAAGGGAGGGAAAGCTGGCGTTAAACGCCCATTCCCTGCCCAGTTCTGGCGTTCAAACGCCAGAAAAGGGAGAAAATTCGGCGTTAAACGCCCAATGGGTAGCCAAGTCTGGCGTTCAAACGCCACAAAGGGGTCAGACACTTGCAAGTGCTGATAACAACCCCCTTAAGCATGCTTCTTCAACCACTTCTGTAAGGAATAAACCTGCAGCAACTAAGGTTGAAGAATATCAAGCCAAGATGCCTTATCCTCAGAAACTCCGCAAAGCGGAACAGGATAAGCAATTTGCCCGCTTTGCAGACTATCTAAGGACTCTTGAAATAAAGATTCCGTTTGCAGAGGCACTTGAGCAAATACCTTCTTATGCTAAGTTCATGAAAGAAATCTTAAGTCATAAGAAGGATTGGAGAGAAACTGAAAAGGTGTTTCTCACTGAAGAATGCAGTGCAGTCATTCTGAAAAGCTTACCAGAAAATCTTCAAGATCCAGGAAGCTTTATGATACCATGCACATTAGAAGGTGCTTGCACCAAGACAGCCCTATGTGATCTTGGAGCAAGCATCAATCTAATACCTGCATCCACTATCAGAAAGCTTGGGTTGACTGGAGAAGTCAAACCAACCCGGATATGCCTCCAACTTGCTGATGGCTCCATTAAATATCCATCAGGCATAATAGAGGATATGATTATCAAGGTTGGGCCATTTGCCTTTCCAACTGACTTTGTAGTGCTGGAAATGGAGGAGCACAAGAGTGCAACTCTCATTCTAGGAAGACCTTTCCTAGCAACTGGACGAACTCTCATTGATGTACAAAAGGGGGAAATAACCTTGAGAGTCAATGAGGATGAGTTCAAGTTGAATGTTGTTAAAGCTATGCAACATCCAGACACATCAAATGACTGCATGAGCACTGATATTATTGACTCTTTGGTGGAGGAGGTCAATATGACTGAAAATCTTGAATCAGAGCTAGAGGACATCTTTAAAGATGTTCAGCCTTATCTTGAGGAACTAAAGGAAATAAAAGAAATTCCGAAAATTCCTCAGGAAGATGACAAGCCTCCTAAACCAGAGCTCAAACCACTACCACCATCCCTGAAATATGCATATCTGGGAGAAGGTGACACTTTTTCAGTGATCATAAGCTCTGCTTTAAATCCACAGGAAGAGGAAGCACTAATTCAAGTGCTAAGGACACACAAGACAGCTCTTGGGTGGTCCATAAGTGATCTTAAGGGCATTAGCCCAGCAAGATGCATGCACAAGATCCTATTGGAGGATGATGCTAAGCCAGTGGTTCAACCACAAAGGCGGCTAAATCCAGCCATGAGGGAGGTGGTGCAGAAAGAGGTCACTAAGTTACTAGAGGCTGGGATTATTTATCCTATTTCTGACAGCCCCTGGGTGAGCCCTGTCCATGTTGTCCCCAAAAAGGGAGGCATAACAGTGGTTCATAATGAAAAGAATGAACTGGTTCCTACAAGGACAGTTACAGGGTGGCGTATGTGTATTGACTACAGAAGGCTCAATACAGTCACCAGAAAGGATCATTTTCCTTTACCATTCATAGACCAAATGCTAGAAAGACTAGCAGGTCATGAATACTACTGCTTTTTGGATGGCTATTCAGGTTACAACCAAATTGCAGTAGATCCTCAGGACCAAGAGAAAACAGCATTTACATGTCCTTCTGGAGTATTTGCCTACAGGAGGATGCCTTTTGGTCTGTGCAATGCACCTGCAACCTTTCAGAGGTGCATGCTCTCTATCTTCTCAGATATGGTAGAGAAATTTCTGGAAGTCTTCATGGATGACTTTTCAGTATTTGGAGACTCATTCAGCTCCTGCCTTAACCATCTAGCACTTGTTCTGAAAAGATGCCAAGAGACCAACCTAGTTTTAAACTGGGAAAAATGTCACTTTATGGTGACTGAAGGAGTTGTCCTTGGGCATAAAATTTCAAACAAGGGAATAGAGGTGGATCAAGCTAAAGTTGAAGTAATTGAAAAATTACCACCACCTACCAATGTTAAGGCAATCAGAAGCTTTCTGGGGCATGCAGGATTCTACAGAAGGTTCATAAAGGATTTTTCGAAAATTGCCAAACCTCTGAGTAATCTGCTAGCTGCTGACGCACCATTTATCTTTGATAAGGAGTGTCTGCAGGCGTTTGAGACCCTGAAAGCTAAGCTGGTCACAGCACCAGTCATCTCTGCACCAGACTGGACATTACCATTTGAACTAATGTGTGATGCCAGTGACCATGCCATTGGTGCAGTATTGGGACAAAGGCATGGTAAGCTTCTGCACGTCATTCATTATGGCAGTCGTATTCTGAATGAGGCACAGAAGAACTACACAACCACAGAAAAAGAGTTGCTTGCAGTGGTTTATGCCGTTGACAAGTTCAGATCTTATTTAGTAGGATCAAAGGTGATTGTGTACACTGACCATGCTGCTCTTAAATATCTACTCACAAAGCAGGATTCAAAACCCAGGCTCATAAGATGGGTGTTGCTTCTGCAAGAGTTTGATATAGAAATAAGAGACAGAAAGGGGACAGAGAATCAAGTAGCTGATCACCTGTCAAGGATAGAACCAGTAGCAGGAGCATCCCTCTTTCCTACTGAGATCTCTGAAACCTTTCCGGATGAGCAATTGTTTGCTATTCAGGAAGTTCCGTGGCTTGCAGACAGTGCAGACTATAAAGGTTCTCCTTCTGTAACCATGGAGAGGAAGCATGAAGAGCTTCTCTCAAAACAGAGTCAAACAGAGCCCCCACAGTCAAACTCTAAGTTTGGTGTTGGGAGGCCACCACCAACTTTTAAGTTTGGTGTTGAACCCCCACATTCAAACTCTAAGTTTGGTGTTGGGAGGTTCCAACATTGCTCTAAGCCTCCGTGAGGCTCCATGAGGGCCCACTGTCAAGCTACTGACATTAAAGAAGCGCTTGTTGGGAGGCAACCCAATGTTTTATAATTAACTATTTTCTTTTGTTATTTTATGTTTTTTTTGTAGGTTGATGATCATAAGAAGTCACAAAATCCATTGAAAAAGCAAAAACAGAATGAAAAACAGGAAGAAAAACAGCACACCCTGGAGGAAGAACTCACTGGCGTTTAAACGCCAGTGAGGCTAGCAGTTGGGCGTTTAACGCCCAGTCTGGCACCATTCTGGGCGTTTAACGCCAGAAAGGGGCACCAGACTGGCGTTAAACGCCAGAAAAGGGCAAGAACCTGGCGCTAAACGCCAGAAATGGGCACCAGCCCGGCGTTTAACGCCAGAATTGGCTCAGAACGTGATTTTTGATGCCGTTTGGTGCAGGGATGACTTTTCCTTGACACCTAAGGATCTGTGGACCCCACAGAATCCCCACAAACCCCTCACCTATCAAATCCCATCTCTCTCTTCACCACTCACCTCCATAAAACCCCACTTACCTCACCATCCAAATTCAAACCACTACTTCTTCCCCTTTTGGCCTAACCACAAGGCCATCTCCCTCTCCTTCATTTCTTCTTCTTCTACTCTCTTCTTTCTTCTTTTGCTCGAGGACGAGCAAACCTTTTAAGTTTGGTGTGGTAAAAGCGTTGCTTTTTGTTTTTCCATAACCATTTATGGCATCCAAAGCATGACCTCAAGCCCATCACTAAGAAGAAGATGGAGCAAACAAGAGACCCCTCTCATCAAGAAATCCCTGAGATACCTCAAGGGATGCACTTTCCTCCACAAGACTATTGGGAGCAAATTAACACCTCCCTAGGAGAATTGAGTTCCAACATGGGACAACTAAGGGTGGAGCATCAAGAACATTCCATCCTCCTCCATGAAATTAGAGAAGATCAAAGAATCATGAGAGAGGAGCAACAAAGACAAGGAAGAGACATTGAGGAGCTCAAGCACTCCATAAGACCTTCAAGAGGAAGAACAAGCCGCCATCACTAAGGTGGACCCGTTCTTTAATCTCCTTGTTCTTTATTCTTCTGTTTTTCGAAAATTTATGCTTATGTTTATCCATGTTTGTGTCTTATGATCATTAGTGTCTTAGTGTCTATGCCTTAAAGTTATGAATGTCCTATGAATCCATCACCTTTCCTAAATGAAAACTGTTTTTAATCACAAAAGAACAAGAAGTACAGGATTTCAAATTCATCTTTAAAACTAGCTTAATTAGTTTGATGTGGTGACAATACTTTTTGTTTTCTGAATGTATGCTTAAACAGTGCATATGTCTTTCGAATTTGTTGTTCATGAATGTTAAAATTGTTGGCTCTTGAAAGAATGATGAAAAAGGAGACATATTACTGAGGATCTGAAAAATCATAAAAATGATTCTTGAAGCAAGAAAAAGCAGTGAATACAAAAAAAAAAAAAAGAAGGAGAAAAACGAAAAAAAAAAGAAAAAAAAGGGGGAGAAAGAAAAAGAAAAGAAAAAGAAGAAATAAAGTTGTGATCCAAGGCAAAAAGAGTGTGCTTAAGAACCCTGGACACCTCTAATTGGGGACTTTAGCAAAGCTGAGTCACAATCTGAAAAGGTTCACCCAATTATGTGTCTGTGGCATGTATGTATCCGGTGGTAATACTGGAAAACAGAGTGCTTTGGGCCACAGCCAAGACTCAATAAGTAGCTGTGTTCAAGAATCATCATACTTAACTAGGAGAATCAATAACACTATCTGGATTCTGAGTTCCTAAAGAAACCAATCATTCTGAATTTCAAAGGATAAAGTGAGATGCCAAAACTGTTCGGAGGCAAAAAGCTACTAGTCCCGCTCATCTAATTTGGAGCTAAGTTTCATTGATAATTTGGAATCTATAGTATATTCTCTTCTTTTTATCTTATTTGATTTTCAGTTGCTTGGGGACAAGCAACAATTTAAGTTTGGTGTTGTGATGAGCGGATAATTTGTACGCTTTTTGGCATTGTTTTTAGTATGTTTTTAGTATCTTTTAGTTAGTTTTTAGTATATTTTTATTAGTTTTTAATTAAAATTCACTTTTCTGGACTTTACTATGAGTTTGTGTGTTTTTCTATGATTTCAGGTATTTTCTGACTGAAATTGAGGGTCCTGAGCAAAAATCTGATCCAGAGACTGAAAAGGACTGCAGATGCTGTTGGATTCTGACCTCCCTGCACTCGAAGGGGATTTTCTGGAGCTACAGAAGCCCAATTGGCGCGCTCTCAACGGCATTGGAAAGTAGACATCCTGGGCTTTCCAGCAATATATAATAGTCCATACTTTGCCCAAGATTTGATGGCCCAAACCGGCGCTCAAAGTCACCTACAGAATTTCCAGCGTTAAACGCCGGAACTGGCATAAAATTTGGAGTTAAACGCCCAAACTGGCATGGAAGCTGGCGTTTAACTCCAGAAAAGGTCTCTACACGAAATTCCTTCATTGCTCAGCCCAAGCACACACCAAGTGGGCCCGGAAGTGGATTTTTCTGTCATTTACTCATTTCTGTAAACCTTAGGACACTAGTTTACTATTTATAGGATCTTTTGACATTGTATCCGAACCTTATGACCTCATGACATTTTTACACATTTCTTGTATACCTTCCACAGCATGAGTCTCTGAACCCCATGGTTGGGGGTGAGGAGCTCTGCTGTGTCTTGATGGATTAATGCAATTACTACTGTTTCTTATTCAATCATGCTTGCTTCCATTCTAAGATATCACTTGCTCTTAATCCAGATGAATGTGATGATCCGTGACACTCATCATCATTCTCAACTATGAACATGTGCCTGACAACCACCTCTGTTCTATTTTAGACTAAGTAGATATCTCTTGGGTTCTTTAATCGGAATCTTCGTGGTATAAGCTAGAACTGATGGCGGCATTCAAGAGAGTCCGGAAGGTCTAAACCTTGTCTGTGGTATTCTGAGTAGGACTCAATGATTGAATGACTGTGACGTGCTTCAAACTCCTGAAGGCGGGGCGTTAGTGACAGACGCCAAAAGAATCACTGGATTCTATTCCGGTCTAATTGAGAACCGACAGATGATTAGCCTATGCTGTGACAGAGCATCAGGGACGTATTTTCACTGAGAGGATGGGAGGTAGCCATTGACAACGGTGAAACCCTACATACAGCTTGCCATGGAAGGAGCCTTGCGTGTTTGATGAAGATGACAGTAGGAAAGCAGAGATTCGGAAGATGGAGCATCTCCAAAGCCTCAGCCTATTCTCCATTACTGCAAAACAAGTACCTTTTTCATGTTCTTTTGCTTTTTACAATCAATCCTGATAATTTCTGATATCCTGACTAAGATTTACAAGATAACCATAGCTTGCTTCAAGCCGACAATCTCCGTGGGATCGACCCTTGCTCACGCAAGGTATTACTTGGACGACCCAGTGCACTTGCTGGTTAGTTGTGCGGGATTGCAAAAGTGTTATTGCAATTTCGTGCACCACTATCGCACGGCTAATCATCTGTCGGTTCTCACTTGTGTCAGAATAGGATCTCTCTATCCTTTTGCACACTGTCATTGTGCCCAACATTCGTGAGTTTGAAGCTCGTCATAGTCATCGCCTTCCAGATTCTACTCAGAATACCACAGACAAGGTTTAGACTTTCCGGATCTCAAGAATGCTTCCAATTAGTTCTAGCCTCTACCACAAAGGTTCTAATCTCACAGACTCGGTCTGTGGATCAGAGACCCAAGAGATACGCACTCAAGATGTCGCCCAATGACTATGTTGAGCTCAGATAGAACGGGAGTGGTTGTCAGGCACGCGTTCATAAGGTTGAGGATAATGATGAGTGTCACGGATCATCATATTCTCTATTTTGAAGTACGAGTGAGTATCTTAGAATAGAATCAAGCGTAATTGAATAGAAAATAATAGTAATTGCATTAATCCATTGAAACACAACAGAGAACCTCACCCCCACCTATGGGGTTTAGAGACTTATGTCATAGAAGATACAATATGAAATGTAAAAAATGTCATATGTTCCTAAATGAATCTCTAAAAGTTGTTTTTATACTAAACTAGTAACCTAGGTTTACAGAAAATGAGTAACTAAGTGTAAATAGTGCAAAAATCCACTTCCGGGGTCCACTTGGTGGGTGTTTGGGCTGAGCTTTGAAGCTTTCACGTGCATAGGCAATCCTTGGAGTTAAACACTAGTTTGGGTGCCAGTTTAGGCGTTTAACTCCAGTTTTGGTGCCAGTTCTGGCATTTTACGCCAAAAAAGGGCTTCTGGCTGGCGTTTAATGCCAGTTTGGGCCATCAAATCTCGGGCAAAGTATGGACTACTATACATTTCTGGAAAGCCCAAGATGTCTACTTTCCAACGCAATTAAGATCACGCCAATTGGGCTTCTGTAGCTCCAGAAAATCTACTTTGAGTGCAGGAGGTTCAGAATCCAACGGCATCTACAGTCCTTTCTCAGCCTCTGAATCAGATTTTTGCTCAAGTACCTCCATTTCAATCAGAAAATACCTGAAATTACAGAAAAATACAAACTCATAGTGAAGTCCAGAAATGTGATTTTTGAATAAAACTTAATAAAAACATAACAAAAAGTGAATGAAACATGCTAAAAACTATATGTAAACACTACCAAAAAGCGTATAAAATATCCGCTCATCAATGCACTAGGATGGACCATTGATGACCTGAAGGGCAGAAGTCGTGCCATATGTATGCACAAGATAATCTTGGAGGAAGATTCTAAGCCGGTTGTGCAACCTCAGAGAAGACTAAATCCCACAATGAAAGAAGTTATCCAGAAGGAAGTAATGAAGCTCTGGAATGCTGGGATTATCTATCCAATTTTTGACTGTTTATGGGTAAGCCCAGTTCAAGTAGTACCAAAGAAAGGTGGGATGACTGTCATTGTTAATGAGAAGAATGAGCTCATTCAACAAGAACAGTGACAGGTTGGCAAATGTGTATTGATTATAGATGGTTGAATGATGCCACAAGGAAGGATCACTTCCCTCTCCCTTTCATTGACCAAATGGTTGAAAGGCTGGTTGGCCACACCTATTACTGCTTCCTGGATGGATATTCTGGCTATAATCAAATAGTGGTGGACCCTATGGATCGGAAGAAAACCTCATTCACCTGTCCCTTTGGAGTCTTTGCATATAGAAAAATGCCATTCGGGTTGTGTAATGCCCCAGCTACCTTCCAGAGATGCATGCTATCAATCTTCTCAGATATGGTAGAAAAGTTTATTGAAGTTTTTATGGATGACTTCTCTGTTTTTGGTGACACTTTCAATACTTGCTTGCATCATCTTACCCTAGTCTTGAAACGGTGCCAAGAAACTAATTTGGTTTTAAATTGGACAAAATGCCATTTTATGGTGCCCGAAGGAATTATTCTTGGTCACAAAGTTTCAAAAAAAGGGATAGAAGTTGACAAGGCAAAGGTAGAAATCATAGAGAAACTGCCCTTACCAACCAATGTGAGAGCTGTTAGAAGTTTCTTAGGGCATGTAGGATTCTATAGAAGATTCATCAAGGATTTTTCAAAAATAGCCAAACCACTGAGCAATTTGCTAGTGGTTGATAATCCTTTTATCCTGGATGAAAGATGTAAGCATGCCTCTGAAACTTTAAAAACTAGATCACCACAGCACCAATCACCACACCCCCAAAATTGGGAATTGCCTTTTGAACTTATGTGTGATGCAAGTGATTTTGCTATTGGTGCTGTGCTGGGACAAAGGAAGGGTAACTTGCATCATGTCATTTATTATGCAAGCAAAATGTTAAATGAAGCACAAAAAAACTACACCACAACAGAGAAGGAACTATTGGCTGTGGTTTATGCATTTGATAAGTTTATATCATACTTGATTGGATCTAAGATTGTAGTTTATACTGACCATGCTACCCTTAAGTATCTGATGTCAAAACAGGGCACCAAACCAAGACTCATCATATGGATATTGCTCCTACAAGAGTTTGACATTGAGATAAAGGATAGAAAAGGGAGTGAAAATCAAGTTGTTGATCACCTATCAATGCTGCCACAAGAAACAAATCAAGAAGCTTCACATCCAGTAAACGAGAGCTTTCTAGATGAACACCTTTTGCAAATCCAACAAGCCCCTTGGTTTGCAGATATTGCAAACTATAAGGTTGGAAGGAAGATCCCCCAAGAATTCACCAAACAACAAGTGAAGAAGCTGCTCAATGAAGCCAAGAAATTCTTGTGGGATGAACCATTCTTATTCAGGAAGTGTCCAGATGGGATGATTAGGAAATGTGTTCCTGAGAATGAAATGAAAGTTATACTGTGGCATTGCCATAATTCAGCCTATGGTGGTCACTTTAGACCAGAAAGGACGGCTGCCAAGGTACTCCAAAGTGGATTTTATTGGCCAACCATATTCAAGGATGCCAGGGAGTTCGTTCATCTATGCAATGAGTGCCAGAGAGCTAGAGGATTGACAAGAAGAAATGAGATGCCTCAGAACTACATCCTAGAGGTAGAACTCTTTGATCTTTGGGGCATAGACTTTATGGGCCCTTTTCGACCTTCATACATGGTGCACAAAATTGTGATCATCAACAATGGCGCCAAAAACTTGGTAGCGCTCTCAAACATGAATCATACTTTGTCACAACTTCGCATAACTAACCAGCAAGTGCACTGGGTTATCCAAGTAATACCTTACGTGAGTAAGGGTCGATCCCACGGAGATTGTTGGTATGAAGCAAGCTATGGTCATCTTGTAAATCTCAGTTAGGCGGATTCAAATGGTTATAATGTTTTTGAATATAATGATAAATAAACAGAAAATAAAGATAGAGATACTTATGTAATTCATTGGTAGGGGTTTCAGATGAGTGTATAGATATACTGTGTTCTTTTTGAATCTCTGCTTTCCTGCTGCTTTCATCCAATCCTTCTTACTCCTTTCCATGGCAAGCTGTATGTAGGGCATCACCGTTGTCAATGGCTACATCCCATCCTCTCAGTGAAAATGGTCCAAATGCTCTATCACAACACGGCTAATTATCTGTTAGTTCTCGATCATGTTGGAATAGAATCCATTGATTCTTTTGCGTCTGTCACCACGCCCAACAATCGCGCGTTTGAAGCTCGTCACAGTCATTCAATCCCTGAATCCTACTCGGAATACCACAGACGAGGTTTAGACTTTCCGGATTCTCAAGAATGGCCGCCAATAATTCTAGCTTATACCATGAAGACTCTGATTAAGGAATCCAAGAGATACACGTTCGTTATAAGGTAGAACGGAAGTGGTTGTCAATCACGCGTTCATAGGTGAGAATGATGATGAGTGTCATGGATCATCACATTCATCATATTGAAGTGCAGCGAATATCTTAGAATAAGAATAAGCATGAATTGAATAAAAGACAGTAGTAATTGCATTAATTATCGAGGTACAGCAGAGCTCCACACCTTAATCTATGGTGTGTAGAAACTCCACCGTTGAAAATACATAAGTGATCAAGGTCCAGGCATGGCCGAATGGCCAGCCCCCAAAGTCTAAGAACTAAACGTTCAAAGATGGATGCCAAGATAAAGACGAAACCAAGATGTCTAATACAATAGTAAAAAGTTCTATTTATACTAAACTAGTTACTAGGGTTTACAGAAATAAGTAATTGATGCAGAAATCCACTTCCGGGGCCCACTTGGTGTGTGCTTGGGCTGAGCTTGAGCTTTACACGTGCAGAGGCTTCTCTTGGAGTTAAACGCCAAGTTGTAACATGTTTTTGGAGTTTAACTCTGGTTCGTAACGTGTTTCTGGCATTTGACTCCAGAATGCAGCATGGAACTGGTGTTGAACGCCAGTTTGTGTCATCTAATCTCGAACAAAGTATGGACAATCATATATTGCTGGAAAGCTCGAGATGTCTACTTTCCAACACCGTTGAGAGCGCGCCATTTGGAGTTTTATAGCTCTAGAAAATTCATTTCGAGTGTAGGGGGTCAGAATTCAACAGCATTAGCAGTCTTTTGTCAGCCTCCTATCAGACTTTTGCTCAGGTCCCTCAATTTCAGCTAGAAAATACCTAAAATCACAGAAAAATACACAAACTCATAGTAAAGTCTAGAAATATGAATTTTGCATAAAAACTAGTGAAAACATCCCTAAAATTAGCTAGATCCTTCTAAAAACTACCTAAAAACAATGCTAAAAAGCGTATAAATTATTCGCTCATCACAACACCAAACTTAAATTATTGCTTGTCCCCAAGCAACTAAAAATCAATTAGGATAAAAAGAAGAGAATATACTATAAATCCCAAAATATCAATGAATATTAGTTATAATTAGATGAGCGGGATTTGTAGCTTTTTGCTTCTGAACAGTTTTGGCATCTCACTTTATCCTTTGAAGTTTAGAATGATTGGCATCTATAGGAACTCAGAGTTCAGATAGTTTCAGATAGTGTTATTGATTCTCCTAGTTAAGTATGTTGATTCTTGAACACAGCTACTTTTATGAGTCTTGGCCGTTGCCCTAAGCACTTTGTTTTCCAGTATTACCACCGGATACATAAATGCCACAGACACATGACTGGGTGAACCTTTTCAGATTGTGACTCAGCTTTGCTAAAGTCCCTAGTTAGAGGTGTCCAGAGCTCTTAAGCACACTCTTTTTGCTTTGGATCATGACTTTAACCACTCAGTCTCAAGCTTTTCAGTTGGACCTGCATGCCACAAGCACATGGTTAAGGACAGCTTGATTTAGCCGCTTAGGCATGGATTTTATTTCCTTGGGTCCTCCTATCCATTGATGCTCAAAGCCTTGGATCCTTTTTACCCTTGCCTTTTGGTTTTAAGGGCTATTGTCTTTTTCTGTTTGCTTTTTCTTTTTCTTTTATATTTTTTTTGCCACTTTTTTTCGTAAGCTTTTGTTATTCACTACTTTTTCTTGCTTCAAGAATCAATTTTATGATTTTTCATATTATCAGTAACATTTTTCTTTTTCATCATTCTTTCAAGAGCCAACAATTTTAACATTCATAAACAACAAGATCAAAAATATGCACTGTTCAAGCATTCATTCAGAAAACAAAAAGTATTGTCACCACATCAATATAATTAAACTAAATTCAAGGATGAATTCAAAACTCATGTACTTCTTGTTCTTTTGTATTAAAAACATTTTTCATTTAAGAGTGGTGAAGGATTCATGGAATTATTCACAGCCTTAAGACATAGTTACTAAATACTAATGATCATGTAGTAAAGACTCAAAACATAGATAAACATATAGCATAAAATCGAAAAATAGAGAAATAGGAACAAGGAATTTAAGGAGTGAGTCCACCTCAGTGATGGTGGCGTCTTCTTCTTAAAGGACCAATGATGTCCTTAAGCTCCTCTATGTCTCTTCCTTGCCTTTGTTGCTCCTCCCTCATAGCTCTTTGATCTTCTCTAATTTCATTGAGAATGATGGAGTGCTCTTGATGTTCCACCCTTAATTAGTCAATGTTGTAACTCAAGTCTTCTAGAGAAGTGTTGGGTTGTTCCCAATAGTTGTTTGGAGGAAATAGCATCCCTTGAGGCATCTCAGGGATTTCTTGATGATGAGCTTCCTCATGCGTCTCTTGAGATCCATGGATGGCCTCTCTTGTTTGCTCCATCCTCTTCTTAGTGATGGGCTTGTCCTCTTCAATGAGGATGTCTTCTTCTATGATAACTCCAGCTGAGTAGCATAGATGGCAAATGAGATGAGAAAAGCTAGCCTTGCCAAGGTGGAGGGCTTTTCGGCTACTTTGTAGAATTCAAAAGAGATGACTTCATGAACTTCTACTTCCTCTCCAATCATGATGCTATGGATCATGATGGCCCGATCCACAGTCATTTCGGATCGGTTGCTAGTGGGGATGATGGAGCGTTGGATGAACTCCAACCATCCTCTAGCCACAGGCTTAAGGTCCAGTCTTCTCAATTGAACCGGCTTGCCTTTAGAGTCTCTTTTCCATTGAGCTCCTTCAACACATATGTCCATAAGGACTTGGTCCAACCTTTGATCAAAGTTGACCCTTCTAGTGTAGAGGCGTGCATTTTCTTGCATCATAGGTAAGTTGAACGCCAACCTTACATTTTTCGGACTGAAATCTAAGCATTTCCCCCGAACCATTGTAAGATAATTCTTTAGATTCGGGTTCATACTTTGATCATGGTTCCTAGTGATCCATGCATTGACATAGAACTCTTGAACCATTAAGATTCTGACTTGTTAATTGGGGTTGGTCAGAACTTCCCAACCTCTTCTTTGGATTTCATGTCGGATCTCCAGATACTCATTTTTCTTGAGCCTGAAAGGGACCTCAGAGATCACTTTCTTCTTGGCCACAACTTCATAGAAGTGGTCTTGATGGGCTTTTGAGATGAATCTCTCCATCTCCCATGACTCGGAGGTGGAAGCTTTTGTCTTCCCTTTTCCTTTTCTAGAGGTTTCTCCGGCCTTAGGTGCCATAAGTGGTTATGGAAAAACAAAAAAGCTATTCTTTTACCACACCAAACTTAGAATATTGTTCGCCCTCGAGCAAAAGAAGAAAGAATAGAAGAAGAAAAAATTATGGAGGAGAGGGAGAGAGATGTGTATTCGGCCAAGGGGGAGAAGAGAGGGCTATGTTGTGTGAGAATGAAGAAGGATGGAGGGGTTTATATAGTGGAGGGAGAGGGTATTGGTTCGGCCATTTAGGGTGGGTTTAGGTGGGAAAGAGATTTTGAATTTTGAAGGTAGGTGGGGTTTATGGGGAAGAGAGGATGGATATGAATGGTGAAGAGGTGATGGGGAAGAGAGATTGAGGTGATTGGTGAAGGGTTTTTGGGGAAGAGTGTTATTGGGTTGTGTGAAAAAAGAAAGAGGGTAAGTTGAGGTATGTGGGGATCCTGTGGGGTCCACAGATCCTGAGGTGATCCTGTGTGGTCCACAGATCTTGAGGTGATCTTGTGGGGTCCACAAATCCTGAGGTGTCAAGGATTTATCATCCCTGCACCAATTAGGTGTGTAAAACAACACCCTCTGCATGCAATCCTGGTGTTTAATGCCAGGTTGATGCTTGTTTCTGGCATTAAACGCCAGCTCTATGCTTGTTTTAGGTGGCCATTTTGACGTTAGGATTTTCGCTAATAAAGAATTTTCTAAAAATAGTTGCGTTGTAGATATAGTTTCTAAACCAACAAAAATCCCTTCGTACAAACGTTTTGGTTGTCACAAGTAACAAACCCCTTTAAAATTGATAACCGAGTATTTAAACCTCGGGTCATCTTCTCAAGGAACTACAGGGAAGTATGTTCTTATTATTGGTTATGGAGATTGTAAATTGGGGTTGAGAATGAAGAATTAATATGGCAAGTAATTTAAATGGCAATTAAAATAAATAAATACTGTAAAGCAAACCCTTTGGCAAGGTACAAGAAATTGGAAGTCCAGACTTAGTTATTCTTATCAATAATAATGAAAGTTGAATCTTAATTCCACTTAGTTAACCTTTGCTAAAGCAAAGGAAATTCAAGGGACTAATTAGTTTGACCTTCGAATCCTATTTATTTCCTATGAAAAGGTTGGGATTATTGAAGTTCAGTTTAATTAGCAAAGATAACAGTTATCAATTATGTTGATCTAAGATAACTCTTGAGTTACTGATTTCTTAACCAAGACCAAAAGGAAAAGGAATTAAATCTACTAGAATAAAAAATGTCTTCAGTTTGGGAATAATCAATAACATAAATAAAAGAAAGCAATATTAACTGGAATACCTCAAATAACATTAATTCGAAAGAGTAATTTGTAACATAAAAGAATTCATAAAATGATTTGAAAACCAAGTAATGAAAAAGGAATATTGAACCTGATAAGAAGATGAGATAAATTCCTAATTTCTAAAAATCCAAATCCTAAATCCTAAGAGAGAGGAGAGAGCCTCTCTCTCTCTCAAAACTAAATCATGGAAAGTAACTAAACATTCGAGATTCCTTGAATGGATGCATTCCCACACTTCATAACCTCTGGTTTATGCCTTCTGGACTTGGATTTGGGCCAAAAAGGGCTTCAGAATCCGCTATGAGCATTTTCTGCAATTTCTGGTGCGTGGCCTCTGTCACGCGGTCGCGTCAATTGGAGTCTTCCTTGTCGCGCGGTCGTGTCAGTCATGCGGCCGTGTCATAGGTGTTCTTCTTTAGGTGTGCGGTCGCGTCAGTCATGCAGCCACGTCGCTGCTTCTTTGCGCTTGGCATGCGGCCGCGTCGTCCATGCGGTCGCGTCGCTGCCAGTTTCTTCACAAACTCTGTTTTATGCTTTCCTTTTCCATCCTTTAAGTCATTCCTGCTTTAGAAGATCTGAAACTACTCAACACACTAATCATGGCATCGAATGGAAATAAAGGTAATTAAAATAATTAATTTTAAAGCATAGAAAACATGTTTTTCACATACATCACATAATAAGGAAGGGAAAGTAAAACCATGCAATTAATATGAATAAGTGGGTGAAGGACTGAATAAATCACTCAAACTAAGCACAAAATATATCACAAAATATGGGTTTATCAACCTCCCCACACTTAAAGAATAGCATGTCCTCATGCTATATCCAAGGTAAAAAGTAAGGTTGAAGTGGTGGAATGCCATGCAATGCAATCTAATCTAAATGCAACTAACTAAATGAGTCATGCAATCCTAATTTTATTCACTCATATATAAAGCTTACATGTAGTTAGATCAGTTCACATTCTCAAGGAATCATATGTACATAGCCAACCTTGAATCATGTTAAAGCACTTTTACACTTGAGATGGGAAGAAAAATATTTTATAAACTTGCAAGACAATTAACAAATTAAGCATAGATATATGTTGATGAGTTATTGAACCCTCACTGGATTTTGTGTTTACTCTCTAATCACTCAGTGTTTATTGGGTTAATCACTCTATTCTTCTTTTTATCCTTACTTTCTATAACTTTGTTCTTCATCTAACCAATCAACAATTATAAAATATAAACATACCAAAAATCATGAGGTCTTTAATTAAGGTTGTAATGGGGCCAAGGTAAAGGTAAAGGTATATGTATAAGGCTAAGTGAGCTAATAAGTGAATCCTTAATTAGTCTAAGATCTCACCTAACATACATAATTTCTAGAGCAAAGCTTCTTTACCTATTTTCCCATGTTTTTCTCACTTTTGATATTACATGCTCATGCATTAGTTTTAATTTTTGCTCCATGTGCGCTTGCTTTAATTTGCATTTTTTTAAATGCACATGGTAATTAATTATTTTAATTTTACATGAGCATGCTTCCCAAAACATCTTTATTCTTTTCAACTCTTCTACCTTTCTTTCTATCATCCATGTTCCCATAAAGTTTTCCCCACACTTAAACAATTACACAATTTCTATCTTAAGCTAACCAAGGATTCAACTTGGGATTTTTTTAATTTATTTTTCTGCTTAAGGCTAGTAATGTGGTTATAAGACAAGGGGATTAAAGCTCAAGGGGGCTAATGATGAGCGGATATTTTATACGCTTTTTGGGGGTAATTTCATGTAGATTTTGGTATGTTTTAATTAGTTTTTAGTAAAATATTATTAGTTTTTAGGCAAAAATCATATTTCTGAACTTTACTATGAGTTTGTGTGTTTTTCTGTGATTTCAGGTATTTTCTGGCTGAAATTGAGGGAGCTGAGCAAAAATCTGAGTTAGGCTGAAAAAGGACTGCTGATGCTGTTGGATCCTGACCTCCCTGCACTCAGAATGGATTTTTTGGAGCTACAAGAGTCCAATTGACGCGCTCTCAATTGGGTTGGAAAGTAGACATCTGGGGCTTTCCAGAAATATATAATAGTCCATACTTTGCGCGAAGATAGACGACGTAAACTGGCGTTTAATGCCAGTTTCATGCTGCTATCTGGCGTCCAGCGCCAGAAACAGGTTACAAGTTGGAGTTCAGCGCCCAAAACATGTTACAACCTGGCGTTCAACTCCAGAAACAGCCCAAGCACGTGAGAAGCTTTAGTCTCAGCCCCAGCACACACCAAGTGGGCCCCAGAAGTGGATTTCTGCACCAATTATCTTAATTTACTTATTCTCTGTAAACCTAGGCTACTAGTTTACTATTTAAACAACTTTTAGAGGATTACCTTGTACCTCATGACATTTTCTGATCTGAATTTTATACACTTTGACGGCATGAGTCTCTAAACTCCATTGTTGGGGGTGAGGAGCTCTACAGCGTCTCAATGAATTAATGCAATTGTTTCTGTTTCTCCTTTCAAACATGCGTGTTCCTATCTAAGATATTCATTTGCGCTCAATTATGGAGAAGGTGATGATCCGTGACACTCATCACCTTCCTCAATCCATGAACGTGTGCCTGACAAACACCTCCGTTCTACATCAGATTGAATGAGTATCTCTTAGCTTCCTTAATCAGAATCTTCGTGGTATAAGCTAGAACTGATGGCGGCCACTCTTGAGGATCCGGAAAGTCTAAACCTTGTCTGTGGTATTCCGAGTAGGATTCAAGGATTGAATGGCTGTGATGAGCTTCAAACTCGCGATTGCTGGGCATGATGACAAACGCAAAAGTATCAATGGATCCTATTCCAACATGATCGAGAACCAACAACTGATTAGCCGTGCTGTGACAGAGCATCTGGACCATTTTCACTGAGAGGATGGGAGGTAGCCACTGACAATGGTGATTCCCTACATACAGCTTGCCATGGAAGGAGCCTTGCATTTATGAAAGTGAGTAAGCATTATGTTGCAGGGATTCAGAGGACAAAGCATCTCCAAAAACCCCAACATATTCTCCATTACTGCACAACAAGTAACTATTTCACACTCTTTTATTTTTCTAATAATTCTAACGGATAATTTTAATTAATATCCTAGCTAAGAATAATAAAATAAACATAGCTTGCTTCAAACCAATAATCTCCGTGGGATCGACCCTTACTCACGTAAGGTATTACTTGGACGACCCAGTGCACTTGCTGGTTAGTTGTGTGGATTGCAATAGTGTGATTGCAATTTCGTGCACCAAGTTTTTGGCGCCGTTGCCAGGGATTGTTTGAGTTTGAACAACTAAAGGTTTATTTTATTTCTTAGATTAGGAATAATTTATTTTTGTTGCTATAGAGTCATTAAATTCTGAGAGGATAATTTCTTTTCAAAAAAATTTTTCAAAATTATTATTTTTCTTTATTAATTCTTAATTTTTCTTTGAGTCTAGTGTCTTGTTATAAGTTTGGTGTTAATTGCATATTTTATATTTTCCTTTAAAATTTTCGTATAAGTGTTCTTTGTTCTTCCTTGATCTTCAAGTTGTTCTTGTTTATTTTTCCTGTTTGATCTTTAATTTTTCTTGTTTTGTGTTTTTTCTTGTTTCACTTGTGTTCTTTTTGAAGCATTAATCTTCCAAAAGGAATATACCTATTCAGAATAAGTGTTACATTTACTCTCAATTGGCTAGAGCGTTGGTCTATATTCTTGGCAATTGGGCATCTTCTTTTTAAAATCTTTTTTCAAAAATAATTTTTCTTGATTTAATCTTGTGCCAAACTTTAAGTTTGATGTTTTCTTGTTGATCTTTCTTTAATTTTCGAAAATTTATCTTGGTTTTCTAAAAATTTTAAGTTTGGTGTTCATTCTTTTGTTCTTGGTGTTCTTGGGAATCTTCAAGGTGTTCTTGAGTCTTTCTTGTGTTTTGATCTTAAAATTTTTAAGTTTGGTGTTTTCCCTCCAAAATTTTCGAAAATAAGGAGCATTAGATCTAAAAATTTTAAGTCTTGTGTCTTTTGTGTGTTTTTCTCTTTCATTATAAAATTCAAAATTCAAAAAAAAAATATCTTTTCTAACTAATTTTAAACTATATTTTCAAAATTTTTATATAAAAATTCAGATTTCAATTTCAAAATTTTTCAATTCTTATCTTTTTAAGTTTTTAAAAAAAATATCTTTTTCAAAAATATCCTAACCACTTTCTCTCTCCTCAAATTTTCAAAAATCTTCATAAAATTTTTCAAATTTTTAATTTTTAATTTTCTTTCTTTATTTATTTATTTTTATTTCGATTTTTATTTTATTTTATTATTTCGAAAATCAATTTTCTTTATATAAAAAAAATTTAAATAAAATAGACAATATCAACATCTATACCATCTCCCTTGCTCCATCATGGAACTAAGTGGAAATGAACAGTCCAGGAGGACTGATGAGCGGATAATTTATACGCTTTTTGGCATTGTTTTTAGTATGTTTTAGTTAGTTTTTAGTATATTTTTATTAGTTTTTAGTTAAAATTTACTTTTCTGGACTTTACTATGAGTTTGTGTGTTTTTCTGTGATTTCAAGTATTTTCTGGCTGAAATTGAGGGACCTGAGCAAAAATCTGATTCAGAGACTGAAAAGGACTGCAGATGCTGTTGGATTCTAACCTCCCTGCACTCGAAGTGGATTTTCTGGAGCTACAGAAGCCCAATTGGTGCGCTCTCAACGGCGTTGGAAATTAGACATCCTGGGCTTTCCAGCAATGTATAATAGTCCATACTTTGCCCAAGATTTGATGGCCCAAACCGGCGTTCCAAATCAGCTCAAAACTGCCCGGCGTTAAACGCTGGAACTGGCACAAGAATGGGAGTTAAACGCCCAAACTAGCACAAAAGCTGGCGTTTAACTCCAAGAAGAGTCTCTACACGAAAATGCTTCAATGCTCAGCCCAAGCACACACTAAGTGGGCCCGGAAGTGGATTTTTCTGTCATTTACTCATTTCTGTAAACCTTAGGCTACTAGTTCTTTATAAATAAGACCTTTTGCTATTGTATTTTCATCTTGGGATCTTAGATCATCTTTAGATCTTTGAATATTTGGATCCTTGATCATTTGGAGTCTTTTGATCATGTATTGGGAGGCTGGCCATTCGGCCATGCCTGAACCTTGTTCTTATGTATTTTCAACGGTGGAGTTTCTACACACCATAGATTAAGGTGTGGAGCTCTGCTGTACCTCGAGTATTAATGCAATTACTATTGTTCTTCTATTCAATTCAGCTTGTTCTTATTCCAAGATATTCATTCGCACTCAAGAACTTGATGAATGTGATGATTATATGACGCTCATCATCATTCTCACTTATGAACGCGTGCCTGACAACCACTCCCGTTCTACAAGCAAACAAGGCTTGAATGTTTATCTCTTGGATTCTTTAATCGGAATCTTCGTGGTATAAGCTAGAATTGATGGCGGCATTCAAGAGAATCCGGAAGGTCTAAACCTTGTCTGTGGTATTCTGAGTAGAATTCAATGATTGAATGACTGTGACGAGCTTCAAACTCCTGAAGGCTGGGCGTTAGTGACAGATGCAAAAGAATCAATGGATTCTATTCCAACCTGATTGAGAACCGACAGATGATTAGCCGTGCCGTGACAGGGTGCGTTGAACATTTTCACTGAGAGGACAGGATTGTAGCCACTGACAATGGTGATGCCCAACATACAACTTGCCATGGAAAGGAGTAAGAAGGATTGGATGAAGACAGTAGGAAAGCAGAGAGACGGAAGGGACAAAGCATCTCCATACGCTTATCTAAAGTTCTCACCAATGAATTACATAAGTATCTCTATCTTTATGCTTTATTCATAAATCACCCATAACCATTTGAATCTGCCTAACTGAGATTTACAAGGTGACCATAGCTTGCTTCATACCAACAATCTCCGTGGGATCGACCCTTACTCGCGTAAGGTTTATTACTTGAACGACCCAGTGCACTTGCTGGTTAGTTGTGCGAAGCTGTGATAAAGAGTTGAGATTTCAATTGAGCGTACCATGTTGATGGCACCATTGATGATCACAATTTCGTGCACCAAGGACTCTGGGGTCATATGCTAACCCCACTACTGCTTCATATGGGAGTAGTATCTGTATACCCTCCATTGGAGTTAGTAGCTTTGAGTTGAATCCTCAGCTCATTATCATGGTGCAGCAAAGCTGCCAGTATTCCGGTCTTCCACATGAAGAACTTACAGAGTTTCTGGCACAATTTTTACAAATTGCTGACACAGTGCATGATAAGGAAGTAGATCAGGATGTCTACAGATTATTACTGTTTCCATTTGCTGTAAAAGATCATGCTAAGAGGTGGTTAAATAACCAACCTAAGAACAGCATAAAGACATGGAAACAGCTGTCAGAAAAATTCCTGAATCACTATTTTCCTCCAAAACAGATGACACAGCTAAGGCTGAGCATCCAAGGCTTCAAACAAGGAGATAATGAATCCCTTTATGATGCTTGGGAGAGATACAGAGAGATGCTGAAAAAATGCCCCCTCTGAAATGTTTTCAGAGTGGGTGCAATTAGACATCTTCTACTATGGGCTTACAGAAAAAGCTCAGATTTCTCTAGATCACTCAGCTGGTGGATCTATACATATGAGAAAAACAATTGAAGAAGCCCAAGAACTCATTGATACAGTTGCCAGAAATCAGCATCTGTACCTAAGCAGTGAATCTTCCATGAAAGAAGAAGCTAAAACAGTAACTACTGAACTCAGTCCTGTAGATCAGGCTAATGAATTCAATCAGCAATTAGACTTTCTAACTCAGCAGCTAGCCGAATTCAAGGAAATACTACAGGAAACAAGAATGGCTAACAGGAATATGGAAGTACAATTAAAGCAAACAAAAAAGCAACTGTCAAAACAAATAACAGAAGAATGCCAAGCAGTTCAACTAAGAAGTGGGAAAACATTAAATACCTCACTTCAAAGCAGCAGGAAGCCAAGAAATGAACAAATGGCTACTCAACATCTCTCTGAGGACAATCAGAGCCCAGAGAGGAATAATGCTGGCGCTGAACGCCCAGACCATGCTCATTCCTGGCGTTCAACGCCAGAAACAAGCATGAATCCGGCGTTGAACGCCCAAAGGGAGCATAGTTCTGGCGTTCAGACGCCAGTAACAAATAAGGAGTTGGCGTCTAACGCCACTCCAGCTTCCACCCCTGGCATTCAAACGCGAGTGGGGGATCAGTCACATACAAGTGCTGATAACAACCCATCTAAAAAGGCTTCCCAACCCACTTCTGTAGGTAATAAACCTGCAGCAACTAAGGTTGAGGAATATAAAACCAAAATGCCTTATCCTCAAAAACTCCGCCAAGCGGAACAGGATAAGCAATTTGCCCACTTTGCAGACTATCTCATGACTCTTGAAATAAAGAGTCCATTTGCAGAAGCACTTGAGCAAATACCCTCTTATGCTAAGTTCATGAAAGAGATCTTATGTCATAAGAAGGATTGGAGGGAGACTAAAAAATTTTACCTCACTGAAGAATGCAGTGCAGTCATTCTGAAAAGCTTACCTGAGAAGCTTAAAGATCCCGGGAGCTTCATGATACCATGCACATGAGAGTGTAATTGCACCAAGCAAGCTCTATGTGACCTTGGGGCAAGTATCAACCTAATACCTGCATCTATTATCACAAAGCTTGGTTTGACTGAAGAAGTCAAACCAACCCGGATATGTCTTCAACTTGCTGATGGCTCCATTAAATACCCATCAGGCGTGATTGAAGAAATGATTGTCAAGGTTGGGCCATTTGCCTTTCCTACTGACTTTGTGGTACTGGAAATGGAGGAGCACAAGAGTGCAACTCTCATTCTAGGAAGACCTTTCCTAGCAACTGGCCGAACCCTCATTGACGTCCAAAAAGGGGAAGTAACCCTAAGAGTCAATGAGGAGGAGTTCAAATTGAATGTTGTCAAAGCCATGCAACATCCAGACACCCCAAATGACTGCATGAGTGTTGATCTTATTGACTCTCTGGTAAGAGAGGTCAATATGACTGAGAGTCTCGAATCAGAGCTAGAGGACATCTTTAAAGATGTTCAGCCTGATTTGGAGGAATCAGAGAGAATAATAGAACCTCTGAAAATCCCTCAGGAAGAGGAGAAACCTCCCAAACCCGAGCTCAAACCATTACCACCATCCCTGAAATATGCATTTCTGGGAGAAGGTGATACCTTTCCTGTAATCATAAGCTCTACCTTAGAGCCACAGGAAGAGGAAGCACTAATTCAAGTGCTAAGGACACACAAGACAGCTCTTGGGTGGTCCATCAGTGACCTTAAGGGCATTAGCCCAGCCAGATGCATGCACAAGATCCTATTAGAGGGTGACGCCAAGCCAGTGGTCCAACCACAAAGGCGGATGAACCCAGCCATGAAGGAAGTGGTGCAGAAGGAGATCACTAAATTACTAGAGGCTGGGATTATTTATCCTATTTCTGACAGCCCCTGGGTAAGCCCTGTCCAAGTCGTCCCTAAGAAGGGAGGCATGACAGTGGTTCATAATGAGAAAAATAAACTGGTTCCAACAAGAACAGTTACAGGGTGGCATATGTGTATTTATTATAGAAGGCTCAATACAGCCACCAGAAAGGATCATTTTCCTTTACCATTCATAGACCAGATGCTAGAAAGACTAGCAGGTCATGAATACTACTGCTTCCTGGATGGATATTCAGGTTATAACCAAATTGCAGTAGATCCCCAGGATCAAGAGAAAACGGCATTCACATGTCCATCTGGAGTATTTGCATACAGAAGGATGCCATTTGGCCTGTGCAATGCACCTGCAACCTTTCAGAGGTGCATGCTCTCAATTTTCTCTGATATGGTGGAAAAATTTCTGGAAGTCTTCATGGATGACTTTTCAATGTTTGGAGACTCATTCAGCTCCTGCCTTAACCATCTAGCACTTGTTCTAAAGAGATGCCAAGAGACTAACCTGGTTTTAAACTGGGAGAAGTGTCACTTTATGGTGACTGAAGGAATTGTCCTTGGGCACAAAATTTCGAACAAGGGAGTAGAGGTGGATCAAGCTAAGGTAGAGGTGATTGAAAAATTACCACCACCTGCCAATGTTAAGGCAATCAGAAGCTTTCTGGGGCATGCAGGATTCTATAGGAGGTTTATAAAGGATGTTTCAAAAATCGCCAAACCTCTGAGCAACCTGCTAGCTGCTGACACGCCATTTGTCTTTGATAAGGAGTGTCTGCAGGCATTTGAGACTCTGAAAGCTAAATTGGTCACAGCACCAATCATCTCTACACCAAACTGGACATTGCCATTTGAACTAATGTGTGATGCTAGTGACCATGCTATTGGTGCAGTGTTGGGACAAAGGCATGACAAGCTTCTGCACATCATTTACTATGCCAGTCGTGTTCTAAATGACGCACAGAAGAACTACACAACCACAGAAAAAGAGCTACTTGCAGTGGTTTACGCCATTTAGTAGGATTAAAAGTGATTGTGTACACTGATCATGCTGCTCTTAAATATCTACTCACAAAGCAGGATTCAAAACTCAGACTTATAAGATGGGTGTTGCTTCTGCAAGAGTTTGATATAGAAATAAGAGACAGAAAAGGGACAGAGAATCAGGTAGCAGATCACCTGTCCCGAATAGAACCAGTAGAAGGGGCGTCCCCCCTCTTACTGAGATCTCTGAAACCTTTCCAGATGAGCAACTCTTTGCCATCCAGGAAGTGCTATGGTTTGCAGACATTGCAAACTACAAGGCAGTGAGATTCATACCCAAAGAGTACAGTAGGCAAAAATCAAAGAAGTTGATCACGGATGCAAAGTACTATCTTTGGGATGAACCATATCTCTTCAAGAGATGTGCAGACGGAGTAATCCGTAGATGTGTGCCTAAAGAAGAAGCATAGAAGATCCTCTGGCACTGCCATGGATCACAGTATGGAGGACATTTTGGAAGTGAGCGAACAGCCACAAGAGTCCTCCAATGTGGCTTCTACTGGCCTACTCTCTATAAAGATTTCCGAGTGTTTGTACTTAATTGTGACAGTTGCCAAAGATCTGGCAATCTGCCTCACAGTTATGCCATGCCTCAACAAGGGATCTTGGAGATTGAGTTGTTTGATGTATGGGGTATTGACTTCATGGGACCTTTCCCACCATCATACTTAAACACTTATATTCTGGTGGCAGTGGATTATGTATCCAAATGGGTGGAAGCTATTGCAACACCCACTAATGACACTAAGACAGTGTTAAAATTCCTCCAGAAACAAATCTTCAGCAGATTTGGCACCCCTAGAGTACTAATCAGTGATGGGGGCACTCATTTCTGCAATAAACAGCTCTATTCTGCTTTGGTTCGTTATGGAGTTAGCCACAGGGTGGCCACTCCATATCACCCACAGACTAATGGGCAAGCTGAAGTCTCAAATAGAGAACTCAAAAGAATCCTGGAACAGACTGTAATTAACCGTAGAAGGGATTGGGCAAGAAGCTTGGATGATGCTCTGTGGGCATATAGAACAGCATTCAAGACCCTTATAGGGACCTCTCCATACCAGCTTGTGTATGGAAAGGCATGTCACTTGCCAGTGGAACTGGAACATAAGGCCTACTGGGCAACCAGATTCCTGAACCTTGATGCCAAGTTAGCTGGAGAAAAACGATTGCTTCAGTTAAATGAGCTAGAGGAATTTAGACTCAATGCTTTCGAGAATGCAAAAATTTACAAAGAGAAAGCAAAAAGATGGCATGATAAGAAATTGTCATCCAGAGTCTTTGAGCCGAGGCAGAAAGTTCTGCTATTTAATTCTAGGCTCAAATTATTCCCCGGAAAATTAAAATCCAGGTGGAGAGGTCCATATGTAATTACAAGTGTATCACCATATGGATATGTAGAGCTTCAGGATAATGACTCTAACAAAAAGTTCATTGTTAATGGACAGAGAGTTAAACGTTATCTTGAAGGCAATTTTGAGCAAGAATGCTCAAAACTGAGACTTGATTAGAGCTCAGTAATAGTCCAGCTAAGGACAATAAAGAAGCGCTTTCTGGGAGGCAACCCAGCCATTTACAAAATTTAATTTTATTTGTTTTTTAAATTTTTACAGGTATATGTCAAAGTATCTTCAAAAGGTAAAATAGCAATTGCTTGAATTCACAGAGTTACAGGGGAATTTGGAAGCTCACTGGCGTGAAAAAGCGAGTAAGAAACGTTTTGGGCGTTGAACGCCCAAAAGAAGCATCCACTGGGCATTCAACGCCAGTAAGGATAGCCATCTGGGCGTTGAACGCCAGAAAGGAGCATCTTCTGGGCGTTGAACGCCAGAAAGAAGCTCCTTCTGGGCGTTTAACGCCAGAACTACAGCATCCTGGGCGTTTAGAAAAACGCCCAGTGACAAAGGACTTCCTGGCGTTCAACGCCAGAAAGAAGCAATAACTGGGCGTTGAACGCCCAGGAGAAGCAGCAATTAGGCGTTAAACGCCCAAAACATGCAGCATTTGGGCGTTTAACGCCAGGATGGTGGGAAGGAGGTAATTTCGTTTTCAATTCAAATTTTTTCCAATTTTCATGTTTCAATTCATGATTTCTTGCATAAACATGTTACAAACTCTCATCTTTCAACTTCAAATTCAAAAAATTTTTTATCCTAAACATATTTCTTGATTTTTTTAATTTCTTTTCAAATCTTTTTCAAAATTCATCTATCTCTTTGAATTATTTTTCAAATCTTTTTAATTTCTTCTCATATCTTTTGCATTTTGAAATTGCCTCTCCTTCCATTCCTCTCTTTTCCTTTCTTTTGCTTGAGGACAAGCAAACCTCTAAGTTTGGTGTGATTTGCCATGATCACTGAGCTAAAACTCATTAAGATCATGGTACCTAAGGGAACAGGAAGAGCGAGGATGTGAATTGAAGGAACTGAAGCACTCCACATACTAGAGGAACATCCACTTTCCAAAATACAGGTTGTTAAGTTCTAATTTTATCTTTAACTCTGTGATAGTAGATTATAGGATTTTACCTTAGAAGTTATATAGGAGTAGTAGTAATTAGCATGTCTATTTTGATTTTATCTCCAATTAAGCTATAATTTATTTTTCTCATCATCATCAAACATGAATAAAATAGTAGATTTTTAGAATAAAGAGGCAATATTTTTTCGAGTTCTTAATAAGGAAAATTCTAATTATTTATATGTGGTGGCAATACTTTTTGTCTTCTAAATGAATGCCTGAACAGTGTATATTTTTTATATTAAATTTTATGAATGTTAAAATTGTTGGCTCCTGAAAGAATGATGAACAAGAGAAATGTTATTGATGATCTGAAAAATCATGAATTTGATTCTTGAAGCAAAAAAAAGCAGTGAAAAAAAATTTACAAGGAATCATTGGATGAAAAAAAAAGGAACAAAAGCCAATAGCCCTTAAAACCAAAAGGCAAGGGTGAAAAGGATCCAAGGCTTTGAGCATCAGTGGAAAGGAGGGCCCAAGGAAGTAGTTCCAGGCCTAAGCGGCTAAATCAAGCTGTCCCTAACCATGTGCTTGTGTCATGAAGGTCCAAGTGAAAAGCTTGAGACTGAGTGGTTAAAGTCGTGATCCAAAACAAAAAGAGTGTGCTTAAGAGCTCTGGACACCTCTAACTGGGGACTCTAGCAAATCTGAGTCAGAATCTGAAAAGGGTTCACCCAGTCATGTGTCTGTGGCATTTGTGTATCCGGTGGTAATACTGGAAAACAAAGTGCTTAGGGCCACGACCAAGACTCATAAAAATAGATGTGTTCAAGAATCAACATACTTAACTAGGAAAATCAATAATACTATCTGAATTTTGAGTTCCTATGGATGCCAATCATTCTGAATTTCAAAGGATAAAGTGAGATGCCAAAACTGTTTGGAAGCAAAAAGCTACTAGCCCCGCTCATCTAATTAGAATCTGAGCTTCACTTAAAACTCTGAGATATTATTGCTTCTTGATTTCTTTTTATCCTCTTTTATTCATCTAGTTGCTTGGGGACAAGCAACAGTTTAAGTTTGGTGTTGTGATGAGCGGATATTTTATACGCTTTTTGGGGGGTAATTTCATGTAGATTTTGGTATGTTTTAATTAGTTTTTAGTAAAATATTATTAGTTTTTAGGCAAAAATCATATTTCTGGACTTTACTATGAGTTTGTGTGTTTTTCTATGATTTCAGGTATTTTCTGGCTGAAATTGAGGGAGCTGAGCAAAAATCTGAGTTAGGCTGAAAAAGGACTGCTGATGCTGTTGGATCCTGACCTCCCTGCACTCGGAATGGATTTTTTGGAGCTACAGGAGTTCAATTGACGCGATCTCAATTGGGTTGGAAAGTAGACATCCAGGGCTTTCCAGCAATATATAATAGTTCATACTTTGCACGAAGATAGACGACGTAAACTGGCGTTCAACGCCAGTTTCATGCTGCTTTCTGGCGTCCAGCGCCATAAGCAGGTTACAAGTTGGAGTTCAGCGCCCAAAACACGTTACAACCTGGCGTTCAACTCCAGAAACAGCCCAAGCACATGAGAAGCTTTAGTCTCAGCCCCATCACACACCAAGTAGGCCCCAGAAGTGGATTTCTGCACCAATTATCTTAGTTTACTTATTCTCTGTAAACCTAGGCTACTAGTTTACTATTTAAACAACTTTTAGAGGATTACTTTGTACCTCATGACATTTTCAGATCTGAATTTTATACACTTTGAAGGCATGAGTCTCTAAACTCCATTGTTGGGGTGAGGAGCTCTGCAGCGTCTCAATGAATTAATGCAATTGTTTCTGTTTCTCCTTTCAAACATGCGTGTTCCTATCTAAGATATTCATTTGCACTCAATTATGGAGAAGGTGATGATCCATGACACTCATCACCTTCCTCAATTTATGAAGGTGTGTCTGACAAACACCTCCGTTCTACATCAGATTGAATGAGTATCTCTTAGCTTCCTTAATCAGAATCTTCGTGGTATAAGCTAGAACTGATGGCGGCCACTCTTGAGGATCCGGAAAGTCTAAACCTTGTCTGTGATATTCCGAGTAGGATTCAAGAATTGAATGGCTGTGACGAGCTTCAAACTCGCGATTGCTGGGCGTGATGACAAACGCAAAAGGATCAATGGATCCTATTCCAACATGATCGAGAACCAACAACTGATTAGCCGTGCTGTGACAGAGCATCTGGACCGTTTTCACTGAGAGGATGGGAGGTAGCCACTGACAATGGTGATTTCCTACATACAGCTTGCCATGGAAGGAGCCTTGCATTTATGAAAGTGAGTAAGCATTATGTTGCAGGGATTCAGAGGACAAAGCATCTCCAAAAACCCCAACATATTCTCCATTACTGCACAACAAGTAACTATTTCACACTCTTTTATTTTTCTAATAATTCCAATGGATAATTTTAATTAATATCCTGACTAAGAATAATAAAATAAACATAGCTTGCTTCAAACCAATAATCTCCGTGGGATCGACCCTTACTCACGTAAGGTATTACTTGGACGACCCAGTGCACTTGCTGGTTAGTTGTGTGGATTGCAATAGTGTGATTGCAATTTCATGCACCAGCTAACAAGGGTGATGTAAAAGGAAGACTTTATTTGGGATAAGTGAGTTAAAATCAAATAAGGCCTCAATCACTCTCTTGGAATGTATCTATATTCCATAATCGGACATATAGATTAAAACAAAGCAAAGAACACCAGAATAAAAAAGATGGATGGAACACACAGGAATAGAATATTATGGTTTAAATGTAACCATATAGTTAAGCTCAAAACTCACAGGCTGTGTGTTCTCTAACTCAAACATCATATATCATTCATATATGTCATGCAGGTTTAGTTAAAAATTTCCATTATTCTCATAAAAAAATTGTTTTGGGTGGCCTTTAAGGTTTTAGTGTTCCTCCTTGATGAAATGTTCTTTACTAACTAACATGTAATGCTATATATACAAGGTGTGGATTGTTTCTATTCTGTTAAAGTCTCTAGCTTACTTCCTTTTTATTTTCAATCAAGTCAACTATCATATACTAAAAAGGATAAACTATACTAATTAATCCACTTAAAATAAAACTAGTAAACTAATGTGCAAATCAAGCTAAAATATCCAAAATAGTATACATATAGCTCAAAGTGCAAAATGCAAAAAGTACAATAAAAAGCAAAAAGAGAAAAATATGCCAAAATACAGAAAATGAACAAAATAAGAGAAAGTTTGTAGTGGTTCACCAAAATAAAGATATGCCAAAGATGGCAACCTCCCCACACTTAAATAATAGCATCGTCCTCGATGCTCACTCAAGCTGAGTGTGAAAGAGTGTCATCTCCAGAAGGATGGGTAGCTGGAGTCTCTGTGGTGGTGGTCTGAGGATCTGGCTACTTAAGAAGAGGGGCTGTCTGAATAGAGATCTCAGGGTCTGCAGCCTGAATCCGAGGTGGGTCCTCCTGCTGGGGTGCAGTCTGCTCTAATCCTGCTGGCGCAGCCTGTGTGGGTGTCGGCTCCTCGTGATCGAATGCCTCCGCCTCTAATGTATCAGAAGGGGTGTCAGGCTCGGAGGAGATGTCGCTGCCGGACCGGATCATCAACTTGAGGTGCTCATAGCGTCGCTTGCTGCGACGCTCCATACGGTCCAAGTGGGCGAACAGTCGATGCACCAAATGGTAAATAGGCTCATGAGTAGCTGGAGGAGCAGTGGGTGGGGTAGGTGCAGCAAAGGAAGAAGAGGGGGTAGCTGAAGGTGTGGCTGTCTCATCTGAAGGAGTAAGGAAATCAGGTCTGTAGCCCAAGGCTAGAAAGTTCCTACTGTGAGGAATAATCTTCCTGCAGTCTGCTGCCGGTGGCTTCTCATCGGCATCCTCCCAAGGCACGTCAGCTCGACGGTCCAGCTGTGTAACCAAATAGGGAAAGGGAAGATTGCCTCGGATATGGACCCTGGCCATGTAGGACCGGATAAAACGTGGCAGGTACAGGTCCTTACCCTCCATCACACACCAAAGGAGGGTGATCATAGCGGTCGGTATCGTTGTCTCATGGGTACTCAGCATAACATAGTTGCTCAAGATCTGATGCCATAGCCGAGCCTCATCATTTAAGTAAATCCGCTTGATTCCCTTAGGCATGGTGGTGTCTTGACCCATTTCCCACGAAATAGTCGGGCCAAGGGTATCCTGGCCTTGACAGCATCCCAATCAAACTTCATGAAACACATGTCTTCCTCAGCCTTTTTGTACCCATCAGGCTGATCGGACTTGGGTGGGAGCTGCAGAATATCCTCAATGGCCTCTTCAGTGACCAATATCTGCTTTCCTCTTAGGTTCACTGTATCTAGGGAAGTGATGAAGTAATTGTAGTAAAATTCTCTAACCCAGGAAGCATTTACCTCAGTCACGTTTCGCTCTAAGAAGAACCAGCCTCTCTGTTTGATCTGATCAGAGGTGTACTGCTGTAGTTCTTTTGGGTTTTCAAGGTCCTCTCCAGGTACAGATTTCTGGAGGTAGCAAACTTAGGAAACTTCAGCTCATAGTATCGGTTTACAAACTTTATGGGATCAGTAGTAGGGAGTAGCTGGTCAGCCTTCTCCTGTGCGGTAAAGTGTTTCTCCCGCCAGGAGGCATCATGCATAAGATCTATGATAGATATAGATGAGTCTCCTCTTTTACGTTTGCCAGTGGTAGCCTTTTTTTTCCCTTTCTCTGGGAATCTGACATCCTAAAAAACAGAAAAACTAGGATATAATAAAAATAGGAAAGCAAATAGGCAAATAAGTTGATGATGATTCAGATAGAAATAGAAATAGCAAAAATTGGAATCAAACATCAAAAATGTAATTTATGAACCAGGAGATCAAAGAAAATAAGAATGCGTGCCCTGGCATTCATGAATTAGTTTGGTAAAATCTAAGGAAAGCACAGTTGAAAATGCCAAAACCAAGACATGAATGGAAACATTTTACAGAAAATTGGGCAGTATTTCGGCTAAAATTGGACTGTCCGGAAAATAAAGAGCAATATAATAGTTCATATGAATCAAAAAATAAAGCTGCAATTACATATAAGGAATATGAACATGAAAAAGGCAATGTAAAAAGCAGCATGAAACAAGAAAGTACAACATATTAACAATAGCAACAGCACAGACACAGCAGAATTACGAAAATCATAAAGCAAGAAACACGAACAGCGCAATTATCAGACCTAAATCCACTAACCACATCCTAGGCTACCTAACAACCTAGAATCCACTACAACATGCATATCTAACTAGCCTAAATATGAACAAAAAGAGAAAAATATGAAGTAACTACGAATGGATAGAAGGGTGACGTTTTGCGGAACCTGGAAGGCTAAAGAAGGGGATTGGAGCAGAGAGGTGGTTGGGGAATGGCGGTGATGGCGTCCGGCGCAGCGATGGAGGTTGATGCGGCGGCAGTAGCTGCTGTGCGGGGTAGGGGCTGCGGGAAAGGAAGGGGTAGTGGGGATAGGTAGGGTTGGGACGGGGGTTGAGGGTGTTGGTGGTTGGAGGTGGCGCGGCTGTTGTGGGCACCGGGGAGGGTGGCGATCGCGGAGGGGGGCAGCGGTGGTGGAGGGAGAAGAAGAGAGGAAGAAAGAGGGGGAAGGAGGAGGGGGTGGCGTGGTGGTGGCTTCTGGGTGGTCGGCGGTGGTGACGGTGGTTGGTGGGGGTTGGGTTTAGTGGCTGTGGAGAGAAGAGATAAAGAAGATGGGTGGGGGCGTGACGAATAGGGTTCGCGTGGCTCGAGGGGGTTTATAAATTTGAATTCACGCGATCGCGTGGAGCACGCGGTTGCGTGGCTGGGGTGTAGTAGTGGTGGACGCGATCGCGTGGGTTGCGCGATCGCATGGAATGGGAAAAAGAGGGAATGACGCGATCGCCTGAGGCATGCGATCGCGTGGCTGGAAATTGTGCTAAACGCACGATTCCAGTGTCGTATCAGCGCAACTCTCTGTCTTCTTTGGGGTGGTGTGCTATCCATGCGACGCGATCGCGTCGCTCATGCTGTCGCGTGGGATTAATGCTTGTGTATGTGACGCGATCGCGTCAGGGACGCGACCGCGTGGTTCATTTCATGCGAAACGCACAATGGCCACACGATTCCAGCCCAACTTTCTGGGCGTTAAATCTTTACGCCGATTTCCAGATCACGCGACCGCGTGATTGACGCGGACACGTGGGAGGTGTTTTATCACAACTGACACGATTGCATGAGTAATGTGGTCGCGTCCCACGCCCTTTTTTTATGCAGTATGCGAACATGCAGTATGCAGAATGCAATGATTAATATGAATGATATGCAAAACTCTAGGTTCAATATAATAAAATAAAATAAAACTTGAAGACGAATAAGACTAAATAAAAAAATGAAAAAGGGACGATCATACCACGGTGGGTTGTCTCCCACCTAGCACTTTTGGTTAAAGTCCTTAAGTTGGACATTAGTTGAGCTTCCTGTTATGGCGGCTTATGTTTAAATTCATCCAGAAATCTCCACTAATGCTTGGAATGTCAATAGCCTCCGGGGTCCCAAACTAGGCATGTGAAGCTTCTGAGCAGCTTCAAACAGATTTTCAGGCTCCCGGGGTGATGAATATCAGAATATTTTCTAGGATCCCAAACTTTGGTTCCAAATCCGCTTTCGTTTTGATCTATACTTTTCCATCCGAGCGGTTTGGAAATTAGATTCTCACCAAGATGACCAAACGTTTGTCGAGATCCATTCGATTGAACATGATACCAATCTGTGCACTTCGAGTTGAAGTGTGGAACCTTATTGAACCTTGTACACCAGCTCTGAGTGCGAACCATTTTCCTCTTATTCTTAAAGCCGCAGAGAGCTCTAAGCTGGCCATCTGTTTCGAGCAAACCATATTCAAGTGGAAAAATAAAGCTAAGAGTTAAGGATTGTACCTACTTAAAGCTTGTATTGGGTGGTAGTGGCCTCGGGATAGGTGGTTCCAGTGATTCTGTAAGTTTTACTCCCTTGTGGTCTTCAGTGAATTCCTCCACTTCCTTGCAAACCTTTTCCATTCCAGCCATGTCCTGGTCAAAGTCTTTGATATCTTCCTCATCACTCGAGTCATAATTAGGAGGTTGAGAAAAGTCGACCTCTGCATCATCTTCGTATTCACTTGGGGAAGATTCTTCTGTCTCAAAGAATTCACTTGCGGGTGCAAGTTCATCACTAGGAGGACTTGACTGGTGACTATCATCATCAAGGAAACATGCGTCTTGAGTTACTTCATCCAGTTCTTCATAAGATATCTGCATTGGAGGCTGTGCAACATCCTTTTTAGCGTTAATTGTAACATCCTTGACGGAATTCTCCACAACTTTGGATTTAGGTGGCGGTTCGGCATCTCCTAAATCTTCAACCAACTCTTCTTCTTCTGCATTGACAGCGCCCTCTACTTGTTCCAGTACGAAGTTATGCTCTCTGCTGTTCACTGGAGTCTCTAGTGTCTTCTTCGTGCTGCGTTCTTCATTAAATTCTCCACATGAAGCCATGGGACTCTGTCGAGTGTCTGAACGTCTGGAAGATAACTGATTTATTTCTTGCTCCAGTTGATGAAGGGTTGCATTGATCTGGTTTACTGATTCCTTGAAGCGAACCTGTGATTCTTGGCTTGATGGATATGGACATGGTGCATAAGGGAGTGGTGGTTCTTGGGAGTAATTGGATTGGCGTTGGGGTGGATAAGGATCATGTGGTAGTGAATGGTGAAAAGAAGCTTGTGAGTGTGGTGGTTCGAAGTTACGTCGAGAGGATAGTCTCTGAGCACAGGGTGGGGCTTATTGGTAGTTACAAGGTTGTCCACCATATCTTTCAGCTGGGTATGCATTGTAGAATGGTCGTTGTCCATGATATCTTGGAGGGTGTTGTTGCCTAAAGGGTTGATTAGATCCTCTTGGCTCCATCCATTCTTGATTGGTCTGACCTTGATGCATATTCCTGCTGTGGTTTCTATTTCCTTCAACAAAGTTAGAACCAAACTCAAAGAGAGAGGGGTGAGAATTCATAGTAGTTATCAGAAATAAGGGGGAAAAAGGAGAAACAAATAAACAAGTAAAAGAAAAATATTTTTTTTTGAAAAATATTTACAATAACCAATAATAAGGCACACGTTTTCAATTCCCCGGCAAGGGCGCCATTATGACGTTAGGATTTTTGCTAGTAAAGAATTTTCTAAAAATAGTTGCATTGTAGATATAGTTTCTAAACCAACAAAAATCCCTTCGTGCAAACGTTTTGGTTGTCACAAGTAACAAACCCCTTTAAAATTGATAACCGAGTATTTAAACCTCGGGTCGTCTTCTCAAGGAACTGCAGGGAAGTATGTTCTTATTATTGGTTATGGAGATTGTAAATTAGGGTTGAGAATGAAGAATTAATATGGCAAGTAATTTAAATGGCAATTAAAATAAATAAATATTGTAAAGCAAACCCTTTGGCAAGGTACAAGAAATTGGAAGTCCAGACTTAGTTATTCTTATCAATAATAATGAAAGTTGAATCTTAATTCCACTTAGTTAACCTTTGCTAAAGCAAAGGAAAGTCAAAGGACTAATTAATTTGACCTTCGAATCCTATTTATTTCCTAAGAAAAGGTTGGGATTATTGAAGTTCAGTTCAATTAGCAAAGATAACAGTTATTAATTATGTTGAGCTAAGATAACTCCTGAGTTACTGATTTCTTAACCAAGACCAAAAGGAAAAGGAATTAAATCCACTAGAATAAAAAATGTCTTCAGATTGGGAATAATCAATAACATAAATAAAAGAAAGCAATATTAACTGGAATACCTCAAATAACATTAATTCGAAAGAGTAATCTGTAACATAAAAGAATTCATAAACTGATTTGAAAAGCAAGTAATGAAAAAGGAATATTGAACTTGATAAGAAGATGAGATAAATTCCTAATTTCTAAAAATCCAAATTCTAAATCCTAAGAGAGAGGAGAGAGCCTCTCTCTCTCAAAACTAAATCATGGAAAGTAACTAAAAATTCGAGATTCCCTGAATGGATGCATTCCCACACTTCATAACCTCTGGTCTATGCCTTCTGGACTTGGATTTGGGCCAAAAACGGCTTCAGCGCTATGAGCATTTTCTGCAATTTCTTGTGCGTGGCCTCTGTCACGCGTCCGCGTGGGTCACGCGGTCGCGTCAATTGGAGTCTTCCTTGTCGCGCGGTCGCGTCAGTCATGCGGCCGCGTCATAGGTGTTCTTCTTTAGACGCGCGTTCGCGTCAGTCATGCGGCCGTATCACTGCTTCTTCGCGCTTGGCATGCGGCCGCGTCGTCCATGCGGTCGCGTCGCTGCCAGTTTCTTCACAAACTCCATTTTATGCTTTCCTTCCATTTTTGTATGTTTCCTTTTCCATCCTTTAAGTCATTCCTGCCTTAGAAGATCTGAAACTACTCAACACACTAATCATGGCATCGAATGAAAATAAAGGTAATTAAAATAATTAATTTTAAAGCATAGAAAACATGTTTTTCACACTACAAGAAAAAAGGCCTATGGCCACGTTTTTTTTTGCTACGCTTTAAAAGCGTGGTCAGAAGTGGTCAATGGCCACGCTTTTATGAGGGTGGCGATTGAATAGAGATTTGGCTACGTTTTTTTTTCTACACTTCAAAAGCGTGGCGAAAAGAGTCTATGGCCTCGCTTTTATGAGGGTGACAATTGATTAGAGATTTGGCTACGCTTTTTGTTTCCATGCTTAAAAAGCGTAGCCATAGAGAGCAACAGGCACGCTTTTAAAGCATGCCAATAAAATTGTGTTACTGTGACATTTTTAAAGCGTACCAAAAAGGGTATGTAAACCTATTGATAGCAAAAACACTTCACTTGTAAAACTAAATCTAAACGCTTAAACTTAACGCTTTTCATCACTCTAACACACACTACTTCAGCCAGAGGGTCTTCATTGCATACCTCCAACCCTAACCCCATGGCCCTCCAAGTCTCTAACCCCATCGCGCCTCCAACCCGAACGCCAGAGATTCATCGCGCTTCCGTCGAGCTTGGCTACCGTCATCTTCGTCTTCCTCATCTCCTCCTCGTGACCCAGACCCAGAAAGCCCTAGCCCTCCATCTCTTCTCTCTTCTTCAAGCTGTGTCGCAGCCGCCGTCCTAGTGCCGCCGTTCCATCGCCACTTCGAACCCTAAGCACCAGCCCGGGTTCTTCTCCTCCTCTGCTCTCTCACTCTTCCTCCGATTACACAACACACCAACCTAGATCTATTCTTATCTTCTCGATTCTCAGATCCAAGGTTTGCATCTATTCTTATCTCACTCTTCTAATGCTTTTAATTTTTAATTTTTTAATGGATTATATACGTCACATATGTTGGGCAGCAACAACACTTTGATATGATATTCAAGGTATGTCACAGTTAATGATGCTCATGGTATCTTGTAGTTACCTGAACTTATTGTTATTACCAGAACCCTTTCGACTTGTTTTTGCTGGCAGCATTTCGCTGTTCCTTAATTGGTTGTAAAGTAAAAGAGACTTCCAGTTTTTGCAGTTATTTGATTGGTTTATTAATTGGTACGGAATTCTTCCTCTTTTATTGGATTTTATTGTGTTAATTGAATTTATCGCGTTCAAATTAGTGACTTCATGGTTTTGAATTTTTAATAATTATTATTGTTACTATTACTATTTAGTGCTTTAATATAGTAATTGAACAGTGACCATGCTTCTTTCTTATGTTTAGTGCTTTAATTACTTGCTTTTTTACTAGATCTTGATGGCTTAGGGAAGATATGATATGAGGAATTACATGCCCAAAGTTGGTTCCCTTGGTCTTGACATGATGTTCAGAACATGTACTGTACAGGTGAGATGTGTGACGATCATTGAGCTGATTTATCCTTGAGCAATGCTGATTTGAAGATGGTGAAATGAATATCTTCTAAAAGAAAATTAATCAGTTCAATTCATGACAAGTAAAGCTCTTGTATTGTTAGTAATAATTTTGAACTTTTGAACTTCTTTTTTATTTCTCTATTTAGTTGGTATCTGTTGCTTTTGCAGTGGTTTTAAAGCATTTTCTAGTTATGCTACTGTTTTTACCATTATTCTTTTCAGGTCAGGCTGAAGAGGTATTTGGAGATGAGAGGTGCTTGGAGGGCCATGGAGAAGGTTATGTGCCTTACCAGCACTTTGGGTGAGTGGCATTAAATATACTACTCCAATTATCTATACAAAACTATTTTAAGCATTAGCTTAGACAAGCAGGAATCATGTTTTTAATATATTGCCATAAAGCTTTTTAACGTGTTTATTTAGATATTCAAGCCTTTTCTGTTTATCAAAGGGTTTGGAAAATATATTTTAAGCATTAACTTTTAATTTGAGCATTCTTACTCCAACCAATAAAAGTAGCACATTGCCAGAACATATTAGCTTTTTTATTATTGTAAACCCTTTATAATGAACCATCAAAAAGTTCTCTAAGGTTAAGGGGTCAATCGATTCTCACCAAACATCCAAAATTTATTTGCAGTTTTAATTCTCTCATCTGAATTTACGTTGTAGTTTTCAGGCTAAAGGAATGAATTACTTGCATACAAGCAATCCTCCCATTGTCCATTGAGATTTGAGGTCTCCAAATCTTCTTGTTGACAAGCATTGGGTTGTTAAGGTATTCATAGTTTCATACTTGATTCCTTGTTTTGAATTTGTTTGACAGCTTAAACTATAGGAGAGGCAAAGAGAGAAATAAAATTAGAAGAGTGAAATTGTGCAACTAGACTTGATTGTTAGAACTTAGAAGTTGGTCATTCTGTAATTAGGCTCAACTGTAGGATTTTTAACTCCCACTGTAGTTACTTGAAATCATTCAAAAAGTAACATTTGATTAGATGAAAGTGTAAAATTCTTTATATTTACATTGTATGACAACTTATATATATAATGTAGTATAAAATAATAGTAGCAGGAAAAGTCAGACAAAATATGAATAAAAGTTGTTTCTTAATGAAATATTAATAATTATATTATATGTTAAATCATTTCCACATGCAATTGATAACGATAAAAGTGAGTTAATGCAAAATTATCCAATGTCGGTCTCCCATATCAAGATGGATATCATATAAAATGTAACTAATAACTAATCTTTGTGGATTTATAATGAAGTATTCCCAGGAAATTTGCCTATAAGATAAGCTCGACAAGTGTCTAAACAATTTCAAATGAGTGCCATTAGATTCGTTGGTGTTCCACATTAAATAAAGTTCACCGTTTTGATATTGATACCTGAAATTTGTCTTGATACCATTAGCATGTTTCAAGGCCCTCATATTTCTCTACTTTGCAACAAAACGAATCTCAAGGTGTGTGTGGGATTTTAGGTGGAGTTATTAATAAATAAAACCCATTCAAGTGATGAAAAATTGTTGTACACTGATTATTTTTAACTTTCTTCCCTATTAAGAGTTGAAAATCATTAGAGAAGGGGCACAAAATGAAAATCAATAATGTAATGGTAGTTTTTTGCACAGTTATATACATTGTTTTAAGATATGGTAGTTTTTTCTCTGAAACTTATTTGTAAATTATTGTCATTGTTATCATCAGGTGGATATGACAAAGAATAAAAGGCCGCGAGAGCTTATGATTTGGCAGCTTTAAAGTATTGGGGTCCCACTGCTACCAGCAACTTCCCTGTAAAGGTCACTTCCTTGTGTATTATGCTTTTGATCCTTTCTTAGTTGCTTTGTGTGCATGAAATGATCCTACGTTTATAGCTGAAAGGAACCTTGCTTGTTGAGATGGGACTAAAGATTTAGCTATTCTATTAAAGTAATAATGTTTAATTCATATTCATTTATCTAAGTACGTACGAGCATATACATATGCATCGCATGCTCAATCTTTTTGCTAAAGTGGATCTAGGTAATTGGTTGTCAAAGGAATATGCTTTACTTGCATTGGTATGTAAAATGTTGAGACTAAGGTGCCAAGAAAAGTGCATTTAGGATTTTCTAGTCAATTTGTGAATATAAAACAAAAGTAATAAAAAATAAAAAGAAAGCAGAGGAGTCTTGGCCAAGGGACTAATTATATATACAAAAATATATAGTAATATTTTATGCACGTCAGTTCTATGCATGAGTGCAAATAATATATCTTCAATAATACATGTATAATCTTTTCTCGTATACTTTGGTCCTATATCTTATGCTTGTTTCCAATTAATCTTACAGGCATCACCAAGGTAGGTGGCAAGCAAGAATTGGCCGCATTGCTAGAAACAAAGATCTTTACTTGGGAACATTCAGTAAGTATTTCACCTTCATTTTCCATTGTGTTCCCGTGTTAACAAAGATGATTATTCAAATTGCTGAGTTTCATATACTATATGCTGATCTTATGTTATCACTTGATCCTTTTCTTATTCATGGTTGACAGCAACTGAAGAAGAAGCTGCTTAGGCATATAATATAGCAGCTATAAAGTTCCAAGGTGGAAATGCAGTAACCAACTTTGAGATGAGCAGGTACGATGTTGATGCCATAATGAAAGAGCTATCTTCCTCTTGGCGGCGCGACAAAACGCTTGAAACTCTCCCTAGAATCAGAACAGAATTTTTTGAAATCAGAGTTTTGAACTCAAGTTTTATTTTGTATTTGAATATTAGTTTTTTGATGTATAAAATAATTATAGAAAAATTATGTCACTAATTACTGTTTGATTTGTCTTGTAATAAAAATTGCACACTATATTTATAAGTTTGGTAAAAAAAAGAGACTGAAAATTTATATTATACAACGATGAAGGTAAAGTCAGGAATATTTTTCTTTTTTTTGAATTTGATAAGGCTATTGCCACGCTTTTAAAGCGTGGCCGTATCTCTTGCTATTGTGTTATTGTCACGCTTTAAAAGCGTAGCCATATCTCTCGCGATTTTGCCACACTTTAAAAGCGTAGCTATATCTCTAGCTATTGAAACCCTTTAAAAGCGTAGCCATATCTCTCGCTGTTGTCACGCTTTAAAAGCGTAGCTGTATCTAGCTACTGGCACGCTTTAAAAGCGTAGTCATATCTTCTCACATACGGCCACGCTTAAAAGCGTGTCAATAGATAAAAGCGTGGCGACAAAAAAGCGTGGCCATAAGTCACCAAAAGCGTGGCGATAGAGCAACAGGCACGCTAGTAGTTGTGACCCTTTCAAAAGCGTGCCGGTTGCTCAAAAAGCGTGGCGAAAAGCTATCGCTACGCTTTTTTTCACTTTTTGCCACGCTTTAAAAGCGTAGCAGAATCCTGGTTTTCTTGTAGTGTCACATACATCACATAATAAGGAAGGGAAAATAAAACCATGCAATTAATATGAATAAGTGGGTGAAGGAGTGAATAAATCACTCAAACTAAGCACATAATATATCACAAAATATGGGTTTATCAGTGTTCAACGCCAATCTGCAGCATGTTTCTGGCATTGAACGCCAGCTCCATGCTTGTTTCTGGCATTTAACGCCAGCTCTCCTCAGGGTGTAATCCTGGCGTTTAAATGCCAGACTGCTGCTTGTTTCTGGCATTCAACGCCAGATTCATGCTCTGTTCTGGCGTTGAACGCCAGCCAGATGCTCCTTAATGGCGTTTAAACGCCAGTAAGCTCTTCCTCCAAGGTGTGCTGTTTTCTTTGCTATTTTTGATTCTGTTTTTAATTTTAGTATTTGTTTTGTGACTCTACATGATCATGAACCTAATAAAATATAAAAGAATAATAAAAATATAGATAAATAAAAATTGGTTTGCCTCCCAATAAGTGCTTCTTTAATGTCAATAGCTTGACAGTGAGCTCTCATAGAGCTTCACAGGTGATCAGGTCAATTCTCAACACCAAACTTAGAGTTTGGTACACCAAACTTAGAGTTTGGGTGTGGCCTCCCAACACCAAACTTAGACTTTGATTGTGGGGGCTCTGTTTGACTCTGTATTGAGAGAAGCTTATCGTGCCTCTTTTCCATGTTTACAGAAGGATACCCTTGGGCCTTAAACACAAGGTAGTCCCCATTCAATTGAAGGACTAATTCCCATCTGTTAACATCAATCACAGCTCCTGCTGTGGCTAGGAAGGGTCTTCTAAGGATGATATATTCATCCTCCTCCTTCCTAGTGTCTAAGATTATGAAATCAGCAAGGATGTAAAGGCCTTTAACCTTTACTAACACGTCCTCTACCAATCTATAAGCTTGTCTTACTGACTTGTCTGCCATCTATAATAAGAATGTGGCAGCCTGTACCTCAAAGATCCCAAGTTTTTCCATTACAGAGAGTGGCATAAGATTTATACCTGACCCCAGGTCACACAGAGCCTTCTCAAAGGTCATGGTGCCCATGGTACAGGGTATTAAGAATTTACCAGGATCTTGTTTCTTTTGAGGTAGAATTTGCTGAACCCATGTATCTAGTTCACTAATGAGTAAGGGATGTGCATCTTCCCAAGTCTCATTACCAAACAACTTGGCATTCAGCTTCATAATAGCTCTTAGATATTGAGCAACTTGCTCTCCAGTTACACCTTCATCCTCTTCAGAGGAAGAATAGTTCTCAGAGCTCATGAATGGCAGAAGGAGGTTTAATGGAATCTCTATGGTCTCTATATGAGACTCAGATTCCTTTAGGTCCTCAATAGGGAACTCCTTCTTGTCTGGGAGACGTCCCATGAGGTCTTCCTCCTTGGATTCGGCCATATTGACAATATCAATGGCCTTGCACTCTCTTTTTGGATTCTCTTCAGTATTGCTTGGGAGAGTACTGGAAGGAGTTTCAATGATTTTCTTACTCAGCTGGCCCACTTGTGCCTCCAAATTTCTAATGGAGAACCTTATTTCACTCGTGAAACTTAAAGTGACCTTTGACAGATCAGAGACTATGTTTGCTAAGCTAGAAGGGTTCTGCTCAGAATTCTCTGTCTGTTGCTGAGAAGATGATGGAAAAGGCTTAGTATTGCTAAGCTTGTTTCTTCCACTATTATTAAAGCCTTGTTGGGGCTTTTGTTGATCCTTCCATGACAAATTTGGATGATTTCTCCATGAGGAATTATAGATGTTTCTATAGGGTTCACCCATGTAATTCACCTCTGCTATTGTAGGGTTCTCAGGATCATAAGTTTCTTCTTCAGAAGATGCCTCTTTAGTACTGTTGGATGCATTTTGCCATCCATTCAGACTTTGAGAAATCATGTTGACTTGCTGAGTCAACATTTTGTTCTGAGCCAATATGGCATTCAGAGCATCAATTTCAAGAACTCCCTTCCTCTGAGGCATCCCATTATTCATAGCATTCCTCTCAGAAGTGTACATGAATTGGTTATTTGCAACCATGTCAATAAGTTCTTGAGCTTCTGCAGGCGTTTTCTTTAGGTGAATGGATTCACCTGCAAAATAGTCCAGTGACATCTTAGAGAACTCAGATAGATCATAATATAATATATCCAAAATGGTCCTCTCTGAAAGCATGTCAGAAGGACACCTTTTGGTCATCTGCTTGTATCTTTCCCAAGCTTCATAGAGGGATTCGCCATCTTTCTATTTGAAGGTCTGAACATCCACACCAAGCTTGCTCAACTTTTGAGGAGGAAAGAACTTTGCCAAGAAGTCCGTGACCAGCTTATCCCAAGAGTCCAGGCTATCTTTAGGTTATGAGTCCAACCGTGTTCTAGCCTTGTCTCTTACAGCAAAAGGGAAAAGCATGAGCCTGTAGACTTCAGGATCTACTCCATTAGTCTTAACAGTCTCACAGATCTGCAAGAACTCAGTTAAAAACTGATAGGGATCTTCTGATGGAAGTCCATGAAACTTGCAGTTCTGTTGCATTAGAGCAACTAGTTGAGGTTTCATCTCAAAATTGTTTGCTCCAATGGCAGGGATAGAGATGCTTCTTCCATCAAATTTGGAAGTAGGTGTAGTATAGTCACCAAGCATCCTCCTTGCGCCTCTACCATTGTTATTGGTTTCGGCCAAGTCTCTCTCTTTTTCGAAATTCTCTGTAAGGTTTTCTCTGGATTGTTGTGCTTTAGCTTCTCTTAGCTTCTTCTTCAGAGTCCTTTCAGCTTCCGAATCTGCTTCAACAAGAATGTTCTTGTCCCTGCTCCTGCTCATATGAAAAAAAAGAGAACAGAAAAAGAAGAGGAATCCTCTATGTCACAGTATAGAGATTCCTTTATGTTAGTAGAAGAAGAAAAGAATAAAGGAAGGGAAAGGTAAGAATCCAAACAAAAGGGGGAGGAGTAGGTTCGAATTCTTGAGATGAAGAGAAGTGTTAGTAAATAAATAATTGAATAGAAGAAGAAGAGAGAGAGAAGTTTTCGAAAATTAATTTTGAAAAAGGGTTAGTGATTTTCGAAAATTAAGAGAAGAAATAAGATTAAAATTAAAATTTGAAACAATTAATTAATTAAAAGACTTTTGAAAAAGGATGAGGAATTTTCGAAAATTAGAGAAAGAAAAGTTGTTAGGTGGTTTTGAAAAAAATATGAAACAAACAAAAAGTCAATTAGTTAGTTGAAAAAGATTTGAAAATCAATTTTGAAAAGATAGGGAGTTAGAAAAGATTTTGAAATCAAACTTTTGAAAAAGATATTATTTGAAAAGATATAATTAAAAAGATATAGTTGAAAAAAGATTTGATTTTTAAAATTTAAAATTGATTACTTGATTAACAAGAAACTAAAAGATATGATTCTAGAATTTAAAGATTGAACCTTTCTTAACAAGAAAGTAACAAACTTCAACTTTTTGAATCAATCTCATTAATTGTTAGCAAAGTTTTCGAAAATTTGAAATGAAGATAAGAAAAAGATTTTGAAAAAACAATTTTAAAATTTTTGAAAATTAATAAGAAAAATAAAAAAAATTTGATTTTTGAAAAAAGATTTTGAAAAGATAAGATTTTTAAAATTGAAAATTTGACTTGACTTATAAGAAATAGCTAAATTTTAAAATTTTTTTACTAAGTCAACTCAAATTTTCAAAAATTATGAGTAAAACAAGAAAAAGATATTTTTTTATTTTTGAATTTTTAATGATGAGAGAGAAAAACACAAATATGACCCAAAACATGAAAATTTTGGATCAAAACCAATGGTGCATGCAAGAACACTATGAATGTCAAGATGAACACCAAGAACACTTTGAAGATCAAGATGAACATCAAGACTTATTTTTTTTTAGAAAAATTTTCAAGAAAAGAAAAACATGCAAGACACCAAACTTAGAAATTTTTCATATTCAGACACTAAGAATTCAAGAATGCATATGAAAAACAAGAAAAGACACAAAACAAGAAGACTTGCCAAGAACAACTTGAAGATCATGAAGAACACATGCATGAATTTTTGAAAAATGCATAATAATTTAAAAAAAAACATGCAATTGACACCAAACTTAAAATTTGACACTAGACTCAAACAAGAAACACAAAAATATTTTTGGCTTTTACGATTTTCTAAAAAATTTTTATTTTTCGAAAATTATATTTTTGAAAAACGAAAATAAAGAAAAAATTTTTTTGAAAGATTTTTGAAAAATCTTTTGAAAACAAAATTACCTAATATGAGAAACAAGATGAACCGTCAGTTGTCCAAACTCGAACAATCCCCGGCAACGGCGCCAAAAACTTGGTGCACGAAATTGTGATCATCAACAATTACACCAAAAACTTGGTAGTGCTCTCAAACGTGAATCACACTTTGTCACAACTTCGCACAACTAACCAGCAAGTGCACTGGGTCGTCCAAGTAATACCTTACGTGAGTAAGGGTCGATCCCACAGAGATTGTTGGTATGAAGCAAGCTATAGTCATCTTGTAAATCTCAGTTAGGCGGATTCAAATGGTTATAATGGTTTTCGAATATAATGATAAATAAATAGAAAATAAAGATAGAGATACTTACGTAATTCATTGGTAGGGGTTTCAGATGAGTGTATGGAGATGTTGTGTTCCTTCTGAATCTATGCTTTCCTGCTGCTTTCATCCAATCCTTCTTACTCCTTTCCATGGCAAGCTGTATGTAGGGCATCACTGTTGTCAATGGCTACATCCCATCCTCTCAGTAAAAATGGTCCAAATGCTCTGTCACAGCATGGCTAATCATCTGTCAGTTCTCGATCATGTCAGAATAGAATCCATTGATTCTTTTGCGTCTGTCACCACGCCCAACAATCACGAGTTTGAAGCTCGTCACAGTCATTCAATCCCTGAATCCTACTCGGAATACCACAGGCAAGGTTTAGACTTTCTGGATTCTCAAGAATGGCCGCCAATAATTCTAGCTTATACCATGGAGACTCTAATTAAGGAATCCAAGAGATACACGCTCGTTCTAAGGTAGAACGGAAGTGGTTGTCAATCACGCATTCATAGGTGAGAATGATGATAAGTGTCACGGATCATCACATTCATCATATTGAAGTGCAGCAAATATCTTAGAATAAGAATAAGCATGAATTGAATAAAAGACAGTAGTAATTGCATTAATTCTTGAGGTACAGCAGAGCTCTACACCTTAATCTATGGTGTGTAGAAACTCCACCGTTGAAAATACATAAGTGATCAAGGTCCAGGCATGACCGAATGGCCAGCACCCAAAGTCTAAGAACTAAACGTTCAAATATGGATGCCAAGATAAAGACAAAACCAAGATGTCTAATACAATAGTAAAAAGGAACACAAGTTGAATGCGAAGCTGTAACGTGTTTTTGGCGTTTAACTCTGGTTCGTGACGTGTTTCTAGCGTTTGACTCCAGAATGCAGCATGGAACTGGCGTTGAACGCCAGTTTACGTCGTCTAATCTCGAACAAAGTATGGACTATCATATATTGCTCGAAAGCTCTAGATGTCTAATTTCCAATACTGTTAAGAGCACGCCATTTGGAGTTCTATAGCTCCAGAAAATTCATTTCGAGTGCAGGGGGGTCAGAATCCAACAGCATCAGCAGTCTTTTGTCAGCCTCCTATCAGACTTTTGCTCAGGTCCCTCAATTTCAGCCAGAAAATACTTGAAATCACAGAAAAACACACAAACTCATAGTAAAGTCTAGAAATATGAATTTTGCATAAAAACTAGTGAAAAAATCCCTAAAAGTAGCTAGATCCTACTAAAAACTACCTAAAAACAATGCCAAAAAGCGTATAAATTATCCGCTCATCAATACTCCTTTAAATACATACTTGTGGCAGTAGAGTATGTCTCAAAGTGGGTAGAAGCCATAGCAACAACCACATGTGATGCACAAATTGTCCTTCAATTCCTTAAGAAGCACAATTTTTACTAGATATGGAGTGCCTAAGGGTCTTGTCAGTGATGGTGGTAGCCATTTTTGTAACAAACAAATGGAGAAACTACTTCACAAATATAGGGTAATGCATAAAGTAGCCACACCATATCACCCACAGACCAATGACCAAGCAGAGCTTGCAAATAAGGAGTTGAAGAAGATTTTAGAGAAAACAGTTAGGAACATAAGAAAGGATTAGGCCAGAAAATTAGAAGATGCTCTCTGGGACATACAGGACAGCCTTTAAAACTCCTATTGGAAAGTCCCCTTTTTAGTTATTATATGGCAAGTCATGTCACCTCCCTGTAGAGCTTGAGCATAAAGCCTTCTGGGCCACTAAACTCCTTAACCTTGACTCTCAAGCAACAGGAGTAAAAAGGCTACTGCAACTAAATGAGTTGGATGAGTTTAGACTGGAAGCCTATGAAAATGCTAAGATATACAAGGAAAAGGTTAAGAGATGGCATGACAAAAGGATCTCAAAGAAGGAGTTCGAACCAGGACAACAAGTGCTCTTGTATAATTCCAGGCTCAAAGTTTTCCCTGGCAAACTCAAGTCCAAACGGACTGGTCCATACTTGGTGACAAAGGTTCTTCCTTATGGAAGCCTTGAACTTCTGGATGAAGCAACAAAGGACAATTTCACAGCAAACAGTCATAGGGCAAAGCATTACTTGGGAGGAAATGGGACAAAAAAGAAAGCATTCATGAGCTAGGATGAACGAGGATGAAGAACATCAAGCTAATGACGATAAAGAAGCGCTTGTTGGGAGGTAACCCAAACTGAGGTAGTTCTTTTCATAGCTTTTTCAATAAAAAGTGGAGTAGATTTTTCTGTATTGAAAGGAGCTAAGTTTGGTGTTGCACACCAAAACAACTTAAGAGTGAATGTATGACTCTAAGTTTGGTGTTCCACGAAAAGTCCCCATAAGAACTCATTACACTCTTCTGCACGATCTATCACTAGCTCCAAACAATAAAAAAAACTACTCAACACCTATTTAATTTCTAGCATCTGATTTATTTCCTATAAAAGCACAAAGTTTCATGTAACTGATGCATCATAGACAGTAGCAACGGACTAAGTTTGATGTTCCCTCACCAAAGTAAGTTCAAGGACATACAATAATTCATGCATGCTAACCATCTGCCTAAGTGCTTGGAAAACAAGCAACTTCCAATAATTGTGCAGAAAAGACATTCAGGCTCTTTAATGAATTATACAACATCACCAAGAGAAATGCAAAAAGTAATAGATGATGATGACAAAAGGAAAACTGGAAGACACTCCTAAGAGGTTGTATTGTCACAAAAATTCACTCTGCTTTGAATTGTTCTAAATGAGAAGCTGTTGTTTACCTTGATACTTAGCTTAATTAGTGCAAATTTTGATATCTGCTAATTGTGCTAGTTTAAAAGCTTGTTTTCATCTTCATCTGCTTGAATACATGTCTTGTACCCCTTCTGCATCAATAAGAAAAAATGATTGAAACAGAGAGTAACTGTCCAATATGGTAGGAATGAAAATAAAGTTCAGTGGTGGTGAATGTTTGAATGTTTAAGTAAGCTCACTAACAAAAGGACAGAGCTTAGAATGTTCCCCTATAGCATGAACTAGGCTGCTGTCTGTGAAATCTTAATCAATAAAGACCCTTGGATAAGAAGGAAAGGAAGAAAAAACCAAGAGTTGGCAATCGAAAATAAATAATAAGGCTAGACACCAATAGCTTAAATCTTAGGATATATGTCTGTGGTGCTATTGTATTAGGATCTGCTTGGATTATTAGGTTCTGATGAGTATTTCAAAACTTAGTAACTTGGATTAACTAGTCCGGGATTACCAATCGAAAATTCACTATCAAGAGCAACCTAATTACAAAGAATTTAGAGACCGAAAGAGGCGTTGGGCATCAATGTCTTAGGAAGGATTGCGAGCCAAGTGTCTGTGGTGAATATGTGTTGACTGAGAAACAAGCTAAAAAGCTGCTGCAACACATGACACTTAGCAGTGAATAAAAGTATAAGCTTCTCAGCAGAAAAACAAAAGAAAAATCAAACACCAAGGATGAATGAATAAAAAGGTTCACAGCAGCAGCTTTAGTTATCTTTCAAGCGGACATTAAAATCCTGAAATCTAATAAAGGTAGAGCTTCAATTACATCTGCATAAAATCCCATGAACCAGATTCAGTTACTTGCTAATAAGGACATGCATACTTTTCTGCTTTCATTCATTTCTTCTCATGTTTTAGTGCTTGCTTGGGGACAAGCAAGGTTTAAGTTTGGTGTTGTGATGACAAGCCATCTTATGCTAGTCTTACTAGCATTTTTCCTTGCTTTTGTTAAGTTTTATGCACCTTTGATGAGCGGATAATTTATACGCTTTTTGGCATTGTTTTTAGGTAGTTTTTAGCAAGTTCAAGCTACTTTTAGGGATGTTTTCATTAGTTTTTATGTTAAATTCACATTTCTGGACTTTACTATGAGTTTGTGTGTTTTTCTGTGATTTCAGGTAAATTCTGACTGAAATTGAGGGATTTGAGCAAAACTCTGAAAAAGGCTGACAAAAGGACTGCTGATGCTGTTGGAATCTGACCTCCCTGCACTCGAAATGGATTTTCTGGAGCTACAGAACTCCAATTGGCGCGCTCTCAACGGCGTTGGAAAGTAGACATCCAGAGCTTTCCAGCAATATATAATAGTCCATACTTTATTCGAAAAATGACGACGTAACTTGGCGTTGAACTCCAAGTTCATGCTGCTGTCTGGAGTTAAACGCCAGAAAAACGTCACGATCCGGAGTTGAACGCCCAAAACACGTCATAACTCAAAGTTCAACTCCAAGAGAAGCCTTAGCTCGTGTATTGATCAAGCTCAGCCCAAGCATACACCAAGTGGGCCCCGGAAGTGGATTTATGCATCAATTACTTACTCATGTAAACCCTAGGAGCTAGTTTATTATAAATAGGATGATTTACTAATGTATTAGTAATCTTTGGTCTCAGTTTTGTTTTATTCTTCATCCTAAGAGGCTATTGATCACGTTTAGGGGGCTGGCCATTCGGCCATGCCTGAACCTCTTTCACTTATGTATTTTCAACGGTGGAGTTTCTGCACACCATAGATTAAGGGTGTGGAGCTCTGCTGTACCTCAAGTATTAATGAAGTTCTATTTTCTTTTATTCAAATCTCTCTTATTCTATTCCAAGATATTCATTCGTACCCAAGAACATGATGAATGTGATGAGTTAGATAACCCTCATTATCATTCTCACTTATGAACGCGCGTGATTGACAACCACTTCCGTTCTACATGCAACAGAGCTTGAATGTGTATCTCTTAGATTCCCCAACAGAATCTTCGTGGTATAAGCTAGATAGATGGCGGCATTTATGAGGATCCAGAAAGTCTCACCTTGTCTGTGGTATTCCGAGTAGGATCCTGGGAATCCGGAAAGTCTCACCTTGTCTGTGGTATTCCGAGTAGGATTCCGGTAATGAATGACTGTGACGTGCTTCAAACTTGCAACCTGCTGGGCGTTAGTGACAGACGCAAAAGAATCAAGGGATTCTATTCCAGTAGGAGCGGGAACCAACCGGTGATTAGCCGTACTGTGACAGAGTGCGTGAGCATTAGTTTTCACTGCGAGGATGGGATGTAGCCATCAACCATGGGTGATGCCTCCAGATGATTAGCTGTGCGAGTGACAGCCGCATAGGATATTTTCCCGAGAGGATTGAAAGTAGCCACCGCTGATGGTGAACCCCTATACAAAGCTTGCCATGGAAAGGAGTAAGAAGGATTGAGTAGAAGCAGTGGGAAAGCAGGCGTCCCTGAGCCATACAACATCTTCATATACTTAACTGAAATTCCTATGCCAATGAATCTACATAAGTATTCTATCCCTTTTATTATTTCTTTTTATTAATTTTCGAAAACCCATAATCCAATTTTAATCTGCCTAACTGAGATTTACAAGGTGACCATAGCTTGCTTCATACCAACAATCTCTGTGGATTCGACCCTTACTCACGTAAGGTATTACTTGGACGACCCAGTACACTTGCTGGCTAGTTAAACGGAGTTGTGAAAATAAACAGTGCCCTAAGAGTAAACTCATCAAAGTATAAAGAACATGTGATCACAATTTCGTCCACCAAGTTTTTGGCGCCGTTGCCGGGGATTGTTCGAGTATGGACAACTGACGGTTCATCTTGTTGCTCAGATTAGGTAATTTTCTTTTCAAAAATCTTTTTCAAAAATTTTTCTTTTATTTTTCGTTTTTATAAATTTTATTTTCGGAAAAAAAAATTTATTAAAAAAAAAAAATTTAGAAAATCATAAAAATCAAAAATATTTTGTGTTTCTTGTTTGAGTCTTGTGTTAATTTTTAAGTTTGGTGTCAATTGCATGCTTTTAAAATTTTTCTTGCATTTTTTTCGAAAATCCCATACATTCATAGTGTTCTTCATGATCTTCAAGTTGTTCTTGATAAGTCCTCTTGTTTGATCTTGATGATTTTTTGTTTTGTGTTGTTTCTTGTTTTTCATGTGCATTTTTGCATTCATATTTTCCATGCATTAAAGATTTCTAAGTTTGGTGTCTTGCATGTTTTCTTTGCATCAAAAATTTTTCAAAATTGTGTTCTTGATGTTCATCATGATCTTCAAAGTGTTCTTGGTGTTCATCTTGACATTCATAGCATTCTTGCATGCATTCATTGTTTTGATCTAAAAATTTCATGCATTGAGCATTCTTGTTGTTTTTCTCTCTCATAATTAAAAATTCAAAAAATCAAAAAATATCTTTTCCTTATTTCCCTCCAAATTTTCGAAATTTTGGGTTGACTTGGTAAAAAATTTTTAAAATTAGTTGTTTCTTACAAGTCAAGTCAAAATTTCAATTTTAAAAATCTTATCTTTTCAAAATCTTTTTCAAAAATCATATCTTTTTCATTTTTTTTTATAATTTTCGAAAAATTTCAAAAATCTTTTTCAAAATATTTTCAAAATCTTTTTCTTATCTTTTATATCTAATTTTCGAAAATTCACTAATAATTAATGTGATTGGTTCAAAAATTTGAAGTTTGTTACTTTCTTGTTAAGAAAGGTTCAATCTTTAAGTTCTAGAATCTTATCTTGTAGTTTCTTGTTAGTGAAGTAAATAATTTCAAAATTTTTGAATTAAATCTTTTTTATCTTTTATTTGATCTTTTTCAAAAATTTTATCTTTTTCAAAATTTGATTTCAAAATATCTTATCTAACTTATTATCTTCTTATCTTTTTCAAATTTGATTTCAAATCTTTTTCAATCAACTAACTAACTTCTTGTTTGTTTCTTATCTTTTTCAAAACCACCTAACTACTTTTCTCTCTCTATTTTCGAAAATATCTCTCTCTTTTTCAAAAATTCTTTTTAATTAATTAATTGTTTCATGTTTTAATTACATTTATCTTTAATTTTCGAAAATTACTACCTCTTTTTCAAAATTATTTTCGAATTCTCCCTTCTCTTTTCTTCTTCTATTTAATTATTTAATTACTAACACTTCTCTTCACCTCTCCTCATCCAAAAATCCGAATCCATTCTTCATTCTTCTACCCCTTTCTTTTTCTACTAACATAAAGGAATCTCTATACTGTGACATAGAGGATTCCTCTTCTTTTCTTGTTTTCTTCTCTTTCATATGAGCAGGAACAAGGATAAAGGCACTCTTGTTGAAATTGATCCAGAACCTGAAAGAACTCTGAAGAGAAAATTAAGAGAAGCTAAATTGCAACAATCCAGAAGAAACCTTCTAGAAATTTTCGAACAAGAGAAAGAGATGGCAGACGGAAATAATAATAATAATGAAAGGAGAATGCTTGGTGACTTCACAAAGCCAACGTCCAAGTTTGATGGAAGAAGCATCTCCATTCCTGCCATTGGAGCCAACAACTTTGAGCTTAAGCCTCAACTAGTTGCTTTAATGCAACAAAACTGCAAGTTTTATGGACTTCCATCTGAAGATCCCTATCAGTTTTTAACTGAGTTCTTGCAGATCTGTGAGACTGTAAAGACAAATGGAGTTGATCCTGAAGTCTACAGACTCATGCTTTTCCCTTTTGCTGTAAGAGACAGAGCTAGAGTATGGTTGGATTCACAACCCAAGGACAGCCTGGACTCATGGGATAAGCTTGTCACTACATTCTTGGATAAATTCTTTCCTCCTCAAAAGCTGAGCAAGCTGAGAGTGGATGTTCAAACCTTCAAACAAAAAGATGGTGAATCCCTTTATGAAGCTTGGGAAAGATACAAGCAGCTGACCAAAAGATGTCCATCTGACATGTTTTCAGAATGGACCATATTAGATATATTCTATTATGGTCTCTCTGAATTTTCGAAAATGTCATTGGATCATTCTGCAGGTGGATCTATTCATCTGAAGAAAACGCCTGGATAGGCTCAAGAACTCATTGACATGGTTGCAAACAACCAGTTCATGTATACTTCTGAGAGGAATTCCGTGAACAATGGGGTACCTCAGAAGAAAGGAGTTCTTGAAATTGATGCTCTGAATGCCATATTGGCTCAGAACAAAGTGTTGACTCAACAGGTCAATATGATCTCTCAAAATCTGAATGGATTGCAACATGCATCCAACAGTACTAGAGAGGCAGCTTCTGAAGAAGCTTATGATCCTGAGAACCCTGCCATGGCAGAGGTTAATTACATGGGTGAACCTTATGGAAACACCTATAACTCATCATGGAGAAATCATCCAAATTTCTCCTGGAAGGATCAACAAAAACCTCAACAAGGTTTTAACAATGGTGGACGTACTAGGCTGAACAATAGTAAGCCATATCCATCATCTTCTCAGCAACAGACAGAGAACTCTGAACAAAACAATTCTAACTTAGCCAATATAGTCTCTGATCTGTCAAAAGCCACTTTCAGTTTCATGAATGAAACAAGATCCTCCATTAGAAATTTGGAAGCACAAGTGGGCCAGCTGAGTAAGAAAGTTATTGAAACTCCTCCCAGTATTCTCCCAAGCAATACAGAAGAAAATCCAAAGGGAGAGTGCAAGGCCATTGACATAGTCAATATGGCCGAATGCACAAAGGAGGAGGAGGACGAGAATCCTAGTGAGGAAGACCTCCTGGGACGTCCATCAAGCAAGAAGGAGTTTCCTATTGAGGATCCTGAGGAATCTGAGGCTCATCTAGAGACCATAGAGATTCCTTTGAATCTCCTTCTGCCATTCATGAGCTCTGAAGAATATTCATCCTCTGAAGAGAATGAAGATGTGACTGGAGAGCAAGTTGCCCAACACTTAGGAGCTATCATGAAACTGAATGCCAAGCTGTTTGGTAATGAGACTCGGGAAAGTGAACCTCCCTTGCTCATTAGTGAGCTAGACACTTGGATTCAGAGAACTCTACCTCAAAAGAAACAAGATCCTGGCAAGTTCTTAATACCTTGCACCATTGGCACCATGAGCTTTGAAAAAGCTCTATGTGATCTTGGGTCAGGGATAAATCTTATGCCACTCTCTGTAATGGAGAAGCTGGGGATCATTGAGGTACAACCTGCCTTGTTCTCATTACAACTGGCAGACAAGTCATTGAGACAAGCTTATGGAATAGTAGAGGACGTGCTAGTAAAGGTTGAAGGCCTTTACATCCCTACTGATTTCATAATCCTAGACACTAGGAAGGAAGATGATGAATGCATCATCCTAGGAAGACCTTTCCTAGCCACAGCAGGAGCTGTAATAGATGTCAACAGAGGTGAGTTAGTCCTTCAATTGAATGGGGACTACCTTGTGTTTTAAGCACATGGCCATCCCTCTGTGACAAAAGAGAGTAAGCATGAAGAGCTTCTCTCAGTTCAGAGTCAAGAAGAGCCCACACAGTCAAACTCTAAGTTTGGTGTTGTGAGGCCACAACCAAACTCTAAGTTTGGTGTTCAAACCCCATATCCAAACTCTAAGTTTGGTGTTGGGACTCCACAACATTGACCTGATCACTTTGTGGCTCCATGAGAGCCACTGTCAAGCTATTGACATTAAAGAAGCGCTTGTTGGGAGGCAACCCAATTTTATTTATCTAATTTTATTTTATTTTGTTTCTTTGTTATTTTTGTGTTTTATTAGGTACATGATCATGAGGAGTCACGAAAAAAATCAAAAAATTAAAAACAGAGTCAAAAACAGAAGAAAAAATTTTTCACCCTGGAGGTAGCGCAGACTGGCGTTCAACGCCAGAACAGAGCACCATTCTGGCGTTGAACGCCCAAAACAAGCAACAACCTGGCGTTAAACGCCAGGATGGTGCACAGAGAGGACAAACTGGCGCTGAACGCCAGAAACAAGCATGAAACTGGCGTTCAACGCCAGAAACATGCATTACATGGGCGTTGAACGCCCAGAACGTGCATCAATGGGCGTTTGAACGCCAGAATGTTGCATGAAGGCATGTTACATGCCTATATGGTGAAGGAATGGTATTTGTTTTCACCTCAGGATCTGTGGACCCCACAGGATCCCCACCTACCACATTTCTTTTAATCCTAATCACACTCTCCTAATCCAAATCTCATTCTCCATGTCACCCTTCCCAACACCCATCACCAATCACCTCAACTCCTCTTCCCAAGTAACCCATTCACCATTCACATCAACCTCCTCTTCCCCATAAACCCCACCTACCCTCATAAAATTCAAATTCAATTTCCCACCCATTCCCACCCAAAATGGCCGAACTCCCACCCTCCCTCTCCCTATAAATACACTTCCATTCTTCTTCATTTTCACACAACAATAACCCCTTCTTCTCCCACATAGCCGAACCTACCTTTCCCCCTCTCTACCATATTCTCTTCTTCTTCTTCTACTCTTCTTTTCTTTCTTGCTCGAGGACGAGCAAATTTTAAGTTTGGTGTGGTAAAAGCATAAGCTTTTTTTGTTTTTCCATTACCAATGGCACCTAAGGCCGGAGTTTCCTCAAGAAAAGGGAAAGGGAAAGCAAAAGCTTCCACATCCGAGTCATGGGAGATGGAAAGATTCATTTCCAAGAGCCATCAAGACCACTTCTATGATGTTGTGGCAAAGAAGAAGGTGATCCCTGAGGTCCCTTTCAAGCTCAAAAAGAATGAGTATCCGGAAATCCGACATGAGATCCAAAGAAGAGGGTGGGAAGTCATAACCAACCCCATGCAACAAGTCGGAATATTAATGGTTCAAGAGTTCTATGCCAATGCATGGATCACTAGGAACCATGACCAAGGTATGAACCCAAGCCCAAAGAATTATCTCACAATGGTTAGGGGGAAATACTTGGATTTTAGTCCGGAAAATGTGAGGTTGGCGTTTCACTTACCCATGATGCAAGGTGATGAACGCCCCTACACAAGAAGGGTCAACTTTAATCAAAGGTTGGACCAAGTCCTTAGGGACATTTGTGTGGAAGGCGCCCAATGGAGAATAGACTCCAAAGGCAAGCCAGTCCAACTAAGAAGACTGGACCTCAAGCCTGTAGCTAGAGGATGGTTGGAGTTCATCCAAAGATCCATCATCCCTACAAGCAACCGATCTGAAGTTACTGTGGATCGGGCCATCATGATTCATAGCATCATGATTGGAGAGGAAGTGGAAGTTCATGAAGTCATCTCCAATGAACTCTACAAAATAGCTGACAAGCCCTCACACATGGCACGGCTAGCCTTCCCTCACCTTATTTGCCATCTATGTTACTCAGCTGGAGTTATCATAGATGGAGATGTCTCCATTGAAGAAGACAAGCCCATCACCAAGAAAAGGATGGAGCAATCAAGAGAAGTTCCTCACGGTCCTCAAGAAGAACATGAGGAAGTTCATCATCAACAAATGCCTCAAGGAATGCACTTTCCTCCCAACAACTATTGGGAGCAACTCAACACCTCCTTAGAAGATTTGAGCCATAATGTTGAACAACTAAGGGTGGAACATCATGAACACTCCATCATTCTCCAAGAAATAAGAGAAGATCAAAGAGCAATGAGGGAGGAGCAACAAAGGCAAGGAAGGGACATAGAAGAGTTGAAGAACATCATTGGTCCTTCAAGAAGAAGACGCCACTAAAGGTGGATTCATTCCTTGTTCTTCATTTCTTTTGTTTTCGGTTTTTAATTATTATGTTTATCTATGTTTTGTGTCTTTATTTCATGATCATTAGTGTGTAACCATGCCTTAAAGCTATAAATAAATTCCATTAATCCTTCACCTCTCTTAAAAGAAAAATGTTTTAATTCAAAAGAACAAGAAGTACATAATTTTCGAAATTATTATTGAATTTAGTTTAATTATATTGATGTGGTGACAATGCTTGTTGTTTTCTGAATGAATGATTGAACAGTGCATATGTCTTTTGATATTGTTGTTTATGAGTGTTAAAAATTGTTGGCTCTTGAAAGAATGATGAACAAAGAGAAATGTTATTGATGATCTGAAAAATCATGAAATTGATTCTTGAAGCAAGAAAAAGCAGTGAAAAAAAAAAAGAGAAGGAACAGTAGAAAAAGCCAATAGCCCTTAAAACCAAAAGGCAAGGGTAAAAAGGATCCAAGGCTTTGAGCATCAATGGATAAGAGGGCCCAAGGAAATAAATCCAGGCCTAAGCGGCTAAACCAAGCTGTCCCTAACCATGTGCTTGTGTCATGAAGGTCCAAGTGAAAAGCTTGAGACTGAGTGGTTAAAGTCGTGATCCAAGGCAAAAGAGTGTGCTTAAGAGCTCTGGACACCACTAACTGGGGACTCTAGCAAAGCTGAGTCACAATCTGAAAAGGTTCACCCAGTTATGTGTCTGTGGCATTTATGTATCCGGTGGTAATACTGGAAAACAAAGTGCTTAGGGCCACGGCCAAGACTCATAAGTAGCTGTGTTCAAGAATCAACATGCTTAACTAAGAAAGTCAATAACACTATCCCAAATTCTAAGTTCCCCAGAGACGCCAATCCCTCTAAACTACAAAGGAAAAAAGTGAGATGCCAAAACTGTTCAGAAGCAAAAAGCTACAAGTCCCGCTCATTTAATTATAATTAATATTCAGTGATATTTCTGAATTTATAGTATATTCTCTTCTTTTTATCCTATTTGATTTTCAGTTGCTTGGGGACAAGCAACAATTTAAGTTTGGTGTTGTGATGAGCGGATAATTTATACGCTTTTTGGCATTGTTTTTAGGTAGTTTTTAGCAAGTTCAAGCTACTTTTAGGGATGTTTTCATTAGTTTTTATGTTAAATTCACATTTCTGGACTTTACTATGAGTTTGTATGTTTTTCTGTGATTTCAGGTAAATTCTGACTGAAATTGAGGGATTTGAGCAAAACTCTGAAAAAGGCTGACAAAAGGACTGCTGATGCTGTTGGAATCTGACCTCCCTGCACTCAAAATGGATTTTCTGGAGCTAAAGAACTCCAATTGGCACGCTCTCAACGGCGTTGGAAAGTAGACATCCAGAGCTTTCCATCAATATATAATAGTCCATACTTTATTCGAAGAATGACGACGTAACTTGGCGTTGAACGCCAAGTTCATGCTGCTGTCTGGAGTTAAACGCCAGAAAAACGTCACGATCCGGAGTTGAACGCCCAAAACACGTCATAACTCAAAGTTCAACTCCAAGAGAAGCCTTAGCTCGTGTATTGATCAAGCTCAGCCCAAGCATACACCATGTGGGCCCCGGAAGTGGATTTATGCATCAATTACTTACTCATGTAAACCCTAGGAGCTAGTTTATTATAAATAGGATGATTTACTAATGTATTAGTAATCTTTGGTCTCAGTTTTGTTTTATTCTTCATCCTAAGAGGCTATTGATCACGTTTAGGGGGCTGGCCATTCGGCCATGCCTGAACCTCTTTCACTTATGTATTTTCAACGGTGGAGTTTCTGCACACCATAGATTAAGGGTGTGGAGCTCTGCTGTACCTCAAGTATTAATGAAGTTCTATTTTCTTTTATTCAAATCTCTCTTATTCTATTCCAAGATATTCATTCGTACCCAAGAACATGATGAATGTGATGAGTTAGATAACCCTCATTATCATTCTCACTTATGAACGCGCGTGATTGACAACCACTTCCGTTCTACATGCAACAGAGCTTGAATGTGTATCTCTTAGATTCCCCAACAGAATCTTCGTGGTATAAGCTAGATAGATGGCGGCATTTATGAGGATCCGGAAAGTCTCACCTTGTCTGTGGTATTCTGAGTAGGATCCTGCGAATCCGGAAAGTCTCACATTGTCTGTGGTATTCCGAGTAGGATTCCGGTAATGAATGACTGTGACGTGCTTCAAACTTGCAACCTGCTGGGCGTTAGTAACAGACACAAAAGAATCAAGGGATTCTATTCCAGTAGGAGCGGGAACCAACCGGTGATTAGCCGTACTGTGACAGAGTGCGTGAGCATTAGTTTTCACTGCGAGGATGGGATGTAGCCATCAACCATGGGTGATGCCTCCAGATGATTAGCTGTGCGAGTGACAGCCGCATAGGATATTTTCCCGAGAGGATTGAAAGTAGCCACCGCTGATGGTGAACCCCTATACAAAGCTTGCCATGGAAAGGAGTAAGAAGGATTGAGTAGAAGCAGTGGGAAAGCAGGCGTCCCTGAGCCATACAGCATCTTCATATACTTAACTGAAATTCCTATGCCAATGAATCTACATAAGTATTCTATCCCTTTTATTATTTTTTTTATTAATTTTTGAAAACCCATAATCCAATTTTAATCTGCCTAACTGAGATTTACAAGGTGACCATAGCTTGCTTCATACCAACAATCTCTGTGGATTCGACCCTTACTCACGTAAGGTATTACTTGGACGACCCAGTACACTTGCTGGCTAGTTGAACGGAGTTGTGAAAATAAACAGTGCCCTAAGAGTAAACTCATCAAAGTATAAAGAACATGTGATCACAATTTCGTCCACCAACCTTCTTGCACAATAATTAAGTGATTGGAGTGGAATTTCATGCTTATCTTGATTTAATCAAACATCATTAATTTTATACAAAATCATGATGCAATTTCTTATTATTTTGGTGAGACTTTGATTTCTTGTTTGATTGATTTTAGGTGAGAAAGTGAAGAAAAGGAGAAGCAGTCCAGAGTAACATTACGTTCAAAGAAAGAACGCCACACTCACTTGCGACGCGCACGCGTACAGGACGCCTACGCGTCAGGGGCAATTTTCGAAGACCCACACGTACACGTGCATAACGCTTACGCGTGGAAGTGATTGGTGCTCATTTTTAAAGAGAATGCTACGTTCATTTACTCAGCGTTTTCGGGGAGATTGAAATTTGGAGGCAAAGTTCTGTAATTGACGCGCACGCATTGATGGAGCACTTGTGACAAAGCACGCGCACGCGTGACTAGTGCTGAAGCCTGGAGTTGACATTTGGCAACCCACGTGCACACGCAGAGGATGCGCACGCTTGGGCAGCGTTCATTAAGCAAATGTAGCGCTCAATAAGAGAACGCTATTGAAGATGCGTACGCGTGAAAGAAGCGCGAGCGTGTTTGGAGCTGAAGACTGATAGTGACGTGTACGCGTACATGACGTGTACGCATCGATTAGCAAAGTCGCAAAAGGACGCACACGCACCAGAGACGCACACGCGTGGATGAATGAACTCTGCGCTCACTTTGAGAATGCAACGTTCCCCTGGAAGCAGCAACCAAGTGCCATTTTGATCTATTTCTTCACAGGCCAAAAAGCCCACTCCAAGTGCTTGAAGCCAGAATTGGAAAGTGTATAAATAGATAGGAATTTGATTTCATAGAGAGCTCTCTTTTATTTTTCATTTTAGAATTTTAGAATTAAGATCATATCTGATTTTTCCTTCTATTTTGTTTTCTCCCTTCGACAACTTTTACTTTTCTGTTTTGGGTCTTGGACTTCGGATTGAAGAGTTCTTCTGAATTCCTACATCGTGGAGTTTTCTTTTATTTTTCCTTGGATAGTTTTATGAGTTGGAGATCTGATCATAGTTTACTTCCTGTTTTTCTTTCTTTTGCAATTTCTTCTTTTCTGTTTTGTTAAGAGAGCAATTGAGAACTAAATTTTCTTTCTGTTTTCATTATTCTTCTGCAATTGTCAATTTCTCTTTTAGGATTTTAAAGTTGATCTAAGTTTTCATTCTGTTTTAATTCTTCTGCAATTTCACTTTTCTATTTTGTTACTGAAGTCTTGATTTGAATTCTGTTATCTGAGAGTTCTTTAGTTTACTGCACTTTACATTTTCCAGTTCTCTTTGATTCCCATTACACAAATCCTTTTATTTTCCATGCAATTTAAGTTTCCTGGCAATTTAGATTCAGCAACTTAAATTACTTGCACTTTAAGTTTCAGTCATTTACCTTTCTTGCAATTTAAGTTTCAGCTCTTTTAATTTCTTGCCCTTTAAGTTTCTGCAATTTACTCCTTCAGCAATTTAAGATTCTGCCAATTTACTTTCTGCATTTTATTTTCCTTGCAATTTCACTTCTGTTAGTCGAATTTCACCCAAATCTTCAAGTATTCGCTTAACTAAATTCATCACCATACTAAAGTTGCTAAATCCATTGATCCCTGTGGGATTGACCTCACTCCCGTGAGTTATTACTACTTGATGTGACCCGATATACTTGCCGGTGAGTTTGTGTGGAATCGTTTTCCCTCATCAGATAACAAATACTAAAAAGAGGCATTCATGGCAAGGATTGAGAATCTAGATTTTCTATCCTAGTCATTAATCATAACACAATACTTAACAAGAGCTAAAGCCTATTACATTATCCTCACATCGGAAGAAAGTCAAATAAGCCTATTTAACCCAATCCATAAGTAATGTTAATGGATACAAGACTAATCACTTTAGATCACCAACCTAAGTTGGGTATTAATGACCCAAGATTGCCTAATTTCTCTTTCCAAGCCAAGAATGCTCAAAATCTACTCTAAAATCCAACCAAGCATCTTGTCAAACACTTGGAAGGCACAAAACGAAAGCATAGTAAAATTTCAAGGAATCATAAATTCTACAACTACCCAAAGAAAGAAAATGACAATAATAATTCAATTAAACATCAATAAACAAAGAAACATTAAATTGCATTAATAGAAAATCCAAATCAACAATAGTGCATCAACATAAAAGTAACATAAAAGGAAATTAACAACGTAAACTAAGAGTACAAAGATGTAGGAACAAGAAATTGCAAGAAAAACTAAATGAAGACAAGAATTAAACCGTAAATCTAAGAGGAAATTAAACTAAGAAACCCTAATTCTAGAGAGAAGAGAGAGCTTCCCACTCTAGAAAACTACCTAAAGCATGTTTCTAACCTAATCTAATTGCTCCCCCCTTATTCCCTCTTGATTTCAGCCTCTAATAGCTTCAGAAATGAGTTGGATTTGGGCTTGGATGTCTCAGAAATCACCCCAAGAGTTTTTCCTTTAATGAGGTTACGTGCTGCTTGTCACGCGTACGCGTCATCTGGCAAATTTCCTTATCACCCGTACGTGTCGCCTTGACGAGAGCCTCACTCACACGTCCGTGTCGCTCACGCGTACACGTCATCATGAATTCTCCAAATGCTCATTTCTTCATGAATTCTCCACTTTGCATGCTTTTTCTTCACTTCTTTCATCCAATCCTTGCCTTATAAACCTTGAGATCACTCAACAAAGGCATCGAATGGAATTAAAGTAAATTAAATCTAGCAAAATTAAAGGCCTAAAAAGCATGTTTTCATCCTTAAGCACAAATTAGGGAGAATTACAAAAGCATGCTATTTCATTTAATAAATTTGAGATAAGTTGATAAAATCCACCAAATTTAACACAAGATAAACCATAAAATTGGGGTTTATCACTCTCTTAGTGAGAGAAGGGTTAAAAGTCTCCCTTTACTACAAGAAAAAAGTTGAGTACCGTCGGATTCCCTATCGAATTCCTCAAATAAATCCACTGGTATTTAGTTTACCATCGTCCTGAAGTTGACGGTATAAATGACGCTGGAAACTGTTTACTAGCGGATAATTTTGTCCAACACTAATTACTGGCGGATTTCCATAAGTTTTTTCAATGAATTTGTCAAGGCTGATGGTGCGGAATCAGAATATCCACAACTAAATTGGCAAGTGCACCACGTCGTCCAAGTAATACCTCAAGTAAGTGAGGGTCGATCCCACGAGGACTGAGGAACTGATTTGCTTAGTTAGACGAACAAAAAAGTTGATTGTGTGGGTTTTCAAAAGCATTAAACAATAAAATGAGAGTAAAGAAAGTAAATATGCATTTGGTGTAGAAATCAATGAAAGAAATAGTTAAGGTATCAGATATGTTTACTTTTCCAGATTAAGGTTTCTTACCAACTATTTTAATTATGCAAGAATCATTTCATGGCAAACTGTAATTGACTAAACCCTAATCTCTTAGTGATTTAGTCTCCTCTAACCTTCATCAACCGCCAATCTCTTGGTCACTTGATTCCAATTAGAGGGTTAATTTCAAATCTAGTTTATGGCCACAAAAACCCTAATTACCCAAAGCAAAATGGACTATATGTTGATGAGCGGGTAATTTATACGCTTTTGGCATTGTTTTTAGGTAGTTTTTAGTAGGATCTAGCTACTTTTAGGGATGTTTTCATTAGTTTTTATGCTAAATTCACATTTCTGGACTTTACTATGAGTTTGTGTGTTTTTCTGTGATTTTAGGTATTTTCTAGCTAAAATTGAGGGACCTGAGCAAAACTCTGATAAAAAGGCTGACAAAGGACTGCTGATGCTGTTGGATTCTGACCTCCCTGCACTCGAAATGGATTTTCTGGAGCTACAGAACTCCAAATGGGCGCTCTCAACGGCGTTGGAAAGTAGACATCTAGAGCTTTTCAACAATATATAATAGTCCATACTTTATTCGTGATTAGATGACGTAAACTGGCGCTCAATGCCAGTTCCATGCTGCATTCTGGAGTCAAACGCCAGAAACACGTCACGAACCAGAGTTGAACGCCAAAAACACGTTACAACTTGGCGTTCAACTCCAAGATAAGCCTCAGCTCGTGTAAATATCAGGCTTAGCCCAAGCACACACCAAGTGGGCCTCGGAAGTGAATTTATGCATCAATTACTTACTTCTGTAAACTCTAGTAGCTAGTTTAGTATAAATAGAACTTTTTACCAATGTATTAGACGTCTTTGGATTGGTCTTGGATTGTATTTTTCGATCTTTTGACCACGTTTGGGGGCTGGCCATTCGGCCATGCCTGAACCTTCATCACTTATGTATTTTCAACGGTGGAGTTTCTACACACCATAGATTAAGGATGTGGAGCTCTGCTGTACCTCAAGTTTCAATGCAATTACTACTATTTTCTATTCAATTCCGCTTGTTCTTATTCTAAGATATTCATTGCACTTCAACATGATGAATGTGATGATCCATGACACTCATCATCATTATCACCTATGAACGCGTGACTGACAACCACTTCCGTTCTACCTTAGACCGGGCGCATATCTCTTAGATTTCTTAATCAGAATCTTCGTGGTATAAGCTAGAATTGATGGCGGCATTCATGGGAATCCGGAAAGTCTAACCTTGTCTGTGGTATTTCGAGTAGGATTCCGGGATTGAATGACTGTGACGAGCTTTAAACTCGCGGTTGTTGGGCGTGATGACAAATGCAAAAGAATCATGGGATTCTATTCCAACATGATCGAGAACCGACAGATGATTAGCCGTGCTGTGACAGAGCATTTGGACCATTTTCACTGAGAGGATGGGATGTAGCCATTGACAACAGTGATGCCCTACATACAGCTTGCCATGGATAGGAATAAGAAGGATTGAAGGAAGGCAATAGGAAAGTAGAGATCCAACAGGGACAATCATCTCCATACACTTATCTGAAATTCCCACCATTGAATTACATGAGTAACTCTATCTTTATTTTCTGCTTTATTTATTATTCGAAAACTCCATAACAGTTATTATCCGCCTAACTGAGATTTACAAGATGACCATAGCTTGCTTCATACCAACAATCTCCGTGGGATCGACCCTTACTCACGTAAGGTTTATTACTTGGACGACCCAGTGCACTTGCTGGTTAGTTGTGTGGAGTTGTGACGAAGTGTGATTCACGTTTGAGAGCGCTACCAAGTTTATTGGTGCCATTGTTGATGATCACAATTTCGTGCACCATATGTCAAGTATCTAGATTAGTCCAAGTAATTAGCAATTTAGGAGGAATTTACTTTCAAGCTGTGTTCAGGTGAGAGACCTCTCCCAATGGTCACAAGAACGCATCTAGAATAAAGGTCATACACTTGTTCCACCAAGATTCATAAAATTAAGAACGAAAGTAATCTTTGAAACTAAATCAGTACATTAATTAATATAGAAAAGTAATATTCTTAATCCATAGAAATAAATAGAGCTCCTAATCTTAACCAAAGAGGTTTAGTGGCTCATGATGCACGAAAACTTGTATCACTACAAATTTCCCTCGACAAGTATACCGAATTGTCGTCAAGTAAAAACTCACAATAGAGTGAAGTCGAATCCCACAGGTATTGATTGGTTGAGCAACTTTAATTAGAGGAGTGTTCTAGTTGAGCTAAGCAGAATTAAATTGAGAGTTATAGAAAATTAAATGGCGGGAAAAGTAAATGACAAGAACTGTAAATGGTTGAAAGTAAATGGCGGAATGTAAGGTGCAGAAAGTAAAATTGCAGAAACTTAAATGGCATTTGGGAAAATGAATGGGTAAGATCAGAAGTGGGGAAGTTCATTTGGCATAGGAGATGTTGTATTCTCCAGATCAAGTTCATCTTCATCTCTTCCTCAATTAATGCATTTATTGACTTTCTTGGCAATCTTAAGTGATTAGATCACAATGTCTTGGCATTCTAATCTCTCTAAGCTTGAACAATTGCCCAATGTCTTGATTTAATTGCTCATGGGAAGAGATGAAGTTTGGTCACTGATTATACCACACACCTTCATAGATCAAAGTATTGGTAGGATTACATGTCACAATATCCATCCAACTCCCAACCTAATCCAGCATGAGAAAGCATTTCTAGCATGATCCCCTCATTCCTCTCTCAATGTTCAAAGGAGACCCAATTATGAACAGCTTCTCTGTTGAGATAACTTGTTCAATTGAATTAAGATCGAAAGCTTTCTAGCAAAATCAAGAGAAAAGAAAGAAGAAGATGATAAAAACTATTATTGATCTATTGAATTACAACAGAGCTCCCTAACCCAATGAAGAGGGTTTAGTTGTTCATAGCTCTGGGAATGGAAAGCGAAAATGAAAAGTGCATTGTAAAGTAAACTAAATTGCAGAGAAAGTAAATGTACAGAGTGTTTACAAATTTGGATCCCCCCAGATCCCTCTCTCCTTTCTAGTTCAAAGCTACCCCTATATATACTACTTCTCTGATCTTCAGTTGGTTCTACAAGTCATGGATCTGGGCCTTTGATCTTTAGTTGAAGCAGTTACAATCACAGTGGACTTAGCTCAGCTTGCTGAAAGAAGTTGAGTCAGGTATGATTCGTGTTAGTCAAGGCATTAGTAGGGTTAGCGTTAAGTGTAAATCCTAGTTCGAAGACGTTAGTGATGCTAACTTTATCACTAACGTCCCAACCCTCTTGAGCTACGTTAACCCTAACGTTAGTACTACAAACATGACCACTAACTCAGCCTTTTCTAACTTTCGATAGCATTATTGGTGTTAACTTTGCCATTAATGCTACAATCCATCCTTCTCCCACGTTAATGGTCCACGTTAGTGGTGCTAACGTGGCCATTAACGTGGGCATACCATGACATGAGGACGTTAGTGACACTAACTTTGTCACTAACGTTACAAAACTCCTTCCCTTCTACGTTAGTGCCCACGTTAGTGGCACTAACGTGGGTATATTGGCTATCTCCAACGTTAGTGACAAAGTTAGTGTCACTAACGTTGGCTCTTATTCCCTTGCTCCACGTTAATGCCCACGTTAGTGGCGTTAACGTGGGTAATCTTGGCCTCATCCAATGTTACTAACAAAGTTAGTGTCACTAACGTTGGCTCCTCTTTGCACTCCACGTTAATTGACGTTAGGATTTTTGCTAGTAAAGAATTTTATAAAATTGCGTTGTAAGTATAGATTCTAAACCAACAAGAATCCCTTCGTACAAACGTTTTGGTTGTCACAAGTAACAAACCCCTAAATAAATTGATAACCGAAGTATTTAAACCTCGGGTCGTCTTCTCAAGGAATTGCAGGGAAGTATGTTCTTATTATTGGTTATGGAGGTTGTAAATTGGGGTTTTGAGAACAAGGAATGAATATAGCAATTAATTTAAATGACAATTAAAATGAATAAATACTGTAAAATAAACCTTTTGGCAAGGTATGAGAAATTGGAAGTCCAGACTCAGTTATTCTTATCAATAATAATGAAAGTTGAATCTTAATTCCACTTAGTTAACCTTTGCTAAAGCAGAGGAAAGTCAAGGGACTAATTAGTTTGACCTTCAAATCCTATTTATTTCCTAAGAAAAGGTTGGGATTATTGAAGTTCAGTTCAATTAGCAAAGATAACAGTTATCAATTATGTTGAGCTAAGATAACTCCTGAGTTACTGATTTCTTAACCAAGACCAAAAAGGGAAAAGTAAATTAATTCTACTGGAATGAAAATGTCTTCAGATTGGGAATAATCAATGGCATAAATAAAAGAAGGCAATATTAAAGTGAAATACCTCAAATAACATTAAATAAGAAAATCATCATGAATGTGGCATAAGCCAAATAGGCAACATAACTAATATAAGCATTAAAGTATCTGAGAATAAGAGATAAATATAAAGTAAAAGAACATTGAACCTGGGATCGAGAGTCACTCCTAAAACTAAGAGAAGTCCTAAATCCTAATCCTAAAGAGAGAGGAGAGAACCTCTCTCCAACTAAACTTAAATCATGGAAAGTAACTAAAAATTCCCGATTCCCTGAATGGATGCATTCCCACACTTCATAACCTTAGGTCTATGCCTTCTGGACTTGGATTTGGGCCAAAAAGGGCTTCAGAATCTGCTATGAGCGTTTTCTGCAATTTCTGGTGCGTGGCTTCTGTCACGCGTCTGCGTGGGTCACGCGGTCGCATCAATTGGAGTCTTCCTTGTCGCGCGGTCACGTCAGTCATGCAGTTGTGTCATAGGTGTTCTTCTTTAGGCGCGCGGTCACGTCAATCATGCGGCCGCGTCGCTGCTTCTTCGCGCTTGGCATGCGGCCGCGTCGTCCATGCGGTCGTGTCGCTGCCAGTTTCTTCACAAACTCCGTTTTATGCTTTCCTTCCATTTTTTGTATGTTCCCTTTTCCATCCTTTAAGTCATTCCTGCCTTAAAAGATCTGAAACTACTCAACACACTAATCATGGCATCGAATGGAAATAAAGGTAATTAAAATAATTAATTTTAAAGCATAGAAAACATGTTTTTCACATACATCACATAATAAGGAAGGGAAAGTAAAACCATGCAATTAATATGAATAAGTGGGTGAAGGATTGAATAAATCACTCAAACTAAGTAGAAAATATATCACAAAATATGGGTTTATCAACCTCCCCACACTTAAACAATAGCATGTCCTCATGCTATATCCAAGGTAAAAAGTAAGGTTGAAGTGGTGGAATGCCATGCAATGCAATCTAATCTAAATGCAACTACCTAAATGAGTCATGCAATCCTAATTTTATTCACTCATATATAAAGCTTACATGTAGTTAAATCAATTTACATTCTCAAGGAATCATATGTACATAGCCAACCTTGAATCATGTTAAAGCACTTTTACACTTGATATGGGAAGAAAAATATTTTATAAACTTGCAAGACAATTAACAAATTAAGCATATGTTGATGAGTTATTGAACCCTCACTGGATTTTGTGTTTACTCTCTAATCACTCAGTGTTTATTGGGTTAATCACTCTATTCTTCTTTTTATCCTTACTTTCTATAACTTTGTTCTTCATCTAACCAATCAACAATTATAAAATATAAACATACCAAAAATCATGAGGTCTTTAATTAAGGTTGTAATGGGGCCAAGGTAAAGGTAAGGGTATATGTATAAGGCTAAGTGAGCTAATAAGTGAATCCTTAATTAGTTTAAGATCTCACCTAACATACATAATTTCTAGAGCAAAGCTTCTTTACCTGTTTTCCCATATTTTTCCCACTTTTGATATTACATGCTCATGCATTAGTTTTCATTTTTGCTCCATGTGCACTTGCTTTAATTTGCATTTTTTTTAAATGCACATGGTAATTAATTATTTTAATTTTACATGAGCATGCTTCCCAAAACATCTTTATTCATTTCAACTCTTCTACCTTTGTTTCTATCATCCATGTTCCCATAAAGTTTTCCCCACACTTAAACAATTACACAATTTCTATCTTAAGCTAACCAAGGATTCAACTTGGGATTTTTTTAATTTGTTTTTCTGCTTAAGGCTAGTAATGTGGTTATAAGACAAGGGGGATTAAAGCTCAAGGGGGCTAACAAGGATGACATAAAAGGTAGGCTTTATTTGGGATAAGTGAGTTAATAATCAAACATGGCCTCAATCACTCTCTTGGTATGTATCTATATTCTATAATCGGACATATAGATTAAAACAAAGCAAAGAACACCAGAATAAAAAAGAAGGATGGAACACACAGGAATAAAATATTATGGTTTAAATGTAACCATACAATTAAGCTCAAAACTCACAGGCTGTATGTTCTCAAATTCATAAATCATATATCATTCATATATGTCATGCAGGTTTAGTTAAAATTTCCCATTATTCTCATAAAAAAATTGTTTTGGGTGGCCTTTAAGGTTTTAGTGTTTCTCCTTGATGAAATATTGTTAACTAACTAACATGTAATGCTATATATACAAGGTGTGGATTGTTTCTATTCTGTTAAAGTCTCTAGCTTACTTCCTTTTTATTTTTCAATCAAGTCAACTATCATATACTAAAAAGGGTAAACTATACTAATTAATCCACTTAAAATAAAACTAGTAAACTAATGTGCAAATCAAGCTAAAATATCCAAAGTAGTATACATATAGCTCAAAGTGCAAAATGCAAAAGGTACAATAAAAAGCAAAAAGAGAAAAATATGCAAAAATACAGAAAATGAACAAAATAAGAGAGAGTTTGTAGTGGTTCACCAAAATAAAGATACGCCAGAGATGGCAACCTCCCCACACTTAAACAATAGCATCGTCCTCGATGCTCACTCAAGTTGGGTGTGAAGGAGTGTCATCTCCAGAAGGATGGGTAGCTAGAGTCTTGATGAGCGGATAATTTATACGCTTTTTGGCATTGTTTTTAGTATGTTTTTAGTATATTTTAGTTAGTTTTTATTATATTTTTATTAGTTTTTAGTTAAAATTCACTTTTCTGGACTTTACTATGAGTTTGTGTGTTTTTCTGTGATTTCAGGTATTTTCTGGCTGAAATTGAGGGACCTGAGCAAAAATCTGATTCAGAGGCTAAAAAGAACTGCAGATGCTGTTGGATTTTGACCTCCCTGCACTCGAAATGGATTTTCTGGAGCTACAGAAGCCCAATTGGCGCGCTCTCAACGGCGTTGGAAAGTAGACATCCTGGGCTTTCCAGCAATGTATAATAGTCCATACTTTGCCCGAGATTTGATGGCCCAAACTGGCGTTGCAAATCAGCTTCAGAATTCCCGGCGTTTAACGCCGGAACTGGCATAAGAATTGGAGTTAAACGCCCAAACTGGCATAAAAGCTGGCGTTTAACTCCAGAAAAAGTCTCTACACATAAAAGCTTTAATGCTCAGCCCAAGCACACACCAAGTGGACCCCAGAAGTGGATTTTTACGTCATTTACTCATTTCTGTATACCCTAGGTTACTAGTTCACTATTAATAGGATCTTTGGACATTGTATCTGTACCTCATGACACTTTACACGTTTCTCATTGTATCTTCTACGGCATGAGTCTCTAAACCCCATGGTTGGGGGTGAGGAGCTCTGCTGTGTCTTGATGGATTAATGCAATTACTACTGTTTTTCATTCAATCATGCTTGCTTCCATTCTAAGATATCACTTGTTCCTAAACCTGATGAATGTGATGATCCGTGACACTCATCATCATTCTCAACTATGAACGTGTGCCTGACAACCACCTCCGTTCTACCATAGATTGAGTAGATATCTCTTGGATTCCTTAATCAGAATCTTCGTGGTATAAGCTAGAATTGATGGCGGCATTCAAGAGAATCCGGAAGGTCTAAACCTTGTCTGTGGTATTCTGAGTAGGATTCAACGATTGAATGACTGTGACGAGCTTCAAACTCCTGAAGGCTGGGCGTTAGTGACAGACGCAAAAGAATCACTGGATTCTATTCCATCCCGATTGAGAACCGACAGATGATTAGTCGTGCTGTGACAGAGCGCGTTGAACATTTTCACTAAGAGGATGGGAGGTAGCCATTGACAACGGTGAAACCCTACATACAGCTTGCCATGGAAGGAGCCTTGTGTGCTTGAAGAAGAAGACAGTAGGAAATCAGAGGTTCAGAAGATAGAGCATCTCCAAAACCTCAACCTGTTCCCCATTACTGCAAAACAAGTACTTATTTCATGTTCTTTTGCTTTTTACAATCAACCCTGATAATTATTGATATCCTGACTAAGAGTTACAAGATAACCATAGCTTGCTTCAAGCCGACAATCTCCGTGGGATCGACCCTTACTCACGTAAGGTATTACTTGGATGACCCAGTGCACTTGCTGGTTAGTTGTGCGGGATTGCAAAAGTGTGATTGCAATTTCGTGCACCAAGTTTTTGGCGCCGTTGCCGGGGATTGTTCGAGTTTGGACAACTGACGGTCTATCTTGTTGCTTAGATTAGGACTGTTTTATTTTTGTTGGTTTAGAGTCTTTTATTTGAGTTTAGTTTCATATTTTAAGTTTGGTGTCAATTGCATGCTTTTGTTTTCTTTTAATTTTTCGAATTTGCATGTTCTTAGTCCTTTCTTGTTCTTTAAAAAAATTCTAAGTTTGGTGTCTTCTTCGTGTTTTTCCTTTAAAATTTTCAAAAATTTGTGTTTGATTTTCTTAAAATTTTAAGTTTGGTGTTGTTTTGTTGTTTTTCTCTTTCCTCATTTCAAAAATCAAATCTTTTTCAAAATAATTTTCAATCATATATTTTCAATTGCTAATTCCAAAATCTTTTTAATTAACTGATTGATTTAGTTTTCAATTTGCTTTGATCTTATTTTCTTTTAGTTTTCGAAATTTGATTTTTTTTCCATTTGTTTTATTTTATTATTTTCGGTCAAATAAAAAAAAAATACCTTACTTGATATTCCCTTTCTCCATCATGGACCTAAGTGGAATTGAACAGTCCAGAAGGACTCTGGGGTCATATGCTAACCCCATTACAGCTACATATGGGAGTAGCATCTATATACCTCCCATTAAAGCAAGCAGCTTTGAGCTAAATCCTCAACTCATTATCATGGTGCAGCAAAATTGCCAGTATTCCGGTCTTCCACAGGAAGAACCTACTGGGTTTCTGGCATAATTCTTACAACTTGCTGACACAGTACGTGATAAAGAGGTGGATCAGGATGTCTACAGATTATTACTATTTCCATTTGCTGTAAAAGATCAAGCTAAGTGGTGGTTGAATAACCAACCTACAGCAAGCATAAAGACATGGAAACAGTTATCAGACAAATTCCTGAATCAATTTTACCCTCCAAAACGGATGACACAGCTAAGGCTGGACATCCAAGGCTTTAAACAAGAGGATAATGAATCCCTTTATAATGCCTGGGAGAGGTATAGAGGTATGCTAAGAAAATGCCCCTCAGAAATGTTTTCAGAGTGGGTACAGTTAGACATCTTCTACTATGGGCTTACAGAAAAAGCTCAGATGTCTCTAGACCACTCAGCTGGTGGATCTATATATATGAGAAAGACGATTGAGGAAGCTCAAGAGCTTATAGATACTGTTGCTAGAAATCAACATTTGTACTCTAGCAATGAGTCCTCTACAAAAGAAGAAGTTATGACAGTTGCCACTGATCCTAATCCTCAAGAACAGATGGTTGAGCTTAATCAGCAACTACACCTGATGACAAAACAGTTAGCAGAATTTAAAGAGATGCTCCAAGAAACTAAAATTGCTAACAAGAACATAGAATCACAGTTGAATCAGGCAAAACAGCAGTTATCTAAACAGATAACAGAAGAATGCCAAGCAGTTCAACTGAGGAGTGGGAAGACATTGAATAACACTGCTCAAAGTAGCAAAAAGCCAATAAAGGAACAATTGACAGAGGATAACCAAACCACTGTCCAAAATCCCTCTGAGGATAGTAAGAGCCTAGAGAGGAATACTATTGGCGTCCAAACGCCAGAAAGGGGGGAAAAGTTGGCGTTAAACGCCCATTCCCTGCCCAGTTCTGGCGTTCAAACGCCAGAAAAGGGGGAAAAGTTGGCGTTAAACGCCCATTCTTCACCCAATCCTGGCGTTCAAACGCCAATGGGAAATCAGACACCTGAGAGTGCTGATAGTAACCTCTCTAAAAAGGCTTCTCCAACCACCTCTGTAAGGAATAAACCTGCAGCGACTAAGGTTGAGGAATATAAAGCCAAGATGCCTTATCCTCAGAAACTCCGCCAAGCGGAACAGGATAGGTAATTTGCCCGCTTTGCAGACTATCTAAGGACTCTTGAAATAAAGATTCCGTTTGCAGAGGCACTTGAGCAAATACCTTCTTATGCTAAGTTCATGAAAGAGATCTTAAGCCATAAGAAGGATTGGAGAGAAACTGAAAAAGTGTTTCTCACTGAAGAATGCAGTGTAGTCATTCTGAAAAGCTTACCAGAAAAGCTTTAAGATCTAGGAAGCTTTATGATACCATGCACATTAGAAGGTGCTTACACCAAGACAGCCCTGTGTGACCTTGGAGCAAGTATCAACCTAATACCTGCATCCATTATCAGAAAGCTTAGGTTGACTGAAGAAGTCAAACCAACCCGGATATGCCTCCAACTTGCTGATGGCTCCATTAAATATCCATCAGGCATAATGGAGGACATGATTGTCAAGGTTGGGCCATTCGCCTTTCCAACTGACTTTGTAGTGCTGGAAATGGAGGAGCACAAGAGTGCAACTCTCATTCTAGGAAGACCTTTCCTAGCAACTGGACGAACTCTCATTAATGTAAAAAAAGGGGAAGTAACCCTGAGAGTCAATGAGGATGAGTTCAAGTTGAATGCTGTAAAAGCTATGCAGCATCCAGACACACCAGATGACTGCATGAGCGCAGACATTATTGACTCTTTAGTAGAAGAGATCAATATGACTGAAAGTCTAGAATCAGAGCTAGAGGACATCTTCAAGGATGTTCAGCCTGATCAGGAAGAACCAGAGGAAACAAAAGAATTTTTGAAAATTTCTCAGGAAGAGGATAAGCCTCCCAAACCTGAGCTCAAACCACTACCACCATCCCTGAAATATGCATTTCTGGGAGAGGGTGACACTTTTCCAGTGATCATAAGCTCTGCTTTAAATCCACAGGAAAAGGAAGCACTGATTCAAGTGCTAAGGACACACAAGACAGCTCTTGGGTGGTCCATAAGTGATCTTAAGGGCATTAGCCCAGCAAGATGCATGCACAAGATCCTATTGGAGGATAATGCCAAACCAGTGGTTCAACCACAAAGGCAGCTAAATCCAGCCATGAAGGAGGTGGTGCAGAAAGAGGTCACTAAATTACTAGAGGCTGGGATTATTTATCCTATTTCTGATAGCCCCTGGGTGAGCCCTGTCCAAGTTGTCCCCAAGAAGGGAGGCATGACAGTGGTTCATAATGAAAAAAAATGAACTAGTTCCTACAAGAACAGTTACAGGGTGGCGTATGTGTATTGACTACAGAAGGCTCAATACAGCCATCAGAAAGGATCATTTTCCTTTACCATTCAAAGGCCAAATGCTAGAGAGACTAGCTGGTCATGATTATTACTACTTTTTGGATGGCTATTCAGGTTACAACCAAATTGCAGTAGATCCTCAAGACCAAGAGAAAACAGCATTCACTTGCCCTTCTGGCGTGTTTGCATAGAGGAGGATGCCTTTTGGTCTGCGTAATGCTCCTGCAACCTTTCAGAGATGCATGCAATCCATCTTCTCTGATATAGTGGAGAAATTCCTGGAAGTCTTCATGGATGACTTCTCAGTATATGGAGACTCATTCAGCTCCTGTCTTAACCACCTAGCACTTGTCCTGAAAAGGTGCCAAGAGACTAACCTGGTTTTAAACTGGGAGAAATGTCACCTTATGGTGACTGAAGGAATTGTCCTTGGGCACAAAATTTCAAGCAAGGGAATAGAGGTGGATAAGGCAAAGGTAGAGGTAATTGAAAAATTACCACCACCTGCCAATGTTAAGGCAATCAGAAGCTTTCTGGGACATGCAGGATTCTACAGAAGGTTTATAAAGGATTTTTTGAAAATTGCAAAACCTCTGAGCAACCTGCTAGCTGCTGACACACCATTTGTGTTTGACACACAGTGTCTGCATGCATTTGAGACCCTGAAAGCCAAGCTGGTCACAGCACCAGTCATCTCTGCACCAGACTGGACATTACCATTCGAACTAATGTGTGATGCCAGTGACCATGCCATTGGTGCAGTGTTGGGACAGAGGCATAACAAGCTTCTGCACGTCATTTATTATGCCAGCCGTGTTCTAAATGATGCACAGAAGAATTACACAACCACAGAAAAAGAGTTACTCGCAGTGGTCTATGCCATTGACAAGTTTAGATCCTATCTAGTAGGATCAAAGGTGATTGTGTACACTGACCATGCTGCTCTTAAGTACTTACTCACAAAGCAGGATTCAAAACCTAGGCTCATAAGATGGGTGTTGCTTCTGCAAGAGTTTGATATAGAAATAAGAGACAGAAAAGGGACAGAGAACCAAGTAGCAGATCATCTGTCCCGAATAGAACCAGTAGCTGGGGCGTCCCTCCCTTTTACTGAGATCTCTGAGACTTTCCCAGATGAGCAACTCTTTGCCATTCAGGAAGCTCCATGATTTGCAGATATTGCAAATTATAAAGCTGTGAGGTTCATACCCCAGGAGAGTACAGCAGGGTGCAAAAAAAGAAATTAATTTCAGATGCCAAGTACTACCTATGGGATGAGCCATATCTCTTTAAGAGATGTGCAGACGGAATGATCTGCAGATGTGTACCCAGAGAGGAAGCACAAAGGATCCTGTGGCATTGCCATGGATCACAGTATGGGGGACATTTCGGAAGTGAGCGAACAGCCACTAAGGTCCTCCAATGTGGCTTCTACTAGCCTACTCTCTATAGAGATGCCCGGGAGTTTGTGCGTAACTGTGACAGTTGCCAAAGAGCTGGTAACTTGCCTCATGGATACGCCATGCCTCAACAAGGGATCCTAGAGATTGAATTGTTTGATGTTTGGGGCATTGACTTTATGGGTCCATTCCCACCATCATACTCAAACACTTACATTCTGGTGGCAGTGGACTATGTATCTAAATGGGTAGAAGCAATTGCTACAGCAATTGCTACACCCACTAATGATACTAAGACCGTGCTGAAATTCCTCCAGAAACACATCTTCAGCAGGTTTGGTGTTCCCAGAGTACTAATCAGTGATGGGGGCACTCATTTCTGCAATAAACAGCTGTACTCTGCTATGGTCCGATATGGAATTAGCCACAAAGTGGCAACCCCATATCATCCACAGACAAATGGGCAAGTGGTGCACGAAATTGCAATCACACTTTTGCAATCCCGCACAACTAACCAGCAAGTGCACTGGGTCATCCAAGTAATACCTTGCGTGAGCAAGGGTCGATCCCACGGAGATTGTCGGCTTGAAGCAAGCTATGGTTATCTTGTACTTCTTAGTCAGGATATCAGAAATTATCAGGATTGATTGTGAAAAGCAAAAGAACATGAAATAAGTACTTGTTATGTAGTAATGGAGAATAGGTTGAGGTTTTGGAGATGCTCCATCTTCTGAATCTCTGCTTTCCTACTGTCTTCTTCATCAAACACGCAAGGCTCCTTCCATGGCAAGCTGTCTGTAGGGTTTCACCGTTGTCAGTGGCTACCTCCCATCCTCTCAGTGGAAATGTTCAACGCACCCTGTCACGGCACGGCTATCCATCTGTTGGTTCTCAATCAGGCCGGAATAGAATCCAGTGATTCTTTTGCGTTTGTCACTAACGCCCCGCCCTCAGGAGTTTGAAGCTCGTCACAGTCATTCAATCATTGAATCCTACTCAGAATACCACAGACAAGGTTTAGACCTTCCGGATTCTCTTGAATGCCGCCATCAATTCTAGCTTATACCACGAAGATTCTGATTAAAGAATCCAAGAGATATCTACTCAATCTAAAGTAGAACGGAGGTGGTTGTCAGGCACGCGTTCATAGTTGAGAATATGATGAGTGTCACGGGTCATCACATTCATCCGGGTTAAGAACAAGTGATATCTTAGAATGGAAGCAAGCATGATTGAATAAAAAACAGTAGTAATTGCATTAATCCATCAAGACACAGCAGAGCTCCTCATCCCCAACCATGGGGTTTAGAGACTCATGCCGTAAGAAGTACACAAAGAAACGTGTAAAGTGTCATGAGGTACAGATACAATGTCAAAAGATCCTATTAATAGTGAACTAGTAACCTAAGGTTTACAGAAATGAGTAAATGACAGAAAAATCCACTTCCGGGCCCACTTGGTGTGTGCTTGGGCTGAGCATTGAAGCTTTCATGTGTAGAGACCTTTTCTGGAGTTAAACGCCAGCTTTCATGCCAGTTTGGGCGTTTAACTCCAAGTTTTATGCCAGTTCCGACGTTTAACGCTGGAATTTCTGAAGGTGACGTTGAACGCCGGTTTGGGCCATCAAATCTTGGGCAAAGTATGGACTATCATATATTGCTGGAAAGCCCAGGATGTCTACTTTCCAACGCCGTTGAGAGCGCGCCAATTGGGCTTCTGTAGCTCCAGAAAATCCACTTCGAGTGCAGGGAGGTCAGAATCCAACAGCATCTGCAGTCCTTTTCAGTCTCTGAATCAGATTTTTGCTCAGGACCCTCAATTTCAGCCAGAAAATACCTGAAATCACAGAAAAACACACAAACTCATAGTAAAGTCCAAAAAAGTGAATTTTAACTAAAAACTAATAAAAATATACTAAAAACTAACTAGATTATACCAAAAACATACTAAAAATAATGCCAAAAAGCGTATAAATTATCCGCTCATCACAACACCAAACTTAAATTGTTGCTTGTCCCCAAGCAACTGAAAATCAAAATAGGATAAAAAGAAGAGAATATACTATAGACTCCAAAATATCAAGGAAACTTAGCTCCAATTAGATGAGCGGGACTAGTAGCTTTTTGCCTCCGAACAGTTTTGGCATCTCACTCTATCCTTTGAAGTTCAGAATGATTGGCGTCTATAAGAACTCAGAACTCCGATAGTGTTATTGATTCTCCTAGTTAAGTATAATGATTCTTGAACATAGCTAGTGTATGAGTCTTGGCTGTGGCCCAAAGCACTCTGTCTTCCAGTATTACCACCGGATACATACATGCCACAGACACATAATTGGGTGAACCTTTTTAGATTGTGACTCAGCTTTGCTAGAGTCCCCAATTAGAGGTGTCCAGGGTTCTTAAGCACACTCTTTTTGCCTTGGTTCACAACTTTAATTTTTTTTCTTTTTCTCTTCTTTTTTTTTTCGAAATATTTTTTTTTTGTATTCACTGCTTTTTCTTGCTTCAAGAATCAATTAGATGATTTTTTAGATCCTCAATAACAGTTCTCTTTTTCCTCATTCTTTCAAGAACCAACAATTTTTAACATTCTCAAAACAACAAATTCAAGAGACATATGCACTGTTCAAGCATTCATTCAGAAAACAAAAAGTGTTGTCACCACATCAAACTAATTCAACTAGTTTCAAGGATAATTTTCGAAATCCTGTACTTCTTGTTCTTTTGTGATTAAAGCATTTTTCATTTAAGAGAGGTGATGGATTCATAGGACACTCATAGCTTTAAGGCATGAATTTTATTAATTATGAATTAAGAACAAGGCTCAAAAATAGATATAAGATGAGACTAAAAAAAATAAAAATAGAAAACAAAATAAAAAAACGCAAAAAATAGGCTCCTAATGATAGAGGTTTTCACAGAGTTAGAACTCAACAACCTTGATTTTGAGAAGTGGATGCTCCCTCAACTTGAGAGGAGAGCTTTTGGCATTTCATCTCTTGGAGTTCACGCCCCTGCTTCTCCTGTTCCTTCAGCAATTTGCAGAGCATGCAGTTCTGATTCTGCTGTTCTTCCTTTAGTTGCTCCATAGTCTCTTGCAGCTTGGTGATAGATGCTTCTAGGCTGGCCCAGTAACCAATTTCAGGGAATTCAGGGAGGAACTCCTGCGCCCTCCTCTTGATAGAGTTATCTTGCATTTGTCCTTCCATTGACTTCTTGGTGATTGGATGTTCAATGGGTATGAACTCATCTACTCCCATCTTTACCCCAGCCTCTTTACAGAGCAAGGAGATTAAGCTTGGGTAAGCTAGTTTGGCTTCAGTGGAATTCTTATTTGCAATTGTGTGGATCTCACAAGCAATCACATGATGAACCTCCACTTCTTTTCCAAGCATGATGCAATGAATCATCACTGCTCTCTTGATAGTGACCTCAGAACGGTTGCTAGTGGGCAATATGGAACGCCCAATAAAGTCTAGCCAACCTCTTGCAATTGGTTTGAGGTCTCCCCTCTTGAGTTGGTTTGGGACACCCTTAGAATTGGTTATCCACTTAGTTCCAGGGAGGCATATGTCCTCTAGAACTTGATCCAACCCTTTATCTGCTCTTACCATTTTCCTATTAAAGGAGTCAGGATCATCTTGCAGTTGAGGCAATTTGAAGATTTCTCTTATTTTGTCCAGATGGAAGTACATAACTTTCCCTCTGACCATGGTTCTGTAGGTATGGTAAGCAGTTCCAGTCATTCTCTGCTTATCTGTTAACCACAGATTTGAGTAGAATTCCTGAACCATGTTCCTTCCAACCTTTATCTCAGGATTGGTTTGAACTTCCCATCCTCTGTTTCGAATTTGCTCTTGGATCCCCGGATATTCATCTTCTTTCAGATCAAATTTAACTTCCGGGATCACTAACCTCAGACCCATTATCTTGTGATAATGGTCTTCATGTTCTTTGGTTAAGAACTTCTCTTGATTCCAAAGATTCTTTGGATTATTCTCTTTCTTTCCTCTTAAATTGGTTTGTTTTCCCTTAGGAGCCATGATCTTGATGAATTTTGGCTTAGTGATCACGGAAAAGCACACCAAACTTAGAGGTTTGCTTGTCCTCAAGCAAAAGAAAGGAAGGAAGAGAGAGAGAGGAGAAGCAAATTCGAATGGTGTGGGTAATTAGGGGTCCAAACGTGTATTTATAAGGTGGGGAGGAGAGATTTCGAAAAAAAGAAAAGTTTGAAAGAAGAATTGAGAAGATATGGAAATAATTTGAGAGAAAGGTGAGTTTTTGAACAAGATTTGGAATTGATTTGAAATAGATTTGAAGAATGGTTTTAATTTTTGAAGATTTGAAAGTGAATGATGAATGGTTGAAGTGTGATTTTGTAGAAAAGTATGGGTAAGAAAAGGAAAGTTTGAAAAAATTTGGTTTGAAAACAAAATTGTGGTCCCCCCACCTTTCTGGCGTTAAATACCCAGAATGGCACCCATTCTGGCGTTTAACGCCCATTTGTTGCCCCTTTTGGGCGTTTAACGCCCAGCCAGGTGCCCTGGCTGGCGTTAAACGCCAGAATTCCTTTATCACTGGGCGTTTTTCTAAACGCCCAGGATGCTACACACCTGGCGTTAAACGCCCAGAATGGTGCCCATTCTGGCGTTTAACGCCCAAAATGGCACCTTTACTGGCGTTAAACGCCCAGAATGGTGCCCATTCTGGCGTTTAACGCCCAAAATGCCCCCTTACTGGCATTTTTTCGCCAGTAAGCTCTTTTTCTCTGCTTTTTGAGCTGAATCCTTCTGTAACTCTGTGAATTCCTTCATTTTTGATACTTGCCTCTGTAAAAACAAATCATATAACCTCCTAATGACTGGGTTGCCTCCCAGCAAGTGCTTCTTTACTGTCTTTAGCTGGACCTTTACTGAGAATCACTCAAGTTTCAGTTTTGAGCATTCCTGCTCAAAATTGCTTTCAAGATAATGCTTGATTCTCTATCCATTAACAATGAACCTTTTGTCAGAATCAATATCTTGAAGCTCAACATATCCATATGGTGACACTCCTGTAATCACATACGGACCCCTCCACCGGGATTTAAGTTTTCCTGGAAACAATCTGAGCCTAGAGTTGAAGAGCAGAACTTTTTGTCCTGGCTCAAAGACTCTGGATGACAACTTCTTGTCATGCCATTTCTTTGCCTTTTCCTTATAAATTTTTGCATTTTCAAAGGCATTGAGTCTGAACTCCTCTAGCTCATTTAGCTGGAGTAATCTTTTTTCACCAGCCAACTGAGCATCCATGTTTAGGAATCTTGTTGCCCAGTAGACTTTATGTTCCAGTTCCACGGGCAGATGACAGGCCTTCCCATACACCAGTTGGTATGGAGAGGTTCCTATAAGAGTCTTGAATGCTGTTCTGTATGCCCACAGAGCATCATCCAAGCTCTTTGCCCAATCCTTTCTTCGGGCTATCACAGTCCGTTCTAGGATCCTTTTTAGCTCTCTGTTAGAGACTTCAACTTGCCCATTTGTCTGTGGATGATACGGAGTTGCCACTTTGTGGCTAATTCCATATCTAACCATAGCAGAGTATAGCTGTCTATTGCAGAAATGAGTGCCCCCATCACTGATTAGTACTCTGGGAACACCAAACCTGCTGAAGATGTGTTTCTGGAGGAATTTCAGCACGGTCTTGGTATCATTAGTGGGTGTAGCAATTGCTTCTACCCACTTAGATACATAGTCCACTGCCACCAGAATGTAAGTGTTTGAGTATGATGGTGGGAATGGACCCATGAAGTCAATTCCCCATACATCAAACAATTCTATCTCTAATATCCCTTGTTGAGGCATGGCATATCCGTGAGGTAAGTTACCAGCTCTTTGGCAACTGTCACAGTTACGCACAAACTCTCGGGAATCTTTATAGAGAGTAGGCCAGTAGAAGCCACATTGGAGGACTTTAGTGGCTGTTCGCTCACTTCCAAAATGTCCTCCATACTGTGATCCATGGCAATGCCATAGGATCCTTTGTGCTTCTTCTCTGGGTACACATCTGCGGATCACTCCGTCTGCACATCTCTTAAAGAGATATGGCTCATCCCATAGGTAGTACTTGGCATCTGAAATTAATTTCTTTCTTTGCACTCTGCTGTACTCCTGGGGTATGAACCTCACAGCTTTATAGTTTGCAATATCTGCAAACCATGGAGCTTCCTGAATGGCAAAGAGTTGCTCATCAGGGAAAGTCTCAGAGATCTCAGTAGAAGGGAGGGACGCCCCAGCTACTGGTTCTATTCGGGACAGATGATCAGCTACTTGGTTCTCTGTCCCTTTTCTGTCTCTTATTTCTATGTCAAACTCTTGCAGAAGCAACACCCATCTTATTAGCCTGGGTTTTGAATCCTGCTTTGTGAGTAAGTATTTAAGAGCAGCATGGTCAGTGTACACAATCACTTTGGATCCCACTAGGTAGGATCTAAACTTGTCAATGGCATAGACCACTGCAAGTAATTCTTTTTCTGTGGTTGTGTAATTCTTCTGTGCGTCATTTAGAACACGTCTGGCATAATAAATAACGTGCAGAAGCTTGTTATGCCTCTGTCCCAACACTGCACCAATGGCATGGTCACTGGAATCACACATTAATTCAAATGGCAATGCCCAATCTGGTGCAGAGATGACTGGTGCTGTGACCAGCTTAGCTTTCAGGGTCTCAAACGCCTGCTGACATTGTGTGTCAAACACAAATGGCGTGTCAGCAGCTAGCAGGTTACTCAAAGGTTTTGCAATTTTCGAAAAATCCTTTATGAACCTTCTGTAGAATCCTGCATGCCCCAGAAAGCTTCTGATTGCCTTAACATTGGCAGGTGGTGGTAATTTTTCAATTACTTCTACCTTTGCCTTATCCACCTCTATTCCCCTGCTTGAAATTTTGTGCCCAAGGACAATTCCTTCAGTCACCATAAAGTGACATTTCTCCCAGTTTAAAACCAGGTTAGTCTCTTGGCACCTTTTCAGGACAAGTGCTAGGTGATTAAGACAGGAGCTGAATGAGTCTCCATATACTGAGAAGTCATCCATGAAGACTTCCAGAAATTTCTCTACCATATCTGAGAAGATAGAGAGCATGCACCTCTGAAAGGTTGCAGGTGCATTGCACAGACCAAAAGGCATCCTTCTGTAGGCAAACACGCCAGAAGGGCAAGTAAATGCTGTTTTCTCTTGGTCCTGAGGATCTACTGTAATTTGGTTGTAACCTGAATAGCCATCCAAAAAGCAGTAATAATCATGACCAGCTAGTCTCTCTAGCATTTGGTCTATGAATGGTAAAGGAAAATGATCCTTTCTGGTGGCTGTATTGAGCCTTCTGTAGTCATACACATACGCCACCCTGTGACTGTTCTTGTAGGAACCAGTTCATTTTTTTCATTATGAACCACTGTCATGCCTCCCTTTTTGGGGACAACTTGGACAGGGCTCACCCAGGGGCTATCAGAAATAGGATAAATAATCCCAGCCTCTAGTAATTTAGTGACCTCTTTCTGCACCACCTCCTTCATGGCTGGATTTAGCCTCCTCTGTGGTTGGACCACTGGTTTGGCATTATCCTCCAACAGGATCTTGTGCATGCATCTGGCTGGGCTAATGCCCTTAAGATCACTTATGGACCACCCAAGAGTTGTCTTGTGTGTCCTTAGCACTTGAATCAGTGCTTCCTCTTCCTGTGGATTCAAAGCAGAGCTTATAATCACTGGAAAAGTGTCACCCTTTCCCAGAAATGCATACTTCAGGGATGGTGGTAGTGGTTTGAGTTCAGGTTTGGGAGGCTTATCCTCCTCCTGAGGAATTTTCGAAAATTCCTTTGTTTCCTGTGGTTCTTCTTGATCAGGCTGAGCATCCTTGAAGATGTCTTCAAGCTCTGATTCTAGGCTTTCAGTCATATTGATCTTTTCCACCAAAGAGTCAATAATGTCAGCGCCCATGCAGTCATTTGGTGTGTCTGGATGCTGCATAGCTTTCACAGCATTCAACTTGAACTCATCCTCATTGACTCTTAGGGTCACTTCCCCTTTTTGTACATCAATGAGAGTCCGTCCAGTTGCTAGGAATGGTCTTCCTAGAATGAGAGTTGCACTCTTGTGCTCCTCCATTTCCAGCACCACAAAGTCAGTTGGAAAGGCAAATGGCCCAACCTTGACAATCATATCCTCTATTATGCCTGATGGATGTTTAATAGAGCCATCAGCAAGTTGGAGGCATATCCTGGTTGGTTTGACTTCTCCAGCCAACCCAAGCTTTCTGATAGTGGATGCAGGTATTAAATTGATGCTTGCTCCAAGATCACACAGGGCTGTCTTGGTGCAGGCGCCTTCTAATGTGCATGGTATCATAAAGCTTCCAGGATCTTGAAGCTTTTCTGGTAAGCTTTTCAAAATGACTGCACTACATTCTTCAGTGAGAAACACTTTTTCAGTTTCTCTCCAATCCTTCTTATGACTTAAGATCTCTTTCATGAACTTAGCATAAGAAGGTATTTGCTCAAGTGCCTCTGCAAACGGAATCTTTATTTCAAGAGTCCTTAGATAGTCTGCAAAGCGGGCAAATTGCTTATCCTGTTCCGCTTGGCGGAGTTTTTGAGGATAAGGCATCTTGGCTTTATAGTCTTCAACCTTAGATGCTGCAGGTTTATTCCTTACAGAAGTGGTTGAAGAAGCCTTGTTAGAGGGATTACTGTCAGCACTCTCAGGTGTCTGATCTTCCCTTGGCGTCTGAACGCCAGGAATGGGTGAAGATTGGGCGTTAAACGCCAACTTCTCTCCCTTTTCTGGCGTTTGAACGCCAGAACTGGGCAGGGAATGGGCGTTTAACGCCAGCTTTCCTCCCCCTTCTGGCGTTTGAACGCCACTAGCATTCCTCTCTGGGCTCTTACTGTCCTCAGAGGGATTTTGAACAGTGGTTTGGTTATCCTCTGTCAATTGTTCCTTGTTTGGCTTTTTGCTCTTTTGAGCAGTGTTATTCAGTGTCTTCCCACTCCTCAGTTGAACTGCTTGACATTCCTCTGTTATCTGTTTAGATATTTGTTGTTTTGCTTGATTCAACTGCAGTTCTATGTTCTTGTTAGCAACTCTAGTATCATGGAGCATTTCTTTAAATTTTGCTAACTGTTCTGTCATCAGGAGCAATTGTTGATTAAGCTCAATCATCTGTTCTTGAGGATTAGGATCAGTGACTACTGTCATGACTTCCTCTTTTGGAGAGAACTCATTGCTAGAGTACAAATATTGATTCCTAGCAACAGTGTCTATAAGCTCTTGAGCTTCTTCAATTGTCTTCCTCATGTGTATAGATCCACCAGCTGAGTGGTCTAAAGACATCTGAGCTTTTTCTGTAAGCCCATAGTAGAAGATGTCTAACTGTACCCACTCTGAAAACATTTCAGAGGGGCATTTTCTTAGCATACCTCTATACCTCTCCCAGGCATTATAAAGGGATTCATTATCCTCTTGTTTAAAGCCTTGGATGTCCAGCCTTAGCTGTGTCATCCTCTTTGGAGGGTAAAAATGATTCAGAAATTTGTCTGATAACTGCTTCCATGTCTTTATGCTTGCTGTAGGTTGGTTATTTAACCACCTTTTAGCTTGATCTTTTACAGCAAATGGAAACAGCAATAGTCTGTAGACATCCTGATCCACCTCTTTATCATATACTGTGTCAGCAATTTGTAAGAACTGTGCCAGAAACTCAGTAGGTTCTTCCTGTAGAAGACCGGAATACTGGCAATTTTGCTGCACTATGATAATGAGTTGAGGATTTAGCTCAAAGCTGCTTGCTTTGATGGGAGGTGTACAGATGCTACTCCCATATGCAGCTGTAATGGGGTTAGCATATGACCCCAGAGTCCTTTTAGACTGATCAATCCCACTTATGTCCATAATGGATAAAAGGGAAATGATATGGATTGCAAATAGATAAATTTTATTTAATTTTTTTTGAATTAACCGAAAAATAAAATAACATCAAAAGGAAAATAAAATAAAATAAAAAAATTCGAAAATTGGAAGAAACTAAGATCAAAGCAAATTGAAAACTGAATCAAGTAGTTAATTAAGAAGATTTTGAGATTAGCAATTAGGAAGATATGATTGAAAAAAATTTTTATAAAAAAGATTTGATTTTTGAAAAGAGGAAAGAGAAAAACAACAAAACGACACCAAACTTAAAATTTTTAGAAAATCAAACACAATTTTTCGAAAATTTTAAAGGAAAAACACAAAGGGGACACCAAACTTAGAACTTTTACGGATCAAAAAGGGACTAAGGACATGCAAAATCGAAAATTAAAAGAAAAGCAAAAGCATGCAATTGACACCAAACTTAGAATATGAAACTAGACTCAACTAAAAGACTCTAAACCAATAAAAACAAAACAGTCCTAATCTAAGCAACAAGATAAGCCGTCAGTTGTCCAAACTCGAACAATCCCCGGCAACGGCGCCAAAAACTTGGTGCACGAAATTGCAATCACACTTTTGCAATCCCGCACAACTAACCAGCAAGTGCACTGGGTCGTCCAAGTAATACCTTGCGTGAGCAAGGGTCGATCCCACGGAGATTGTCGGCTTGAAGCAAGCTATGGTTATCTTGTACTTCTTAGTCAGGATATCAGAAATTATCAGGATTGATTGTGAAAAGCAAAAGAACATGAAATAAGTACTTGTTATGCAGTAATGGAGAATAGGTTGAGGTTTTGGTGATGCTCCATCTTTTGAATCTCTGCTTTCCTACTGTCTTCTTCATCAAACACGCAAGGCTCCTTCCATGGCAAGCTATCTGTAGGGTTTTACCGTTGTCAGTGGCTACCTCCCATCCTCTCAGTGGAAATGTTCAACGCACCCTGTCACGGCACGGCTATCCATCTGTCGGTTCTCAATCAGGCCAGAATAGAATCCAGTGATTCTTTTGCGTCTGTCACTAACGCCCCGCCCTCAGGAGTTTGAAGCTCGTCACAGTCATTCAATCATTGAATCCTACTCAGAATACCACAGACAAGGTTTAGACCTTCCGGATTCTCTTGAATGCCGCCATCAATTCTAGCTTATACCACGAAGATTCTGATTAAAGAATCCAAGAGATATCTACTCAATCTAAAGTAGAACGGAGGTGGTTGTCAGGCACGCATTCATAGTTGAGAATATGATGAGTGTCACGGGTCATCACATTCATCCGGGTTAAGAACAAGTGATATCTTAGAACGGAAGCAAGCATGATTGAATAAGAAACAGTAGTAATTGCATTAATCCATCAAGACACAGCAGAGCTCCTCACCCCCAACCATGGGGTTTAGAGACTCATGCCGTAAGAAGTACACAAAGAAACGTGTAAAGTGTCATGAGGTACAGATACAATGTCAAAAGATCCTATTAATAGTGAACTAGTAACCTAAGGTTTACAGAAATGAGTAAATGACAGAAAAATCCACTTCCGGGCCCACTTGGTGTGTGCTTGGGCTGAGCATTGAAGCTTTCATGTGTAGAGACCTTTTCTGGAGTTAAACGCCAGCTTTCATGCCAGTTTGGGCGTTTAACTCCAAGTTTTATGCCAGTTCCGGCGTTTAACGCTGGAATTTCTGAAGGTGACTTTGAACGCCGGTTTGGGCCATCAAATCTTGGGCAAAGTATGGACTATCATATATTGCTGGAAAGCCCAGGATGTCTACTTTCCAACGCCGTTGAGATCGCGCCAATTGGGCTTCTGTAGCTCCAGAAAATCTACTTCGAGTGCAGGGAGGTCAGAATCCAACAGCATCTGCAGTCCTTTTCAGTCTCTGAATTAAATTTTTGCTCAGGACCCTCAATTTCAGCCAGAAAATACCTGAAATCACAGAAAAACACACAAACTCATAGTAAAGTCCAGAAAAGTGAATTTTAACTAAAAACTAATAAAAATATACTAAAAACTAACTAGATCATACCAAAAATATACTAAAAACAATGCCAAAAAGCGTATAAATTATCCGCTCATCAGCAAGCTGAAGTCTCTAACAGAGAGCTAAAAAGAATCCTAGAACGGACTGTAATTGCCCGTAGAAAGGATTGGGCAAAGAGCTTGGATGATGCTCTGTGGGCATACAGAACAGCATTCAAGACTCCAATAGGAACCTCTCCATACCAACTTGTGTATGGCAAGGCCTGTCATCTGCCCGTGGAACTGGAACATAAAGCCTACTGGGCAACCAGATTCCTAAACCTGGATGCTAAGTTAGCTGGTGAAAAAAGATTGCTCCAGCTAAATGAGCTAGATGAATTCAGACTCAGTGCCTTTGAAAATGCAAAAATTTATAAGGAAAAGGCAAAGAGGTGGCATGACAAGAAGTTGTCATCCAGAGTCTTTGAGCCAGGACAAAAAGTTCTACTCTTCAACTCTAGGCTCAGACTATTCCCAGGAAAACTTAAATCCCGGTGGAGGGGTCCGTATGTGATTACAAGAGTATCACCATATGGATATGTTGAGCTTCAGGATACTGATTCTGACAAAAAATTCATTGTTAATGGACAGAGGATCAAGCATTATCTTGAAAGCAATTTTGAGCAGGAATGCTCAAAACTGAGGCTTGAATGATTCTCAGTGAAGGTCCAGCTAAAGACAATAAAGAAGCGCTTGCTGGGAGGCAACCCAGTCATTAGCAGGTTATCTGTTTTGTTTAATCAAAGTTTGATACATATTCTCAAAGGGCAATTATCAAAATTGAAGGAATTCACAGAGTTATAGAAGGATTCAGTGCAAAAAGCAGAGAAAAAGAGCTTGCTGGCGAAAAAATGCCAGTAAGGGGTACTTTGGGCGTTAAAGGCCAGAATGGGCACCATTCTGGGCGTTTAACGCCAGTAAAGGTGCCATTTTGGGCGTTAAACGCCAGAATGGGCACCATTCTGGGCGTTTAACGCCAGGTGTGCAGCATCCTGGGCGTTTAGCAAAACGCCCAGTGATGAAGGGAATTCTGGCGTTTAACGCCAGCCAGGGTACCTGGCTGGGCGTTAAACGCCCACAATGGCCAACATTTTGGCGTTAAACGCCAGAATGGATACCATTCTGGGCGTTTAACGCCAGAAAGGTGGGGGACAGATATTTTGCTTTCTAATTAAAATTTTTTCAAATTTTCCTGTTTTGATCCATAATTTTCTACATAAACACATTTCAAACTTTCATCATTCACCCTCAAATTTTCAAAAACTAAAATCATTCTTCAAATCTCTCTCAAATCCTTCCCAAATCTTCTTCAAAAACTCAAATATTTCTCAAATTCTTTCCATATCTTCTCAAATCTCCTTCAAAATTTTCGAAATCTCTCCCCCTCCCTTATAAATACATGTTTGGCCATCCCTTTCTCCCCACCATTTGAATTTGCTCTCCTCCTCTCTCCCCTCTTTCCTTTCTTTTGCTTGAGGGCAAGCAAACCTCTAAGTTTGGTGTGCTTTTCCGTGATCACTAAGCAAAGAATCATCAAGATCATGGCTCCTAAGGGAAAACAAACCAATTCAAGAGGCAAGAAAGAGAATAATCCAAAGAGTCTTTGGAATCAAGAGAAGTTCTTAACCAAAGAACATGAAGACCATTATCACAAAATAATGGGTCTGAGGTCATGATGAGCGGATAATTTATACGCTTTTTGGCATTGTTTTTAGGTAGTTTTTAGTAAGTTCAAGCTACTTTTAGGGATGTTTTCATTAGTTTTTATGTTAAATTCATATTTCTGGACTTTACTATGAGTTTGTGTGTTTTTCTGTGATTTCAGGTAATTTCTGGCTGAAATTGAGGGACTTGAGCAAAACTCTGAAAAAGGCTGACAAAAAGGACTGCTGATGCTGTTGGAATCTGACCTCCCTGCACTCAAAATGGATTTTCTGGAGCTACAGAACTCCAATTGGCGCGCTCGCAACGGCGTTAGAAAGTAGACATCCAGGGCTTTCCAGCAATATATAATAGTCCATACTTTATTCGGAAATTGACGACGTAACTTGGCGTTGAACGCCAAGTACATGCTGCTGTCTGGAGTTAAACGCCAGAAAAACATCATGATCCGGAGTTGAACGCCCAAAACACGTCATAACTTGGAGTTCAACTCCAAGAGAAGCCTCAGCTCGTGGATTGATCAAGCTCAGCCCAAACATACACCAAGTGGGCCCCGGAAGTGGATTTATGCATCAATTACTTACTCATGTAAACCCTAGGAGCTAGTTTATTATAAATAGAACATTTAACTAATGTATTTGACATCTTGGGACGATTAGTTCTTAGATCATGGGGGCTGGCCATTCGGCCAAGCCTGAACCTTTTACCTATGTATTTTCAACGGTGGAGTTTCTGCACACCATAGATTAAAGGTGTGGAGCTCTGCTATACCTCAAGTTTTAATACAATTACCATTACTTTATATTCAAATCTCTCTTATTCTTATTCCAAGATATTCATTCGCACCCAAGAACATGACGAACGTGATGATTATGTTACGCTTATCATCATTCTCACCTATGAACGCGCGTGATTGACAACCACTTCCGTTCTATATGCAACAGAGCTTGAATGTGTATCTCTTAGATTCCCCAACAGAATCTTCGTGGTATAAGCTAGATAGATGGCGGCATTTATGAGGATCCGGAAAGTCTCACCTTGTCTGTGGTATTCCGAGTAGGATCCTGGGAATCCGGAAAGTCTAACCTTGTCTGTGGTATTTGATGCTACGATTTTAGGAAATTGCACGATCGGCAAAAATTCCTTCCGGCAAGTGCACCGGTTATCGTCAAGTAAAAACTCACAATAGAGTGAGGTCGAATCCCACAAGGATTGGTTGAGTGAGCAATTCGGATTAGAAGTGTGTTCTAGTTGAGCGGAATCAAGATTTAGATGAGAATTGCGGAATGTAAAATTGGCGGGAAACGTAAATGGCAAGAAATTGAAATTGCGGAATCTTAAATTGCATGAATTAAAGAGCGAGAAGCTAAATTGCTGAAATTAAAAAGGGATCGCGGTGATTGCATGAATTTAATTGCAGAATGTAAAGAGAAAGTGGTAGATCAGAAATGGGGAATTCATTGGGTTTCAGGAGATATTGAGATCTCCGAATCAAAACATTTTTATCCCTTCCTCAACCAATGCGTTCATTGAATTTTGCTTGGCAATCTTATATGATTGGATCCCAATCCCTTGGCTCACCAATTCTCTCTAAAAACAAACAATTCCCAATCCCTTGGTTTAAATGTTCATAAGAAGAGATGACGCTCGATCACTGATTATACCACACAGTTTCATGAACCACAATTTGGTAGGATTACATGTCACAATATCCATCCAAACCCCAATCCAATTCACTGTGAGAAAGCTTCTCTAGCATGAATCCTCCATTCCTTTCCCAAGGTTCCGAAGGATTCCAATTATGGATAGTTTCTTTCCCAAGACAACTAACCAATGGAATTAGATCGAGAAGCTTTCTAACAAAAATTCAAGAGAAAAGATTGAAGAAGAAGATAAAAACTATTATTGATTCATTTAATTACAATAGAGCTCCCTAACCCAATGAAAGGGGGTTTAGTGAGTCATAGCTCTGAATTCAATTACAAAAAGTATGAAAACTAGAAAAATGATCAAAAGTCCTCTAACTAACTTAAATTCTATCCTATTTATACACTTTCTAAATTGAGCTTCTGTTGTGTTTCTTGGGCTTTGAGGCCTTTCCCTGATTTCCTTTTGCTTTGGGTTTATGATCCATAATCCTGATGAGGCTGCTGATCCAATTCTGTAACATTCATTGAGCCAACTTAGTGATAATCAAGTAATGACACATGACTCAACAAATTGAAATTCCAGACTCATCAATTCTTCAGGCCCAATCCCATAAACCATGATATTCAATTGGGTTTCATACCAGAGTACGTTTAAGTTAATGTTTGTGCTCAAATGCTAACTTAAAACTGCAATATCTTTGGCCCAGAAACCTTTTCAAATAGTGGCGTTTAAGTTGCAGTTTAAGCTTAAACTGCAACTTAAACGCCTGACACTTCCAGTGATGCCTTTTGTGGAAGCACGTTTAAGTTCCAGTTTAAGCTTAAACTGGAACTTAAACGTTGGACACTCCTGGAGGTGGTATAACTCAAGCATGTTTAAGCTTCAGTTTAAGGTTAAACTGAAGCTTAAACGTGGAAATGGAAGAAAGCAACCCTGGAGGGTAAAGTAGTCGAACACGTTTAAGCTTCAGTTTAAGGTTAAACTGAAGCTTAAACGTGGAAATGGAAGAAAGCAACCCTGGAGTGTGGAATGGTCGAACACGTTTAAGCTTCAGTTTAAGGTTAAACTAAAGCTTAAACGTGGAAATGAAGAAAGCAACCCTGGAGGAGAATTTTGGTCGAACACGTTTAAGCTTCAGTTTAAGGTTAAACTGAAGCTTAAACGTGGAAATGAAGAATGCAACCCTGGAGGAGAATTTTGGTCGAACACGTTTAAGCTCCAGTTTAAGGTTAAACTGGAGCTTAAACGTGGAAATGGCTCCCTGGTGCATTTCTCATTTCTGGCGTTTAACTTCCAGTTTAAGGTTAAACTGGAGGTTGAACGCCACTTTCAGCTTTTCCTCAGCTTTCATGATTTTGGCGTTTAAGCTCCAGTTTAAGCTTAAACTGGAGCTTAAACGCCACTGATAGTTCCCAGCATTATATGGCTTGGCAGTTTAAGTTCCAGTTTAAGCTTAAACTGGAACTTAAACTCCACATGTGATATTCAAGCTTCCTTTATTGATTTTGTTGCTTCCTTGCCTAACCTCTTCTTCCCTGAAATCATCCAAACAACTACATCAAAGTCTTGCAAAATTTCATGAGAAATCTTCCATTCATAGCATTCAAGTATATAACTAAAAACTCATGGAATTTGCATCAAAATCATACTGTTTGGATGGTTCATTGCTTTGTTATTCATTTAACCATTCTTGGTTACTTTAAGCTCAAGAAAATGCATAAAACAACTAAAACTAACAGAAAAATGCTAGTGAAACTAGCCTAAGATGCCTTGGCATCACAACACCAAACTTAATACTTGCTTGTCCCTAAGCAAGTCCTGAGTTATTTGAGAAGAAAGTATGAAACAGAAAGCAATTACATTGGCTATATTAGTAAGCACTTGAAGTTCATCAGAAGGGTTTTATGCAGAAAGTTGCAGCATCACTTTTTCATTCTTATCAGGTAAGATTATCACTTTTTCATTGCATCCATCAAACACTGCTATGGCCTCTTGTTATTCTTATGTCCTTGGCACTTTTCCCTTCTTTGTTTTTCTTTTTCTTAGAGCTCCTTTGCTTCTTGTTTGCTCAGTGTCATGTGTTGCACAAGCCTTTGGCATTTTCTTTTTCTTATCAGTGCACTACACATATCCACTACAGGCATTTTAGTTCACATTTCTTCTTGAGACATTGGTGCCCAGCACCTCTTTGTGTGACTAAATGTTTTGTATTTAGGTTGCTCTTGATAATGGACTTTTGGTTGATAATCCCGGGTTAGTTAACCCATGTTACCAAGTGTTGAAACACTCCTCAGAACCTATTCATCCAAGCATATCCTTAATACATAAACACCACAGGCATTTGTCTCAGAAGTTCAAACCATTGGTGCCTAGCTTATTTTCTTAATTTTTTTTTTGCTTTTTGGTTGCCCTTTTTCAGTGGCTTTTTCTTCTTCTTTTTCTTTCTTTTTCATGGCCAAAGACATTTATTCATCAAGATCCATAGACAGTATTCAAACTTCTACACAAAAATGATAATTCTATACTCAATTTCCAGTGATCTGACTAAACAATCAAGCATGCATACCACCACTTAATTCTACTTGATTTGTCACTAATTGAGCCAAGTTACTTTTGTTTAAACTTTTCTTTTATTTTTGGAAACAGAACAAGCATGGCAAGCATTTGTTTAAGAAGGTGAAGTTATATCCAAACATCTAGGCATTCACTTTATTCAAAGCAGTAAACAGACAAACATACTAGAAATTTCACATAAAACTTAAATGACTTAAAATGAAAGAAAGCTCATAAAGACAATTCACAAACTATTATTTGATTATTAAGGAACAAGACCACCTCTCATTTGTTGCTTGGTTCTTCTTGATTCTTGGGGTCCTGCTTCTTCTTGCTTCTTGCCTCTTTTTCTTGCTCCCCTTCTGCTTGTTGCCCTTCTTCATTTCTTCTTTTTGTATGTCTTGGAGCAATTGGGCCAAGAGTCATTCTGTGAGCAGTCATGGCCATTCCAGGATGTAGCCAATTAGGTCTTGCATCTTCAAGTGGTACTTGGGCCTTGATGCATAGTCTGATGATGGTGCTAGGGAAGTGGAGCCAGGAGTCAGGGTCACTTTTCTCACTAAACTCTTGTATCTGTTCAGCAATGAGTTTATGAACTTTGATCTCTCCTCCCATCATAATGCAATGTAGCAAGACGGCTCTTTTAGGGAGTATTTCTGAAGAGTTTGCAGTGGGTAGGATGGATCTCCTAACTATTTCATACCACCCTTTAGCTTCAGGTGTTAGGTCTCCCCTTCTCAAGATTCTTGGAGCCCCTTTTGTTCTTCTCACCCATTCAGCTCTGATGGCACAAAGGTCTTCAGCAATAGTCAGATAGTCAGGTTCTCCTATCATCCTATCCTCATAACTTGCTTGGCTGAAACGTATGTTTTTCAGGCCAAGAGTTTTCATGATTGCCTTGGGGCTGAAGTCAACTTCCACCCCTCTCACATAGCTTTTGTATGTGGGTTCCTCGGTTGGATCCTCCCTCACTGCATTTGCATAAAACTCCTTCACCAGGTTGATGTTGATTCTAGTGATTGGCTTAGTCAGGAGCTCCCACTTCCTCTTTTTGATCTTCTCCCAAACACTTGGGAACTCCTCCTCTCCAAGGTCAAAGGGAATCTCAGCTAGTATCCTTTTAGGTTTCATCCATTCGGCCTGAATCTCATGGAAAACTGATTTGTATTTCCATGCATCAAATTCCCTTTCCTCCTCCATTGGCTGCTTGTCTTTTCTTCTTTTGTGGCTAGATGAGGCTGCCATTGGTTCTTTAGTTTTGGCAAGTGACAAGCTAAGGTTGACAAGGTGAAGTAAGAAAATGTTGTTAGAAGTGTGGTGAGGTTGTTTTCGGCAAGAGGTAGTTATGCTATGATGAAAGAATATGTGCAAGAAGGAGATTTGGTGGTGTGGAACTCGTTCCCCAAGTGGTTCTTTATAGTGCATGCAAGTGAAAAATGGACGGCTAGGGTGATTTGTGAAGGATGGCTTGATGGTAAATATATGAATTAGGGAGAAAGACAAATTGCTTTTCACTTTCTTGGAAGTATTCTGGGTGCATTAAGTTGTACATGTAGCTATCTTTTCATGCAGAACTTCCTTTTCCCATGTGTTAGTTTCAAAGACTTGTGAACTCCCTTTTTGACCAAGCACCGTACCTCCCCCTTTGTCTTTTTCATCTATTCTTATCCTTCCTTTTGTACCTGCACACACAAACAACTTTGCTATCATTTTTTTCGGTCCATGTGAATAATGAATAGTACTTGCACATGTTTTTCATTCTTTTTGAATTGTAAATCAATGATTGACTACATGAGCTTATAGCCGTGACCCTTGTATGTATGCACACTTATTACTGGACACCAAACTTAGTGTTTGGTAATGTCTCCTGATGACATGAAATCCATGTTGGTTGTCCTTAATGAATGTGCATAATTCTAATAAATCATAGTCACTTTGGCTCTTTGATCCTAAACAATTTTACTACCTAAAGTAATTGAAATCAAAGTATTAAAACATGCAAATGGTATACTTGTCATGAATTTCTAAATCCAGAGGAACTTCTTGCTTTTCATTAACTGTGTTCAAAGAGGAACACCAAACTTAATGTTTGGTTGTGCACCTTGAATGAAAGATTGAATACAATTTGAATAAGATTTGGGGTGCCTTCAGGCACACCAAACTTAGAGACCAATTGTATTTTACATGCAATGTTTAGTGCATCCTTATCAACAGTTGTCCTGAGGATTCAAGTTCATGCATAAGAAACCATGCTTTATTAGATGCAAAGCAAAACAATAAAGAGTAAGGATACTAAAACATGGGTTGCCTCCCATGAAGCGCTTCTTTAACGTCACTAGCTTGACGGTTGTCCCTTGTTAGGGTGGATTGTAGTGCTTGATGTCCTCTCCTCTCACTATGAAAACGTCCCCATTTGATTCCTTCATGATTTCCAAATGTTCCATAGAAAGAACTTTCCTGATTGTGAACACTTGAGGGAGCTGGGAAGGAATGGTTTTGAGGCCAGGTGGGATTGGCAGATAATGACTTGATATCACTTTATCTCCCGGAGAGAAACCTTCAGTGGGAATTTTCTTGTTTCTCCACCCTCTTGGCAATTTCTTTACAATTATTCTCTCTCTCTTGAGGATTTCTTCATTGACCCTTATGCCAGGAGGATCCTTCTGAGCTGTTTCTATTGATTCTTGTGGCTTTAACTCTTGCAATTCTTGTTTGCCTTCCAAGGACTGTTTCAGAGTTTCAGCTGCTGGATTGCTTTCCTCCAAACACAGATGGCTACTATCATCCTTAGGCTTTTCAGGTTCTGGTTCAGGCTCAGATGCAGGTTTGAAAACATGGAAAATGAGCTGTTCATCATGTATTCTCAAAATTAGCTCTCCTTGTTCTACATCTATGAGCGCTCTAGCAGTGGCTAGAAATGGCCTTCCCAGAATGATAGGGTGTAGGTAGCTTTCCTCCATGTCCAAAATGACAAAGTCTGTGGGGAAGAAATAATTTCCCACTTTCACCAGCACATTCTCAACTACCCCTTCAGCTTGCTTCTGAGTTTTGTCAGCCAGTTGTATGATTACATCAGTGGATCTCACCTCATTCAGTTGTAGCCTCTTCATAAGAGTCAGAGGCATCACATTTATGCTAGCTCCTAGATCACAGAATCCTCTGTCAATTTTTGTTTCCCCTATGATGCAGGGGATATGAAAACTTCCTGGGTCTGTTTTCTTAGAGACTATGTCCTTTTTGATGAGGGCACTACATTCTTTGTTCATTATTACAGTTTGTCCTCCCTTCAAAACTCTTTTCTTGATCAGCAATTCCTTCAAATACTTGATATGTGTAGGCATCTGCTGAAGAATCTCAAGAAAGGGAAGATTGATATGGAGAGACTTAAATGTCTCTAAAAACCTTGAATATGTTTTCCCTTTTTCACCTCCTCCTAACCTCTGAGGAAATGGTGCTTTTGGTTGGTATGTTTCCAGCATGCCTTTATTTTGCAGTTCCTTGGCTTGCTCAGTTTCACTTTCCTGCTTAGCTTCTTCCACACCTTCCTTCAAGATTTTTGGCTCCTGTTCTGAGGGTCTGATTCCTTCTTCTTCTGAGACTTCCTTCAATATGGTGATGGCCTTGCATTCTTCCCATCTCACTCCCTTTTGTTCCCCTTTAGGATTCTTTTCTGTGTCACTAGGGAACACTGCAGTTGACTTGGGGGCCTGTTGAGATAGCTCTCCTACTCGAGACTCCATCCTCTTGAGTTTTTCAACATGGTTCCTTAAGGTAGATCTCACATCATCCCTAAAGCTTTTCAACTCACTTATGTCCTGACCCATGTTTGCAAGCATTCCTTCTATCCTGTTTAATTGATCTTGAAATTATTGGTTCGGATTAGGTTGGGCAGGTTGATTATTTTGGCCATGATATGGTGGTTGGGAGTAAGTGTTTTGTGTGGCTTGGTATGATCTTTGGTTGGAGTTTTGGTATGTGGAATTGTTATGTTGGTTGGGGTTGTAAGGTTTGTGGTTTTGTGGTTGGGTTTGCTGGTTTCCCCACCCAAAGTTTGGGTGGTTTTTCCAGCCTGGGTTGTAAGTGTTGGAATGTGGATCATATGGTTGCCTTTGTTGATTTCCCACATAGTTGGCCTCTTCCCAATCACCTCCTTCAGTGCTTACTTTCTCTTGATCTTGTGTGTGTATTGCAGCCACTTGATTTGTTTCTAATTTCCTGGTGAGCTCTGCTAGTTGCTTGGCAAACACCTTGTTTTGGGCTAGAATTGTATCAACATGGTTCAGCTCCATGACTCCCTTAGTGTTGTGTCTCTCTGAAGCATAGTAGTACTCATTCTCAGCCACTGTCTCAATCACTTCAATGGCTTCTTCCACAGTCTTCTTCCTGTTCAATGAACCTCCTGATGAATGGTCTACAGCCTTCCTTGATTCATAAGAAAGTCCATCATAGAAAATATGCAATTGCACCCAGTCATGGAACATGTCTGATGGGCATTTTCTTGTCAAATCCTTGAACCTCTCCCATGCCTCGTAGAGAGTTTCACCATCTTGTTGTCTAAAAGTCTGAACCTCAGATCGAAGCCTATTGACCTTTTGTGGGGGGTAGAAACGTGCCAGAAACTTGCTTTCCACCTCATCCCAGGTTGTTAGGCTCCCCCTTGGGAATGATTCCAGCCACTTAGCTGCCTTGTCCCTAAGTGAAAATGGGAACAAGAGCAGTTTATAGGCATCTTCCTGGACTCCATTGGACTTCACAGTGTCGCAAATTCTCAGGAATTTTGTGAGATGTTGGTTTGGATCTTCATTAGCACTCCCACCAAATGAACAATGATTCTCCACCAGTGATATTAGCTGTGGTTTGAGTTCAAAATTGTTGGCCTGAATGGGTGGTTTCTGAATGCTGCTACCACAATTCCCAGAGGTTGGGTTTATGTATGAACCAAGAACCCTCCTCTCGGGAATGGCATTGTTTCCATCAGCTCTCTCATGGTTGTGAACTTCTCTATCCATGTTGAGATCTAGAGCTTCCTCAAAATTGTCCTCAGATTCTCCTTCAGATTCTTCTTCTGCCAGTACTCTCTTCCCTCTTGCTTCCCTTCTAAGTTTATGAAGGGTCCTCTCTGGTTCGGTATATGGAGGAGTTGATGTCTCTCCTCTCCTACCTGTCATACATGAACACAGCACAGGCAACAAACAAGTGAAATACTCTTGGTTAATGGATAAGTATGGTTAGAGCAGTTGAGGAATTAATTCAAATAGTTAGTGAGTCAGTGAGTTAGTTGCTTGAATTTAAAGGCATAAAGAAAGAAAGCAAGTAACAGAGTGCAGAAATTAAAATTCAACAAGTAACTTGAACTGAATTAACAAAACAAGAAAAATGCTCAATCTAGTTAACTTCCAATTTGAGAATTGTCAATCGAAAACCAATCCCCGGCAACGGCGCCATAAACTTGATGCTACGATTTTAGGAAATTGCACGATCGACAAAAATTCCTTCCGGCAAGTGCACCGGTTATCGTCAAGTAAAAACTCACAATAGAGTGAGGTCGAATCCCACAAGGATTGGTTGAGTGAGCAATTCGGATTAGAAGTGTGTTCTAGTTGAGCGGAATCAAGATTTAGATGAGAATTGCGGAATGTAAAATTGGCGGGAAACGTAAATGGCAAGAAATTGAAATTGTGGAATCTTAAATTGCATGAATTAAAGAGCGAGAAGCTAAATTGATGAAATTAAAAAAGGATCGGGGTGATTGCATGAATTTAATTGCAGAATGTAAAGAGAAAGTGGTAGATCAGAAATGGGGAATTCATTGGGTTTCAGGAGATATTGAGATCTCCGAATCAAAACATTTTTATCCCATCCTCAACCAATGCGTTCATTGAATTTTGCTTGGCAATCTTATATGATTGGATCCCAATCCCTTGGCTCACCAATTCTCTCTAAAAACAAACAAATTCTCAATCCCTTGGTTTAAATGTTCATAAGAAGAGATGACGCTCGATCACTGATTATACCACACAGTTTCATGAACCACAATTTGGTAGGATTACATGTCACAATATCCATCCAAACCCCAATCCAATTCACTGTGAGAAAGCTTCTCTAGCATGAATCCTCTATTCCTTTCCCAAGGTTCCGAAGGATTCCAATTATGGATAGTTTCTTTCCCAAGACAACTAACCAATAGAATTAGATCGAGAAGCTTTCTAACAAAAATTCAAGAGAAAAGATTGAAGAAGAAGATAAAAACTATTATTGATTCATTTAATTACAATAGAGCTCCCTAACCCAATGAAAGGGGGTTTAGTGAGTCATAGCTCTGAATTCAATTACAAAAAGTATGAAAACTAGAAAAATGATCAAAAGTCCTCTAACTAACTTAAATTCTATCCTATTTATACACTTTCTAAATTGAGCTTCTGTTGTGTTTCTTGGGCTTTGAGGCCTTTCCCTGATTTCCTTTTGCTTTGGGTTTATGATCCATAATCCTGATGAGGCTGCTGATCCAATTCTGTAACATTCATTGAGCCAACTTAGTGATAATCAAGTAATGACACATGACTCAACAAATTGAAATTCCAGACTCATCAATTCTTCAGGCCCAATCCCATAAACCATGATATTCAATTGGGTTTCATACCAGAGTACGTTTAAGTTAATGTTTGTGCTCAAATGCTAACTTAAAACTGCAATATCTTTGGCCCAGAAACCTTTTCAAATAGTGGCGTTTAAGTTGCAGTTTAAGCTTAAACTGCAACTTAAACGCCAGACACTTCCAGTGATGCCTTTTATGGAAGCACGTTTAAGTTCCAGTTTAAGCTTAAACTGGAACTTAAACGTTGGACACTCCTGGAGGTGGTATAACTCAAGCACGTTTAACATTCAGTTTAAGGTTAAACTGAAGCTTAAACGTGGAAATGGAAGAAAGCAACCCTGGAGGGTAAAGTAGTCGAACACGTTTAAGCTTCAGTTTAAGGTTAAACTGAAGCTTAAACGTGGAAATAGAAGAAAGCAACCCTGGAGTGTGGAATGGTCGAACACGTTTAAGCTTCAGTTTAAGGTTAAACTGAAGCTTAAACGTGGAAATGAAGAAAGCGACCCTGGAGGAGAATTTTGGTCGAACACGTTTAAGCTTCAGTTTAAGGTTAAACTGAAGCTTAAACGTGGAAATGAAGAAAGCAACCCTGGAGGAGAATTTTGGTCGAACACGTTTAAGCAAACCGGAGCATAAACGTGGAAATGGCTCCCTGGTGCATTTCTCATTTCTGGCGTTTAACTTCCAGTTTAAGGTTAAACTGGAGGTTAAACGCCACTTTCAGCTTTTCCTCAGCTTTCATGATTTTGGCGTTTAAGCTCCAGTTTAAGCTTAAACTGGAGCTTAAACGCCACTGATAGTTCCCAGCATTATATGGCTTGGCAGTTTAAGTTCCAGTTTAAGCTTAAACTGGAACTTAAACTCCACATGTGATATTCAAGCTTCCTTTATTGATTTTGTTGCTTCCTTGCCTAACCTCTTCTTCCCTGAAATCATCCAAACAACTGCATCAAAGTCTTGCAAAATTTCATGAGAAATCTTCCATTCATAGCATTCAAGTAATATAACTAAAAACTCATGGAATTTGCATCAAAATCATACTGTTTGGATGGTTCATTGCTTTGTTATTCATTTAACCATTCTTGGTTACTTTAAGCTCAAGAAAATGCATAAAACAACTAAAACTAACAGAAAAATGCTAGTGAAACTAGCCTAAGATGCCTTGGCATCAGTATTCTGAGTAGGATTCCGGTAATGAATGACTGTGACGTGCTTCAGACTCGCAAGTGCTGGGCGTTAGTGACAGACGCAAAAGAATCAAGGGATTCTATTCCAGTAGGAGCGGGAACCAACCAGTGATTAGCCGTGCTGTGACAGAGCGCGTGAGCGTAGTTTTCACTGCGAGGATGGGATGTAGCCTTCGGCCAGTGTGAAGCCTCCAGACGATTAGCCATGCGAGTGACAGCCGCAGAGGACCATTTTCCCGAGAGGATTCAAAGTAGCCATCGTCGAACGGTGAACCCCTATACACAGCTTGCCATGGAAAGGAGTAAGAAGGATTGAGTTGAAGCAGTAGGAAAGTAGGCGTTCTTGAGCCATACAGTATCTCCATTCGCTTATCTGAAATTCCCACCAATGAATCTGCATAAGTATTCTATCCCTTTTATTATTTCTTCTATTTTCTTAATTCTATTTTCGAAACCATAAACCAATTTAATCTGCCTAACTGAGATTTACAAGGTGACCATAGCTTGCTTCATACCAACAATCTCTGTGGGATCGACCCTTACTCACGTAAGGTTTATTACTTGGACGACCCAGTACACTTGCTGGTTAGTTGAACGGAGTTGTGTCCACACATAGGTGCCATAATAATGATTCCATACAACAACAAAGAATACTACATTCATGTGATCACAATTTCGTCCACCAGGTCAGTGATCCCGGAAGTCAAATTCGATCTAAAAAAAGATGAATATCCGGGGATCCAAGAGCAAATTCGAAACAGAGGATGGGAAATTCTAACCAATCCTGAGATTAAGGTTGGAAGAAACATGGTTCAGAAATTCTACTCAAATCTGTGGCTGACAGATAAGGAGAGAATGACTGGAACTGCTTTCCATACTTACAGAACCATGGTCAGAGGGAAAGTTATCTACTTCCATCTGGACAAAATAAGAGAGGTCTTTAAATTGCCTCAACTGCAAGATGATCCTGAATCCTTTAATAGGAGAATGGTGAGAGCAGATAAGGGGTTGGATCAAGTTCTAGAGGACATTTGCCTCCCTGGAACTAAGTGAATAACCAATTCAAAAGGTGTCCCAAACCAACTCAAGATGGGAGACCTCAAACCAATTGTAAGAGGCTGGCTAGACTTTATTGGTCGTTCCATATTGCCCACTAGCAACCGTTCTGAGGTCACTATCAAGAGAGCAGTGATGATTCATTGCATTATGCTTGGAAGAGAAGTGGAGGTTCATCATCTGATTGCTTGTGAGATCTACACAATTGCAAACAAGAATTCCACTGAAGCCAAACTGGCTTACCCAAGCTTGATCTCCTTGCTCTGTAAAGAGGCTGGGGTGAAGATGGGAGTAGATGAATTCATCCCAATTGAACATCCAATCACCAAGAAGTCAATGGAAGGACAAATGCAAGACAACTCCATCAAAAAGAAGGCGCATGAGTTCCTCCCTGAATTTCCTGAAATTGACTATTGGGCCAGCCTAGAAGCATCTATCACCAAGCTGCAAGAAACTATGGAATAAATTAAGGAAGAACAGCAGAATCAGAACTGCATGCTCTGCAAATTGGTGAAGGAACAAGAGAAGCAGGGGCATGAACTTCAAGAGTTAAAACGCCAAAAGCTCACCCCACAAGTTGAGGGAGCATCCACTTCTCAAAATCAAGGTTGTTGAGTCCTAACTCTGTGATAACCTCTATCATTAGGAGTCTATTTAAATTTTTGTTTTCTATTAGTCTTATCTTATATCTATCTTTGAGTATTGTTCTTAATTCATGATTAATAAAATTTAAGGTTCATGTCTTAAAGCTATGAATGTCCTATTAATCCATCACCTCTCTTAAATGAAAAAAATGCTCTAATCACAAAAGAACAAGAAGTACAGGATTTCGAATTCATCTTTGAAACTAGTTGAATTAGTTTGATGTGGTGACAATACTTTTTATTTTCTGAATGAATGCTTGAACAGTGCATATGTCTTTTGAACTTGTTGCTTTAAGAATGTTAAAATTGTTGGCTCTTGAAAGAATGATGGAAAAGGAGAAATGTTATTGAGGATCTGAAAAATCATCAAATTGATTCTTGAAGCAAGAAAAAGCAGTGAGTAAAAAAAAAAGAAAAAAAAATTAGAGAAGAGGAAAAAGAAAAAAATAATAAAGTTGTGATCCAAGGCAAAAAGAGTGTGCTTAAGAACCCTGGACACCTCTAATTGGGGACTCTAGCAAAGCTGAGTCACAATCTGGAAAGGTTCACCCAAATATGTGTCTGTGGCATGAATGTATCCGGTGGTAATACTGGAAGACAAAGTGCTTTGGGCCACAGCCAAGACTCATAAAGTAGCTATGTTCAAGAATCATCATACTTAACTAGGAGAATCAATAACACTATCTGAGTTCTGAGTTCCTATAGATGCCAATCATTCTAAACTTCAAAGGATAAAGTGAGATGCCAAAACTGTTCAGAAGCAAAAAGCTACTAGTCCCACTCATCTAATTGGAGCTAAGTTTCTTTGATATTTTGGAGTCTATAGTATATTCTCTTCTTTTTATTCTATTTTGATTTTCAGTTGCTTGGGGACAAGCAACAATTTAAGTTTGGTGTTGTGATGAGCGGATAATTTATACGCTTTTTGGCATTGTTTTTAGTATGTTTTTAGTATATTTTAGTTAGTTTTTATTATATTTTTATTAGTTCTTAGTTAAAATTCACTTTTCTGGGCTTTACTATGAGTTTGTGTGTTTTTCTATGATTTCAGGTATTTTCTAGCTGAAATTGAGGGACCTGAGCAAAAATCTGATTCATAGGCTAAAAAGGACTGGAGATGCTGTTGGATTCTGACCTCCCTGCACTCGAAATAGATTTTCTGGAGCTACAGAAGCCCAATTGGCGCGTTCTTAATGGCGTTGGAAAGTAGAAATCCTGGGCTTTCCAGCAATGTATAATAGTTCATACTTTACCCGAGATTTGATGGTCCAAACTGGCGTTGCAAATCAGCTTTAGAATTCCCGGCCTTTAACGCCGGAACTGGCATAAGAATTGGAGTTAAACGCCCAAACTGGCATAAAAGCTGGCATTTAACTCCAGAAAAAGTCTCTACACATAAAAGCTTCAATGCTCAGCCCAAGCACACACCAAGTGGACCCCGTAAGTGGATTTTTACGTCATTTACTCATTTCTATATACCCTAGGTTACTAGTTCACTATTAATAGGATCTTTGGACATTGTATCTGTACCTCATGACACTTTATACGTTTCTCATTGTATCTTCTACGGCATGAGTCTCTAAACCCCATGGTTGGGGGTGAGGAGCTCTGCTGTGTCTTGATGGATTAATGCAATTACTACTGTTTTTCATTCAATCATGCTTGCTTCCATTCTAAGATATCACTTGTTCCTAAACCTGATGAATGTGATTATCCGTGACACTCATCATCATTCTCAACTATGAACGTGTGCCTGACAACCACCTCCGTTCTACCTTAGATTGAGTAGATATCTCTTGGATTCCTTAATCAGAATCTTCGTAGTATAAGCTAGAATTGATGGCGGCATTCAAGAGAATCTGGAAGGTCTAAACCTTGTCTGTGGTGTTCTGAGTAGGATTCAAGGATTGAATGACTATGATGAGCTTCAAACTCCTGAAGGCTGGGCGTTAGTGACAGACGCAAAAGAATCACTGGATTCTATTCCATCCCGATTGAGAACCGACAGATGATTAGTCGTGCTGTGACAGAGCGCGTTGAACATTTTCACTGAGAGGATGGGAGGTAGCCATTGACAACGGTGAAACCCTACATACAGCTTGCCATGGAAGGAGCCTTGCATGCTTGAAGAAGAAGACAGTAGAAAATCAGAGGTTCAGAAGATAGAGCATCTCCAAAACCTCAACCTGTTCCCCATTACTGCAAAACAAGTACTTATTTCATGTTCTTTTGCTTTTTACAATCAACCCTGATAATTATTGATATCCTGACTAAGAGTTACAAGATAACCATAGCTTGCTTCAAGCCGACAATCTCCGTGGGATCGACCCTTACTCACGTAAGGTATTACTTGGACGACCCAGTGCACTTGCTGGTTAGTTGTGCGGGATTGCAAAAGTGTGATTGCAATTTCGTGCACCAAGTTTTTGGCGCCGTTGCCGGGGATTGTTCGAGTTTGGACAACTGACGGTCTATCTTGTTGCTTAGATTAGGACTGTTTTATTTTTGTTGGTTTAGAGTCTTTTATTTGAGTTTAGTTTCATATTTTAAGTTTGGTGTCAATTGCATGCTTTTGTTTTCTTTTAATTTTTCGAATTTGCATGTTCTTAGTCCTTTCTTGTTCTTTAAAAAAATTCTAAGTTTGGTGTCTTCTTCGTGTTTTTTCCTTTAAAATTTTCGAAAATTTGTGTTTGATTTTCTTAAAATTTTAAGTTTGGTGTTGTTTTGTTGTTTTTCTCTTTCCTCATATCAAAAATCAAATCTTTTTCAAAATAATTTTCAATCATATATTTTCAATTGCTAATTCCAAAATCTTTTTAATTAACTGATTGATTTAGTTTTCAATTTGCTTTGATCTTATTTTTTTTTAGTTTTCGAAATTTGATTTTTTTCCATTTGTTTTATTTTATTATTTTCGGTCAAATAAAAAAAATACCTTACTTGTGAATCCACATCATATTCCCTTTCTCCATCATGGACCTAAGTGGAATTGAACAGTCCAGAAGGACTCTGGGGTCATATGCTAACCCCATTACAGCTACATATGGGAGTAGCATCTGTATACCTCCCATTAAAGCAAGCAGCTTTGAGCTAAATCCTCAACTCATTATCATGGTGTAGCAAAATTGCCAGTATTCCGGTCTTCCACAGGAAGAACCTACTGAGTTTCTGGCACAATTCTTACAACTTGCTGACACAGTACATGATAAAGAGGTGGATCAGGATGTCTACAGATTATTACTGTTTCCATTTGCTGTAAAAGATCAAGCTAAGAGGTGGTTGAATAACCAACCTACAGCAAGCATAAAGACATGGAAACAGTTATCAGACAAATTCCTGAATCAATTTTACCCTCCAAAACGGATGACACAGCTAAGGCTGGACATCCAAGGCTTTAAACAAGAGGATAATGAATCCCTTTATAATGCCTGGGAGAGGTATAGAGGTATACTAAGAAAATGCCCCTCTGAAATGTTTTCAGAGTGGGTACAGTTAGACATCTTCTTCTATGGGCTTACAGAAAAAGCTCAGATGTCTCTAGACCACTCAGCTGGTGGATCTATACATATGAGGAAGACGATTGAGGAAGCTCAAGAGCTTATAGATACTGTTGCTAGAAATTAACATTTGTACTCTAGCAATGAGTCATCTACAAAAGAAGAAGTTATGACAGTAGCCACTGATCCTAATCCTCAAGAACAGATGGTTGAGCTTAATCAGCAACTACACCTGATGACAAAACAGTTAGCAGAATTTAAAGAGATGCTCCAAGAAACTAAAATTGCTAACAAGAACATAGAATCACAGTTGAATCAGGCAAAACAGCAGTTATCTAAACAGATAACAGATGAATGCCAAGCAGTTCAACTGAGGAGTGGGAAGACATTGAATAACACTACTCAAAGTAGCAAAAAGCCAATAAAGGAACAATTGACAGAGGATAACCAAACCACTGTCCAAAATCCCTCTGAGGACAGTAAGAGCCCAGAGAGGAATACTCTTGCCGTCCAAACGCCAGAAAGGGGGGAAAAGCTGGCGTTAAACGCCCATTCCCTGCCCAGTTCTGGCGTTCAAACGCCAGAGAAGGGGGAAAAATTGGCGTTAAACGTCCATTCTTCACCCAATCCTGGCGTTCAAACGCCAATGGGAAATCAGACACCTGAGAGTGCTGATAGTAACCTCTCTAAAAAGGCTTCTCCAACCACCTCTGTAAGGAATAAACCTGCAGCAACTAAGGTTGAGGAATATAAAGCCAAGATGCCTTATCCTCAGAAACTCCGCCAAGCGGAACAGGATAGGCAATTTGCCCGCTTTGCAGACTATCTAAGGACTCTTGAAATAAAGATTCCGTTTGCAGAGGCACTTGAGCAAATACCTTCTTATGCTAAGTTCATGAAAAAGATCTTAAGCCATAAGAAGGATTGGAGAGAAACTGAAAAAGTGTTTCTCACTGAAGAATGCAGTGTAGTCATTCTGAAAAGCTTACCAGAAAAGCTTCAAGATCCAGGAAGCTTTATGATACCATGCACATTAGAAGGTGCTTGCACCAAGACAGCCCTGTGTGACCTTGGAGCAAGTATCAACCTAATACCTGCATCCATTATCAGAAAGCTTGGGTTGACTGAAGAAGTCAAACTAACCCGGATATGCCTCCAACTTGCTGATGGCTCCATTAAATATCCATCAGGCATAATTGAGGACATGATTGTCAAGGTTGGGCCATTCGCCTTTCCAACTGACTTTGTAGTGCTGGAAATGGTGGAGCACAAGACTGCAACTCTCATTCTAGGAAGGCCTTTCCTAGCAACTGGACGAACTCTCATTGATGTACAAAAAGGGAAGGTAACCCTGAGAGTCAATGAGGATGAGTTCAAGTTGAATGTTGTAAAAGCTATGCAGCATCCAGACACATCAAATGACTGCATGGGCGCTGACATTATTGACTCTTTGGTGGAAGAGATCAATATGACTGAGAGTCTCGAATCAGAGCTAGAGGACATCTTTAAAGATGTTCAGCCTGATTTGGAGGAATCAGAGAGAATAATAGAACCTCTGAAAATACCTCAGGAAGAGGATAAACCTCCCAAACCCGAGCTCAAACCATTACCACCATCTCTGAAATATGCATTTCTGGGAGAAGGTGATACTTTCCTGTAATCATAAGCTCTGCTTTAAATCCACAGGAAGAGAAAGCACTGATTCAAGTGCTAAGGACACACAAGACAACTCTTGGGTGGTCCATAAGTGATCTCAAGGGCATTAGCCCAGCAAGATGCATGCACAAGATCCTATTGGAGGATAATGCCAAACTAGTGGTCCAACCGCAAAGGCGGCTAAATCCAGCTATGAAGGAGGTGGTTCAGAAAGAGGTCACTAAATTACTAGAGGCTGGGATTATTTATCCTATTTCTGATAGCCCCTGGGTGAGCCCTGCCCAAGTTGTCCCCAAGAAGGGAGGCATGACAGTAATTCATAATGAAAAAAATAAACTGGTTCCTACAAGAACAGTTACAGGGTGGCGTATGTGTATTGACTATAGAAGGCTCAATACAGCCACCAGAAAGGATCATCTTCCTTTACCATTCATAGACCAAATGCTAGAAAGACTAGCTGGTCATGATTATTACTGCTTTTGGGATGGCTATTCAGGTTACAACCAAATTGCAGTAGATCCTCAAGACCAAGAGAAAACAGCATTTACTTGCCCTTCTGGCGTGTTTGCCTACAGGAGGATGCCTTTTGGTCTGTGTAATGCTCCTGCAACCTTTCAGAGATGTATGCTATTCATCTTCTCTGATATGGTGGAGAAATTCCTGGAAGTCTTCATGGATGACTTCTCAGTATATGGAGACTCATTTAGCTCCTGTCTTAACCACCTAGCACTTGTCCTGAAAAGGTGCCAAGAGACTAACTTGGTTTTAAACTGGGAGAAATGTCACTTTATGGTGACTGAAGGAATTGTCCTTGGACACAAAATTTCAAGCAAAGGAATAGAGGTGGATAAGGCAAAGGTAGAGGTAATTGAAAAATTACCACCACCTGCCAATGTTAAGGCAATCAGAAGCTTTTTGGGGCATGCAGGATTCTACAGAAGGTTTATAAAGGATTTTTCGAAAATTGCAAAACCTCTGAGCAACCTGCTAGCTGCTGACACACCATTTGTGTTTGACACATAGTGTCTGCAGGCATTTGAGACCCTGAAAGCTAAGCTGGTCACAGCACCAGTCATCTCTGCACCAGACTGGACATTGCCATTCGAACTAATGTGTGATGTCAGTGACCATGCTATTGGTGCAATGTTGGGACAGAGGCATAACAAGCTTCTGCATGTCATTTACTATGCCAGCCGTGTTCTAAATAATGCACAGAAGAATTACACAACCACAGAAAAAAAGTTACTTGCAGTGGTCTATGCCATTGACAAGTTTAGATCCTATCTAGTAGGGTCAAAGGTGATTGTGTACATTGACCATGCTGCTCTTAAGTACTTACTCACAAAGCAGGATTCAAAACCCAGGCTCATAAGATGGGTGTTGCTTCTGCAAGAGTTTGATATAGAAATAAGAGACAGAAAAGGGACAGAGAACCAAGTAGCTGATCATCTGTCCCGAATAGAACCAGTAGTTAGGGCGTCCCTCCCTTCTACTGAGATCTCTGAGACTTTCCCAGATGAGCAACTCTTTGCCATTCAGGAAGCTCCATGGTTTGTAGATATTGCAAATTACAAAGCTGTGAGGTTCATACCCCAGGAGTACAGTAGGGTGCAAAGAAAGAAATTAATTTCAGATGCCAAGTACTACCTATGGGATAAGCCATATCTCTTTAAGAGATGTGCAGACGGAATGATCCGCAGATGTGTACCCAGAGAGGAAGCACAAAGGATCCTATGGCACTGCCATGGATCACAGTATGGGGGACATTTTGGAAGTAAGCGAACAGCCACTAAGGTCCTCCAATGTGGCTTCTACTGGCCTACTCTCTATAGAGATGCCCGAGAGTTTGTGCGTAACTGTGACAGCTGCCAAAGAGCTGGTAACTTACCTCACGGATACGCCATGCCTCAACAACGGATCTTAGAGATTGAATTGTTTGATGTATGGGGGATTGACTTCATGGGTCCATTCCCACCATCATACTCAAACACTTACATTCTGGTGGCAGTGGACTATGTATCTAAGTGGGTAGAAGCAATTGCTACACCCACTAATGATACTAAGACCGTGCTTAAATTCCTCCAGAAACTCATCTTCATCAGATTTGGTGTTCCCAGAGTCCTAATCAGTGATGGGGGTTCTCATTTCTGCAATAAACAGCTCTACTCTGCTATGGTCCGATATGGAATTAGCCACAAAGTGGCAACCCCGTATCATCCACAGACAAATGGGCAAGTTGAAGTCTCTATCAGAGAGCTAAAAAGAATCCTAGAATGAACTGTAATTGCCCGTAGAAAGGATTGGGCAAAGAGCTTGGATGATGCTCTGTGGGCATACAGAACAGCATTCAAGACTCCAATAGGAACCTCTCCATACCAACTTGTGTATGGCAAGGCCTGTCATCTGCCCGTGGAACTGGAACATAAAGCCTTCTGGGCAACCAGATTCCTAAACCTGGATGCTAAGTTAGCTGGTGAAAAAAGATTGCTCCAGCTAAATGAGCTAGATGAATTTAGACTCAGTGCCTTTGAAAATGCAAAGATTTATAAGGAAAAGGCAAAGAAGTGGCATGACAAGAAGTTGTCATCCAGAGTCTTTGAACCAGGACAAAAAGTTCTGCTCTTCAACTCTAGGCTCAGATTGTTCCCAGGAAAACTTAAATCCCGCTGGAGGGGTCCATATGTGATTACAGGAGTATCACCATATGGATATGTTGAGCTTCAGGACACTGATTCTGACAAAAAGTTCATTGTTAATGGGCAGAGGATCAAGCATTATCTTGAAAGCAATTTTGAGCAGGAATGCTCAAAACTGAGGCTTGAGTGATTCTCAGTGAAGGTCTAGCTAAAGACAATAAAGAAGCGCTTGCTGGGAGGCAACCCAGTGATTAGCAGGTTATCTGTTCTGTTTAATCAAAGTTTGATACATATTCTCAAGGGGCAATTATCAAAATTGAGGGAATTCACAGAATTACAGAAGGATTCAGTGCAAAAAGCAGAGAAAAAGGGCTTGCTGGCAAAAAAATGCCAGTAAGGGGTACTTTGGGCGTTAAACGCCAGAATGGGCACCATTCTGGGCGTTTAACGCCAGGTGTGCAGCATCCTGGGCGTTTAGCAAAACGCCCAGTGATGAAGGGAATTCTGGCGTTTAACGCCAGCCAGGGTAACTGGCTGGGTGTTAAACGCCCACAATGGCCAACAATTGGGCGTTAAACGCCAGAATGGATACCATTCTGGGCGTTTAACGCCAGAAAGGTGGGGGACAGAGATTTTGCTTTCTGATTAAAATTTTTTTCAAACTTTCCTTTTTTGATCCATAATTTTCTACATAAACACATTTCAAACTTTCATCATTCACCTTCAAATTTTCAAAAAAATTAAAATCATTCTTCAAATCTCTCTCAAATCCTTCCCAAATCTTCTTCAAAAACTCAAATATTTCTCAAATTCTTTCCATATCTTCTCAAATCTCCTTCAAAATTTTTGAAATCTCTCCCCCTCCCCTATAAATACATGTTCGGCCATCCCTTTCTCCACACCTTTCGAATTTGCTCTCCTCCTCTCTCCCATCTTTCCTTTCTTTTGCTTGAGGACAAGCAAACCTCTAAGTTTGGTGTGCTTTTCCGTGATCACTAAGCTAAGATTCATCAAGATCATGGATCCTAAAGGAAAACAAACCAACTCAAGAGGCAAGAAAGAGAATAATCCAAAGAGTCTTTGGAATCAAGAGAAGTTCTTAACCAAAGAACATGAAGACCATTATCATAAAATAATGGGTCTGAGGTCAGTGATCCCGAAAGTCAAATTCGACCTAAAAGAAGATGAATATCTGGGGATCCAAGAGCAAATTCGAAATAGAGGATGGGAAGTCCTAACCAATCCTGAGATAAAGGTTGGAAGAAATATGGTTCAGGAATTCTACTCAAATCTGTGGCTGACAGATAAGCAGAGAATGACTGGAACCGCTTTCCATACTTACAGAACCATGGTCAGAGGGAAAGTTATCTACTTCCATCTGGACAAAATAAGAGAGATCTTCAAATTGCCTCAACAGCAAGATGATCCTGAATCCTTTAATAGGAGAATGGTGAGAGCAGATAAGGGGTTGGATCAAGTTCTAGAGGACATTTGCCTCCCTGGAACTAAGTGGATAACCAATTCAAAAGGTGTCCCAAACCAACTCAAGAGGGGAGACCTCAAACCTATTGCAAGAGGTTGGCTAGACTTTATTGGGCATTTCATATTGCCCACTAGCAACCGTTCTGAGGTCACTATCAAGAGAGCAGTGATGATTCATTGCATTATGCTTGGAACTGAAGTGGAGGTTCATCATCTGATTGCTTGTGAGATCAACACAATTGCAAACAAGAATTCCACTGAAGCCAAATTGGCTTACCCAAGCTTGATCTCCTTGCTCTGTAAAGAGGCTGGGGTGAAGATGGGAGTAGATGAATTCATACCAATTGAACATCCAATCACCAAGAAGTCAATGGAAGGACAAATGCAAGACAATTCTATCAAAAAGAGGGCGCAGGAGTTCCTCCCTGAATTTCCTGAAATTGACTACTGGGCCAGCCTAGAAGTATCTATCACCAAGCTGCAAGAAACTATGGAACAACTTAAGAAAGAACAGCAGAATCAGAACTGCATGCTCTGCAAATTGCTGAAGGAACAAGAGAAGCAGGGGCGTGAACTTCAAGAGTTGAAACGCCAAAAGCTCTCCCCTCAAGTTGAGGGAGCATCCACTTCTCAAAATCAAGGTTGTTGAGTCCTAACTCTATGATAACCTCTATCATTAGGAGCCTATTTAAATTTTTGTTTTCTATTAGTCTTATCTTATATATCTATTTTTGAGTCTTGTTCTTAATTCATGATTAATAAGATTTAAAGTTCATGTCTTAAAGCTATGAATGTCCTATGAATCCATCACCTCTCTTAAATGAAAAATGCTTTAATCACAAAAGAACAAGAAGTACAGGATTTCGAATTCATCTTTGAAACTAGTTGAATTAGTTTGATGTGGTGACAATACTTTTTGTTTTCTGAATGAATGCTTGAACAGTGCATATGTCTTTTGAATTTGTTGTTTTAAGAATGTTAAAATTGTTGGTTCTTGAAAGAATGATGGAAAAGGAGAACTGTTATTGAGGATCTGAAAAATCATCAAATTGATTCTTGAAGCAAGAAAAAGCAGTAAATCAAAAAAAAGAAAAAGAAAGAAATAAAGTTGTGATCCAAGGCAAAAAGAGTGTGCTTTAGAACCCTGGACACCTTTAATTGGAGACTCTAGCAAAGCTGAGTCACAATCTGAAAAGGTTCACCCAATTATGTGTCTGTGGCATGTATGTATCCGGTGGTAATACTGGAAGACAGAGTGCTTTGGGCCACAGCCAAGACTCATAAAGTAGCTATGTTCAAGAATCATCATTCTTAACTAAGAGAATCAATAACACTATCTGAGTTCTGAGTTCCTATGGATGCCAATCATTCTAAACTTCAAAGGATAAAGTGAGATGCCAAAACTGTTCAGAAGCAAAAAGCTACTAGTCCCGCTCATCTAATTGGAGCTAAGTTTCTTTGATATTTTGGAGTCTATAGTATATTCTCTTCTTTTTATTCTATTTTGATTTTTAGTTGCTTGGGGACAAGCAACAATTTAAGTTTGGTGTTGTGATGAGCGGATAATTTATACGCTTTTTGGCATTATTTTTAGTATGTTTTTAGTATGTTTTAATTAGTTTTTATTATATTTTTATTAGTTTTTAGTTAAAATTCACTTTTCTGGACTTTACTACGAGTTTGTGTGTTTTTCTGTGATTTCAGGTATTTTCTGGCTGAAATTGAGGGTCCTGAGCAAAAATCTGATTCAGAGGCTGAAAAGGACTGGAGATGCTGTTGGATTCTGACCTCTCTGCACTCGAAGTAGATTTTCTGGAGCTACAGAAGCCCCATTGGCGCGCTCTCAACGGCATTGGAAAGTAGACATCCTGAGCTTTCCAGCAATATATAATATTCCATACTTTGCCTGAGATTTGATGGCCCAAACTGGCGTTGCAAATCAGCTTCAGAATTCCCAGCGTTTAACGCTGGAACTGGCATAAAAATTGGAGTTAAACGCCCAAACTGGCATAAAAGCTGGCATTTAACTCCAGAAAAAGTCTCTACACATGAAAGCTTCAATGCTCAGCCCAAGCGCACACTAAGTGGACCCGGAAGTGGATTTTTACGTCATTTACTCATTTATGTATACCCTAGGTTACTAGTTCACTATTAATAGGATCTTTTGACATTGTATCTACACCTCATGACACTTTACACGTTTTTCATTGTATCTTCTATGGCATGAGTCTCTAAACCCCATGGTTGGGGGTGAGGAGCTCTGCTGTGTCTTAATGGATTAATGCAATTACTACTGTTTTTCATTCAATCATGCTTGCTTCTATTCTAAGATATCACTTGCTCCTAAACCTGATGAATGTGATGATCCGTGACACTCATCATCATTCTCACCTATGAACGTGTGCCTGACAACCACCTCCGTTCTACCTTAGATTGAGTACATATCTCTTGGATTCCTTAATCTGAATCTTCGTGTTATAAGCTAGAATTGATAGCGGCATTCAAGAGAATCCGGAAGGTCTAAACCTTGTCTGTGGTATTCTGAGTAGGATTCAAGGATTGAATGATTGTGACGAGCTTCAAACTCCTGAAGGCTGGGCGTTAGTGACAGACGCAAAAGAATCACTGGATTCTATTCCAACCTGATTGAGAACCGACAGATGATTAGCCGTGCTGTGACAGAGCGCGTTGAACATTTTCACTGAGAGGATGGGAGGTAGCCATTGACAATGGTGAAACCCTACATACAGCTTGCCATGGAAGAAGTCTTGCGTGCTTGAAGAAGAAGACAGTAGGAAAGCAGAGATTCAGAAGATAGACCATCTCCAAAACCTCAACCTATTCTTCATTACTGCAAAACAAGTACTTATTTCATGTTCTTTTACTTTTTACAATCAACCCTGATAATTATTGATATCCTGACTAAGAGTTACAAAAGAACCATAGCTTGCTTCAAGCCGACAATCTCCGTGGGATCGACCCTTACTCACGTAAGGTATTACTTGGACGACCCAGTGCACTTGCTGGTTAGTTGTGCGGAATTGCAAAAGTGCGATTGCAATTTCGTGCACCAACGACCCAGTGCACTTGCTGGTTAGTTATGCGGGATTGCAAAAGTGTGATTGCAATTTCGTGCACCAAGTCTCTGTGGTGGTGGTCTGGGGATTTGGCTGCTACAGAGGAGGTGCTGGCTATATAGGGATCTCGGGATCTGCAGCCTGGATCTAATGTGGGACCTCCTGCTGTGGTGTAGCCTGCTCTGTGCCTGGCTGCTCTGTCTCTCTCTGTGGATGGGTCTCCTCCTCATGCTCATCCGCCTCCTCCTCAGATGGCTCCGATGGTGTGTCAGGCTCGGAGGGGATGTCACTGACAGATCATATCAACAGCTTCAGGTGCTCATAACGTCGCCGGCTGCGACGCTCAGATCTCTCATACCGGTGCCGGTTGCGGCGCTCCATCCTGTCTAGCTGCTGAAACAAGCGGTGCACTAGGTGATAAACTTGCTCTGAGGCAGGTGGAGGTGCAGTAGTGGTAGCAGGGGTAGCTGTGGAGGAAGAAGGACCAGCGGAAGGTGTGGCTATCTCATCAGTAGCAGTGAAGGGTGGGGGTCTGTAGCCCAAAGCTAGAAAGTTCCTACTGTGAGGAATAATCTTCCTACAGTCTGCAGCCGGTGGCTTCTCATCGACATCCTCCCAAGGCACGTTAGCTCGACGGCCCAGCTGTGTAACCAAATAGGGAAAGGAAAGAGTGCCTCGGACGTGGACCCTGGCCATGTAGGACCGGATAAAGCGTGGAAAGTACAGGTCCTTACCCTCCATCACACCAAAAGAGGGTGATCATAGCGGCCGGTATCACGGTCTCATGGGTACTCGGCATAACATAGTTGCTCAAGATCTGGTGCCATAGCCGAGCCTCATCATTTAAGTAAATCCGCTTGATTCCCTTAGGCATGGTGGTGTCCTGACCCAATTCCCATGGAACAGTCGGGTCAAGGGCAATTCTCGCCTTGACTGCATCCCAATCAAATCGCATAAAGCGCATGTCCTCCTCAGCCCTTTTGTAACCATCAGGCTGATCGGACTTAGGTGGGAGCTGCAGAATGTCCTCAATGGCCTCTTCAGTGACCAGTATCTGCTTGCCTCTTAGGTTCACTACATCCAGGAAAGTGATGAAGTAATTATAATAAAATTCCCTTACCCAAGATGCATTGACCTCTGTAAGGTTTCTCTTCAGAAAGAACTAGCCTCTTTCTTTGATCTGATCAGAGGTGTATTGCTGGAGTTCAGTTGGGATTTCAGAGTCCGCTCTAAGTACAGGTTCCTGGAGGTTGCAAACGCCAGATATTTCAACTCGCAGTATCGGTTTGCAAACCTTATGGGATCAGTAGCAGGGAGTAGCTGGTCAGCCTTCTCCTATGCGGTAAAGTGTTTCTCCCACCAGGAGGCATCATGCATAAGATCTATGATAGACATAGATGAATCTCCTCTTTTACGCTTGCCAGTGGTAGCCTTTCCTTTTCCCTTTCTCTGGGAATCTGACATCCTGAAAAATAGAAAACCAGGATATAATAAAAATAGGAAATCAAATAGGCAAATAAGTTGATGATGATTCAGATAGAAATAGAAATTGCAAAAATTGGAATCAAACATCAAAAATGCAATTTATGAACCAGGAGATCAAAGAGAATAAGAATGCGTGCCTTGGCATTCATGAATTAGTTTGGTAAAATCTAAGAAAAGCACAGTTGAAAATGCCAAAACCAAGACATGAATGGAAACATTTTACAGAAAATTGGGCAGTATTTCAACTAAAATTGGACTATCCCAGAAAATAAAAAGCAACAGGATAGTTCATATGAATCAAAAATAAAGCTGTAATTACATATAAGGAGTATGGACATGAAAAAGGCAATGTAAAAAGCAGCATGAAACAAGAAAGTACAACATATGAACAATAGCAACATCACAGAAACATCAGAATTGCAAAAATCATAAAGCAAGAAACATGAACAACGCAATTATCAAGCCTAAATCCACTAACCACATCCTAGGCTACCTAACAACCTAGAATCCACTACAACATGCATATCTAACTAGCCTAATGATAAATGTAAATAGAAAAAAATATGGGATGAACTAAGAATGATAGAAGGGGGGCGTTCTGCGGAACCAGTAGGCGAATGAAGGAGAGTGGGGTAGAGAAGTGACTGGGGGGATAGTGGCGGTGGCGTCCGGCGCGGCGGAGGAGGGTGGCGCGGCTGTTGTGGCTACTGTTCGGGGTAGGGGGGTTCGGTAAGGTAATGTGGGATGAGGGGAAAGGTTGAGACGGGGGGTTGAGGGTGGTGGTGGTTGGAGGTGGCACCACTATTGGTGGCGCGGTGGGCGACGATCGCGGAGGGGGCAGCGGCGGTGGAGGGAGAAGAGGAGAGGAAGAAGAAGAGAGAGGGGGGAAGGAAGGGGGTTGGCGTGGTGGTTGGTTCTGGGTGGTCGACGGGGCGGGGGTGGCCGATGGTGGTGGCTGGGTGATTGGAGAAGAATAGAGGGAGGGGAGGGTTTTGGGGTGGGGCGCGATGGATAGGGTTCGCGTGACTTGGGGGTTATAAATTTCAATCCATGCGATCACGTGGTGCACGCGGTTGCGTGGCTGGGGTGTAGTAGGGGTGACGTGATCGCGTGGGTTGCGCGATCGCGTGGAATGGGTAAAAGAGGGAATAACGCGATCGCCTGAGGCATGCGATTGCGTGGCTGAAAATTGTGCTAAATGCACGATTCCAGCGTCGTGTCAACGCAACTCTCTGTCTCCTTTGGGGTGGTGTGCAATCCTCGCGACGCGATCGTGTCACTCACGCTATCGCGTGGGATTAATGTTTGTGCATGTGACGCGATCGCGTCAGGGACGCGACCGCGTGGTTTATTTTGTGCGAAACGCACAATGGCCACATGATTCTAGCCCAGCTTTCTGGGCGTTGGATCTTTACGCCGATTTCCAGGTCACGCGACCGCGTGATTGACGCGGACGCGTGGGGGGTGTTTTATCGCAACGGACGCGATCGCATGAGTGATGCGGTCGCGTCCCACGCCCCTTTTTTTTACTGAATGTAAAATGCAATGCTAATATGAATGTTATGCAAAATTCTAGGTTCAATACAATAAAATAAAATAAAACTTGAAAACAAATAAAAATGAGGAAGGAACGATCATACCATGGTGGGTTGTCTCCCACCTAGCACTTTTAGTTAAAGTCCTTAAGTTGGACATTTGATGAGCTTCCTGTTATGGTGGCTTGTGCTTGAATTCGTCCAGAAATCTCCACCAGTGTTTGGAATGCCAGCATCCTCCGGGGTCCCAAACAAAGTACGCAAAGCCCTTGTGTGAATTCAAACAGGCTTGTAGGCTCCCGGAGTGTTGAATGTCAGAATAGACTCCAGGATCCCAAACTTTTCTTCTACACCCATCTTTATCTTGATCTACATTGTTCCAGTCAGGTGAGGAGTAATCCGAATTCTCACTGCAGTGACCAAACAGCTTCCGAGATCCTTTAGATTGAGCTTGACACCAATTCCTGCACCTCAAATTGAAGTGCAAAACCTCATTGAATCTTGCATACCATCGCTGAGTGCGAGTCATTTCCATTTTTCTCTTAAAGCTGCAGAGAGCTCTAAGCTGGCCATCTGTCTTAAGCAAACCATATTCATGTGGAAAATTGATGATAAAGGTCAAGGATTTTACCCACTTGAAGTTTGTGTTGAGTGGTAGTGGCCTTGTGGTCAGTGTTTCCAGTGGTTCTGCAAGCTCTACTCCCTTGTGGTCTTCTGTGAATTCCTCCACTTCCTTGCAAACCTTTTCCATTCCAGCCATGTCTTGGTCAAAGTCTTCCATGTCTTCCTCATCACTTGAGTCATAACTAGGAGGTTGAGAAAAGTCGACCTCTGCATCATCTTCGTATTCACTTGGGAAAGATTCTTCTGTCTCAAAGAATTCACTTGCGGATGCAAGTTCATCACTAGGAGGACTTGACTGGTGATCATCATCATCAAGGAAACATGTGTCTTGGGTAATTCCGTCTAGTTCGTCATAAGATATCTGCATTAGGGGCTACGCAACATCCTCTTTAGCATCAATTATAACATCCTTGACGGAGTTCTCCACAACTTTGGATTCAGGCGGTGGTTCGGCATCTCCTAAATCTTCAACCAACTCTTCTTTTTCTGTAATGACAGCGCCCTCTACTTGTTCCAGTACGAAGTTAAGCTCTATGCTGTCCACTAGAGTCTCTAGTGTCTTCTTCATGCTGTGTTCTTCATTAAATTCTCCACATGAAGCCATGGGAGTCTGTCGAGTGTCCGAACATCTAGAAGATAATTGATTTATTGCTTGCTCCAGTTGATGAAGGGTTACATTGAACTGGTTTACTGATTCCTCGAAGCGAACCTGTGATTCTTGGTTTGGTGGATATGGACATGGTGTATAAGGGAGTGGTGGTTCTTGGGAGTAATTGGATTGGCGTTGGGGTGGATAAGGATCATGTGGTAGTGAATGGTGAAAAGAAGCTTGTGAGTGTGGTGGTTCGAAGTTATATCGAGAGGGTGGTCTCTGAGCACAGGGTGGGGCTTGTTGGTAGTTACAAGGTTGTCCACCATATCTTTCAACTGGGTATGCATTGTAGAATGGTCATTGTCCATGATATCTTGGAAGGTGTTGTTGCCTAAAGGGTTGATTAGATCCTCTTGGCTCCATCCATCCTTGATTGGTCTGACATTGATTCATATTCCTGCTGTGGTTTCTATTTCCTTCAACAAAGTTAGAACCAAACTCAAAGCGAGAGGGGTGAGAATTCATAGTAGTTATCAGAAATAAGGGGGAAAAAGGAGAAACAAATAAACAAGTAAAAGAAAAAAAAATTTTTTTGGAAAATATTTACAATAACCAATAATAAGGCACACGTTTGCAATTCCCCAGCAACGGCGCCATTTTGACGTTAGGATTTTTGCTAGTAAAGAATTTTATAAAATTGCGTTGTAAGTATAGATTCTAAACCAACAAGAATCCCTTCGTACAAACGTTTTGGTTGTCACAAGTAACAAACCCCTAAATAAATTAATAACCGAAGTATTTAAACCTCGGGTCGTCTTCTCAAGGAATTGCAGGGAAGTATGTTCTTATTATTGGTTATGGAGGTTGTAAATTGGGGTTTTGAGAACGAGGAATGAATATGGCAATTAATTTAAATGACAATTAAAATGAATAAATACTGTAAAATAAACCTTTTGGCAAGGTATGAGAAATTGGAAGTCCAGACTCAGTTATTCTTATCAATAATAATGAAAGTTGAATCTTAATTCCACTTAGTTAACCTTTGCTAAAGCAGAGGAAAGTCAAGGGACTAATTAGTTTGACCTTCAAATCCTATTTATTTCCTAAGAAAAGGTTGGGGTTATTGAAGTTCAGTTCAATTAGCAAAGATAACAGTTATCAATTATGTTGAGCTAAGATAACTCCTGAGTTACTGATTTCTTAACCAAGACCAAAAAGGGAAAAGTAAATTAATTCTACTGGAATGAAAATGTCTTCAAATTGGGAATAATCAATGGCATAAATAAAAGAAGGCAATATTAAAGTGAAATACCTCAAATAACATTAAATAAGAAAATCATCATGAATGTGGCATAAGCCAAATAGGCAACATAACTAATATAAGCATTAAAGTATCTGAGAATAAGAGATAAATATAAAGTAAAAGAACATTGAACCTATAATCGAGAGTCATTCCTAAAACTAAGAGAAGTCCTAAATCCTAATCCTAAAGAGAGAGGAGAGAACCTCTCTCCAACTAAACTTGAAAGTAACTAAAAATTCCCAATTCCCTGAATGGATGCATTTCCACACTTCATAACCTCTGGTCTATGCCTTCTGGACTTGGATTTGGGCCAAAAAGGGCTTCAGAATCCGCTATGAGCATTTTCTGCAATTTCTGGTGCGTGGCCTCTGTCACGCGTCCGCGTGGGTCACGCGGTCGCGTCAATTGGAATCTTCTTTGTCGCGCGGTCGCGTCAGTCTGCGGTCGCGTCATAGGTGTTCTTCTTTAGGCACGCGGTCGCGTCAGTCATGCGGCCGCGTCGCTGCTTCTTCGCGCTTGGCATGTGGCCGCGTCGTCCATGCGGTCTCGTCGCTGCCAGTTTCTTCACAAACTCCGTTTTATGCTTTCCTTCCATTTTTTGTATGTTTCCTTTTTCCATCCTTTAAGTCATTCCTGTCTTAGAAGATCTGAAATTCTCAAACACTAATCATGGCATCGAATGGAAATAAAGGTAATTAAAATAATTAATTTTAAAGCATAGAAAACATGTTTTCCACATACATCACATAATAGGGAAGGAAAAGTAAAACCATGCAATTAATATGAATAAGTGGGTGAAGGATTGAATAAATCACTCAAACTAATCACAAAATATATCACAAAATATGGGTTTATCATTAATCCCCACGTTAGTGGCATTAACGTTGCCACTAACGTGGGTCATCTTAGCCCTTTCCAATGTTAGTGACAAAGTTAGTGTCACTAACGTTGGCGACACTTTTTGCTCCACATTAACGCCCACGTTAGTGGCGTTAACGTGACTCTTAACATGGGTGTCCATGGCCTTTCTAACGTTAGTGGTGTTAACTTCACCACTGACGTTGGAAATTCCCTTTTCTTCCACATTAGTGCCCACGTTAGTGGAACTAACGTGGCAACTAACGTGGGTTAAGTTGGCCTTCGAAGACGTTAGTGGTGTTAACTTTACCACTAACGTTGCAAGCTTGCTCCCCTTCCACGTTAATGACCACATTAGTGGCACTAACGTAGCCACTAACGTGGCTCTTCTCTACTTCATTTGGCCTGAAATCAAACAAACAAAGTGCATCAAAACTTTGTTCTAGATTATGAGATTATGCATCATCTAATTTGTCATTCAATTCATGTATTATTCTCATGAAATCATGTAAAATTCACCATGTTTGCTTGAATCAAGATGTAAGTGCATATTCACCTAAAAGCTTGCTTATTACCTAAGAAAATACATGAAACTACCTAAAACATGTAAAGAAAAGGCTAGTGAAACTAGCCAAGATGCCTTGGCATCAGCTCATGACTTACAGAGAAAAACTAGGGTTCTGAAAAGTGTAGAAGAGAAGATTCTGACCATCTCTAAAGGGTGAATCTTTTTCCTTTTATATCTAACCTAATTTGATTTGAAAATAAAATAAAATATTAATTTCTAAAACTAAAAGATAATGTTTGTAAATAAAAATTACAAAGATAAAATAAAAGATAACTAATAAAAGCTAAATCCAACTAGAGATGCTCCAAGAGTGGGACTTCAACTCAGACTGTCAGGTGCTAAATGCCAGTTGGGCATTTAGCACCCATAAGAGGCAGACGCGTTGCTGTTTGTTGGGTTTGCTGGTGCTAAACGCCAAGGCAGCTCCACTCTTCTCCTTTTTGCTCCAAATTCTGCCAAATTACTCCGAATTTCACCTGAAATCATAAAAACACTAAAACAACTCAAAGTAGCATCCAACGAATATTTTTGCACTAAAATATAATAAAACTTAATAAATTCTAACTAAAAGCAACTATAAATTAAAGGAGAAAAGAGTACAAGATGCTCACGCATCAATTGAGTTGTTGATAACCGTCGGATTATTCCGACGATAACTTTGGCATCATATCACATGTTTTTGCGCCAAGTTACCAATGCAAAAGCAATATGAAAAACTTTAAGTATGAATTAGATTGAACTGTTTATTCATAATTAGACTCAAGTTAACATAATCAAGCACAATAAGATATGGCATGCATATAAATCAAATGCAAAAAAATATGCAAAAGTTTAGGTATGAATTAGATTCAACTATTTATTCTTAATTAGAGGCAAGTTAACATAATGAAGCAGAATAAGATGTAACATGTATGTAAATCCTATGCATGAAGCAATATGCAAATCCTAAACCCTAATTTCACAATAACATAATTTAATTTCTAAACCCCAAATTCACAAATTGTTCAATTTATTTTTAAAACATATATTAAAACCAATTTCACAGCAAAATAGAAACATTAATGGTAGAAAGGCTAACTTACTTGGAATGGAGGAGGTGGCTGGCGGCGTATTAGGTGGCAAGGTGGTGCAGTTTCATCACGGGTAGAGGTGCGGCTCCAGCAACTATCTTGTCACAGAGATGGGTTAGTGCAAGGAGAGGAGGGAGGCAGCAACAGGAGGCATCTACAGTGGTGGCGGCGAGAGGAAAAGAGCAGAGAAAGAGACGAAGAAGAAAGGGTAGAGAGAGAGAGAGAAGATTTTGAAATGAAAGGGGAGAGGATTCGCAGTTAGAATTTAGGATACGATTATCGACAGATAACTCCGTCGGTAACAAACGCAGCTTTCCATTAAACGTGTCTACCATCAAGATTTTTTTACAGTAAATCTGACACTACATTTGGCACCTATTTGCCTTGTTTTTCTGCCAAATATTACTAGCAAAATCACTGTTGGAAAAAGCTATCCACTAGTAATTATTTGGCTTGACGAATCCCACAATAAATCCGTTGCTAAATCTGCGGGTAAAGCTATAACACCCTCACTATCAGAATATCATGCTTCCGGCTACGCCACTCTGATAGCTTGGATATTACGATGACTCTAAAACATATTTAATACTAAAATAGGAGCCTATTTAAAACTTAAAACCGCATAACCTTTCAAAAACACTTTTTAGTTAAAATTACACATATATATATATATATATATATATATATATATACATACATACATACATACATACATACAGACTATATACAATACTTTATAATTATATATATACATAACAATAGCTTACAAACATACATATCACAAATTTCTATCCCTCTTACAAAATTAGTAAAGATAAAGACGAGGGAAAAATAATAACTAAGATAATACAAAAATATCGAATAAACAGAAAATGAAATAAACTCTTCTGAAACTTCGTCGTCCATATCCTGACAAGGAAAAACCTGTAGAAGAGTGAAAACATCGTCCTCGCTGGTTCTCACTGTAGCATAACAAAATTGCTATAATAAGATACGTAAAATAAAACTATTTTTAAAGTAGAGTGATCATTGCTCTTCTTATGTGTCTTCTCAATTACCAAGGTTCACATTCAAAATCCTTTTTAAAGAGAACTTGATTAATTTCTCAAAATCCAAAACCTTTTTCCTTTCTTGTAAAATTTTAAATATTTTTCTAGACAGTATGAATAACTAACATGTCCCAAGCATAGGTTCAATTAAGTCTATGCTGTAAGAGTTTGATTTTTCATACTTTACTAGACCATAAACATAAAGAAATTAACTATGCGGTATAAATAATCATCCTATTCTAAGCATAGGTTCATTAAGTCTATGCTGAACCAGACATATACTTTATATAGAACTAACTCTCAAACATACTAACCACGGCCTCAGGCCCATCTAATGCAAAACGGCCCCGGCCCAAACAACTCACTCATCAACCAATTCATCACAAACCAATCAATCAAACACAATCACAATTAATGTAGTTCAAGCACAATCAAGAGCAATTACAACAAGTATAACAGTTAGCAGCTAACAAAAGTATTCACATAGGCAAACCAATTACAATAAGCACACCCAAACAATGTCACATATATGAAAATGATGAATGTCTGTCCTAGTGGCTGTGATATCACATTGTCGGCTCAATTGCCAACCCGACACATTCCCATGGGAATGTCGTCTTTTGGTCACAAATTTATAAATGGGATCCCCCCATGGATATAGTGCTGGGCACACTCTTGTGATCCGAAAGGATATGAAAGGGATTATCTGCCTCCGTCCTCACATAACCCATGGATATAGTGCCGGGCACACTCTTTCAATAACCAACAAGTCCCTCATTCTTCTCCAATTTCCAAAACTCATCATCAATTTCCTTTAAAACCAAAACCCATTTCTTTGGTAACATTTTTCGATAATTCAAAAACATTTCAAAATCATATCAATGTAATTCTCTTCCAAGAGTCATCAAAATCATTCATTTTAAATCAGTATTTGGTGATAAAATTCCTTAGCAGAGTCTCAAGACTTTATGGGATAATAACCTAACTTATTCCCTTAAATTCATTGAAAACCTCTACAATCTTAGCTTCTTGATTTGAATAAATAAAATAGTTTAAACCAAAACCAAGTCATGTATCCAAATATTCTGAACCAATTTCAAAACCAACATACTTAAACCAAAACCAAATCATTTACACCGAAAACCAATTTCAATTTTATTCTTAAACCTGAAATGTTTTCAAAGGCTCGGAAATTATTTCAGTTCTACTAAATCAAAGTCTTAGAGAATATTTCAAATTTTTCCCTAAAACATCGTCAAGTGAAATTACTTACTCGAAATTCAAGTTCCTTTTAAATCCACTAAAACTCCTCCAAATCTTTTTACTAAAATCAAATTTCAAAACATAAGAAATTTCAACTTTAAATCGACTTTAAAACATAATTCTTTTCTTAAATAAATTACTTTTAAAATATACTAATTTTCTTAATAAAATAAGTTCAAACAAAATTCATTTATTAATAATTCAATTCATAGCATAATTCATTATTTTTAAAATAACGTTTCAAAGAAAGACTCGGATTTTATAAAAATTTCGGCAGCATCTCCCATAAAACTTGGACTTTGCCACCCTTTTTGAGTCCCAACCAAAACAATCCTCAACCATTCCAACGGGTTCAAGACCAAATCAGTTTCCAATAAAACAAAATTCAGTCTTTCAGATTATCAAAAGCATATCAAATCAACTAATATAGAAATATCCAAAAATTTAATAAAATCAGTCAATAGTAAAATCAAACAAACAACCATACTCAATCAAGACAAACTAGACAATTCATAAGACTTACATAATCACCAGAAATACATTTTGCACATCATATATGTTTATAATAATTCCAATTTAAATAAATTAATTTTTGATAAAGAGCCCCTACCTCGATAAGTCAAACTCATAACCCAAATGAGCCAAAGAATTCCTTTCCTTTTGATCTGAAATCAACGAAAGCTTCAAATTGCAGCCCCACACACTTTCCCAACAGCATAAACATCTTTAAATCACAACGTACAACCTCGGTTACTAACTCCTAAAACATTAATATCGCAAAGGCTTTAATACACGTAACAAAACACTAATGTGACATTTCCAAAATAGAAATGCTTACTGTAATAAGAAAATAAAACAGCGGCGGTTTCTGAACCAGTTTAGCAGCAGCCCTGACAGCCACCTCAAGCGGCAGCGGCGACCAGAACTCTGGCGACAGCAACTATAACAAACATGCAGCAATGATAAAGCTCTCAGAAATTCAAAGGAAACAAAAACCAACTTAAAACCCTTACCGGAAGTGGATCTCAGCGGCGACAGCGGCATTTCTTAACGGCAGAAGCTCGGTCACGACAGCGCAGCTCCTAATAGTAGCGACGGCAACAGCAAGGCACTGACGGCGGCAACAAAAACGTTGAGGAACGGTGACCAGGTGCAGTGGTTCCAGGCCCGCGAGCTTTTCTCACTCGCGAGCCTTCTCTCCCCGCGGCTCTGCTCTTGACAGCAATGTGGTGTGGTAGTGGCGCGACAAACAGTGGCGACTATGCAGGCTATAAGAACCGGCAAAATCGTTTTTAATAAAATAATAATAATTTGTGCCCGAAATAGACTCAAAATTTAGAAGTTTTAATTTGAAAATATAAACGTGAAATTTGATTTCAATAAATTTTTCTGAGTTGGAAAATGTACCTTCTTCGAAAAGATTTTGTAAAAATGCGTACTGGCGCTTAAGCTAGCAGTACCGGCTCTAGTCTGTCCAGTACTACGTATTTTGGAAACTAAGATTTTGGAAAAATTGATTTATTATTTTGAAAGGATAAAAATAATTTAGAATCAAAAACCGGGCACTAATCTTAAAGGTTTTGGCCCAAAGTGCGCTAAACGGGCTAAAAACGCTAATGGGTTGGACCGGACCCAAATCGGGCCCAAGGCCCAACATATATAAGCTTATCAAATGAGCTTTGAACTCATTTTTCCTGCCCAAAGAGAGGGAGAGGCGCAGATTGAGAGAGAGGAGGTGGTGGTACTATTCATCATCGCCTTCCGTAAGCCATAACTTGGGCTACGGACCTCCGATTGTGGAGCCGTTTGCGACCACGCAAAACTCTCGAAGAACTTTTCCTTTTTATCTAGGTTTTTTAGTAATATTTTGAAACTCAAGCTCCAGTTTTCAGCCCTAGAGTTTTTGCATTTTTGGGTTTGATTTTTTAGTAGATTTTGTGATTTTGCTTGTTTATGTGATCTCTAGTAGCGGGTAATTGTTGGATTTTACCTCTAATCTCGTTGGGTAAGGTAAGGTTTCACTAAACCTTTATGTTTAGTAGTTTTTGTAAACCATAGGTTTGGTGTTTGTATGCTATGTGATGTTAAATTGAGTTTTGGTGTTTGTTGGAGTTGGATTGAGGCCTTGGATCGAGCTTGGTGGCTTCGTTTTTATGTTTGGAGCATTTTGGGAATCGGCCAAGGTATGGTTTCGATTTTCTTTTTGTAATATGTAATGTTTCTAGAAACTTAGGCTAGTTGACCTTAAGATACGATTGAATGTTTTGGGTGTATGTTTTGATTGTATGTGACATTGATGTTTGGGGATAACTTGTATGATAGTGATGATGATATAGAGTTTTGGTATGAGGAATATATAAGTTTGATGATGATTATTGGTATTTAATGATTATGAAGTTTGATGATGAATGTGTGATTTATTGTTGTTAATGAGGGTTTGTTGATATGGTTGATGATTGATGATGAATATTGATGTTGTTGGTAAATTGAAGGTGAGTGTGGAGATTGTTGATAAATGATGTGGATTATGATGAGTTGATGATTTTTGGAATATGTTGATGAATCATGATGTTGAAATTGGTAAAGATGGGGTGATAGATTGAAGTTGAGAATAATGTAATGGGTGGAAAATTTTGGTATGAATAGTGGAATGTAACAAAAAGGGTGACTTATGATGGAAATTGGAGTTTGGAATGGTTTAAATTGGTTTTGGTTGTGTATTGCAAGAAATTGAGAGCTTTGTGAACTTTTGGTAAAAGTTGGTTTTTGGTGACTTTGTCTGATCATAACTTATGCCTCAGTTTTTAAAATTGGTTGAAATTTATTTGAAATTGAAGCTTATTAAAAACTCTTCAAATCGATATAAAGTTTGTAAAATTTGGATTTTTGTGGAGGAAGTTATGATCATTCAAAGATTGGTGTCAACATCTGAAATTCTGCAAAGTTGTAGAATTTTGAGATTTCTGGTATGTGCGCATGCACACCCCTGTGAAATTTTAAACTTGTACGCACGCACAGCTGGTGGACAAAATTGTGATAATTAACAATGGCTCCAAAGACTTGGTGCTCTTAAACATGAATTACACTTAGTCACAACTCCGCACAACTAACCAGCAAGTGTACTGGGTCGTCCAAGTAATACCCTACGTGAGTAAGGGTCGATCCCACAGAGATTGTTGGTATGAAGCAAGCTATGGTCATCTTATAGATCTCAGTCAGGCTGATTCAAATGTGATTGGATTAGATAATAAAAAGATAAATAAAATAGGATAGAAGTACTTATGTAAATTAATGGTGGGAATTTCAGGTAAGCGTATAGAGATGCTTGTTCCTTCTGAATCTCTGCTTTCCTACTGCTTTCATCCAATCCTTCTTACTCCTTTCCATGGCAAGCTGTATGTAGGGCATCACCGTTGTCAATGACTACATCCCATCCTCTCAGTAAAAATGGTCCAAATGCTCTGTCACAGTACGGCTAATCATCTGTCGGTTTTCAATCAGGTTGGAATAGAATCCCGTGATTCTTTTGCGTCTGCCACTAACGCCCAGCCTTCAGGAATTTAAAGCTCGTCACAGTCATTCAATTCCGGAATCCTACTCGGAATACCACAGACAAGGTTAGACTTTCCGGATTCCCATGAATGCCGCCATCAATCCTAGCTTATACCACGAAGATTCTGATTAAGGAATCCAAGAGATATGCGCCTGGTCTAAGGTAGAATGGAAGTGGTTGTCAATCACGCGTGTTCATAGGTGAGAATGATTATGAGTGTCACGGATCATCACATTTATCAAGTTGAAGTGCAACGAATATCTTAGAACAGAAATAAATCGAATTGAATAGAAGATATAGTAATTGCATTGAAACTTGAGGTACAACAGAGCTCCACACCCTTAATTTATGGTGTGTAGAAACTCCACCGTTGAAAATACATAAATGATGAAGGTTCAGGCATGGCCGAATGGCCAGCCCCCAAAACGTGATTAATAGTCTCCTAGGATGGATGATAAAATAAAACTGAGACCAAAGATGTCTAATACAAAGGTAAAAAGTTCTATTTATACTAAACTAGCTACTAGGGATTACAAAAGTAAGTAATTGATGCATAAATCCACTTTCGAGGCCCACTTGGTGTGTGCTTGGGCTGAGCTTGAATGTTACATGTGCAGAGGCTTTTATTGGAGTTTAACGCCAAGTTGTAACGTGTTTCTGGCGTTCAACTCTGGTTCGTGACGTGTTTCTGGCGTTTGACTCTGGAATGCAGCATGAAACTGGCGTTGAGCGCCAATTTACGTCATCAAATATCGAATAAAGTATGGACTATTATATATTTCTGGAAAGCTCTAGATGTCTACTTTCCAACGTCATTGCGAGCGTGCCATTTGGACTTCTGTAGCTCCAGAAAATCCATTTTGAGTGCAGGGAGGTCAGATTCCAACAGCATCAGCAGTCCTTTGTCAGCCTCCTATCAGAGTTTTGCTCAGGTCCCTCAATTTCAGCCAGAAAATACCTGAAATCACAGAAAAACACACAAACTCATAGTAAAGTCCAGAAATATGAATTTAGCATAAAAACTAATAAAAACATCCCTAAAAGTAACTAGATCATACTAAAAACTACCTAAAAACAATGCCAAAAAGCGTATAAATTATCCGCTCATCACAACACCAAACTTAAATTGTTTCTTGTCCCCAAGCAACTGAAAATCAATTAGGATAAAAAGAAGAGAATATACTATAAATCCCAAAATATCAATGAATATTAATTCTAATTAGATGAGCGGGACTTGTAGCTTTTTGCTTCTGAACAGTTTTGGCATCTCACTTTTTCCTTTGAAGTTTAGAATGATTGGCTTCTCTAGGAACTTAGAATTTCGGATAGTGTTATTGATTCTCCTAGTTAAGTATGTTGATTATTGAACACAGCTACTTTTATGAGTCTTGGCCGTGGCCCTAAGCACTTTGTTTTCCAGTATTACCACCGGATACATAAATGTCACAGACACATAATTGGGTGAACCTTTTCAAATTGTGACTCATCTTTGCTAGAGTCCCCAGTTAGAGGTGTCCAGAGCTCTTAAGCACACTCTTTTTGCTTTGGATCACGACTTTAACCACTCAGTCTCAAGCTTTTCACTTGGACCTTCATGACACAAGCACATGGTTAGGGATAGCTTGATTTAGCTGCTTAGGTCTGGATTTATTTTCTTGGGCCCTCCTATCCATTGATGCTCAAAGCCTTGGATCCTTTTTACCCTTGCTTTTTGGTTTTAAGGGCTATTGGCTTTTTCTGCTTGCTTTTTCTTTTTCTTTCTATTTTTTTTCTTTTTTTTCGCAAATTTTTTTTTCTGCAAGCTTTTGCTTTTTCGCTGCTTTTTCTTGCTTCAAGAATCAATTTTTATGATTTTTCAGATTGTCAATAACGTTCTCTTTGTTCATCATTCTTTCAAGAGCCAACAATTTTAACATTCATAAACAACAAGATCAAAATTATGCACTGTTCAAGCATTCATTCAGAAAACAAAAAATTTTGTCACCACATCAATATAATTAAACTAAATTCAAGGACAATTTTCGAAATTTATGTACTTCTTGTTCTTTTGAATTGAAAATAATTTTTATTTAAGAGAGGTGAAGGATTAATGGAATTATTCATAGCTTTAAGACATAGTTACTAACTACTAATGATCATGAAGTAGAGACACAAAACATAGATAAAAATATAACATGAAAAACTGAAAAACAGAGAGATAAGAACAAGGAAGTTAAGGAATGAGTCCACCTTAGTGAGGGTGGCGCCTTTTGAAGGTCCAATGGTGCTTTTTGAGCTCCTTTATGTCTCTTCCTTGCTTCTGTTGCATGATCCCTAGTGATTTTGGTGTTCCTATCCTTAGTTGCTTCCAATAATTATGTGGAGGAACATGTATCCCCTGAGGTATCTCATGGATTTTTTGATGAGGGAATTTCTCATGCTCTCTTGATATGCAGTCAAATGCTCTTCTACTGAGTTATGGACCCTTGAGATGAATCTCTCCATCTCCCATGACTCAGAGGTGGAAGCTTTTGTCTTCTCTTTTCTCTTCTCTTTCTTTTCTCTTTTTTCTTTTTTTTTTTTGAGGTTTCTCTGGCCTTAGTTGCCATCAATGGTTATGGAAAAGTAAAAAGCTATATTTTTACCACACCAAACTTAGAATGTTGCTCGCCCTGGAGCAAAAGAAGAAAGAATAAAAGAAGAAGAAGAAGAAGAAGAAGAAGATATGGAGGAGAGGGAGAGAGATGTATATTCGGCTATGTAAGGTGGGTTTGGGTGGGAAAGAGATGGATGGATGTGAGTGGTGAAAAACAGAAGGGATGACCGTGAATGGAGAGAAAGAGGGTGAGGTAGATGGGGATCCTGTGAGGTCCACAGATCCTGAGATGATCCTGTGGGGTCCACAGATCCTGAGGTATCAAGGATTTACATCCCTGCACCAATTAGGCATGTACAATGCCGTTGCATGCAATTCTGGCGTTTAAACGCCGAGGTGATGCATGTTCTGGGGGTTCAACGCCCAACTGCAGCATGTTTCTGGCATTGAACGCCAGTTCCATGCTTGTTTCTGGCATTCAAGGCCAGCTCCATGCTCTGTTCTGGCGTTGAACGCCAGCCAGATGCTCCTTACTGGCATTTAAACGCCAGTAGGTCCTTCCTCCAGGGTGTGATTTTTCTTCTGCTATTTTTTATTCTGTTTTTAATTTTAATATTTTTTTGTGACTCCACATGATAATGAACCTAATAAAACATAAAAGAACAATGAAAATAAAATAATATTAGATAAATAAAAATTAGGTTGCCTCCCAATAAGCGCTTCTTTAATGTCAGTAGCTTGACAGTGGGCTCTCATGGAGCCTCACAGGTGATCAGGTCAATGTTGTATAGTCCCAACACCAAACTTAGAGTTTGGTTGTGGGGATTCAACACCAAACTTAGAGTTTGGTTGTGGCCTCCCAACACCAAACTTAGAGTTTGACTGTGGGGGCTCTGTTTGACTCTGTACTGAGAGAAGCTCTGCATGCTTACTCTCCCTTGTTACAGAAGGATAGTCGTGTGCCTTAAACACAAGGTAGTCACCATTCAATTGAAGGACTAATTCTCCTCTGTTAACATCTATCACAGCTTCTGCTGTGGCTAGAAAAGGTCTTCCAAGGATGATGCATTCATCCTCCTCCTTCCTAGTGTCTAAGATTATGAAATCAGCAGGAATGTAAAGGCCTTTAACCTTTACCAACACGTCCTCTACTAATCCATAAGCTTGTCTTACTGACTTGTCTGCCAATTGTAATGAGAATAAGGCAGGTTGTACCTCAATGATCCCCAGCTTCTCCATTACAGAGAGTGGCATAAGATTTATGCCTGAACCCAGGTCACACAGAGCCTTGTTAAAGGTCATGGTGCCTATGGTACAGGGTATTAAGAATTTACCAGGATCTTGTCTCTTTTGAGGTAAAGTTTTCTGAACCCATGTATCTAGTTCACTAATGAGCAAGGGAGGTTCACCTTCCCAGGTCTCATTACCAAACAACTTGGCATTCAGCTTCATGATGGCTCCTAGATATTGAGCAACTTGCTTTCCAGTCACATCTTCATCCTCTTCTGAGGAAGAATAGTCTTCAGAGCTCATGAATGGTAGAAGGAGATTTAGTAGAATCTCTATGGTCTCTATATGAGCCTCAGATTCCTTTAGGTCCTCAATAGGGAAATCCTTCTTGTTTGAGAGACGTCCCAGGAGGTCTTCCTCACTAGGATTTTTGTCCTTCTCCTCCCTTGTGCATTCGGCCATATTGATTACATCAATGGCCTTGCACTCTCCTTTTGAATTTTCTTCTGTATTGCTTGGGAGAATACTGAGAGGAGTTTCAGTGACTTTCTTACTCAGCTGGCCCACTTGTGCCTCCAAATTTCTGATGGAGGACCTTGTTTCACTCATGAAACTTAAAGTGGCCTTAGACAGATCAGAGACTAAATTTGCTAAATTAGAGGGGCTCTGCTCAGAATTCTCTGTCTGTTGCTGAAAAGATGATGGAAAAGGCTTGTTATTGCTTAGCCTGTTTCTTCCACCATTATTAAAGCCTTGTTGAGGCTTTTGTTGATCCTTCCATGAGAAATTTGGATAATTTCTCCATGATGAATTATAGGTGTTTCCATAAGGTTCACCCATGTAATTAACCTCTGCCATTGCAGGGTTTTTAGGATCATAAGCTTCTTCAGAAGCTGCCTCTTTAGTATTGTTGGATGCATTTTGCCATCCATTCAGACTTTGAGAGATCATGTTGACTTGCTGAGTCAACACTTTGTTTTGAGCCAATATGGCATTCAAAGCATCAATTTTAAGAACTCCCTTCCTCTGAGGCGTCCCATTATTCACGGAATTCCTCTCAGAAGTGTACATGAATTGGTTATTTGCAACCATGCCAATAAGTTCCTGAGCTTCTGTAGGCATTTTCTTTAGGTGAATGGATCCACCTGCGGAGTGGTCCAATGACATTTTGGAAAACTCAGATAAACCATAATAGAATATATCTAATATGGTCCATTCTGAAAACATGTCAAAAGGACACTTTTTTGTCATCTGCTTGTATCTTTTCCAAGCTTCATAGAGGGATTCACCATCTTTTTGCTTGAAGGTTTGAACATCCACTCTAAGCTTGCTCAGCTTTTGAGGAGGAAAGAATTTATCCAAGAAGGTCGTGACCAGCTTATCCCAGGAGTCCAGGCTATCTTTAGGTTGTGAGTCCAACCATGTTCTAGCTCTGTCTCTTACAGCAAAAGGGAAAAGCATGAGCCTGTAGACTTCAAGATCTACTCCATTCGTCTTAACAGTCTCACAAATCTGCAAGAACTCAGTTAAAAACTGGTAAGGATCTTCAGATGGAAGTCCATGAAACTTGCAGTTCTATTGCATTAGAGCAACTAATTGAGGTTTCAGCTCAAAATTGTTTGCTCCAATGGCAGGAATTGAGATGCTTCTTCCATCAAACTTAGAAGTAGGTGTAGTATAATCACCAAGCATCCTCCTTGCATTATTGTTGTTAGGTTCGGCTGCCATCTCCTTCTCTTGTTCGAAAATTTCAGTAAGGTTGTCTCTGGATTGTTGTAATTTGGCTTCTCTTAGTTTCCTCTTCAGAGTCCTTTCAGGTTCAGGGTCAGCTTCAACAAGAATGCCTTTTTCCTTGTTCCTACTCATATGAAAGAAAAGAGAACAAGAAAAGAAGAGGAATCCTCTATGTCACAGTAAAGAGGATCCTTATTGTTGTAGAAGAAGAAAGGGAATAGGAGTGAAGAAGAATGAATAGTCTGAATAAAGGGTAAAGGTAGGGGCAGTTATTTGAGATGAAGAGAGGTGAAGAGAAGTATTAGTAAATAAATAAATAAATAGAAGAAGATGAGAGAGAGAATTCGAAAATTAATTTTGAAAAGGAGTTAATGAATTTTGAAAATTAAAGATGAGATAGAATTAAAATTAAAATTTGAAACAATTAGTTAATTTAAAAAGAATTTTGAAAAAGAGATGAGATATTTTTGAAAATTAAAGAGGGAAAAGTAGTTAGGTGGTTTTGAAAAAGATAAGAAACAAACAAAAAGTCAAATAGTTAGTTGAAAAACATATTAAAATCAAATTTGAAAAGATCAGAAGATAAGAAGTTAGAAAAGATATTTTAAAATCAAATTTTTGAAAAAGATAAAATTTTGAAAAAGATATGATATAAAAGATAAGATAAGATATATTTAATAGAAAGATATGGTTGAAAAAGATTTTAAATTTTAAAATTAAAATTAATTACTTAACTAACAAAAAACTAAAAGATAAGATTCTAGAATTTAAAGATTGAACCTTTCTTAACAAGAAAGTAACAAACTTCAAATTTTTGAATCAATCACATTAATTGTTAGTAAAGTTTCAATTTTTTTTTGAAAAAAAGATAAGAAAAAGATTTTGAAAATAATTTTTTTTTAAATTTCAAAAATTATATAAAAAAAATTGAAAAAGATGTGATTTTTGAAAAAGATTTTGAAAAGATAAGATTTTTAAATTTGAAAAATTGACTTGACTTGTAAGAAACAACTAATTTTAAAAAATTTTTGACTAAGTCAACTCAAATTTTCGAAAATTATGAGAAAATTAAGGAAAATATATTTTTTGATTTTTGAATTTTTAATTATGAGAGAGAAAAAAATTAAAATTAAAACGTCATAATTGTGTTTTTCTCTTTTCTTTTTGGATCAAAACAAGGAATGCATGCAAGAATACTATGAATGTCAAGATGAACACCAAGAATACTTTGAAGATCATGATGAACATCAAGAACATATTTTTGAAAAATTTTTTGATGCAAAGAAAACATGCAAGACACCAAACTTAGAATTCTTTAATGCATGGACACTATGAATGCAAAAATGCATATGAAAAACAACATACAATACAAAACAAGAAAATATCAAGATCAAACAAGAAGACTTGTCAAGAACAACTTGAAGATCATGAAGAACACCATGAATGCATGAATTTTCGAAAAATGCAAAAAAACTTTAAAGCATGCAATTGACACCAAACTTAAAAATTGACTCAAGACTTAAACAAGAAACACAAAATATTTTTGGTTTTTATGATTTTATGATTTTTTTGTATTTTTATTTTTTTTTCGAAAATTATATTTTTGAAAAACGAAAATAAAGAAAAAAATTTTGAAAGATTTTTGAAAACTTTTTTGAAAGGAAAATAAAAAGAAAATTACCTAATCTGAGCAACAAGATGAACCGTCAGTTGTCCATACTCGAACAATCCCCGGCAACGGCGCCAAAAACTTGGTGTTGTTGCCGGATCAGAAAAACTTGGCGCTGTGGTTGCACGTAATTGTAATTCAAACAATCCCCGGCAACGGCGCCAAAAACTTGGTGGATGAAATTGTGATCATTAACAATGGCTCCAAAGACTTGGTGCTCTTAAACATGAATTACACTTAGTCACAACTCCGCACAACTAACCAGCAAGTGTACTGGGTCATCCAAGTAATACCTTACGTGAGTAAGGGTCGATCCCACAGAGATTGTTGGTATGAAGCAAGCTATGGTCATCTTGTAGATCTCAGTCAGGCTTATTCAAATGTGATTGGATTAGATAATTAAAAGATAAATAAAATAGGATAGAAATACTTATGTAAATTAATGGTGGAAATTTCAGGTAAGTGTATTGATATGCTTGTTCCTTCTGAATCTCTACTTTCCTACTACTTTCATCCAATCCTTCTTACTCCTTTCCATGGCAAGCTGTATGTAGGGCATCACCATTGTTAATGGCTACATCCCATCCTCTCAGTGAAAATGGTCCAAATGCTCTGTCACAGCACGGCTAATCATCTGTCGGTTCTCAATCAGGTTGGAATAGAATCCTGTGATTCTTTTGCGTCTGTCACTAACGCCCAGCCTTCAGGAGTTTGAAGCTCGTCACAGTCATTCAATTCCAGAATCCTACTCAGAATACCACAGACAAGGTTAGACTTTCCGGATTCCCATGAATGCCGCCATCAATCCTAGCTTATACCACGAAGATTCTGATTAAGGAATCCAAGAGATATGCGCCCGGTCTAAGGTAGAACGGAAGTGGTTGTCAATCACGCGCGTTCATAGGTGAGAATGATGATGAGTGTCACGGATCATCACATTCATCAAGTTTAAGTGCAACGAATATCTTAGAACAGAAATAAATCGAATTGAATAGAAGATAGTAGTAATTGCATTGAAACATGAGGTACAGCAGAGCTCCACACCCTTAATCTATGGTGTGTACAAACTCCACCGTTGAAAATACATAAGTGATGAAGGTTCAGGCATGGCCGAATGGCCAGCCCCCATATCGTGATTAATAGTCTCCTAAGATGGATAATAAAATAAAACTGAGACCAAAGATATCTAATACAAAGGTAAAAAGTTATATTTATACTAAACTAGCTACTAGGGTTTACAGAAGTAAGTAATTAATGCATAAATCCACTTTCGGGGCCCACTTGGTGTGTGCTTGGGCTGAGCTTGAATGTTACACATGCAGAGGCTTTTATTGGAGTTGAACGCCAAGTTGTAACATGTTTCTGGCGTTCAACTCTGGTTCGTGACGTGTTTCTGGCGTTTGACTCCAGAATGCAGCATAGAACTGGTGTTGAGCGCCAATTTACGTCATAAATCTTAAATAAAGTATGGACTATTATATATTGCTGGAAAGCTCTAGATGTCTACTTTCCAACGCTTGAGAGCGTGCCATTTGAAGTTCTGTAGCTCTAGAAAATTCATTTTAAGAGAAGGGAAGTCAGATTCCAACAGCATCAGCAATCATTTGTCTGTCTCCTATCAGAGTTTTGTTCAGGTCCCTCAATTTCACCCAGAAAATACCTAAAATCACAGAAAAACACACAAACTTGTAGTAAAGTTCAGAAATGTGAATTTAGCATAAAAACTAATAAAAACATCCCTAAAAGTAACTAGATCATACTAAAAACTACCTAAAAACAATGCCAAAAAGCGTATAAATTATCCGCTCATCAACAGCCTTGTGCGCACGCATACATAGGGGAATGGCTTCTGTTTTGAGTGTAGCATAACCTGTACGCGCACATAACCAATGGAGTTTTACAACTTGTGCGCACGCACAGCCCTGTGCGCATGCACATGTTAGGAAGGTCAGTCTGTTGGAAGCGCTAGCATGCCTTGAGCGAGTGAACAGAATTGTGAAAATTGGTACCTGTGCGTACGCACACCCCTATGCGTATGCACACTTTTTAAAAAATCCCATTGGACGTGCGCACCCACACCCCTGTGCGTATGCACACGCCCTGTTTCTCAAACTTAAACTTTGTTTTCAACTATTTCACCTTCCCAACAAGCTTGTAAGCTTTTATGACACCATTTTAAGACTTTTGGGCTTACTTTCGGGTATCAAAACATGGGAAAGGTCCTAGGAGATTTAATTTGGGTTTTCTTTGAAAAGTTAGCAAATGGAGTTTTAGGTTTTCGGTGTATTGATGATGAGTTTGGTTGAGGGAGAAAGAAGAGTAGTGAACTTGGTAAGTATTGACAATGAATTGAGAAATTGATGAACTGATGAGTTCGGAATGGAGAATTATGAATTGGCGATGGTTGTGATAAGTTGAGAACTTGGAAAGGAATAATGAGGAAATTATTGGAATATATGAGAGTATGCGGAGCCTATATCTCCAGCGTAGCAGATTTCTTTGCTGCATGAGAAGTTGTTGTTGAGAGTGTGCGGAGCCTATATCTCCGGCTGATAAACCCCGTTTTGACGGTTTATCTTGTATTGATTTTAAGAGATTTTATCACCTTTTAACCACATTTATTCAATGAAATAGCATGGTTTTGTGATTGTCTCCTTATTTGTGCTTAGATGTGAAAACATGCTTTTAGACCTTTAATTTGATGGTTTTTATTTACCTTTGATTCCATAAGATGTCTTGATATGTTTGCTAGTGATTTCAGATTGAAAAGGCTAGGAATGGATCAAAGGAGTGAAGAGGAAAGCATGCAAAGTGGAGAAATCATGAAAAGCCAAAGAGTTGTACTCGCCCATGGACGCGCACGCGCACCTTGCGAATCACCCCATGGACGCATACGCGAGCTGTGCGCGTACGCGTCGGTACCGGTTTATGATTTTTTAATGAAAACGCACCCAACGAACTCTCAAGGGTTTTGGGGCCCAATCTCAACCAACTTTGGCACCAGAAATGCTATTTAAAGCCAAGGAATGAAGAGCAAAGGGGGATTCCATTCATTTTTACACATTAGGATTAGTTAGAAGTAGTTTCTAGAGAGAGAAGCTCTCTCTTCTCTCTAGAATTAGGATTAGGATTAGGTTTAGTTCTTAGATCTAGGTTTTCATTCATTCATTCTTCTACTTCTATTCTTCAATTCCTTGTAGTTACATTCATCTTCCTCTATTCTTTTGTTGTAATTTCCTTTATGTTGTTCTTATATTTTGTTGTAGATCTAGTATTGTTCCTTCTACTCTCTTTCAATTCAATAAAGGTAATTCATAATAAATGTGTTTCTTTCAATTGTTGTTGTTAATTCCTTTCAATAATTGTTGTTAGATTCTATTCTTGTTGTCAAATTACTATGCTTTTCTTTTGTACTTTCCAAGTGTTTGATGAAATGCTTGGTTGGATTTTAGTGTAGGTTTTGTTCCTCTTGGCCTAGGTAGAGTAATTAGTGACTCTTGAGTTATCTAATTCCTTTGTTGATTAATGATTAGAGATTGCTAATTGATTTGAATGCCTCTAAAGCTAGTCTTTCCTTTAGGAATTGATTAGGACTTGAGGAATCAAATTGATTCATCCACTTGACTTTCCTCCATAGAGGTTAACTAAGTGGGAGTAATGGACAATTTGTTATCACAATTGAGGAGGATAACTAGGATAGGACTTCTAATTCTCATATCTTGCCAAGAGCTTTGTTAGTTGTTAGTTTAGTTTCTTTACCATTTATATTTCTTGTCTAAAATCTTAAAAACCCCAAATATAACTCACAACCAATAACAAGACACTTCATTACAATTCCTACGAGAACGACCCGAGGTTTAATACCTCGGTTTATAAATTTTAAGGGTTTGTACTAGTGACAAACAACTTTTTGTATGAAAGGATTATTGATTGGTTTAGAAACTATACTTACAACGAGATTTCATTAGTGAAATTCTAAACCGTCAAAAATCCGTTTAGCAAAATGGCGCCGTTGCCGGGGAATTGCAATGGTGTTATGTTATTGGTTATTGTATATATGTGAATATTGTGAATAGCTTGATTTTTTGGATTGCTTGTTAGTTTTTAGTTTGTTCTCTTTATTTGTTACTATTTTTTTTGTTTTTGCTCTCTCTTGCTATCATGAATTCTCACTTTGGCTATGAGTGTAGTTACAACTATGTTGTAGGTGATGAGAACTATAATAAGAATGTGTATCAAGGATGGGATAACCAAAGGGGGGAGGAGCCATATGCATATGATCAATCTTCATGGCAACAACCTCCACCAATGCACTATGAAGAAGAGCCATTCTATGATACATATCAATCCAATGGCTATAGTGAATCCACTTGTGACTTTCAAGAACCACCACCATATGCCAATGATCCATACCCTCAACATAACCCTCAATCATACTCACAAGCCCCTTCTTACCAATCACCTTCATATGACCCTAATCCATATCCATCCTACCAACAACCATGTGAGCTATATGAACCACACATAGAGCCACCACCACCACAATATCAACACTTCCAAGAACCACCCCCTCCATACCAAAACCAAGATGAACCACCTCCAATGTATGAGAACTTTCAACCACAAGATGAATTCTACCTTCCGCCACAATCCTCCATGGAAGAATATCCATGTCTATCCTTCAAGGAAGCAATGGATCGACTTCAAGCAACCATCCATGAAAAGTTAGATGCATGGGACTCATACCATATGTCCAAGGATGATTGTGGAGGAACAACCGAAGAGGGAAGCATGAAGGGGATCATAGAATCTCAACTTGAGAACAATAGATTGGAGTGTGTTATGCCACAAATGGAACAAATGGAGTACATAGAACCACCACATCATTATTATGATGAACCACCTTCCTATTATGAACCCTTTCCCCAAAATGATGAACCCTTCCACCCACCCCAATCTCCAATGGATGACATCCTTGATGTTCTTGTGCAAGGACAAGAGAAGATGACAAGGGATGTGCAACAATTCATGACCGCCTTGGACGAGGTGGTAAACCGGCTAGCATCCCAACTTTTGGACACTCAAGGAACTCCCATGGCTATATGTGGAGAATCTAAAGAAGAGCATAGCATGAAGGAGAGATTGGAAACTCCGGTGGAAAAGGAGGAAGGCTACTTTGTGTTAGAACAATTGGAGGAACCTATGACCATTGAAGAAGAGGAAGAAGTGGTTGAAGACTTAGGAGATGCGGAACCTTCATGGGAAGCTATAGTTATAGAAAACTCCTCCAAGAAGATTGAAGTTGATGTTGAGGAGGAATGTGCACAACCTCCAAGGCATATCCCATATGAAGACTTGGAAGGAATAGAGCAAGAATCAAGTTTCCTTGGAGATAAAGATCAAGCATCAAATCCTAATGGTGGTGAATCCTTTGAACTTGAAGACCCTTCTCCTGATGAAGAAGAGAGCGATGTGGAGGTAGATTTCTCTCAACCTCCCATTTATGATTTAAGTGATGGAGAAGAGTTAGATGAAATTGATGAACAAAGGGTTGAATTTGAAAAATCTTGTGAAGAGGTGGAAGTCCTTAGAAAAAGAAGGACGGAAGTTGAATATGCTTTGTCAAGATCCTTGGAAGCTTCTTTGCCTAGGTTGTCATCTATTCCTTCACTTGAGTGGGTAAAACTCATTTCTATTAGCTTTATTACCCCACTTGAATATGGTTTGCTTGAAACAGATGGTCAACTTAGGATGATTTGTGGGATAAAACATAAGAGAAGAATATTTAGTGGATGGCGTTGCAAATCAAGGCTCATTTTGGTTGACACTTCAAAGCTTAGATGCAAAGGTTGGGCAAGTGCTCACTTGAATGGGTCCAAAAGGAGAGTTTGGTATCACCTTGAGAATTCATCTTGCTTACCACCCTGATGGATTAATAATGATGATCAACTTCAAGACGGGTGTGAAAATAAAGTGTGGGATCCCAGATTAGAAAAAGAGGACCAACTTTGGGAGCCCCAAGCTTGTGGAGAACTCCATCAACACTTGGCTCAACCCATAGGAAATCTTGGGGCACAATGGAGAACCAAGCATTGGTGGGAGTTCCAAGATGAATACAAGCACAAGCCACCTTGATGAGGAGCTCCCCATAAGTCCAACTTAAGGACAATAAACAAAAGTGCTAGGTGATGACAAGTCATCATATACCCATTTTTCAAGCTAATTTCACTTGTTTTACTAGTCTTTATGCACTTTCTTGCATCCTAAGTAAGTGATTTGGAATGAAAATGCATAACTTCTTTAAATCAAGCAACTACCATTAAATTGATGCTAACTCATGAGGTTTAAGCTAAATTTAATTGAATTTTAATTGATTTATAAGCCTTGTGAATTTAGTGATACTTTGAGTGGTTGTTTTGGTTTATTGTAGGTGAAGAAAAGAAGAAAAGAGGAAGCGTGGCTTAAGAAAGCGTGGCCCAAGAGAGAAGAAGTGTGGCGCATAAAAGGAGGAATGCAAGCATTGCCCTCCACAAGGGCACACTGCCCTCTAGGACGGCAACATAAGGAAACAAGCCTTGAGAGGCAACACTGCCCTGCCCGCAACAAGGGCAGAGCACAAATTGATGCCATGGATCAAGGAGAGCAAAAACACTGCCCTGCCCTCCTCAAGGGCAATATCGGGCTCACCAAAGGAAGAAATTCAAAGAAAAAGCTCACCAATGCTTGTGATGCATTCGCATATTTGCCATTTTAACTAGTTAGTTTAGTTAGTTTTAGCTTAGGTTCATTCACTTTCTTTGAAATAAATAGACAAATTTGTGAACTTTTCCTCCATGCATTCATGAACCAAGAATTTAGTGAAAATGGACATAATCCATGCAAATGATTCAAGAAGCTTACATGCAAATTAAGGTGAATGATTTCCTTGAAATTTAATGCATGAGATGGCAAAACTTTGAGAAAAGCTCTTTGGTTTATGATAGGTGATGAAGCAAGAAGACAATGATGCAAGGAAATCTTGGAGCAAGAAGGAGATATATGTTGCCAACTTGATCCTCAAGTTGGCAACGCCCAATTGATGCAACCAAGATGAGAGAGCACGTTGGCAACTTGGTTTCCAAGTTGCCAACGCCCAAAGTGGTGCTGCCAGGAGGTGTAGCACGTTGGCAACTTGGAAACCAAGTTGGCAACGTGCTAGTGCACAATCAGCGGAAATTGCAACCTGACCTTCCCTTCTTCAAGGATGAATATCTTGAACCACAAGGATCCAATTGGCATGATTCCAATTGCGTTGAGAAGCTGACATCAAGAGCTTTCCAACGATATACAATAGTCCATAATGTGGCAAGGAATGGAAGCTCAAATCAGAGGGAAACTTAAGCCCCAAGAGCAAGGAAATGAAGCATTGCAAGTTGCCAACTTGAGCAGCAAGTTGGCAACGCCAGGAGCCATCAGGGGAAGCCACCAGGGGAAGAGTAGCACGTTGCCAATGCCAACACCAAGTTGGCAACGCCCAAGCCAAGTTGAAGAAGAGCCTGGCGTTGTTGCTGGCGTGTTTGCCAACAACTTGGGCAACAACGCCCAGGCAGCTTGAGGATGCTCTCTTCAAGAACGTGTATCTTGAGCTAGAAAACTCCAAATGAGGTGAAATCAGTGGCATTGGAAAGTAGACATCAAGAGCTTTTCAACCATATATCACAATATGAAATTGGAGTTCATTTGAAGGTTCAAAGTTGGCTTCATTTAGAGCCTCAAACATGGAAAGTATTGTTTCTGGCTAGGCACCAAGTCTTGGTGCCAACCAAGTTGCCAACGCCCACAAGTGCACCAACCAACGTTGCCAACGCCCACAAGTGCACCAACCAGCGTTCCAAACGCCCAAATGCTGCACCACTCACGTTGCCAACGCTAGATGGGCGTTGCCAACGCCAACTTACCAAAACAAGGCAGCCTGAACATGTCCACTTCAATGGAAGATATCTTGAGCTACAGAGATCCAAATTGAGTGCTTCCAGTTGCGTTGGAAAGCTGACATTCAGAGCTTTCCAACCATATATATTAGTCCATGGTGGAGCACAAAATTGAAGCCAAACCAGAGTCATCTTTAGACCCTAAAAACAAGAACATGAAGTGAAATTCAAGGGAGCTAGAGATGAGCCTTGGATGTGGGATCGAGCACGTTGCCAACGTGCATTAAGGGGGCGTGTTTTGCAACAACGCCAGCCTCAAGCCCCTGCCTTGGGAGGCTAGGCACGAGCACGTTGCCAACTTGGGGTTGAGGGTGCGTTATTCACAACAACTTGGCAACAACTTGGCAGATTGACCTTACCTTCTTTGAGGAACCATAACTTGAGCTAGGAAAGTCCAATTGAGGTGATTCCAGTGGCATTAGAAAATAGACATCAAGAGCTTTCCAATGATGTATAATAGTCCATATTGAAGCTGAAGGTTGACACTCAAATTCTGGGCTACATTTAGCATGAAAGTAAGGCCAAGAAGAGAAGAGCAAGTTGTTTGCAACAACTTGGGCTAGCAACGCCCAAGTCTCATACTTCATGCCCAGGAAATTGGCATGCACGTTGCCAACGTGCACTAAGGCCTGAGTTATTGCCAACAACGCCCCTCAATGGGCCAGAATTGGTGCCAACTTGCTTTGCTTCCCTTATTCATCACAAAGGCTAACAACTTCTTCAATTGAGCCAAGAATTGAACAATGAGAAAGCCCACATTGCTAACCCACTTGAAGATCTTTAGGACTAGTATAAATAGAGATTGAGTTTGTACTTTTGGGGGACTTTTGACACTTTTACACTTTTAGATACTTTTTGACACTTAGAACTTTTTCACACTTTTTAGCACTTGTATTAGAGACTCTTGTGGTACTTCCGAGAGAAGACCCAGAGAACCAATTTTGGTTCATCTTGGAACTTCTCTTCTTCATTTTCTTAATCTTCAAGCATTTCATTCTTCTTCTTCTTCTTCTTTTTCTTCTTCCTTTACATTTAGTTTAATTTTGATTTATGGCAATTGTTGTTGAATTTGGAGCAATGACTCACTAAACCCCACATTCATTAGGGGGAAGAGCTCTGCTAGTTACAATGGATTGATGAACTCCTCTTTTCTCCTCAATTCATGAGGTTGATCCAAAGAGGAAACTCTTGTTCTTCAAAGATTCAACCACCATCGAGAGAGGGGTTAATCTATGAGAATTGTGTGGTGAATTTGAGAAATGAGCCACATAATTCAGTTTAGAGTTCATCCTTTCATGATTCTCTCAATCAATATACCTTGGTTAGTATGTGAGATGTAACTCTCCATGGTTGAGATTCTGGGAATTGTGTGGCTGGATTAGACTTAAGCTTCATCTCTTCTCATGAACAATTAGATCACGAGAGTGGCAATTGGCTATGTTGAGAGAGATTGAATCACCAAGAGATTGGGGTTCAATCAACCACTTGCCATGGATCTATACCCATGATTGAGGAAGATTTGACTAACATCAATTCATGAAAATTAGCATCTCTGATCCCTAATGATCTTCTCTGTCATTAATTCTCATTCTCTTGCTCTAGTTATTTGATTACCCATTTCCCAATCCCCTTCTACACTCTTGCAATTTATTATTCTTGTCATTTACATTCTGTTTCTTTATTTCTTGCTATTTACTCTTATGCTCTTTAGAATTCAGCACTTTATTTTATTGCAATTTACTTTTGATGTCATTTAAGTTTCTTGCAATTTAAGTTTCTGTCATTTACCTTCATTATATTTCTATTGTCTTGTTCTTAAATTCCTTGCAATTTAAATTCCTGCACTTATGTTCAAAAGTTACATTAATCACAAAATCAAAATCTTATTCGCTTAACTAAATCTACCATTTAACTAAAGTTGCTTACTCTACCAATCTCCGTGGGATCGACCTCACTCTAAGTGAGTTTTACTACTTGATACGACCCGGTATACTTGCCGGTTGTACGTGAAATCTAATTTTTACGTATCAGCTTGCCACAAGAATCGAACACGGCACCATGAGGAAACAAGAAACTAGGCCTTAGTTTAGTGCCAAGAAAACCAAGAAAAATGAGTAGCGTGTGCATTGACCAAGTTTCAAACTTGGAACTTCACTTTTGGAAACACTGCCCTGCCCTCCGCGAGGGCAGGGCAGCATTTTATGGTGCACAGCCAGCGCACCATTCTGGCGCACCAAGGGAAGGCTCGGCAGCACCAGCAGCACGCACAGGCATCACTCGGCAGCACCAGCAGCACGCACAGGCATCATTCTGGCGCACCAAAAAGTTCTGCCCTGCCCTCCGCGAGGGCAGGGCAGCATCCTGCATGCACCAACGCACCACACGCACGCACCATGGGCCAGATGCACCATTTTCTGCCCTGTCCTCCACAAGGGCAGGGCAGCCTCCTGGGAGCTACTTTCTTCATGGGCTAAAATTGGATTAAAAATCCAATTTAATTCATTTCTTCACCAAATCAAAAGCCCATCCAAATCCCAAGATCCAAGAATAGAAAGTGTATAAATAGGAGCTAGTTTGATGTAATTAGGAACTTTTACTTGACTTTTGAATTTTGCACTTTCTTTGGAGCTTTGAATTTTGCAACTTTTCTTTGAGAGACTTGACCGAGATTTCAGAGAATTAGGGAGGAGAATTGATCTCTCTTCTTCCTCGTTCTTGCTTGGGCATTTTCTACTTTTCTTGTTTGAGTCTTGGGTGTTAAGAATTGAGGAAATTCTGTCTCAATCTCCACTCAAGAGCTCTTTAATTTCTCTTCTGCATAATTGAATTCATTTACATTCCCTTTACTGCTTCTTCTTCAATTTCTTGTCAATCGCTTTGAGAACTTGGATCTGGAAAGGCAATTGAGATCTAGGCTTTGCTACCTAGTCTCTGGAGTCCTGAGATCCCAATTTCCTTTTGGTTCTTCTGTGAACCTTTGCTGCACTTAATTTCCTTACTGTTTGAGTTCTAATTGCTTCTAATTCAATTTCTGCTCTATTAATTGTTGCAATTCAATTTCTCTTTGCTTAGATTCTGAAATCCCAGTCCTCAAATCCCTTTTATATTCAAGCAATTTATATTCCTTGCATTTTAAGTTACTGTAATTTACATTTCTTGCACATTAAGTTTCAGTCATTTACTTTCTTGTTCTTTAAGATTCAGCAAGTTTACTTTCCTGCTCTTTAATTTACTGCAATTCTCCCCTCTACCTTTACATTCCAAGCAATTTAGCTTCTATTAAATACAAACCACTCAACTAAAACTTGATTCGCTTGACTAAATCAACCACTAAACTAAAATTGCTCAATCCTTCAATCCCTGTGGGATCGACCTCACTCATGTGAGTTATTATTACTTGATGCGACCCGGTACACTTGCCGGTGAGTTTTGTGTTGGATCGTTTTCCGCACATCAAGTTTTTGGCGCCATTGCCGGGGATTGAAATAGATTGACAATGATTAAGTAAGGTGGTGGTCTAGATTAAGCATTTTTTTCTTTTTAACTAAGCACATTAACTGTTTGACACATTGTGTCACCTAACCCTCTAACCACATTCTAGCATTAGAATGTTCATGTTTCATTTGGTTTGTTTGTGATTCTTGCAAGTCATGGAGGCTGAGGTGCGTGAAGAGGGAGTGAGCAACAATACCCAGCCTGCAAGAAGGGTGTTGGCCTCTTACACTATCCCCAATGCAAGAAACTCCGGGAGTAGCATACTCACTCCCAATATTCATGCAAATAATTTTGAGTTGAAGCCTCAACTTATCACTCTGGTGCAGAACAATTGCTCCTATGGAGGAAGTCCACTTGAAGATCCAAACCAACACTTATCCATCTTCCTCAGGATTTGTGAAACTGTCAAAACAAGTGGTGTGCATCCAGACATCTACAAGCTACTGTTGTTTCCATTCTCTCTGAAGGATAAGGCCACTCAATGGCTAGAGACATTTCCCAAAGAAAGCATCAATAATTGGGAAGACTTAGTGAGCAAATTCCTAGCCAAGTTCTATCCCCCCCAAAGGATTATCAAGCTGAAAACAGAGGTACAAACATTCATTCAAATGGATGGAGAGTCGCTGTATGATGCCTGGGAGAGATACAAGGCCTTAATCAGGAAATATCCCCCAGAAATGTTTAGTGAGTGGGATAGACTCCAAAACTTCTATGAAGGGTTGACCCAGAAAGCTCAAGAAGCATTAGATCATTCAGCAGGAGGCTCATTGCAGCTAATGAAGACAGTAGAGGAAGCCCAAAACCTCATAGAGATGGTGGCAAACAATCAATATTTCTTTGCTCATCAAAGACAACGCCAACCAGCCCAGAGAAGGGATGTGATGGAGCTTGAAGGTGTTGACGTTCTCTTGGCACAAAACAAACAGATGCATCAACAACTTCAGCAACAAATAGAAATGATGGCGAAGAAAATTGATGGACTGCAAGGTGTTGCAGTAAACACACAACGCCAATCTCAAACCTCACATGGGTGGAATCAATCTGAAGAAAGTTTTGGGACATTCAATTTTGAGCAACAAAGCCCTGAGCAGGTGCAATGCATGAACAACACTTCAAGTTCATTTCAACACAATTTTCATGGTGATGCACACAAGACACCCTGGAAGACTCATTCTAATTCAAGGTGGGGTGAGCATCAGAATCAAGGACAAAGGGACTTCAACTCTGGCAGCCTCAGCAACACAAGCAACCATAACCATTCATCCAATAATACTAACCAATTCAAAAATTCACAAAACACATATCACCAACCCCATAATAACTCACAAAACCACCAGAATAACTTTTCCACATCCACATCCCAACCACAAAGTACCCCCACAATTAATTCAAATAACTTCCAACAACAACCATCTCATTTCACACAACCACAACCAAATTCAGACTCTCAAAGAATCTCAAGTCTAGAGAAAATAATGGAGAAACTCATGAAAAATCAAGAGATGGCAAGACAAGATCAGGAAGCTGCAAGGAAAGATCAGACCCTGGCATTCAAAAACCAAGAAACCTCAATCAGAAACCTTGAGAGACACATGGGGCGAATGGCTAAGCAAATTTCAGAAATGGATGAGAAGAGAGCAAATGCCTTCCCCAATGTCACTGAAGAACACCCAAGAGACAAAGGAAAAGCCACAAAATGGGAAGAGTGCAAAGTAATCACAGTGGGAAGTGAGAAGGCTATGAAGAAGGAAGCCATCAATCAGGACAAACACAACAGAGAAGTTCCACAAGAAGAGACAGAGGGAAAAAGTAAAGAGGATCAAGAAACCAAAAATGTACAAATTTCAAAGGGATACAAGAACACCCTTGAATCACAACTACAAGAGAAGAGGGAAGGAGTGAATCCTTGTGTCCCCAAACTTCCATACCCTCAGAGGTTTAAAAAAGAAAATGAGAATAAGCAATAAAATTCCTGGACATATTCAAAACACTCAGCACAATATTCCTTTCTGAAGCACTTGAACAGATGCCACTATATGCCAAATTCATGAAGGAAGGACAAGGAAAAGATTGTTGAGATGACAAAGGAATGTAGTGCTATCCTCCAAAGAGAGTTGCCAGAGAAGAAAGATGATCCTGGGACTTTTTACATACCTTGCACCATAGGAAACATAACAATTGAGAAGTCATTCTGTGACCTCGGTGCAAGCATAAACTTGATGCCTTTGTCTCTAATGAGGAAACTTCAAATTTCTGAGCTGAAGTCCACACAAATAGTTCTCCAATTGGCTGACAAATCCACTAAGCAAGCACTGGGAGTTGTGGAGAATGTGTTAGTAAAAGTGGGAAAATTCTTTCTCCCTGCTGACTTTATTATCTCAGATATAGAAGAGGACCCTAACACTCCCATCATCCTGGGAAGGCCTTTCCTAGCTACGGGCAGAGCATTGATAGATGTGGAAAAAGGGGAATTGTTGCTGAGAGTGCATGATGAACATCTAGCATTCCATATTTTTAAAACCTTGCATGAACCCATTCAAGAAGAAGATTTTATGAAGGATAAAGCCAGGGATCAAAGCTTGAAAGAGGCATTCAATGAGTTAACTCCAAGACTTCCAAATCCATGCTTCAAAGAAGTAGAGATGGTGCAACAGACCAAAGAAATCAAGGAGGAACTAGATCCAAAACCCCCAAATGGGAGCCTCAACACTCCAGATAAAGAACCACCAAGGTATGAATTATCTCCTGAGAAAGAAAAGAAGAAAAGGCCAAGAGGGTGGAGAAACAAGAAAACCCCTACTGAAGGCTTTTCACCAGGGGATAAAGTGGTGTTAAACACCCAACCAATAAAGGTGACTCCACAATTATCTGAATACTACACTGTGAACCGGGTCCTTTCACTTGAACACCTAGAGATCATCAAAGATGAGACTGGAAGGAAGTTCACAATAAGAGGTGAAAAGCTGAGGCACTATGATTTTCAACCCCCATGATCAAAGGATAAGATGTCAAGCTAGTGACAATAAAGAAGCTCTTGTTGGGAGGCAACCCAACCTGAGGTAGTTTTCTTTTCATAGCTTTTTCAATAAAAATGTTGAATAATTGGTATGCATTGCAAGGAGCTAAGTTTGGTGTTGCACACCAAAACAATTTAAGGGAGAATGAAAGATTCTAAATTTGGTGTTCCACCAAAAATCTCATTTAAAAACACATTCTCACCTCTTGCATAATGCTAGCTCTAAGCAAAAACAAATTATCCAACTATTTAACTGCTTTCTAGCTTTAATTCCATAACCTTTAGCAAGGACACAAGGTTTCACATATGGTTAACTTGTTGCATTAGAGACAGTGGCAAGCAATTAAGTTTGGTGTCCCCAACACCTAAATAAATCCAAGAGCCACACTCAATTTATGCATACTAACCATGTAATTAAGGGCTTGAGAAGCAAGCAACTTTGAGAATTATGCAGGACATGAGTCAACAATTGAAGATATTGTGCATCTTAACTCAAAGAAAACACAGCAGAAGGAAAAATCAAGGGCTGCAACTTCAAAGGTTGTATCTAAACTTAATCCTTGCTGCTGTGAATTGTTTTGAACATGGAAACCATTATATATCCTGCTAAAGTGTTTATCTAGTTGCAAGTGAAGTTGTTTGATTAAGTATGATAAATCTGCATAATGCTTGTTATCCATCACCTAGCTGAATTTTGTTTTGTTTCCCACATGCTTGAATAAAAGAGACTTGTTTGAATTGGAAAGTAAATATCCAATGTTGCATAAGTAGAATGGAAGTTAATGGTGGTATATGTGTTTGATTAAATGCATAACTCATGAAATAATTGCTGCATAGTATCATTTTCATTGAAGTGTGAGCTAGCTTGCTGTTATAAAGGTTCCTATTAATAAAGAAAAAGCCCTTGAGAACAAAAATAAAACAGAAAGAAAAGGAAGAAGAAAAAAGCCAATGTGGCAAGAAAAACAAAGAATAAAGGCTGGACACCAATAGCTTGGACCCTAGGACACATGCCTGTGGTGTTCTTGTACTAGGATATGCTTGGACAAGTAAATTCTGAGGGGTATTTCAAAACCCGGTCACTTAGATCAACTGATTTGGGAGGGCCAATTGAAAGTCCACAATAAAGAGCAACTTAGATACAGAACATTTAGTTATCCAAAGAGATGCTGGGCATCAATGATCCTAGGAAGAAGTAGTGAGCTATGTGTCTGTGGTGGAAGATGTTGACTAAAAAATAAAGCCAAAGGCTACTACTACAACATTAGACACCAAGCCTTCAAAGAATAATAAGCTTGATAAGCAACATGAGAAAAGAAAAGTTAGCAAGGGAGCAAAGAAAGAATAAACCTTATAACAGCAAGTTTAGCAAGCCTTTGAGGAAGAATGTATATTATGTAACAGCAACAATAATTGAGTTATCATTATCTGCATAAAAACCCCATGAATCACATTCTGCTATATGCCTAATAAGGATATGTTTCTTTTCTTGTTCATTTCATTTTCTCTTAGTCTTGATGCTTGCTTGGGGACAAGCAAGATTTAAGTTTGGTGTTGTGATGACAAGTCATCATATACCCATTTTTCAAGCTAATTTCACTTGTTTTACTAGTCTTTATGCACTTTCTTGCATCCTAAGTAAGTGATTTGGAATGAAAATGCATAACTTCTTTAAATCAAGCAACTACCATTAAATTGATGCTAACTCATGAGGTTTAAGCTAAATTTAATTGAATTTTAATTGATTTATAAGCCTTGTGAATTTAGTGATACTTTGAGTGGTTGTTTTGGTTTATTGTAGGTGAAGAAAAGAAGAAAAGAGGAAGCGTGGCTTAAGAAAGCGTGGCCCAAGAGAGAAGAAGTGTGGCGCATAAAAGGAGGAATGCAAGCATTGCCCTCCACAAGGGCACACTGCCCTCTAGGACGGCAACATAAGGAAACAAGCCTTGAGAGGCAACACTGCCCTGCCCGCAACAAGGGCAGAGCACAAATTAATGCCATGGATCAAGGAGAGCAAAAACACTGCCCTGCCCTCCTCAAGGGCAATATCGGGCTCACCAAATGAAGAAATTCAAAGAAAAAGCTCACCAATGCTTGCCACAAGAATCGAACACGGCACCATGAGGAAACAAGAAACTAGGCCTTAGTTTAGTGCCAAGAAAACCAAGAAAAATGAGTAGCGTGTGCATTGACCAAGTTTCGAACTTGGAACTTCACTTTTGGAAACACTGCCCTGCCCTCCGCGAGGGCAGGGCAGCATTTTATGGTGCACAGCCAGCGCACCATTCTGGCGCACCAAGGGAAGGCTCGGCAGCACCAGCAGCACGCACAGGCATCACTCGGCAGCACCAGCAGCACGCACAGGCATCATTCTGGCGCACCAAAAAGTTCTGCCCTGCCCTCCGCGAGGGCAGGGCAGCATCCTGCATGCACCAACGCACCACACGCACGCACCATGGGCCAGATGCACCATTTTCTGCCCTGTCCTCCACAAGGGCAGGGCAGCCTCCTGGGAGCTACTTTCTTCATGGGCTAAAATTGGATTAAAAATCCAATTTAATTCATTTCTTCACCAAATCAAAAGCCCATCCAAATCCCAAGATCCAAGAATAGAAAGTGTATAAATAGGAGCTAGTTTGATGTAATTAGGAACTTTTACTTGACTTTTGAATTTTGCACTTTCTTTGGAGCTTTGAATTTTGCAACTTTTCTTTGAGAGACTTGACCGAGATTTCAGAGAATTAGGGAGGAGAATTGATCTCTCTTCTTCCTCGTTCTTGCTTGGGCATTTTCTACTTTTCTTGTTTGAGTCTTGGGTGTTAAGAATTGAGGAAATTCTGTCTCAATCTCCACTCAAGAGCTCTTTAATTTCTCTTCTGCATAATTGAATTCATTTACATTCCCTTTACTGCTTCTTCTTCAATTTCTTGCCAATCGCTTTGAGAACTTGGATCTGGAAAGGCAATTGAGATCTAGGCTTTGCTACCTAGTCTCTGGAGTCCTGAGATCCCAATTTCCTTTTGGTTCTTCTGTGAACCTTTGCTGCACTTAATTTCCTTACTGTTTGAGTTCTAATTGCTTCTAATTCAATTTCTGCTCTATTAATTGTTGCAATTCAATTCTCTTTGCTTAGATTGAAATCCCAGTCCTCAAATCCCTTTATATTCAAGCAATTTATATTCCTTGCATTTTAAGTTACTGCAATTTACATTTCTTGCACTTTAAGTTTCAGTCATTTACTTTCTTGTTCTTTAAGATTCAGCAAGTTTACTTTCCTGCTCTTTAATTTACTGCAATTCTCCCCTCTCCCTTTACATTCCAAGCAATTTAGCTTCTGTTAAATACAAACCACTCAACTAAAACTTGATTCGCTTGACTAAATCAACCACTAAACTAAAATTGCTCAATCCTTCAATCCCTGTGGGATCGACCTCACTCATGTGAGTTATTATTACTTGATGCGACCCGGTACACTTGCCGGTGAGTTTTTTGTCGGATCGTTTTCCGCACATCACTAGGTGGGAGACACCCCACCATGGTAAATTCTTTTCATTTTTTTCTCTTTTGTACATACTAATAGAATTAGTTTACTTTCATGTTGTGTTGAGTTTGTTGAGTCTAATTGGTAGTTTAGTATGTTAAATAAGGTTTTATGGTGTTTTGGTAGCTGTTTGGAGGTTTGGAATGCTTGGATTGGTGCAAAAACATAGAAAAAAATTTTAAAAAATAGAGCACCATCCACGCGTATGCGCAGCGCGCGCGTACGCGTGCATCAAGCATTTTCGACCATCCACGCGCGCACGCCATGCGTGCGTACGCGTGGATTGAGAAGTTCCACCCTCCATACATTTTCCAGAGACTTGTGCCTACACCGCGCCAACGTTGTGCCTCTGGCACAAACCACATTCGTGCGCACGCGCACATGACGCGTACGCGCCACTCTCGAAATAAGCCATCGACGCGCGCGCGTCATGCGTGCGTATGCGTGGATGCCCTTTCTTCCATCCACTTCTTTTCTTCTCCTCTTTCCATTTCTTTCCTTCCCCTTTATTCTTTCCTTCTCCTACCCCTCATCCAACACTTCCAAACACCGTTGTTAACCATTTATTTTAGCTAGTTATTAGTTAGTTAGTTAGTTAATTAGTTAGTTAGTTGATTAGTTAGTTAGTTTTAGTTAGTTTTCATTTCATTGTCTCTTTTTCATTATAAGTATTAGATTGTTATTCTTGTTTACCATTAATTGCTGCTGAGTATTAAAAAGGGATGTTTTCTTAATATCATTATGTTTATAATCTTTGTTGCATTTTATCATTGAGGTTATATTTTGCTACTTGGTTTTGAGTTTTTCATGCCTACCTTTTAAAAATACCAAGTGATAAGAATTGCCTTCGAGCTTGTAACCCTTCTTGAATTACATGATTTGGCCACCATGTGGTTTGAGCCTTATTCTATGATTAGGCAACTTCTTGATGGATGTTGTGCATTTAGCTTAATGCATTGTATTTCATGATCATATGCATCCATATGTGTTTGACTTGAATGCTTTCACGCTTCTTTAATGCTTGTTTTACCTTACAAGTTCACTTAAAGCATCTCAAGCACACTAGGATAAGTGAAGTACATGCTTCTTTTGTGACATAGTTTCTTTATACTAAGGTGTATTCTAAACCGCGCAATTTAGATTCACACACTTATTTGTCATTAATGTCACACTAATTCACTCACTCAATTCTAGTGATTAGTACCTCATTCCAACAATGTATGCTTCCTTGTTTTTATATCTTCTCATCTTATGGTGTTATATTTTTGTTTTTCATGAACAATGCACCACAAGCAAACATGGAAGCGGAAGAAAGAACATACAGCAATCTGGAGAGTCACCGTACCCCCTTGCTCATCTTTGAATGCACCGAGGACGGTGCAAACTTTTAAGTGTGGGGAGGTCGTCCGATCGATTGGCGATTTTGGGTGACGAATTTCTAATCCCAACACTTTTGCATTTCATATTTTTTTAGGTCTCTTAGGATTTTTTTGGATTTTACATATACACAATAAGCTTAGTCAAAATAATGAAATTTTTCAAAAAAAATTTTCAAAGATTTCTATCTATAGGGCATCTCAATTGATTTGAGTGAAAACTTTTCATAGAACTTGCTTGAACTATATATCTTGTGGAACATGTTTTGAGCTAAGAACACAAGCAAGTGAGATTTGAGCCTAATTGTGTGGTTACATCTTATAACCACTTATTTTTCCTTTTTGTGTGTAATTGTTCTCTTCCTATGATTGTAATCTTTGATTTGTTTGATTCTTTATGTCCATTATTTTGTGTATACATGCATTTGTATGATTGAGGCCATCATTTCATTTAACTCACTTACCCAAATAGCCTTACCTTTTATCTCCCTTTGTTAGCCAAATTTGAGCCTACGCTTAACCCACTTATTTTTAATTTTAGCACATTACAAGTCTTAAAGCAAAAAACAATAATTGTCCTCTATTTGAATATTCGATTAGCTTAGGCTAGAGTGTGTGAGTATCATTCAAGTGTGGGAAATCTTGGGACATTGGGGGAATAAAAGGGTAGTTTTGTATTGTTATTGAAAAATATTGGGAATTGGGTACATGCTCATGTATTGATAAAATGTATAGACCTTATGCATTGATGTTCTTGTATATAATTTGAAAGAAAAAAATGAGAAAAGAAAAAGAAAAGAAAAAGAAAAGAAAAAAATATATAGAAAAAAGAAAGAAAAAGAAGAAAAAAAAGAAAGAAATAAAAAGGGGACAAAAACGCCCCAAAGTGAAGTTCAATAAAAGTCAATGCATAAGTGTTGTAAAATGAAAAGGAAATGCATGAGTATGTGAAAAAGTGAGGAATGGGTAGTTAGGTTAGAACTTAATTGTATAGGTTGTCATAGGTTAAGTGGGAAGCTTAAGCTTATCAAAGATTCAAATTTCAAGCTCACTTGACCATATATGCATTCTACCTTGACCCTAACTCCATTACAACCTAAAGAAAAGACCTCATGATAATTGTATGCATGCATGAAATATATGTTGATTGTGAGATGAAGAACAAATCGTGGAAAGCATGATTAGGAGAGAATTGAGAGAATCAACCCTAAACACTTGAGCGAATAGAGTGCAAACACTACCGGTGAGGGTTCGATTGCTCAACTACATGTTTCCACCCATAATGTCACTTTTCATGCAAGTTTGTAAAAATATTTAATAGCTCAATTCAATTGTGGTTTGGTATGGTTGTTAATACCTTTTGCCCTTGTGCATATATGCCTCTTGGGAATTGATTTATTTTGACCAAGCAATTGCATTCATGTAGATAGTTGCATATAGGTATATTGCACATAGTCTAGTTTCCAAATGCCATGCCCTTTACTTCATTCTTAGTTTAAGCATGAGGACATGCTTAGTTTAAGTGTGGGGAGGTTGATAAACCCCGTTTTGACGGTTTATCTTGTATTGATTTTAAGAGATTTTATCACCTTTTAACCACATTTATTCAATCAAATAGCATGGTTTTGTGATTGTCTCCTTATTTGTGCTTAGATGTGAAAACATGCTTTTAGACCTTTAATTTGATGGTTTTTATTCACCTTTGATTCCATAAGATGTCTTGATATGTTTGCTAGTGATTTCAGATTGAAAAGGCTAGGAATGGATCAAAGGAGTGAAGAGGAAAGCATGCAAAGTGGAGAAATCATGAAAAGCCAAAGAGTTGAACTCGCCCATGGACGCGCACGCGCACCTGGCGCTTGCGCGCACCTTGCGAATCACCCCATGGACGCGTACGCGGGCTGTGCGCGTACGCGTCGGTACCGGTTTATGATTTTTTAATGAAAACACACCCAACGAACTCTCAAGGGTTGTGGGGCCCAATCTCAACCAACTTTGGCGCCAGAAATGCTATTTAAAGCCAAGGAATGAAGAGCAAATGGGGATTCCATTCATTTTTACACATTAGGATTAGTTAGAAGTAGTTTCTAGAGAGAAAAGCTCTCTCTTCTCTCTAGAATTAGGATTAGGATTAGGTTTAGTTCTTAGATCTAGGTTTTCGTTTATTCATTCTTCTACTTCTATTCTTCAATTCCTTGTAGTTACATTCATCTTCCTCTATTCTTTTGTTGTAATTTCCTTTATGTTGTTGATGGACGAAATTGTGATCCATATTCTTTAAGATGTACTCCTTGTAAAATTATGGAATTTAAGAAATTGGCACGAGTGAACACAACTCCGTTCAACTAACCAGCAAGTGTACTGGGTCGTCCAAGTAATAAACCTTACGTGAGTAAGGGTCGATCCCACAGAGATTGTTGGTATGAAGCAAGCTATGGTCACCTTGTAAATCTCAGTTAGGCAGATTAAAATTGTTTATGGTTTCGAAAATAAATAATAAAAAGAAATAATAAAAGGGATAGAATACTTATGCAGATTCATTGGTGGGAATTTCAGATAAGCATATGGAGATACTGTATGGCTCAAGGACGCCTGCTCTCCTACTGCTTCAACTCAATCATTCTTACTCTTTTCCATGGCAAGCTGTGTATAGGGGTTCACCATCAGCGGTGGCTACTTTCAATCCTCTCGGGAAAATGGTCCTCTGCGGCTATCACTCGCATGGCTAATCGTCTGGAGGCATCACCCATGGTTGATGGCTACATCCTATCCTCGCAGTGAAAACTACGCTCACGCACTCTGTCACAGCACGGCTAATCACTGGTTGGTTCCCGTTCCTACTGGAATAGAACCCCTTGATTCTTTTGCGTTTGTCACTAACGCCCAGCACTTGCGAGTCTGAAGCACGTCACAGTCATTCATTACCGGAATCCTACTCGGAATACCACAGACAAGGTTAAACTTTCCGGATTCCCAGGATCCTACTCGGAATACCACAAACAAGGTGAGACTTTCCGGATCCTCAAAAATGCCGCCATCTATCTAGCTTATACCACGAAGATTCTGTTGGGGAATCTAAGAGATACGCATTCAAGCTCTGTTGCATGTAGAACGGAAGTGGTTGTCAATCACGTGCGTTCATAAGTGAGAATGATAATGATCGTCACTTTCATCATTACATTCATCATGTTCTTGGGTACGAATGAATATCTTGGAATAAGAATAAGAGAGATTTGAATAAAAGAAGATAGAACTGCATTAATACTTGAGGTACAGCAGAGCTCCACACCCTTAATCTATGGTGTGCAGAAACTCCACCGTTGAAAATACATAAGTAAAAGGTTCAGGCATGGCCGAATGGCCAGCCCCCTAAAACGTGATCAATAGCCTCTTAGGATGAAGAATAAAACAAAACTGAGACCAAAGATGAAACGTGGTCAAAAGACATCTAATACAATAGTTAAATGTTCTATTTATAATAAACTAGCTCCTAGGGTTTACATGAGTAAGTAATTGATGCATAAATCCACTTCCGGGGCCCACTTGGTGTATGCTTGGGCTGAGCTTGATCAATCCACGAGCTGAGGCTTCTCTTGGAGTTGAACTCCGAGTTATGACGTGTTTTGGGCGTTCAACTCCGGATCATGACGTTTTTCTGGCGTTTAACTCCAGACAGCAGCATGTACTTGGCGTTCAACGCCAAGTTACGTCGTCAATTTCCGAATAAAGTATGGACTATTATATATTGCTGGAAAGCTCTGGATGTCTACTTTCCAACGCCGTTGAGAGCGCGCCATTTGGAGTTCTGTAGCTCCAGAAAATCCATTTTAAGTGCAGGGAGGTCAGATTCCAACAGCATCAGCAGTCCTTTTGTCAGCCTTTTTCAGAGTTTTGCTCAAGTCCCTCAATTTCAGCCAGAATTTACCTGAAATCACAGAAAAACACACAAACTCATAGTAAAGTCCAAAAATGTGAATTTAACATAAAAACTAATGAAAACATCCCTAAAAGTAGCTTGAACTTACTAAAAACTACTTAAAAATAATGCCAAAAAGCGTATAAATTATCCGCTCATCACAACACCAAACTTAAATTGTTGCTTGTCCCCAAGCAACTGAAAATCAAATAGGATAAAAAGAAGAGAATATACTATAGATTCCAAAATATCAATGAATATTAATTCTAATTAGATGAGCGGGACTTGTAGCTTTTTGCTTCTGAACAGTTTTGACATCTCACTTTTTCCTTTGTAGTTTAGAGTGATTGGCGTCTCTTAGGAACTTAGAATTTTGGATAGTGTTATTGATTTTCCTAGTTAAGCATGTTGATTCTTGAACACAGCTACTTATGAGTCTTGGCCGTGGCCTGGTGCACGAAATTGTGATCACTACAACTTCGCACAACTAACCAGCAAGTGCACTGGGTCGTCCAAGTAATACCTTACGCGAGTAAGGGTCGATCCCACGGAGATTGGTGGTATGAAGCAAGCTATGGTCATCTTGTAAATCTTAGTCAGGCAGACTCAAATGGATATGGTGATGAACGAAAATAACATAAAAGATAAAGATAGAGATACTTATGTAATTCATTGGTAGGAACTTCAGATAAGCGCATGAAGATGCCTTCCCTTCCGTCTCTCTGCTTTCCTACTGTCTTCATCCAATCCTTCTTACTCCTTTCCATGGCAAGCTCGTGTAGGGTTTCACTGTTTTCAGCAGCTACCTCCCATCCTCGCAGTGAAAGCTAATGCTCATACACTCTGTCACAGTGCGGCCAATCACCGGTTCGGTTCCCTCCCCTGCCGGAATAGAATCCCTCTTTTGCGTCTGTCACTAACGCCCAGCAGGTTACAAGTTTGAAGCACGTCACAGTCATTCAATCATTGAATCCTACTCAGAATACCACAGACAAGGTTAGACCTTCCGGATTCTCTTGAATGCCGCCATCAGGTCCTGCCTATACCACGAGGATTCCGGTTAAAGAATCCAAGAGATATTCACTAAGCCTCAGATGCTTGTAGAACAAGAATGGTTGTCAGTCACCTTGTTCATAGGTGAGAATGATGATGAGTGTCACGGATCATCACATTCATCAAATTGAAGAACAAGTGATATCTTGGACAAAGAACAAGCGGAATTGAATAGAAGAACAATAGTAATTGCATTAATACTCGAGGTACAGCAGAGCTCCACACCTTAATCTATGGTGTGTAGAAACTCCACCGTTGAAAATACATAAGAACAAGGTCTAGGCATGGCCGAATGGCCAGCCTCCCAATGATCTAAGAACTAGATGTCCGAAGATAAAAATACAATAGTAAAAGGTCCTATTTATAGAAAACTAGTAGCCTAAGGTGTACAAAGATGAGTAAATGACATAGAAATCCACTTCCGGGCCCACTTGGTGTGTGCTTGGGCTGAGCAATGAAGCATTTTCGTGTAGAGACGTTTTCTGGAGTTAAACGCCAGCTTTCATGCCAGTTTGGGCGTTTAACTCCAAGTTTTATGCCAGTTCCGGCGTTTAACGCTGGAATTTCTTGAGGTGACTTTGAACGCCGGTTTGGGCCATCAAATCTTGGGCAAAGTATGGACTATTATATATTGCTGGAAAGCCCAGGATGTCTACTTTCCAACGCCGTTGAGAGCGCGCCAATTGGGCTTCTGTAGCTGCAGAAAATCCACTTCGAGTGCAGGGAGGTCAGAATCCAACAGCATCTGCAGTCCTTTGAGTCTCTGAATCAGATTTTTGCTCAGATCCCTCAATTTCAGCCAGAAAATACCTGAAATCACAGAAAAACACACAAACTCATAGTAAAGTCCAGAAAAGTGAATTTTAATTAAAAACTAATAAAAATATAATAAAAACTCAACTAAAACTACCAAAAACATACTAAAAACAGTGCCAAAAAGCGTACAAATTATCCGCTCATCACAACACCAAACTTAAATTGTTGCTTGTCCTCAAGCAACTGAAAATCAAATAAGATAAAAAGAAGAGAATATACTATAGACTCCAAATTATCATGAAACTGAGCTCCAAATTAGATGAGCGGGACTAGTAGCTTTTTGCCTCCGAACAGTTTTGGCATCTCACTTTATCCTTTGAAATTCAGAATGATTGGCTTCTTTAGGAACTCAGAATCCAGATAGTGTTATTGATTCTCCTAGTTAAGTATGATGATTCTTGAACACAGCTACTTTATGAGTCTTGGCCGTGGCCCAAAGCACTATGTCTTCCAGTATTACCACCGGATACATACATGCCACAGACACATAATTGGGTGAACCTTTTCAGATTGTGACTTAGCTTTGCTAAAGTCCCCAATTAGAGGTGTCCAGGGTTCTTAAGCACACTCTTTTTGCCTTGGATCACAACTTTATTTCTTTCTTTTTCTTTTTTTTCTCTTTTTTTTTTTCGCTTGCTTTCTCTTTTGTTTTTTTTTTTTTTTTGTATTCACTGCTTTTTCTTGCTTCAAGAATCATTTTTATGATTTTTCAGATCCTCAGTAACATGTCTCCTTTTTCATCATTCTTTCAAGAGCCAACAATTTTAACATTCATGAACAACAAATTCAAAAGACATATGCACTGTTCAAGCATACATTCAGAAAACAAAAAGTATTGTCACCACATCAAACTAATTAAGCTAGTTTTAAGGATGAATTTGAAATCCTGTACTTCTTGTTCTTTTGTGATAAAAACAGTTTTCATTTAAGAAAGGTGATGGATTCATATTCATAGCTTTAAGGCATAGACACTAAGACACTAATGATCATAAGACACAAACATGGATAAACATAAAGCACTAAAATTCGAAAAACAGAAAAATAAAGAACAAGGAGATTAAAGAACGGGTCCACCTTATTGATGGCGGCTCTTTCTTTCTCTTGAAGATCCTATGGAGTGCTTGAGCTCCTCAATGTCTCTTCCTTGTCTTTGTTGCTCCTTTCTCATGATCCTTTGATCTTCTCCAATTTCATGGAGGAGGATGGCATGTTCTTGGTGCTCCACCCTTAGTTGTCCCATGTTGGAACTTAATTCTCCTAGGGAGGTGTTCAGTTGCTCCCAATAATCTTGTGGAGGAAAGTGCATCCCTTGAGGTATCTCAGGGATCTCATGATGAGAGGGGTCTCTTGTTTGCTCCATCTTCTTCTTAGTGATGGGCTTGAGGTCATGCCTTCTCAGTTGAACCGGCTTTGGATGCCATAAATGGTTATGGAAAAACAAAAAGCAATGCTTTTACCACACCAAACTTAAAAGGTTTGCTCGTCCTCGAGCAAAAGAAGAAAGAAGAGAGTAGAAGAAGAAGAAATGGAGGAGAGGGAGATGGCCTTGTGGTTCGGCCAAAAGGGGAAGAAGTAGTGGTTTGAATTTGGATGGTGAGGTAAGTGGGGTTTTATGGAGGTGAGTGGTGAAGAGAAAGATGGGATTTGATAGGTGAGGGGTTTGTGGGGATCCTGTGGGGTCCACAGATCCTTAGGTGTCAAGGAAAAGTCATCCCTGCACCAAATGGGGCTCAAAAACACGTTTTGAGCCAATTCTGGCGTTAAACGCCGGGCTGGTGCCCATTTCTGGCGTTTAACGCCAGGTTCTAGCCCTTTCCTGGCGTTTAACGCCAGTCTGGTGCCCCTTTCTGGCGTTAAACGCCCAGAATGGTGCCAGACTGGGCGTTAAACGCCCAACTGCTACCCTCACTGGCGTTTAAACGCCAGTGAGTTCTTCCTCCAGGGTGTGCTGTTTTTCTTCCTGTTTTTCATTCTGTTTTTGCTTTTTCAATTGATTTTGTGACTTCTTATGATCATCAACCTACAAAAAACATAAAATAACAAAGAGAAATATATAAATATAATCATTGGGTTGCCTCCCAACAAGCGCTTCTTTAATGTCAGTAGCTTGACAGAGGGCTCTCAATGAGCCTTACAAATGATCAGAGCAATGTGGGAACCTCCCAACACCAAACTTAGAGTTTGAATGTGGGGGTTCAACACCAAACTTAGAGTTTGGTTGTGGCCTCCCAACACCAAACTTAGAGTTTGACTTTGGGGGCTCTATTTGTCTCTGATTTGAGGGAAGCTCTTCAAGCTTCATCTCCATGGTGACAGAGGGATATCCTTGAGCCTTAAACACAAAGGATTCTTCATTCACTTGAATGATTAGTTCACCTCTATCAACATCAATCACAGCCTTTGCTGTGGCTAGGAAGGGTCTGCCAAGGATGATGGATTCATCCATGCACTTCCCAGTCTCTAGGACTATGAAATCAGTAGGGATGTAATGGTCTTCAACTTTTACCAAACATTCTCTACAAGTCCATGAGCTTGTTTTCTTGAGTTGTCTGCCATCTCCAATGAGATTCTTGCAGCTTGTACCTCAAAGATCCTTAGCTTCTCCATTACTGAGAGAGGCATGAGGTTCACACTTGACCCTAAGTCACACAAGGCCTTTTTGAAGGTCATGGTGCCTATGGTACAAGGTATTGAAAACTTCCCAGGATCTTGTCTCTTTTGAGGTAATTTCTGCCTAGACAAGTCATCTAGTTCTTTGGTGAGCAAGGGAGATTCATCCTCCCAAGTCTCATTTCCAAATAACTTGTCATTTAGCTTCATGATTGCTCCAAGGTATTTAGCAACTTGCTCTTCAGTGACATACTCATCCTCTTCAGAGGAAGAATACTCATCAGAGCTCATGAATGGCAGAAGTAAGTCCAGTGGAATCTCTATGGTCTCATTTTGAGCCTCAGATTCCCATGGTTCCTCATTAGGGAACTCATTGGAGGTTGGTACACGCCCATTGAGGCTTTCCTCAGTGGCGTCCATCTCCTCCCTTTCCTCTCCATATTCGGCCATGGTTATGGCTTTGCACTCTCCTTTTGGATTTCTTCTGTATTGCTTGGAAGAGTACTTGGAGGGAGTTCAGTAATTTCTTGCTCAGCTGACCCACTTGTGCCTCCAAGTTCCTAATGGAGGACCTTGTTTCAGTCATGAAACTTTGAGTGGTTTTAATTAGATCAGAGACCATGGTTGCTAAGTCAGAGGGGTTCTGCTTAGAATTCTCTGTCTGTTGCTGAGAAGATGATGAAAAAGGCTTACTATTGCTAAACCTGTTTCTTCCACCATTATTGTTGAAACCTTGTTGAGGTCTCTCTTGATTCTTCCATGAGAAATTTGGGTGATTTCTTCATGAAGAACTATAGGTGTTTCCATAGGGTTCTCCTAGGTAATTCACCTCTTCCATTGAAGGGTTCTCAGGATCATAAGCTTCTTCCTCAGATGAAGCCTCCTTAGTACTGCTTGGTGCATTTTGCATTCCAGACAGACTTTGAGAAATCAAATTGACTTGTTGAGTCAATATCTTGTTCTGAGCCAAAATGGCGTTCAGAGTGTCAATCTCAAGAACTCCTTTCTTCTGACTAGTCCCATTGTTCACAGGATTCCTTTCAGAAGTGTACATGAATTGGTTATTTGCAACCATTTCAATTAGCTCTTGAGCTTCTGTAGGCGTCTTCTTTAGATGAAGAGATCCTCCAGCAGAGCTATCCAAAGACATCTTGGACAGTTCAGAGAGACCATCATAGAAAATACCTATGATGCTCCATTCAGAAAGCATGTCTGAGGGACATCTTCTGATTAATTGTTTGTATCTTTCCCAAGCTTCATAGAGGGATTCACCATCCTTCTGTCTGAAGGTTTGGACTTCCACTCTAAGCTTACTCCATCTTTGTGGTGGAAAGAACTTTGCCAAGAAGGCATTGACTAGCTTTTCCCAAGAATCCAGGCTTTCTTTAGGTTGTGAGTCCAACCATATTCTAGCCCTGTCTCTTACAGCAAAAGGGAATAGCATCAGTCTATAGACCTCAGGGTCTACCCCATTAGTCTTGACTGTGTCACAGATTTGCAAGAATTCAGCTAAGAACTGATGAGGATCTTCCATTGGAAGTCCATGGAACTTGCAATTCTGTTGCATTAGAGAAACTAATTGAGGCTTAAGCTCAAAGTTGTTTGCTCCAATGGCAGGGATAGAGATGCTTCTCCCATAGAAATTGGGAGTAGGTGCAGTAAAGTCACCCAGCACCTTCCTTGCATTGTTGGCATTGTTGTTGTTTTCGGCTGCCATGTGTTCTTCTTCTTTGAAGAATTCGGTCAGGCCCTCTAAAGAGAGTTGTGCTTTGGCTTCTCTTAGCTTTCTCTTCAAGGTCCTTTCGGGTTCAGGGTCAGCTTCAACAAGAATGCCTTTGTCTTTGTTCCTGCTCATGAAAGAGAAGAGAACAAGAAAATATGGAATCCTCTATGTCACAGTATAGAGATTCCTTGAGGTGTCAGAGGAAGAAAAATGGAAGACAGAAGTAGAAAATTCGAACTTATCAAAGAAGATGGAGTTCGAATTTTGCATTAAGGAATAGAGTTAGTCCAAAAATAGAAGGATGTGAGAAGAAGGGAAGTAATTTTCGAAAATTAAGTAAAAGATTTTGAAAACATTTTTGAAAAACACTAATTGATTTTCGAAAATAAAAGTGGAAAAGAAATCAAGTGATTTTTGAAAAAGATTTGAAATTAGAAATCAAAAAAGATATGATTGAAAACTTATTTTGAAAAAGATGTGATTGAAAAAGATATGATTTGAAAACAATTTAAAAGATATGATTTGAAAACAATTTTAGAAAAAAGATTTGATTTTAAAAATTAATGACTTGCCTAACAAGAAAGATATGATTTAAACATAAAACCTTCCTCAACAGAAAAGGCAAAAATGTTCAATCAAATCATTAATTGTTAGTAAGTATCAATGAAAAAGGAAAGAAATTGATTTTGAAAACATTTGATTGAAAAGATATGATTTGAAAAAGATTTGATTTTGAAAAACTTTGAAAACTTGAAAAAAATTGATTTTGAAAACAAAATCTTCCCCCTTTGCCATCCTGGCGTTAAACGCCCAGAATGGTGCACATTCTGGCGTTTAACGCCCAAACTACTACCCTTTTGGGCGTTAAACGCCCAACCAGGCACCCTGGCTGGCGTTTAAACGCCAGTCTGTCTTCTTCACTGGGCATTTTTGAATGCCCAGCTTTTTCTGTGTGATTCCTCTGCAGTATGTTCTGAATCTTCAATTCTCTGTATTATTGACTTGAAAAGACACAAATTAAAAATATTTTTGGATTTTTAATGATGAGGAATAATCAAAATGCAACTATAATCAAATAACAATGCATGCAGGACACCAAACTTAGCAGTTTGTATACTATTGACACTAACAAAATAAGAATGCATATGAGAAACAACAAAACACTCAAGTCAATAGAATTCAAAGATCAAAACAAGGAAATTATCAAGAACAACTTGAAGATTAATTAAGACACATGCATAAATTCGAAAAATGCAAGAAGAACAAAAACATGCAATTGACACCAAACTTAAGATGAGACTCTAGACTCAAACAAGAAAATTTTTTTTTTTTGAATTTTATGATTTTGTAATTTTTTTGGCTTTTTTTTTCGAAAATTAAGTGGAAAAGAAAATAAAGGTATCAAAATTCTTAATGAGAATTCCAGGAATCATGCAATGTTAGTCTAAAGCTTTAGTCTAAAGGAATTAGACATAGCTAGCTAAGCTTCAGCAGGACATTGCATTCAAGAGCTAAATTGATGATGATCAATCAGCTTTGGTGATGATAAGAACATCACCTTGAAACACTAGAATTCATTCTTAAGAACTCTGAAGAAAAATAATACCTAATCTAAGCAACAAGATGAACCATCAGTTGTCCATACACAAGAACAATCCCCGGCAACGGCGCCAAAAACTTGGTGCACGAAATTGTGATCACTACAACTTCGCACAACTAACCAGCAAGTGCACTGAGTCGTCCAAGTAATACCTTACGCGAGTAAGGGTCGATCCCACGGAGATTGGTGGTATGAAGCAAGCTATGGTCATCTTGTAAATCTTAGTCAGGCAGACTCAAATGGATATGGTGATGAACGAAAATAACATAAAAGATAAAGATAGAGATACTTATGTAATTCATTGGTAGGAACTTCAGATAAGCGCATGAAGATGCCTTCCCTTCCGTCTCTCTGCTTTCCTACTGTCTTCATCCAATCTTTCTTACTCCTTTCCATGGCAAGCTCGTGTAGGGTTTCACTGTTGTCAGCAGCTACCTCCCATCCTCGCAGTGAAAGCTAATGCTCATACACTCTGTCACAGTGCGGCCAATCACCGGTTCGGTTCCCTCCCCTGCCGGAATAGAATCCCTCTTTTGCGTCTGTCACTAACGCCCAGCAGGTTACAAGTTTGAAGCACGTCACAGTCATTCAATCATTGAATCCTACTCAGAATACCACAGACAAGGTTAGACCTTCCGGATTCTCTTGAATGCCGCCATCAGGTCCTGCCTATACCACGAGGATTCCGGTTAAAGAATCCAAGATATTCACTAAGCCTCAGATGCTTGTAGAACAAGAATGGTTGTCAGTCACCTTGTTCATAGGTGAGAATGATGATGAGTGTCACGGATCATCACATTCATCAAGTTGAAGAACAAGTGATATCTTGGACAAAGAACAAGCGGAATTGAATAGAAGAACAATAGTAATTGCATTAATACTCGAGGTACAGCAGAGCTCCACACCTTAATCTATGGTGTGTAGAAACTCCACCGTTGAAAATACATAAGAACAAGGTCTAGGCATGGCCGAATGGCCAGCCTCCCAATGATCTAAGAACTAGATGTCCGAAGATAAAATACAATAGTAAAAGGTCCTATTTATAGAAAACTAGTAGCCTAAGGTGTACAAAGATGAGTAAATGACATAGAAATCCACTTCCGGGCCCACTTGGTGTGTGCTTGGCTGAGCAATGAAGCATTTTCGTGTAGAGACGTTTTCTGGAGTTAAACGCCAGCTTTCATGCCAGTTTGGGCGTTTAACTCCAAGTTTTATGCCAGTTCCGGCGTTTAACGCTGGAATTTCTTGAGGTGACTTTGAACGCCGGTTTGGGCTATCAAATCTTGGGCAAAGTATGGACTATTATATATGCTGGAAAGCCCAGGATGTCTACTTTCCAACGCCGTTGAGAGCGCGCCAATTGGGCTTCTGTAGCTCCAGAAAATCCACTTCGAGTGCAGGGAGGTCAGAATCCAACAGCATCTGCAGTCCTTTTGAGTCTCTGAATCAGATTTTTGCTCAGATCCCTCAATTTCAGCCAGAAAATACCTGAAATCACAGAAAAACACACAAACTCATAGTAAAGTCCAGAAAAGTGAATTTTAATTAAAAACTAATAAAAATATAATAAAAACTCAACTAAAACTACCAAAAACATACTAAAAATAGTGCCAAAAAGCGTACAAATTATCCGCTCATCATGGCCCTAAGCATTTTGTTTTCCAGTATTACCACCGGATACACAAATGCCACAGACACATAGCTGGGTGAACCTTTTCAGATTGTGACTCAGCTTTGCTAGAGTCCCCAGTTAGTGGTGTCCAGAGCTCTTAAGCACACTCTTTTGCTTTGGATCACGACTTTAACCACTCAGTCTCAAGCTTTTCACTTGGACCTTCATGACACAAGCACATGGTTAGGGACAGCTTGATTTAGCCGCTTAGGCCTGGATTTAATTTCCTTAGGCCCTCCTATCCATTGATGCTCAAAGCCTTGGATCCTTTTTACCCTTGCCTTTTGGTTTTAAGGGCTATTGGCTTTTTCTACTGCTCCTTCTTTTTCTATATACTCTTTTTAGCCCCCTTTTTTTTTCACTGCTTTTTCTTGCTTCAAGAATCAATTTCATGATTTTTCAGATCATCAATAACATTTCTCTTTGTTCATCATTCTTTCAAGAGCCAACAATTTTAACATTCATAAACAACAAGATCAAAAGACATATGCACTGTTCAAGCATTCATTCAGAAAACAAAAAGTATTGTCACCACGTCAATATAATTAAATTAAATTCAAGGATAAATTCGAAATTCATGTACTTCTTGTTCTTTTGAATTAAAACATTTTTCTTTTAAGAGAGGTGAAGGATTAATGGAATTTATTCATAGCTTTAAGGCATGGTTACATACTAATGATCATGAAATAAAGACACAAAACATAGATAAACACAATATTAAAAACCGAAAACAGAAAGAAATAAAGAACAAGGAATGACTCCACCTCTAGTGGCGTCTTCTTCTTGAAGGACCAATGATGTTCTTTAGCTCTTCTATGTCCCTTCCTTGCCTTTGTTGCTCCTCCCTCATTGCTCTTTGATCTTCTCTTATTTCTTGGAGAATGATGGAGTGCTCATGATGTTCCACCCTTAATTGTTCCACATTGTGGCTTAAATCTTCTAAGGAGGTGTTGAGTTGCTCCCAATAATTGTTTGGGGGAAAGTGCATCCTTTGGGGCATCTCAGGAATTTGTTGATGATGAGCTTCCTCATGCACTTCTTGAGGGCCGTGAGAAGCTTCTCTTGCTTGCTCCATCCTTTTCTTGGTGATGGGCTTGTCTTCTTCAATAGAGACATCTCCTTCTATGATAACTCCAGCTGAGTAACATAGATGGCAAATAAGGTGAGGAAAAGCTAGCCGTGCCATAGGTGAGGGCTTGTCGACTATTTTGTAGATTTCATTGGAGATGACCTCATGAACTTCTACTTCCTCTCCAATCATGATGCTATGGATCATGATGGCCCGATCCATAGTAACTTCAGATTGGTTGCTAGTAGGAATGATAGAGCGTTGAATGAACTCCAACCATCCTCTAGCTATAGGCTTGAGGTCCAGTCTTCTTAGTTGGACTGGCTTGCCCTTGGAATCTATTCTCCACTGAGCTCCTTCCACACAAATGTCCATAAGGACTTGGTCCAACCTTTGATTAAAGTTGACCTTCCTAGTGTAGGGGCGTTCATCACCTTGCATCATAGGCAAGTGAAATGCCAATCTCACATTTTCCGGACTGAAATCCAAGTATTTCCCCCTAACCATTGTGAGATAATTCTTTGGACTCGGGTTCATACCTTGGTCATGGTTCCTAGTGATCCATGCATTGGCATAGAACTCTTGAACCATTAAGATCCCGACTTGTTGCATGGGGTTGCTTAAGACTTCCCAACCTCTTCTTTGAACTTCATGTCGGATCTCCGGATACTCATTTTTCTTGAGCTTGAAAGGGACCTCAGGGATCACCTTCTTCTTTGCCACAACATCATAGAAGTGGTCTTGATGGCTCTTGGAGATGAATCTTTCCATCTCCCATGACTCGGAGGTGGAAGCTTTTGTCTTCTCTTTTCCTTTTCTAGAGGAAACTCCGGCCTTAGGTGCCATTGGTAATGGAAAAACAAAAAGCTTATGCTTTTTACCACACCAAACTTAAATATTGCTCGTCCTCGAGCAAAAAAAGAAAAGAAGAGTAGAAGAAGAAGAAGAAAATATGGTAGAGAGGGAGAGAGGTAGGTTCGGCTATGTGGGAGAAGAAGGTGTAGTGTTGTGTGAAAATGAAGGAGAAGGGAAGGGTTTTTATAGGGAGAGGGGAGGGTGGGTGTTCGGCCAAAATGGGTGGGAAATTGAATTTGAATTTTATGAAGGTAGGTGGGTTTTATGGGGAAGAGTGGGGTGATGTGAATGGTGAATGGGGTAATTGGGAAGAGGAATTGAGGTGATTGGTGATGGGTGTTGGGAAGTGTGACATGGGGAGTAGAGAGAATGAGATTTAGGATTAGGAGAGTGTGATTAGGATTAAAAGGTAAGGTGGGAATATGGTAGGTGGGGATCCTGTGGGGTCCACAGATCCTGTGGGGTGATCCTGTGGGGTCCACAGATCCTGAGGTGTAAACAAATACCATTCCTTCACCATATAGGCATGTAAAATGCCTTCATGCATCATTCTGGCGTTTAAACGCCCATTGGTGCACGTTCTGGGCGTTCAACGCCCATGTAATGCATGTTTCTGGCGTTGAACGCCAGTTTCATGCTTGTTACTGGCGTTCAGCGCCAGCTTTTCTCCTCTAGGCACATTCCTGGCGTTTAGCGCCAGGATGTTGCTTGTTTCTGGCGTTCAGCGCCAGAATGGTGCTCTGTTCTGGCGTTGAACGCCAGTCTGCGCTACCTCCAGGGTGAACAATTTTTTTCTTCTGTTTTTGACTCTGTTTTTAATTTTTTTGATTTTTTTCGTGACTCCTCATGATCATGTACCTAATTAAACACAAAAATAACAAAGAAACAAAATAAAATAAAATTAGATAAATAAAATTGGGTTGCCTCCCAACAAGCGTTTCTTTAATGTCAATAGCTTGACAGTGGCTCTCATAGAGCCACAAGGTGATCAGGTCAATTTTAGTGTGGTTCCAACACCAAACTTAGAGTTTGGATATGGGGTTGGAACACCAAACTTAGAGTTTGGTTGTGGCCTCACAACACCAAACTTAAAGTTTGACTGTGTGGGCTCTTCTTGACTCTGAACTGAGAGAAGCTCTTCATGCTTGCTCTCTTTTGTCACAGAGGGATGGCCATGTGCCTTAAACACAAGGTAGTCCCCATTTAATTGAAGGACTAACTCACCTCTGTTGACATCTATCACAGCTCCTGCTGTGGCTAGGAAAGGTCTTCCTAGGATGATGCATTCATCATCTTCCTTCCTAGTGTCTAGGATTATGAAATCAGTAGGGATGTAAAGGCCTTCAACCTTTACTAGCACGTCCTCTACTATTCCATAAGCTTGTCTTAATGACTTGTCTGCCAATTTCAATGAGAACAAGGCAGGTTGTACCTCAATGATCCCCAGCTTCTCCATTACAAAGAGTGGCATTAGATTTATCCCTGACCCCAGATCACATAGAGCTTTTTCAAAGCTCATGGTGCCAATGGTACAAGGTATTGAAAACTTGCCAGGATCTTGCTTCTTTTGAGGTAGAGTTCTCTGAATCCAAGTATCTAGTTCATTAATGAGCAAGGGAGGTTCACTTTCCCAAGTCTCATTACCAAACAGCTTGGCATTCAGCTTCATGATAGCTCCTAAGTATTGAGCAACTTGCTCTCTAGTCACATCTTCATCCTCTTCAGAGGATGAATAGTCTTCAGAGCTCATGAATGGCAGAAGGAAATTTAATGGAATCTCTATGGTCTCTAGATGAGCCTCAGATTCCTCAGGATCCTTGATAGGAAACTCCTTCTTGCTTGAGGGGCGTCCCAGGAGGTCTTCCTCACTAGGATTTTCGTCCCCCTCCTCCCTTGTGCATTCGGCCACATTGATCACATCAATGGCCTTGCACTCTCCTTTTGGATTCTCTTCTGTATTGCTTGGGAGAACACTGGGAGGAGTTTCAATAACTTTCTTACTCAGCTGGCCCACTTGTGCCTCCAGATTTCTAATGGAGGATCTTGTTTCATTCATGAAACTAAAAGTGGCCTTTGACAGATCAGAGACTATATTGGCTAAATTAGAAGTGTTTTGTTCAGAATTCTCTGTCTGTTGCTGAGAAGATGATGGATATGGCTTGCTATTGCCCAGCCTATTTCGTCCACCATTGTTAAAACCTTGTTGAGGTTTTTGTTGATCCTTCCATGAGAAATTTGGATGATTTCTCCATGATGAGTTATAGGTGTTTCCATAAGGTTCACCCATGTAATTAACCTCTGCCATGGCAGGGTTCTCAGGATCATAAGCTTCTTCAGAAGCTGCCTCTCTAGTATTGTTGGATGCATGTTGCAATCCATTCAGATTTTGAGAGATCATGTTGACCTGTTGAGTCAACACTTTGTTCTGAGCCAATATGGCATTCAGAGTATCAATTTCAAGAACTCCTTTCTTCTGAGGTATCCCATTGTTCATGGAATTCCTCTCAGAAGTGTACATGAATTGGTTATTTGCAACCATGTCAATGAGTTCTTGAGCCTCTTCAGGCATTTTCTTCAGGTGAATAGATCCACCTGCAGAATGATCCAATGACATTTTCGAAAATTCAGAGAGACCATAGTAGAATATATCTAATATGGTCCATTCTGAGAACATGTCAGATGGACATCTCTTGGTCAGCTGCTTGTATCTTTCCCAAGCTTCATAGAGGGATTCACCATCTTTTTGTTTGAAGGTTTGAACATCCACTCTCAGCTTGCTCAGCTTTTGAGGAGGAAAGAATTTATCCAAGAAGGCAGTGACCAGCTTATCCCATGAGTCCAGGCTATCCTTGGGTTGTGAATCCAACCATACTCTGGCTCTGTCTCTTACAGCAAAAGGGAAAAGCATGAGTCTGTAGACTTCAGGATCAACCCCATTCGTCTTTACAGTCTCACAGATCTGCAAGAACTCAGTTAAAAATTGGTAAGGATCTTCAGATGGAAGTCCATAAAACTTGCAGTTTTGTTGCATTAAAGCAACTAGCTGAGGTTTCAGCTCAAAGTTATTGGCTCCAATGGCAGGAATGGAGATGCTTCTTCCATCGAACTTGGACGTTGGCTTAGTGAAGTCACCAAGCATTCTCCTTGCATTATTATTATTATTTTCGGCTGCCATCTCTTTCTCTTGTTCGAAAATTTCTAAAAGGTTGCTTCTGGATTGTTGTAATTTAGCTTCTCTTAATTTTCTCTTCAGAGTCCTTTCAGGTTCTGGATCAATTTCAACAAGAGTGCCTTTATCCCTGTTCCTGCTCATATGAAAGAGAAGAAAACAAGAAAAGAAAGAGGAATCCTCTATGTCACAGTATAGAGATTCCTTTATGTTAGTAGAAAAAGAAAGGGGTAGAAGAATGAAGAAGAGGGTTCGGATTTTTGAATGAAGAGAGGTGAAGAGAAGTGTTAGTAATTAAATAATTAAATAGAAGAAGAGAAGAGGAGGGAGAATTCGAAAATAATTTTGAAAAGGAGTTAGTGATTTTTGAAAATTGGATAAGAAATAAGATTAAATTTAAATTAAGAATTAAAAAGAATTTTGAAAAAGGGATAGATATTTTTGAAAATAGAAGAGGGAGAAGTAGTTAGGTGGTTTTGAAAAAGATAGGAAACAAATAAAAAGTTAGTTAGTTGATTGAAAAAGATTTGAAATCAAAATTTGAAAAAAGATAAGAAGATAGCAAGTTAGATAGGATATTTTGAAATCAAATTTTGAAAGAGATAAAATTTTTGAAAAAGATCAAATAAAAGATAAAAAGATTTAATTCAAAAATTTTGAAATTATTTACTTCACTAACAAGAAACTACAAGATAAGATTCTAGAACTTAAAGATTGAACCTCTCTTAACAAGAAAGTAACAAACTTCAAATTTTTGAACCAATCACATTAATTATTAGTGAATTTTCGAAAATTAGATGTAAAGATAAGGAAAAGATTTTGAAAATAATTTGAAAAATATTTTTGAAATTTTCGAAAATTATAAAAAAAATGAAAAAGATATGATTTTTGAAAAAGATTTTAAAAAGATAGGATTTTTAAAATTTGAAATTTTGACTTGACTTGTAAGAAACAACTAATTTTAAAAAATTTTTGACCAAGTCAACCCAAAATTTCGAAAATTTGGAGGGGAATAAGGAAAAGATATTTTTTTGATTTTTGAATTTTTAATTATGAGAGAGAAAAACAACAAAGATACTCAATGCATGAAATTTTTAGATCAAAACCATGAATACATGCAAGGATGTTATGAATGTCAAGATGAACACCAAGAACACTTTGAAGATCATGATGAACATCAAGAACATAATTTTGAAAAATTTTTGATGCAAAGAAAACATGCAAGACACCAAACTTAGAAATCTTTAATGCATGGACTCTAACAAACAAAAAATGCATATGAAAAACAACATAAGACACAAAACAAGAAATCATCAAGATCAAACAAGAGGACTTATCAAGAACAACTTGAAGATCATGAAGAACACTATGAATGCATGGATTTTTCGAAAAATGCAAAAAAAATTTTTAAAGCATGCAATTGACACCAAACTTAAAAATTGACTCAAGACTCAAACAAGAAACACAAAATATTTTTGATTTTTTTTTTTTTGATTTTATGATTTTTTTGTATTTTTATTATTTTTTTTTCGAAAATATTTTTGGAAAAACGAAAAATAAAAGAAAAATTTTTGAAAAAGATTTTTGAAAAGAAAATTACCTAATCTGAACAACAAGATGAACCGTCAGTTGTCCATACTCGAACAATCCCCGGCAACGGCGCCAAAAACTTGGTGGACGAAATTGTGATCCATATTCTTTAAGATGTACTCCTTGTAAAATTATGGAATTTAAGAAATTGGCACGAGTGAACACAACTCCGTTCAACTAACCAGCAAGTGTACTGGGTCGTCCAAGTAATAAACCTTACGTGAGTAAGGGTCGATCCCACAGAGATTGTTGGTATGAAGCAAGCTATGGTCACCTTGTAAATCTCAGTTAGGCAGATTAAAATTGTTTATGGTTTCGAAAATAAATAATAAAAATAAATAATAAAAGGGATAGAATACTTATGCAGATTCATTGGTGGGAATTTCAGATAAGCATATGGAGATACTGTGTGGCTCAAGGACGCCTGCTCTCCTACTGCTTCAACTCAATCCTTCTTACTCTTTTCCATGGCAAGCTGTGTATAGGGGTTCACCATCAGCGGTGGCTACTTTCAATCCTCTCGGGAAAATGGTCCTCTGCGGCTGTCACTCGCATGGCTAATCGTCTGGAGGCATCACCCATGGTTGATGGCTACATCCCATCCTCGCAGTGAAAACTACGCTCACGCATTCTGTCACAGCACGGCTAATCACTGGTTGGTTCCCGCTCCTACTGGAATAGAATCCCTTGATTCTTTTGCGTTTGTCACTAACGCCCAGCACTTGCGAGTCTGAAGCACGTCACAGTCATTCATTACCGGAATCCTACTCGGAATACCACAGACAAGGTTAGACTTTCCGGATTCCCAGGATCCTACTCGGAATACCACAGACAAGGTGAGACTTTCCGGATCCTCATAAATGCCGCCATCTATCTAGCTTATACCACGAAGATTCTGTTGGGGAATCTAAGAGATACGCATTCAAGCTCTGTTGCATGTAGAACGGAAGTGGTTGTCAATCACGTGCGTTCATAAGTGAGAATGATAATGATCGTCAGTTTCATCATTACATTCATCATGTTCTTGGGTACGAATGAATATCTTGGAATAAGAATAAGAGAGATTTGAATAAAAGAAGATAGAACTGCATTAATACTTGAGGTACAGCAGAGCTCCACACCCTTAATCTATGGTGTGCAGAAACTCCACCGTTGAAAATACATAAGTAAAAGGTTCAGGCATGGCCGAATGGCCAGCCCCCTAAAACGTGATCAATAGCCTCTTAGGATGAAGAATAAAACAAAACTGAGACCAAAGATGAAACGTGGTCAAAAGACATCTAATACAATAGTTAAATGTTCTATTTATAATAAACTAGCTCCTAGGGTTTACATGAGTAAGTAATTGATGCATAAATCCACTTCCGGGGCCCACTTGGTGTATGCTTGGGCTGAGCTTGATCAATCCACAAGCTGAGGCTTCTCTTGGAGTTGAACTCCGAGTTATGACGTGTTTTGGGCGTTCAACTCCGGATCATGACGTTTTTCTGGCGTTTAACTCCAGACAGCAGCATGTACTTGGCGTTCAACGCCAAGTTACGTCGTCAATTTCCGAATAAAGTATGGACTATTATATATTGCTGGAAAGCTCTGGATGTCTACTTTCCAACGCCATTGAGAGCGCGCCATTTGGAGTTCTGTAGCTCCAGAAAATCCATTTTGAGTGCAGGGAGGTCAGATTCCAACAGCATCAGCAGTCCTTTTGTCAGCCTTTTTCAGAGTTTTGCTCAAGTCCCTCAATTTCAGCCAGAATTTACTTGAAATCACAGAAAAACACACAAACTCATAGTAAAGTCCAGAAATGTGAATTTAACATAAAAACTAATGAAAACATCCCTAAAAGTAGCTTGAACTTACTAAAAACTACTTAAAAACAATGCCAAAAAGCGTATAAATTATCCGCTCATCACAACACCAAACTTAAATTGTTGCTTGTCCCCAAGCAACTGAAAATCAAATAGGATAAAAAGAAGAGAATATACTATAGATTCCAAAATATCAATGAATATTAATTCTAATTAGATGAGCGGGACTTGTAGCTTTTTGCTTCTGAACAGTTTTGGCATCTCACTTTTTCCTTTGTAGTTTAGAGTGATTGGCGTCTCTTAGGAACTTAGAATTTTGGATAGTGTTATTGATTTTCCTAGTTAAGCATGTTGATTCTTGAACACAGCTACTTATGAGTCTTGGCCGTGGCCCTAAGCATTTTGTTTTCCAGTATTACCACCGGATACACAAATGCCACAAACACATAGCTGGGTGAACCTTTTCAGATTGTGACTCAGCTTTGCTAGAGTCCCCAGTTAGTGGTGTCCAGAGCTCTTAAGCACACTCTTTTGCTTTGGATCACGACTTTAACCACTCAGTCTCAAGCTTTTCACTTGGACCTTCATGACACAAGCACATGGTTAGGGACAGCTTGATTTAGCCGCTTAGGCCTGGATTTAATTTCCTTAGGCCCTCCTATCCATTGATGCTCAAAGCCTTGGATCCTTTTTACCCTTGCCTTTTGGTTTTAAGGGCTATTGGCTTTTTCTACTGCTCCTTCTTTTTCTATATACTCTTTTTAGCCCCCTTTTTTTTTCACTGCTTTTTCTTGCTTCAAGAATCAATTTCATGATTATTATATATTGCTGGAAAGCCCTGGATGTCTACTTTCTAACGCCATTGCGAGCGCACCAATTGGAGTTCTGTAGCTCCAGAAAATCCATTTTGAGTGCAGGGAGGTCAGATTCCAACAGCATCAGCAGTCCTTTTGTCAGCCTTTTTCAGAGTTTTGCTCAAGTCCCTCAATTTCAGCCAGAATTTACCTGAAATCACAGAAAAACACACAAACTCATAGTAAAGTCCAGAAATGTGAATTTAACATAAAAACTAATGAAAACATCCCTAAAAGTAGCTTGAACTTACTAAAAACTACTTAAAAACAATGCCAAAAAGCGTATAAATTATTCGCTCATCAGTTGTTCTTGTATTTTGTTGTAGATCTAGTATTGTTCCTTTTACTCTCTTTCAATTCAATAAAGGTAATTCATAATAAATGTGTTTCTTTTAATTGTTGTTGTTAATTCCTTTCAATAATTGTTGTTAGATTCTATTCTTGTTGTCAAATTACTATGCTTTTCTTTTGTACCTTCCAAGTGTTTGATGAAATGCTTGGTTGGATTTTAGTGTAGGTTTTGTTCCTCTTGGCATAGGTTGAGTAGTTAGTGACTCTTGAGTTATCTAATTCCTTTGTTGATTGATGATTAGAGATTGCTAATTGATTTGAATGCCTCTAAAGCTAGTCTTTCCTTTAGGAGTTGATTAGGACTTGAGGAATCAAATTGATTCATCCACTTGACTTTCCTTCATAGAGGTTAACTAAGTGGGAGTAATGGACAATTTGTTATCACAATTGAGGAGGATAACTAGGATAGGACTTCTAATTCTCATATCTTGCCAAGAGCTTTGTTAGTTGTTAGTTTATTTTCTTTACCATTTATATTTCTTGTCTAAAATCTTAAAAACCCCAAATATAACTCACAACCAATAACAAGACACTTCATTACAATTCTTAGGGAGAATGACCCGAGGTTCAATACTTCGGTTTATAAATTTTAGGAGTTTGTGCTAGTGACAAATAACTTTTTTTATGAAAGGATTATTGATTGGTTTAGAAACTATACTTACAACGAGATTTCATTAGTGAAATTCTAAACCGTCAAAAATCCGTTCAGCACCGGCGTAGCAGATTTCTCTGTTGCATGAGTAGTTGAGGTTATTTCCTTTTCTGCTGCTGGAAGTGCGCAGGGCTTATATCCCTGGCATAGTAGACTCCCTACTGCATGAGTGTGCAGGACACTATATCTCTGACGTAGTAGATTCATTGCTGCATGAGTATGCAAGGCACTATATCTCTGGCGTGGCAGAAAAGGCTACATCCGGGAGGATGTGTCGGGTTGGCATTTACGGACCGACAAGTGATATCACGAGCCCATAGGATAGACATTCATCATATGCATCTCTTATGTACTTGTTTGCTTTGATTACCTGAGTTTGCCTAATTGTATAATATGCCTACTTGCTTCTTGAATTACATGCCATATATGATTAATACCTGTGTATTACTTGCATGCATTAATTGTGATTGTCTGGCGATGAGGAGGTTAGGTAGGAGGTGGCGATGGGATCGCATGGAGGTTAGGTTGGCGAAGGCTGTGGGATACAGCGGTGTGATTAGTATTAGTTAGAATCCCCCTAAGTTTAGATAACCTTGTTTATGGTTTATGGTTTAAGTTCTTTATTTATTTATGGTTATTATAAGCTTGAATATCCGTATGCGATGTGAAGTTCTAGGATTGCGTTCGGGGTCCCGGGGCCTTACATCTTACATATTGGGCACTGTTACCATACTGAGAACCTCCAGTTCTTATTCCAATACTTTGTTGTAGTTTTTCAAATGTAGGTCGTAATTCACCTCGGTGAAATTGCAAACATGGTGACAAAGCGGAGTATAGTTCTTTCCTTGTATATTTCTGCTTTACTTTTGTTGTAGTATTCTCTCACCTTTTGTATATTTAACTTTATGGCCTTAGAGGCTTACTTGAGAGATAAGTTGTATAAGCTGTTTTAACTCCAAAATTTTGTATTTCTCTGTTTGTAACTAGTCGGCTTAAACTCCGCAAGCTGCGGCTAGTTTCCTACGATTATTATACTCTTATATCTATATATGTTCAATTCTCTTGTATCTATACCTTGTGCCTTGTGCGTTAGCTTCGTGTAAACGTTTCACGCTTTTATAATTTTATTTTTGAGCTTAATCCTTCATCGGGCTTCTAGCATATATTATTTCCTTCTATGTAAATATGTATAATCCTTAGAATTGTCGTAACCTTTGATTAACCTTTGCCTTACGAGTAGAGGTAAGGCTTAGGGTAATTAGGGTGTTACACAGGCGACATGATGGTGGCGACGAGCTGGAGCACCAAGGGCGGTGGCTATAGCGGCGGTCTCCCTCTCCAACCGGCGCTCCCTCTCTCTTTCTTGGATCTCCTCTCTTCTTGGTCAGCAGTGGCTGCGAGTCACCACGGACGGTGATGCGGCACAACGGCAAGGAGTTGGCGCGGTGGCAGGGCGCGGCTGGCCGGCAAGCTCCTCCTTCCCTTCTTCCCTTCTTCTCTGCGATTCCCTCTCTTTTCTCCCCTTTCTATTTCTTTTTCTTTCTTTCTTGCTTTCTTTCTTTCTTTTAGCCGTTGGGTAAGGGGTAAAGGTGGCTAGGGTTTGGGTTGGCGAGTGTGTGTGAGAGAGTGTTGTGTTGTGGTAGGGTTAGGGTTTCGATTTGAGAATTTTAGGTTTAATTAGAGTAGGGTAATTTTAATAAAATTGGGCTATAGAGTATAAATTTTGAAATCTAATTAAATCTCTAAAAATTACTTTAAAATATTATTTATTGTATCAAAATACTAATTTGACTCTCAATCAAATACTCTAATTGAAAATATAAGATAATATAATTAATTTTATTGAGTTAATAGTCAAAATCGTCCCTAAAAGATATCCTGATCTCCATTTCGGTCCTCGAAAGACAAATTAATCAAAATCGTCCTTGAAAGATACACGACTTGGTCACGTTAGTCCTTCTGTCAGTTGGATAATGACGTGTCACGTTAAGTGCCACGTGGCATGATGACGTGGTGGGTTAATGCCACGTGTCACAAGATTATTGGTTCACGTGTCAAATCAGTGACACCTGGTACGCCACATGTCACTTGACATGTAAAAAAGTTTTTTATAATGAAAATAGTCCTTAAAAGTTCAGACGTAAGTCATTTTCATCCCTAAATGACTTACGTCTAAACTTTCAAGGACTATTTTGATTATAAATAACTTTTTTACATGTCAAGTGACACGTCAACCCATCATCTTGTGACACGTGGCATTAACCCACCACGTCATCATCCAACTGACGGAAGGACTAACGTGACCAAGTCGTGTATCTTTCGGGGACGATTTCGATTAATTTTGTCTTTCGAGGACCAAAATGGAGGTCGGGATATCTTTCAGGGACAATTTTTACTATTAACTCTAATTTTATTTATTCCCAAAACATAAGTTTTAAATTGTAAATTAAATATTAGTTATTTAGCCAAGATCGTATAAAATTCTTATTATTTCATAACTAGCAAATTTATAATTTAAATATAGAAAATAATTCAATAAATTGTGAAATTAGATATAATTAATAGCTGAACCTCGTTATTTTTGAATTTCTAAAACTTTAAATTATAAATAGAAAAATAATCCATAACTATAAAGTTTGGATAAAAATTTTTGTAATTTATTTCAAATCCAATTAATCAAAACTGTCTTTAATTATTTTCAATAAAATAATTTCTGAAATTAAAACTGTAAATAAATATATGATTTAAAATTAGTTCAAAATAGGATTTTTCAAAAGTTTTGGGTCTTACAAAAGCCGACACGCAATGTACAATGTTTAATTCGACCGTAAATCTGACGGTACTCATCACATTTCTTGTAGTGCTTTTTAATTAATGAATAGAAGCTAAATATACCTAAAACTTGGGCCTAAAAGTCCAAATGGCTAAAGGAACGAGGAGCGATAATATGGGAATGAAAAATTTTAATGTGCTAATAGCAAAAGAAAGCACACCATAAGGTCTTTTGGTGTTAAAGTGGGATGACGATGCGTAGATAAAGCCATAAGGCATAGGGGTCACATGTGATGCGTTGATGTGATGTACCTGTAATTTTCTCATTCTCCGTTGATCGTTTACGGAGCTTAATTAAGCAAAATGAAGATGGTGTGCAAATTCTTAGACTGCTAACATTGAGATATGAAGCTAAACAAGAAATATTGGGTCGAATTCTTTATTTCCTAAACTTTGTAATAGGGTTATGGGAGGAAAAGTAAAAAAGAAAAGGTGGGTAATCCATTTTTATTATTGTTGTTGTTGTGCCAAAATTATTTGGATAAAGTATACACATTTTCAATCCAGACTAGTTGAAAAAAATAAGAGTCTAACCCCAACAAAAAAATCCAATTCAATTGTTAGCATAATTAAGAACAAATTAATCTATGTTAATTATGCCACTCTATGACGTAAACACACTCCATCAATTCGGACGGGTTCCTGCCACTGCTGATTTGATTGAGTTCTTGTTTCTGCATCTCAGCAACAACACGCGTCCCTCTCTCGACACAACCAACTCATTTCAGCATCTATTGAAAAAAAAAAGAAGCTTCAGCACAGTAGCACTCCCTTTTAAATAATTGTGTGATGCAATGTTCTGAAAATTGGACCGGATTAATCGGTCGGACCGATTCAACCATAAATCAACAACATTAGCAATCCGATCAAGCATATAAAACCGTCATTTAGAAAACCAATAAAAAATTATTGAACCGGACAAGAATTGGCCGGTTAGACCGAACCAGAACCCGCTCGGTTTACGCAAATCGTTTCTTTCTCCCTTTCCCCCTTTCTTTCTTTCATTAAGAAAGAAATCAAATAACACAACCCCAGCCAAAAAACCTTAGCACTGTAAGCTTACACCACCGCCGCAAGGAGTGGCATACTGCCGCGTCCGTCGCACTCAAAGTTCGCCATCCGTCCGTCTATCTAGCTTCCCTCGTGATCCAAGTCTTCAACCCCTGCTAGTTGTCACCGATCGCGGCTGCTTCCTCGAGCTCGGCGTTTGTCGTCTTTGTCTGCTCAGCCGCGCTTCCATCGCCGTTTGTTTGCCGTTCACGTTCACGTCTTCGTTCAGCTGCCGTCTTCGTTCGCGTTTTTCGCCGTTCACGTTCGCTCGGCGTTCACTATTCACGTTCACTCGCCGTTCACCGTTCGAGTTCGCATTCGTGTTCGACTGGAAGCCACGTTGCTCTGCTTCAAACACTGCGACCAACCCGTGCGCTCCACTTAGCCGTCGAACTGGTCTCTTTTGTCGCCACCATGAGTTCCCTAAACCCGCCAACAGACAATACACTCACACAACACCAATACCCTGCTTCAAACTCTGCAACTTTTGATTTCTATTACATTAAGTAACTATTTGATTTGGAAGTGGTTTGGATTATTTCATAGACTGAATTGAAGTTACAATAGTTATGTTCTCTTCTCTATCAAATTGATATTAAGCTTTGAATTCTCTTATTTTGTTTTAATTTTACGGCACTGAACATGTTTGATGAAATGCTTGAACCATATTTCTGGTTGGTTTTATAATTTCTAGCTTCTAGAGACTTAGTAAGTTGATTGCATGTGAAATTAGAATAATTGGATCTTAGTAATTAGGAAATTTTAGCTGCACAAATAGCATCTTTGCAGAAAACATATTAGCATGATGATTCCACTTGCATTAGTGTTTTTCTGGTAAATTTTAACTGTTATGAATTTGTTAATTTGCTAATTGTTCTTGTGTTGTTGTTCTGTTGTTCTTCTGTTACTTTTATTTTTTTTTTGTTGTGATTTTCTGTTCTTGATTTAAGGTGTGATTGAAGGTTCTTTGGTATTCTTCACTTTCCTGTAAGCTTAGCTTTTAATTCTTTGAGCATACACGGATCAAATCATTGTTTTCAGCAATGGTGATTTTTAGAACTTTTTTTTTGGGTTGCTTTGTTTTAAATGTTCCTATTGTTGTTGTGTTTTTGCTGTGATTTAAATGTTCTTTTGATTCTTTTTTTTTTTCGAATGTCCAGTCAGTACTTGGTTGATTGGTTCTGCTCACTGGATGTATTTGATGATAAATTTTAAATTGATAACTCTATTACTGCTTTACTGTCTGTTTCTGTAGTTAAATTTTATTAAAGTGTCTTGAATTTGCACTGCTTATGTTATTGATTCACTGTTCCTTCATTGCTTTTTTTTTGTTGTTAATCTTTGTGATGAGATTTGTTAAAATTGGGTTGAAAACTACTAATCTTTCTTCATTTTTCACTGTTCTAACTTCTGTTCTTATTAAAAGATTTGCAATTGGTGATTTTTTGATTTATTATACGCTTCATGTTTTCATTGTTCTGTTCTTATGAAGAAAAAAATTGCAATTAGTGATTGTATGATTCATGTTTTGATTATTTTGTTATATAAACAAAATTCTGTTTTCATTGTTTGGTTGCACTGTCCCTGTTCTTGATCTCCGTCGACTTGCTACCCCTCCTCCGTGTTGGATTCTTTTTGTTTCAAGCTTTGTTGTGTTTTTGTTTCAGCCTCTGTTGTGTTGCGTGTTTGTTTCCGGCTCTGTTGTGTGTTTATTGTGCAACACTATCATTTTTTGTTTTACTTTTTGACCTAGCTAAATTAACACAATATTCTCTATCTTTAACTTGTGCATTGTAATTCAATCCAGCTATTTTTAACGGAATATAATTATGTTAATTGTTAACAAATTTGTAGCAAATTATTGTATATTTTGATGATTAATTACATTTAGTTGGTGATATTTTACGTAGGGTTTTAAATTTGAAAGATATTTATAATGTTTATTTATAATTTATTTATTATTTTATTATAAAACAATTTTTCTGATTGAACCACGATTAAATCGGTTGGACCAGTAAATCAATGAATGAATAACTAAAATGGTTACATCGCACCAAGAAGCTTGCTTCCATGGCTGCCACTACCTGACCTCGGTAGTACCTTCTGGAATCAGACATGATGCGATTGAGCTGGTCCGAATAGCGGAATAGGTCTCTCCACTGGCATCTCCTTAGCAAGAAGCTCTGCCGCAGAACTACTTATGAAGTATGAACTGAACATGTGAACCTTGAACGATGCCGTACCGAACCACAATCATGAGAAAAGGACACACAAGTTGGCACTGCACGTGAGTTCACCATAACCACCACCATGTCCTCCACCAACGTTGTTGTTCTAGACAACGGCAGCGGCCTCATCAAAGCCGGCTTCGGCGTTGAACACGACCCCGCCGTCATTCTCCCTAACTGCCTCTACCGCTCCCCCTCCTCCAAAAAATGGCTTCACCCACACCCTCTTCACACCACAACTACTTCCACCGATTCCACTGCCGCCGAGCTGGACTTCACCTCCGCCGCCGTCCGGCGCCCCTTGGACCGCGGATACCTAATAAACTCCGATCTGCAACGAGAAATCTGGTCGCACCTCTTCTCGTCAATCCTGCGCATAAACCCAACTCAGTCCTCCCTTCTCGTCACCGAACCCTTGTTCACTCTTCCCTCCATTCAGCGCTCACTGGACGAGCTCGTTTTCGAAGATTTCAATTTTAGGGCACTGTACGTGGCCGATTCCACCTCGCTGGTGCACCTGTATGAAGCAAGCCGCAGGCCCAACGGGCTTGTGTCTCGGGCCCAGTGCAGCCTCGTTGTTGATTGCGGGTTCTCTTTCACTCATGCTTCGCCTGTGTTTCAGAATTTCACGCTGAATTATGGTGTTAAGAGAATCGATTTGGGTGGGAAGGCGCTTACTAATTACCTGAAGGAGCTTGTTTCGTTTCGGTCTGTTAATGTGATGGAGGAGAACTTCCTCATTGACGATGTCAAAGAGAAGCTCTGTTTTGTCTCCCTTGATGCTTGATGTGCCGCGCGATCTCCGCCTTGCCAGGTACCCGAAATGCTTTTTTTCTTTAGCATTTAGCATGCATTAGTGCAAAGGGGTGTGTGTTTGGAATCAACTTGTTGAATCTTCATGACATTGTATTAATATTTTTCTAAATGAACTGCTGGTAGAGGTAGCCACAATTTCATGTGCTTGACTAGTCAATTGCTGGTAATGGGGTCTGGATACTAATAGTATGGTGAAAAAAATTTAGATATTTGAATTCAATACGTGGTTTGTAATGAGTATGAAAATAGATTGAATCACTGTGTTGCGTTGAATCTATCAAGAATTGAAATCCTTGAATACTTGATTTGCAAATCATACCTAGATGAGTCTGGTTTGATATTGGGTTGTTTGAAGGAATTGAATCCGTGTGGTGTTTCTCTATGATATTATTTAGTTTCAAGTAAAAAGGTAAATCAGTTTTAGGATGGATTCAATTTAGTTACCACTTACCAAATAGGTGGTAAGGTTTAGTATTCATAACAATCCTTTTGCCTAGATGCTTTTATGTGGTGCATTTTTCTTTTTTCTGTCTTCACTTTTTTTTTTCCAAATAGGGAAAGTGGAAAAGAAAATCTCTTCAAGGGCACATATGTGCTTCCCGATGGTATCACGTACACCAAGGTAGCGTTTGTTTTGCAGTACTGGGACAGAGACCAAGAGATTGAGACACAGTATCATGTTTGTTGGCTCAGAGACTGGTACTAAAATTTCTGTCTCTGTCTCCAAAATTTCAGTATTTCAGTGCCTCCAAAATATAGGGACACAGGGGACTGATATTTTTAGAAACAGAGACTGAAACTTTAATAACATTTTATACCTAAAATACTCTCATTTTAATTAATTAATTCCAATTTTATCCTTTGTGCAAATTAAATTAGAGTTTTATTCTTGTTTCAATTTTTGTCTCCCATTTGGCACCAAACAGAATACTAAAACTTATTTCAATCTCTGTCTTAGTCTCTGTCTCTCAGTCTCAGTCTTTCAGTATCTGTCTCTCCACCAAACGCTACCCAAGGGTTTTGTTAAGCATCCAGAGCGAATACACAACTATCTTGCCTTGAAGGATGGCACTTGTGGCTTTCCTCCTCTTCCAGAGGAAAACCTATTGGAAATTGCTGAGATGCCTCAAGACCGAAACAGAATTGATCTATCGAAAAATGTATTTTTTGGCGCATTTCTTTTAGCACGAGACGTTTATGGCAGTTGTTTGATTTTCCTGCTTTCATTTTATTATTTGTAGGAATTTGACTTGACAAATGAACGGTTTCTTGTCCCTGAGATGATCTTCCAACCTGCCAATTTGGGTTTGTATTCATACACAACACTCCTTGTTTGAGTATTGAATTTATCAAGTTAATCTAAATGAGGATAGTCCGGTTCCTAGAAATATAGTTTAGATACCAATGACAAAAACAAAGACTGATATTAGTCTACTTGGGTCTTTGCTTCTTATTATCATCCTGTGTTCTCTGAAAATACTAATAAAAACAGTTTTGCAGGTAATGAATGAAGCTGGGCTAGCAGAATGTATTGTTCGAGCTGTCAATTCGTGCCATCCACATCTCCACCCTGTACTCTATGAAAGGTTTTTAATTCAAACCATTTACTCTGATGGTTCTGTTTATGGTTGGTTATTTACATCTTGATTCTCTGTTTCATCTTGCAATCTATCTGCGATTTTCCTTTTGGCAGCATAATTTTAACTGGCGGAAGCACACTGTTTCCTCAGTTTTCTGAGAGATTGTAAGTTCTTTGTCTTATCCACTATACCTTGTTCCATGATAACATAATTTTTGTGCACTTTGCTTCCCCGTGTTTAAATTATCGACAATCGACGATGTAGAGAGAAGGAGCTCCGACCACTAGTTCCCGATGACTATCATGTGAAGATAACTACTCAAGACTACTCAAGAAGAGTAAAACCCGTTCCCTAAATAGTTTTGTTTCATTGATGTTGGGAGAAGTGAAGTTTCCATAAACTAACTCGTTTTTGTGTTGTAGTCCCATACTAGGTGTTTGGCGTGGAGGATCTCTGTTGGCGTCAAGTCCAGATTTTGAAGCAGTGTGTGTAACTAAGTCTGAGTATGAGGAGCTTGGTTCTGTTAGATGTCGCAAGAGATTCTTTCTTTAACTTCTGCATGCCATAAACTCTATTGCTCCAATCTTGTACTAACCCATATTTTCACTATTTATTAGAGTTCAATCTACTAGACGGATTGTGAGGTGTATGTATCTTTTATTGCAAAACTTGCACTTAACATGCAGCATGCTTAGGTAGTTAGGTATGTACAGCTTTTGTGCATTACAAATCGTTCCACATTGTTGCTTTTTCTTTTGGTCTTATACATTAAGACAACACACCCCCACTCACACACTACTACTACTATTAATATGAGTTTTATATTCCTCATTGAGGATTCGAACTTGGATGCAGCTCCCAATGAGGTAGGTGATACTGCCATTAATCCAAGGCCTCGGATGCGTCAAATCCACATTAGACTAGACATTTTTGTCATCGAATTGGGAGTCAATGGAATATTTGTACAAAAAAAATAGATTAATTTGCCAAAAAAAATAGATTAAAAATACTAGGGAGTACTTGGATGCAGCTCCCAATGAGGTAGGTGATACTGCCATTAATCCAAGGCCTCGGATGCGTCAAATCCACATTAGAATAGACATTTTTGTCATCGAGTTGGGAGTCAATGGAATATTTGTACAAAAAATAGATTAATTTGCCAAAAAAAATAGATTAAAAATACTTGTACAATGTGTATAATGGGTTATATGAGTTACAAAATGAACATCACTCATAATATCTAGAATAACAATCCGGGTACTAGAGATAATAAACATCGCATGTCATAAAACCATTTATCCCAAAAACTTAAGCTAATTTTGGGGTTCACCAAAGATCGAATTCTTGACTTTTCAAATCTAGAGCTCTAATATCATGTCATGATACCACTCATCCCAAAAGTTTACGCTAATGGAAAAAGGTACCATTAATGGTTATATCTCTAATAGTGAATCGAACATCTCTAAATTTTCATTGTACATATTGTACAAATATTCCATTGGCTCCTTATACTTCCTCTAAAAATAATTCTAAAAGACTAAACTTTTTTAAATTAATCTTTTTCTGTTTAATCTAAGTACTACTTTTTTAAAAAAAATTTGCTGAATACTTATTGTTTTTTTTTTTTAAGAATTTGACTAAATACTATTTATCCCAAATACTATTGGAGTGTTAATTTTTTATTTTCCTTTGGCAAAGAATTGTCAATTTTTCTTCTAATTGAAATTTACCCATTATATGTTGGGTCAAAAAAAGCACAAACACAATCTGCCCTAAGATTAATAGATTACATTTAGCCAAGGTTCTGAAAATCTTCATCAAATCGTTTTAATTACTGGTTTAATAATTTATTAGTTCAATCGGTTTAATTGTGGTTCAACCGAAAAAATCGTCTTATTCCAACCATTAATTAACACCAGCAAAGTTTATAACAACAAAGTGCATTTATAATTTATCAATGTTTTGAAAACCGAACCAGACCACCAAACTAGTCGGGACTAGTCGGTCAAACCTAACTGTGAACCGGCCGTTTTTTAAAATTTTACCAAAATGCCGCCGTTTGGATTTTCCATTTAACCCAGCAACCCTAACTCAAGTAACCCACTAACCCTTGCTCCAAGACACAACGGCGCAACACTCTCTCTCCCTCCCTCACCCTCGAGCTAGTCCTTCCTCTCACCGTCGGTGAGCTGTCTCTGTCACTTCCGTCCGGCTGCTAGATTGCTCCTACCGCCATCGCAAATTGGAGCCTCGAAGATTTCAGTTGCGATCATGCAGCGTCGCCAGACTCACCTCCTGTCTCCGTTGCGCACCTCTGTTCTACCGTCGCCAGCATCAGCTCGGTTGCATCGGTTAGTTTTGTTCACCGATTCCTCCTCTGTTTTATACTTTTATGCTTCTAGCTTTAGTTTTTTTTTTAATTGTTGAATAATTAATTAATTACTGTTAAAAAATCTATAAACTTGTTATGGGTTGAATAATTGTTAATTAATTTATGAATTTTGTTATTGTTATTGGTTGAATAATTGTTGAATTTTGCTGCTGTTATTGGTTGAATTTTGTTGTGACAGTCGCCGGGATCGCCTCCTACCTCCGTCGCGAACTCTATTCCACCATCGCCGACGCCATCTCTATTCCACTGGCCAGCGCTACTCCCCCTGAATCTGCTATGCTCTATTCTGTTCTGTTCTATACTTCTAGCTTCTACGTATTTTTATTTTTTTTTATAACAATAATTGTTGAATAAGTATTGTTAGATAATCTGTGAGGGTTGAATAATTATTATTAATCTATGAATAATTGCTATTGTTACTGCCTGATTACTTAAGCCACTTGGGCAAATCTATTAGTTTATGCTATTACCACATATTCACACTGTATTCCCTCCTAGATCAGAAGCTCACCAATTTTTTTGCCTTCGGTGATGAATTGCTTCTTTAGTTTTATGTTATCTTCTACATGCCCGAGGCCTAGCTAGTCAAATGTTTGTGCAATATGACATTGTTTTCAATACCAATAACATTTAAATAACTCTATGTAGGTAGATATGTTAAGTAATAATGTGTATTATACTATTTGTTGCTAACCATTTCATTATCAATTTATTATTCAGATCAGACTCTTATGTATAAAGATAGAGATATAAATCATAAATGCACTTTATTGTTATAAACATTGCTGTTGTTAATTAATTGTTGGAATAAAACGATTTTTTCGATTGAATCATGGTCGAACCGATTGAATTAATAAACTATTAAATCAGTAGTTAGAATGATTTGATGACCGGTTTGATTTTCAGAATCTTAGTGTGATGTAAAAATTAAATAAATAAATAAATCAGTCAAAAAATAATAAAAAAATAAAAAATAAAAATAAAATTTTTCAAATTCACATGCATTTTTTTAAAAATTCATTTTGAGACCCGATTATACTAGTACTTGCTTGATTTAAATGGTTAGAAAGAGATATATGTTAATCAAAATTTTAAATAATTACTAATTAAGCTTTATATAGCATACCTAGAAAGTACTCCTTTTAGTTATGCATAGAATCTGATTTTGCTTCTTAATTGATGATGTAACTTTTTATTTTTTGTTATTCCTAACTCAATCTCTATAAAAAAATTTATAAAAAATAAAATAATAAAATGAAGGATATATGTGCAAAATGATAAAAGAAAATGTACGTATTTCTACCAAAATAATTACCAACAAAAATTATAATAAAAATCTACCAGAGAACTTTCCTATTTAAAACTGAACACTAAACACACAATAAATTACAAGATATTTAAACAGGCACTTAATTTACACAAGAAGAAAAACATGCACATTGCTACTATTATTAGTACTACTCTAAAAATAAACATTCAAGGCAAGAATTGTTGTTTATAAAGCAAAACAATTCATTCAATTCATTGGCTAATTCTCCCCAACCCAAAATGTGCTAACACACCATATATATAATTACCCAACCAATAATAATTTGTCACACATTACATTAGTTTATGCAGATACCGAATTCTAATTACTTGAACAACAAGCTTCGTTCACGACTTATTAATAATGAAATTACCACATTAATAAGCTAATTACTGATTTATAGCGTTAATTAGTTCCCATCATCACCAGAATTCCCCTCAGCTGAAGAACTCCCAATACCAACAAGGAGTCCCCTACCGCCGCCGCCCACCAAGCCTTCGCCAGTCGAACCACGTCCAAAATCCGGGAGCCCTTCGGAAGCCATGGAAGCTTCGGGGCTTTGCAACATGTGAAGAGCTGGACTTGCAGTTGAGGAAGAGGTCACACCAAGTTGTTGTTGGTGTTGAAGCAGTGAGAAAGGTTGTTGTGCATACAAGAGTGAGGATCTTGCAGCCATTAATTGTTGTTGTTGTTGTTGTTGAGCTTGCATGTAGTGTGATCCCTGCTGCATAATCCCACTAGAGGGGTACTGCAACAGTTTGATCCAACATGGTTAATTAGCATGTGTTTTGTTTTTGTAGAATTGATTCTAATTATAGAATGGTTTAATTATTTTGTTAGTCTTTGTAGTCCTACCAAATTTAAAATTAAGCTTTTATATTTTTTTTTTAATTGAATCTCTACACTGTTTTTAATTTTATAATTAAATTTGTATTAAAAATATTAAAATTAACAAAATATTTCTTATAAAAAATATATAGTTAACGATCTACTGAAATTTTTAATTATAAATTTTTTTAATTTATTTTATATTATCAATGATTTAATTATAAAATTCAATTAAAAAAGATAAATATAAAAACTTAATAATAAATTTAATAAAATTATAAAAAACAACAAATAATTAAACCTAATTGAACATATACAACAAGATAATAAGTAAAAAATTAGCATAATTATTTATTACAGTCAGGGGCATATTAGAAGAGGGAGAAAAGTATTGGCCTTGGACCCCTAAAATTTTGAAGGATATTTTTTATGATGCCTAAATTTCTCCTTATATACGAGATAGGTATTTAAAAACTTCAAAAATCTAATATAATCTAATGGTTTTAATTGTAATTAGTTTTAACTATTTGATGGGTTTAAATTTCAATAGTATTTTTTACTAAAATATATTTATGTGATTTTTTTCTGATATATTGATAAATTTTTTTCTGAAAAAAATAACTCTATAACCACATTTCAATCTGCACATTTAACAAGTTTAAGCGGATCGATTAATAACCTATTCTTAAAAATTAGAAGATAAAGGGTAAAATGAAATTAATAACCCTTCCAAAAAGTGCAATTAAAGTTACTAAATTGATCAACAACCAGGAAAACTAAAAAAAAATTAATAAAGAAAAAGGGGGATGTACCTGATGAGCCGGCATGGCAGGAGGTTGTTGGGGTTGAGAATCAGCAATTGCAGCTAGGTACATAAGATTTCTCTGAAGCCTAGATTGATTCCTGAAAATTGAAAAAAAAATGTCAATATGATGATAAACTTTTTATTGTATAGTACCACAGGAATGAGGAACAGAAAAGGAACCAGCATCTGACATTACTACACAACTAGGAGACCTCAATATGTATGTGTTAGGGAAACATCATTATTGCATGCAAATATGCAATAATGCTTCATGCTTTCTATCTCTGGCCAAACAAGCTTTCTTTTTTTTTTGGTTGCAAGATCTAAAATTTTGATATTTCTTAGAAGATATCCTCTCCATTTCTATCTTCTTTTTTCCCATACATTTTAAAGAATTGCTCTTTTTATTTCATTCTTCGTTAAGATATAGAACTTAGTTAATTCTAAATGGTGTGTTCTACTCAATAGTGATGAAAAAAATGAGTCAGCTAATTTGATATATATATATATATATATATATATATATATAAAACAAAATTCATTATGCATTGCCAAAAAGAAGGTTGTCATTGTGTTTAACAAGTAAATTATAGTAGCTATATATTTAAAAAAAAGAAACAAATTTTCCACCAAGTCATCATGCTTTTCAACTTTTTTTCTTAGGGAAAAAATAATAATTAAAAAATTGCGGTGTTTTAGGTAGGAAATGAATTTTCTCAATGTTTTTCAATAATTGAGGGAGTTAACTAGTTAAATATTGCAGGACAATTTATGCTTGAACTTAGTAATTCGAAAGCATGTAAATCATTTTAGGATATTGTGTTTTCGTAAATGACTATAAATCGTCTTAAAATAGAGAGAGTAATATGTAAAAGTTGGAAACATCAAACTCTGAGGTGTTTTATGCCTTGCTCTAATCCTCAACAACTTAGAACGATTTATGCCTTATCAAGGCCTTGAGATAATTTATGTGTATGTTACAAATCTGAAGACTTTAAGGACAATTTATGAAGATAGATAATAAGTCTATAAATAAACGAGTATAATGTATACTAAAATAAATGTGAAGTGGAAATTGTAAGAGATATAATTTAAATTAAAAACTAATTTAAAATGATAGATACTAACTTCTTTTGTTATTTTAAATTATGCTATATTTTATTATTTTTGTACTCACTAGGTACATTTTAAAAGTTTGCTAATTTATTATTTTATTTATTATTATCTCTTATCCACATTTTACTTTAAATAGTCTCATGTTGTTGAGTAAGGTATAACTTGTCTCAACGTTCTATGTTTTTAACTTTTACACATTACTCTTTTTATTTTGAAATGATTTATAGTCATTTACAAAAACACAATAGTTAGGACAATTTATATATTTTAAATTACCAAATTTAAGTATAAATTGTCTCAACATGCAATATTTTACTAATTAATCTAAACCATAAAGTCAGGGACGATTTATATAATAATTAAAAAAGATATTTATGAAGTAAAAACTGATTTAGGAAATTCTGATAATTTAAAATTTTTTTATTTTATATAAATAAAAAAACTTTTTAGAGGTTTATTCTAATATTATATATTATTTACAAATTTTTATATTTTTGAGTTACAGTATTTTATAATCTGACAAATTAAAAATAATTTGAATTAGAATTAAGAATTTGTCATTGATTAATAAATTATATATTTTTAATATAAATTTAAATTTTTAACAGTTATTTCAGCAGATAAATGACTTAAATACTGTACAAGTAAAAGTTGGTTTAAAAGCTTATTACCATACAGTAAACAAACTTATTGGCCTGCAGGTGAAACAGTGGATCTAGATGCTAAAACAGAAATCGAAAATTTATTATCAAGATTGATGCACAAATATTTGTAGGTTTCTATTATCTATGCTTTCATCAGGACAATAATAAATCAACCACAGTGTTATTATTTCTCACTCATCATGTCATACAATAAAGTTCATATGATGACAAAATACTGAAATAGGTGGTACAATAACTTTAAATTACTTTTTACTCCACCGCTGAGTAAATGCTTCAAGATTACTTACGTGTCTGGTTGGCAATAAGGACATTCACCATTATATTGTGTCTGAATATTTTCATGTGCTACTGGCATATTATATACCGGTAAAAAAAATCCTATATTTTAACTTTTTAATAAAGATAAGTACATCTTTATATGGAATTATTACAGAAGAGTAGAGAACAATGATATTATTTAAATTTGTGTTTATATATATTATTCACAAGGAACATGAGAAACTTATTTAAAAATATGTCTACTATATGTTTAATAAATACCTAACAATAAGATTAGAATTTAACTTGAGTGTATTGATAATATAAATTAATTAACTAAATGTATTCATTTTGAGATAGCTTTTTTAATAATACGTGAAAAGAATTATTTATGTGTTGTTAACAGGACAATATTGTCATATTCAAATATTTAATTACGCTTATCCGTAAAACTCGAATAGTTGACAGAAAAATAAATTTGTAAAGTTTTTTATTATGCTAAAAAAAATACTTTTCTATAAGACGTGAGAAACCCAATGAAAGTAATTCTTACTCGGCGCATTCGCTCAGCTTCCCAGAATTCTGGCTTTCAACAATCTTCAGAATCAAGGACTTGTTCTCATCTAGATACTGCATTAATTAAGAGGGGGGTGGGGGGGAATGGTTATGGAGAAGAAGTCAATAATGATAACGATTTCATAATAATAGAGCAGGGAAAATAATAACATATAAAAATTCTTTTTAAGAGACGGGTTGTATGCACACTCATATACTATATTTTTTTAATATATAAAAGTGAATATAATAAATATAAAAATTAAAAATATGGGTACTTTTTCCACCAAAAAAGAAGAAAAAGGTTAGACATACATTAAAGTATATTACAAGGCGGTGTGTAAATATCATTTTTCTGATGTCTTAACTTCAAATAAGATTTAATGAAATTGTGGCATGCAATACGATGACATCTTAGGTGAGGTATAGTATTGAAACCTAAGTTCAACTTAATCTATTAATGACGGTTTTGTTTTTTTAAACAAATTTTTAATTACCAACTAATTTATGTATTCTTTAATGGGTAATGCAGGTACTAAAGTCAGTCATCAGTATAAAATATATCTGAAAATATAAATATACATTAAAAATAAATTAAATCATACATATATTTATACACAAATATATTAGTAGTTGATTTTAGTAACTGATTTTAGTGTAAAAATAATATATTCAAATAAAATCATAACTGTACAATGATATAACAAAAGTAATGTCAAAACCGGCAGATGAAAATATGTCAAAGCACATGATTAATTACACAAAAAAGCACCAACAATTAAAAAAAATGTTATTTGTACCATTCTTGGTGTTAATAATATATAGAAAAAGGAAAAACATATACAAGGAATGTTACTTTAATACCAAAAAAAGAAAAAAAAATACCAAATGTTGATGACAACCATCATTACTAACATTTGTTAAACTTAACAGTATTAAGGTGCAAACTTCTTTACCATGACAAATGCGAAGCAATAAGAAAAATATAAAGTTACATGTTGTTAACGGGTATAACCTTTGTTTGATATATTATAGTTACATAAATTCACCAATTAAGTAATGTATTGTGTACTAATTTGTGCGTACCACATATTAATTCAAATAAAAATATTTTGCATATAACAATCGTATTGCATTCTTTAAAGCGGAGGTGAAAAAGTATTCAAGGATATCTGGCAATGCAATGCAATGCAGTAACCGGAAAGTGACGAGAAGGAATAATAAGTAGAAGCATAAAGAAGAGAAAACATTAAAGCACCACAAAAATGGTACTATATGCTAAAAAGGTAGCATGCATATATGATGGAAAAAAAAAAAAGGGAAGAAAAACTATTGTTGTTGGCATGAGACGATGATGATGCTGTGTGTTGTCCTTTGTCTACAATCCGTATTGTAGATATTTTATTCAAATTAAATAAAAAGTAAATAAATGAGGTAGTTGTTCCGGTGAAGGGTTGATTTGGTGCATAGGCATGTATACCTGTTGAATGTGATCGGTGGTGACGTTGTTGGGGTAGTAGGGAGGCATCATGGGCTGCATCTGCATCTGCATCTGCATCAGGTGCTGTTGCTGCGACTGCTGCTGCATACTTATCTCTCTCTCTCTCTCTCTCTCTCTCTCTCTCTATCTCTCTCTCTATATATATATATATATATATATATATATATTTGAAGCTGGCCTGGCCTTTTCTACACACACTCAGTTACTACTCTATGAAGAACCAGAGAAGAGACAGTGTAGTGCAAAGAGATAACAGAAACACTACTACTGCCTTCTTCTTCTCTCTATCTATCTATTCTTCTGTTCCCACTTTCCCCGACTTCTCTTCTCTTTTGTTATGATGCTATATGCTACAATATACCACCTTCCATAAAGATATTTACTATAAGAGAGAGAGTAAAAGGGGAAAGCTAAAGGAAGAGGAAAAGGGGCGCGGAGTGATAATTGTATTTTGGATTTGGCTATGGTGGTGAAAGTATAAAGTGGTCTTTAAAGGACACTTTATAATAATTCCAAATATGTGGCTGTTGTGCAGTCCGTATAAGTGAGTATGTAAATTTATATTCTCACCCAACATTTATAATAATTACAAAGAGGTCTGAAACATTAATAAAAACTTTTATATTTGGATGTAATTAGAGAGGGGTTAGGTGTATGAGTTTTTTGCAATTTGGATTTTTAATGGACACTCATATAGAAAACTACAGTTTCAGCTCTATATAAAATTATATTGGACACCTGTAAAAAAATTTTTTGTTACCGTTAATAGTTTATTTGTCACAAAGCAAAGCATAAACAAGAAAAAAAAAATTCACCAGCAAAGTGTCATCAATAATAATAATAAAATTAAATTAAATATAAAATAATATTTAATTAAATATTTTAGATTATATATTAATTAAGATGGTTATGTAATATAATTTAAAATACATAATATATAATAAGAAACAGTCTAATCTAGTGATAATTAAATTATTTTTTATCCCTTAAGTCTCTTTTTGAAATTCACATTTAAATATAACTAAAAAATAAAGAAAAAGATTTTTTTATCAATAATTTATTTTCGGTAAAAAATTATTAGAATACTTATTAACAAATAATTTATATCTATACGACGTTTAAATAAGTTTTTAATTCAAAAACAGAGATTTTGGGTAATAAAATAGAGTAAGACAAAATATGAAAAAATATTTTAATTATAATACATAATTAAACATATGTATAAAGTCTTTAATATAATATTATGTTAAAATTAAATTAAAAATATATAAAATTTAAATTATTTTAAAAAAAAAGTAAGAAAAAAATATAAATTAAGTTTGTATTATTTTATATAAACATATTTTTTATATACAGGTTTAATTTTTTTGATATTTATATATAATTTTAGTTTTAAATTATAAATATTAATGTATCATTAGGTGCTAACGTGTCAAGTGATCCAATTTTTTATTATTAGAGGTGTATAAAAATAAATAAAACAACATTAGTTAGGATAATAAGTTATTTATAATTTAATTAAAATATTTTTAAATTCAAATTCTAAAAATAAAAATATGTTTTATAAATTATATATAATAAATAATATTTTAATAATAAAATTATTCCTAAACTCTTTTTAATTTTTATATTTTTATTATATTTTTAGTATAATTAATAATATTCAACAAAAATTTAATTTAATATATATTTTTTATTTCTAAAATTTGTTGAGTCCGTCACTAAATGTAGCATAATGACCTCTCAACTTGTATATAATATTTTAAAAAGAAATGTATGTTTGTAAGTATTTGAATAAAGAAATTGTATTATATAATAAATATTTTTAACAAAATTGACTTCAATAATATTTTTTAATTTTAACAAAATATAAATATTGCTACGTGATATGATTCGAGCCTTTGGGGACTCTTGCGAATGACAACAAAAAAAGGTTTTCAGTTCAAGCATTTGTGTGGGCTAGAGACTGTGGTTATGTGACAAATTGACAATAGAAGTTTATAATGAATTGTCATATTAAAAATGAACCAACAAACTTCTTAAAATTTTATAAACTACCCTAGTCCTTAGAGGGCCACATTATACTTTCCCATAGTAGAACCAGCCATATTTTGAGGGAACGAACTTGGTTTTTTGGAAGTATCTTCTGTGTTTTGTGGGCCCACTACTTTCTCATCGTCATATCTTGAACTCTATGTCTTTGTTTCCTCCTTACACCAATATACAACGCTCACGTGATTCGGAGGCCACACACCAAATAGAGACTCAAATTATACATCTATAGAAATGAGACTCATGTTTACACCATGACTACACATTTCTTTTAGATGATACGATGATAAATTAATACATACCGATACGTTTAAAATATGGACAAATAATAATAAGACATGTAGAATTTATTTTTCACGTCAGCATTTAAATTTTTTTTTAAATATATAGTATATCACTATTTTTACTAAAATACTCTTTTAATTAAATAAAATAAAAAATATTTATTTATTTAATTTTATAAAAAGACTTAAACATCATTTTTTTATTTAATTAGACAAAAATATCTTTTGAATACCCCTATCTTAACAGCTTCTTCCCAAATCAAAAAAGAAAGTTGAAACAGGAAACTCTAGCTTCTCCACCACCACCGCAAGGACTGCCGCCGTCCGTCGCTCTCATGCACTACCATCGTCGTCTGGTCGTCTGTGCTTCTTCCTCCTTCAAGAATCGCAGCTTCTTCTTCCTCGAGCTCGGCGCGTCAGTTCCTGGTATTCATCTGCTCCATCGCGCTCCTGCCGCCGTCCGTCGGGCGTTCAGTCACCATCGTCTTCATTTGGTCATCGCAGATTTTTCCAACCCACCACCGTCTTCTGAGTTGTGTTCGTCGTCTGGCCTCTGTCTTCGTCACGATTCTGCCCCCTATTCTCAGACTGCTCAGAAGAAAAACCCATCTCCATTCCAGTTTCCTTCCTTCGAGTTCAGAGAGCAGAAGCTCAACCAAGAAAAAATCTTAGGCTTCGACGGTCAGTTCACTGCTAACTTCTTCTGCGTTTTTTTTTTATGCCATGTTCAATAATTATTTGATTACTGAATATTTGAATGTTTTGTGTTTTAATTTTTTATTGAATGATTATTTGATTACACAAGTCGCATATTGGTTGTCAAGAAATGCCCAAGCAAGTTAATAATGACATCTTTACAATGAAAGCATTAAATACATATAATTAAGTTAGCACGATATATGAGAGAAGACAAATTCCAAAAGAAACTATATGAAAATTGAAACTATATGACATCTATTGGAACTTGTAATTGACAGTAAAATGTTTATAGTTTCAGATGATTTCAACATGCTGCACAAACATTTGTGAAAATTCTCTTCTTTGGAGCCGTCTCATATCTGACATTTGTCGTTACCCCCTTTTTCATAGTGTTCGCTGTGATATGGGCAGTTTATCGTCATGCTTCGTTTGCTTGGATCGGTCAAGATATTCTTGTAAGATTAACTTACTGCTTTCACCCCCTTTTTTACCATACCAATGTCTTCAACTGTTTATTATTTGGCCTAAGCTACCTAACATATCTTAGTAAAACTATAAAATGTTCATGAACTAGAACAGAATATGTTACTTCTCATATGAGTTTAATATGATACTCATTGCATTTATTTTGAGAATGTTCTTGGTCATTGAGATAGGATATAGCCACTACTAGTTTTTGTGTCCATGTTACTTGTAGTTTCAGGTTTATGTTGATGTTGTCTATTTTCTCTTATCATGTTTTATTTTTCATGATATAGTTCTCTGTTAATGTTTGATTCAAATAGAAATTGATTTTCTGCTGTTAGGAGTTCTTATTAGTTTTGCACTTCATTCTTTAAGCCTAAAGCTTCGGATTAAACTTTCAAGATAGAAATGAGTGAATTGATCAAATATTTACCTCTTCAGCCGCCTTCCTGTCATGCAAGGTATCACACTGATAATTATAGTTTTTCAAATTGTACGGATACCGAATCTCAAGGTAACAATTCGTTGTCAAATTCTTCATTATCTATGATATTATTGTTGGCTGTTTTTTGGGATACTACTGAACTAGTAACATACCACTTTTCTTCTTTTCCTCCCTGTCTCTATATCAGGTTGGAACTGTTCTTCTCAGCTGCGCCTTCCTATATGACATCTTTTGGGTGTTCCTTTCTAAATGGTGGTTCCATGAGAGTGTCATGATAGTGGTGAGTGTTCTAAAGAAATGCTTTCCCTTTCTTTGCAAAGCTCGAGTTCGCTCTTGATTGCTATTGCTTTGTTAGATAACCAAATTGATTGCTATTGCTTTGTCAACTCGATCGACATAACAAACGGTTACAGCATAGCATGTGACAATCCGGGTTCGGTTTCTAAAACCTAACTTCTTGAATCATAAATGCAAAAAATTTTTTGTCATTGGGAAAAAAGAGAGGTGAACTCAAGATTTTATGGACAAGGGGAGAACCAGAGAGACCTTGCCCTCACATGCAAGAAGAGGATCAACAATCACTTAACCAGCATTGATCCCTCTCATCAGATTTGTATCTTAGGTCTATTAGTACATAGGAGATTGATAACAACTGATAGGAGATTTATGTTACATTTTGTAACTTCTCTTTGTAACAAAAATTACAACAAAATATATATTATTAGAGATGTCAACCAACTCTTTTAATGGTGTATGCATGGAAATGTGGAACTGTATTATGTAAGATTATTATATCTAGGTCGCATGCATGGACTTCTTCAATCAAAAGGAGGGAAGACATGGTAAAGGATGATGACACTAAGAGGCTTGCATGATAAGTATGCTTTGTTCAAATAGCAGGATACTGGAATTCATTGATTTGGGAGGTGAAATGAGGAGAGATGTTTGGCATACTTTTATAAGTGAAATTATAGCGTTACACAAGTTCTCACATGAATATGGACCTTTATTATGACCAATCTTTTGTTATAGAAAAAATAATTTTTCATCTTTGTTTTTAACAAAAAATAGATGAATTGAAATAACTAGATAAGTAGATGATTGAATATTTATTATTGGTATGCTTGATAAATTGTGCCAATTATGCGTTTCTTGAAATTGGTATACCTCTCCTAGATTCTGAATAGTGCGATTCATGTTTCTGATTTTGATAATTTGAGTAGTTTATGAAGCATAGATCACTGTTATTGCAAATGATTTGGGACTGCTTTTGAGGTAGTTGAGACCTGAATGGCAAGAACAAGTTACTAAACCAAACATAATAGCATCTCAGCTTGCCAGTTTGAACAGAATTCTTGAGTTTCAGTATTTCATAATTATCTATTCTTCATTAATTTTCGATGATGTCCTGGTTCATTTCAGGGTTGCAAAAGCTTTCCTTACTAAACTTGGAAGGGTGCCTTGTAACAGCTGCATGCTTGGATTCTCTTGCAGGTTTAATTGCTTGATATACTTTTATGCTTATTATATTGCTGATCTAGAAAATTGGTTGCTTTATTATATTTCCTAGAAACAATATAACTATACAACTACTAAACCTATAACCAGCCAACATATTTAAGGATAAGAAAAGAAAAAGATGATACTTTTATTTGCAAAATAAATAACTTGAGTGGTTTATACACACTGCTATACAAATGTTATCCTCAATTATCAATACAACCTAATATATATCTATTGCAAGCTCAAAATTGCTTCACCAAAATTAATAATGAATGAAAGAATGATTAGAGAGAACTCAATAAAGGCAACCTCAAGCAAAGATCATTCTAACATTATAATGCACCCTTGAATTCTTCCAATTTGCCCTCGAACTACAGGAAGATCAAAGAGTTCTAGCAGCAGTCCCACTGCTTCCCTCCTCTTTTCTGCATCTCTTGTTAGAGACTTCACCACTGTTGATAAAAACTCGGTTTCTGCCATCTTCTCCTGCACAGTACTATTACAAAAGATAACTAAGTAATTAACAACAACAAATACGGTCAATTTCACAAGAAATGTTGCCTTATTTTTAGAATTCTACCTTTGTCTCATCTTTGCCCGAAGCCATATTTCCTAACAATTGAATGATGTTAAGCTACTCTTTGCCATAATCATATTCATAGAAAACTGGATTTTTTGTAGGAAAAAAGAAAAGAAAAGAATAATCAGTTACACAAGTAGTAAATCGTAACTGGAAAACACATGATAAAGGAATTAACTTTATAAGAAACTAATGAAAAATTGAGAGCAAAAAAGGGAAAATCAATCACAAAAAAGGAATTAACTTTTTTTATTATTTTTGTTTTTATTATTTTCTTGTGGGCATATGAACCATCTAGTGACATACGACATTATATTTTGTTTACGTTTGTGTTAGTATTTGTTTGCCGAATTATTTAATGTCTCCATTTGACTATGTATAAATTTATACTCTTTTGGTGATTGAAATTTAGTTCTTTTATACTCTTTTACTCTTTTAGTTCAGTGGCATCGTGTTTCTTGAAAGCATGTTTCTCTTGCGGGGATGACCCTACTCTTTTATAATCATGAGAGTCCGTCTATTCTAAAGTTATCCTTGAGGCTTCAAGTTCTATCACTATGCTGTGCTGGATCTAAGGTTATCAATGATCCTAAAGGTTAGTTAAAGAAAGCTCTATAGCAGTTCTTTTAACCCTGCTATGCAATTTGAAGTTCCAATTGAGTTATTTACTTATCGAATTCTCTGCTAGCTTCATGTCAAAGAAAGCTCTGTAGCAGTTCTATGCAGTTATTGAGAGAAATAACTGCCAAGAAGTTTGATATTTTGGTTAACAAAGTTAAATTTCTTGCCACTTTCTCATATAACTCAAGCTGTTTCATGAGTTGTAAAGATTCTTTAAATGATTAAGGCTCAAATATTTATTTATCATCACATGACTTGTACTGGTTTAGGCTTATAAACAATGCTTGCCTATTTCCTTGCATAAGAAGGTGGTTGTGAATTTTCTGTCTGCATGCTGTTTAGTCCATTCATTTGGTGTTATTTTTTATTTCAGTTAAAAAATCTTTTGTTTTGTTACCAAAATGCTAAGTGTTATTGCCTTTTTCCTTGTAATAGGAGTTAAATGGGCATGATACCAGTGACCAAAGTTCTGATGGAAGTATAATTGGCGAGACATCAAATTTACTGTACGAAGAGGATGGCACCTTTTCTCCTAAGATTGACTTTGATGATGGAGATTTGATGATGGGGATTGAGCCTGCAATTAGGGAAAAATTGACAGGTACATTTGTTCTTACATTACCTTTACTCTTTTAGCATAGTTTCAGTTACATGTAACTTGCTTTTCTTTTAGAGGAAAAAATACCAGAATTATTGAACTGTACCCTCATGTTTCTTCCTTTTTTTCCATTTGACTTGAGCACCACTTGAGTAAGGTCGAATTGGATTTTAGTTTTCCTTGATTCTTTGTTTTTTTCTTTTAAAGAAAAGAAAAAGGAGATAGAGAAAGCAGATAAAATGAAAGAAAGTTATATGGTATATTCAATCAAGCTAGAAACAAAGCTTGTGTCCCTTCTTTTTTCCTAACCTTTTATTTGTTGCGAAAGTTCACCCTTAAAAGTTTCTTTATTGATTATCTTTTTTTTTATTTTTTAAATTGATAATCCTTAACATAATATTTGCAATACCATAGATGTGCTTTCACTTGAAAACTCCACACGCATAAATGAAGCTACAAGGTGAAGGTATATTACTGTTCTTTTGAAAAATGGCACATAGAAACTTAATGTTGAGAATGTTTTCATTCAACAAGGCATGCTTGGCTAAAGATTCAAGAGAAATAGTTTTTTTAGAAGTCTAAAATTGAGATGAAAACATAAGCAATACTAACTTCTATGCTTAATGTCTAATTGTGGGACTAAGTTTCCTATCTATTAGTCACTGCTTGGTGTTGATACCTTTTCTTTTTGGGCAAGAATAATAAGATAGAATTGTCTAGGCACTAATGTCTCTTGAACTTGCAGAACATAAGAGTAGGTGCACACACACGAAGAACAAAGGCCTTTTCTGGTTGCCCAATGCTTAGAAAACATAAACTACACCATGAATTCAGGAATGAGGTATCTAAATGAGGACCCTTGGATATTGAAGATCTTGCAAAGCTACTACGGCTCTAGAAGCATGGTTGTGAGAGCTGATCTTCTTGTCCTTCCATATCAATCTCTTTTGTCAAAATCTCGTGAAGCTCTTGGTCTGAATTTGAAATCCAATTGATAATAGATGAGGTACATGATTTAGCTGATTCATTCATCAGCGTGTATGACTCAAAAATTACTTTATCACAGGTATGCTCGTCAATTTTATGTAGCATAGACATTGAACAAGTCATATTTACTTCTGAATTTAATTGTTTTGTTCCCTATTTGTACAGCCGGAGAATGTGCATTGTGATGAACGGATAATTTATACGCTTTTTGGCATTGTTTTTAGGTAGTTTTTAGTAGGATCTAGCTACTTTTAGGGATATTTTTCTTATTTTTTATGCAAAATTCACATTTCTGGACTTTACTATAAGTTTGTGTATTTTTCTATAATTTTAGATATTTTCTGGCTGAAATTGAGGGACCTGAGCAAAAATCTGATTCAGGCTGAAAAAAGACTGCTGATGTTGTTGGATTCTGACCTCCCTGCACTTGAAATGAATTTTCTAGAGCTACAGAACTTCAAATGGCGCGCTCTCAATTGCGTTGGAAAGTAGACATCCAGGGCTTTCAAGAAATATATAATAGTCCACACTTTATTCGAGTTAAGACGACACAAACTGGCATTCAACGCCAGTTCCATGCTGCATTCTTGAGTAAAACGCCAGAAACGTCACAAACCAGAGTTAAACACCAAACAGACGTTACAACTTGACGTTTAATTCCAAGAGAAGCCTCTGCACGTGTAAAGCTCAAGCTCAGCCCAAGCACACATCAAAGTGGGCCCCAGAAGTGGATTTCTGCACTTAGACTTATTTATTTAAACCCTAGTAACTAGTTTAGTATAAATAGAACTTTTTACTATTGTACTGGTGTCTAATCTTTTGATCATCTTTTGATCTCTTGATCACATTTTGGGGGCTGGCCATTCGACCATGCCTGGACCACCATCAGTTATGTATTTTCAACAGTGGAGTTTCTACACACCATAGATTAAGGTGTGGAACTCTGCTGTACATCGAGTTTTAATGCAAAGTATTACTGTCTTCTATTCACTTCAGCTTATTCTTATTCTAAGATATTCGTTGCACTTCAACATGATGAATGTGATGATCCGTGACACTCATCATCATTCTCACCTATGAACGCGTGACTGACAACCACTTCCGTTCTACCTTAGAACGAGCGTGTATCTCTTGGATTCCTTAATCAAGATCTTCATGGTATAAGCTAGAACCCTTTGGCGGCCATTCTTGAAAATCCGGAAAGTCTAAACCTTGTCTGTGGTATTGATGAGCGGATAATTTGTACGCTTTTTGGCATTGTTTTTAGTATGTTTTTGGTAGTTTTAGTTGAGTTTTTATTATATTTTTATTAGTTTTTAATTAAAATTCACTTTTCTGGACTTTACTATGAGTTTGTGTGTTTTTCTGTGATTTCAGGTATTTTCTGGCTGAAATTGAGGGATCTGAGCAAAAATCTGATTCAGAGACTCAAAAGGACTGCAGATGCTGTTGGATTCTGACCTCCCTGCACTCGAAGTGGATTTTCTGGAGCGACAGAAGCCCAATTGGCCCGCTCTCAACGGCGTTGGAAAGTAGATATCCTGGGCTTTCCAGAAATATATAATAGTCCATACTTTGCCCAAGATTTGATGGCCCAAACCGGCGTTCAAAGTCACCTAAGGAAATTCCAGTGTTAAACGCCGGAACTGGCATAAAACTTGGAGTTAAACGGCCAAACTGGCATGAAAGCTGGCGTTAACTCCAGAAAACGTCTCTACGAAATGCTTCATTGCTCAGCCCAAGCACACACCAAGTGGGCCCGGAAGTGGATTTCTATGTCATTTACTCATCTTTGTACACCTTAGGCTACTAGTTTTCTATAAATAGGACCTTTTACTATTGTATTTTTATCTTCGGACATCTAGTTCTTAGATCATTGGGAGGCTGGCCATTCGGCCATGCCTAGACCTTGTTCTTATGTATTTCAACGGTGGAGTTTCTACGCACCATAGATTAAGGTGTGGAGCTCTGCTGTACCTCGAGTATTAATGCAATTACTATTGTTCTTCTATTCAATTCCGCTTGTTCTTTGTCCAAGATATCACTTGTTCTTCAACTTGATGAATGTGATGATCCGTGACACTCATCATCATTCTCACCTATGAACAAGGTGACTGACAACCATTCTTGTTCTACAAGCATCTGAGGCTTAGTGAATATCTCTTGGATTCTTTAACCGAAATCCTCGTGGTATAGGCAGGACCTGATGGCGGCATTCAAGAGAATCCGGAAGGTCTAACCTTGTCTGTGGTATTCTGAGTAGGATTCAATGATTGAATGACTGTGACGTGCTTCAAACTTGTAACCTGCTGGCGTTAGTGACAGACGCAAAAGAGGGATTCTATTCCGGCAGGGGAGGGAACCGAACCGGTGATTGGCCGCACTGTGACAGAGTGTATGAGCATTAGCTTTCACTGCGAGGATGGGAGGTAGCTGCTGAAAACAGTGAACCCTACACGAGCTTGCCATGGAAAGGAGTAAGAAGGATTGGATGAAGACATAGGAAAGCAGAGAGACGGAAGGGAAGGCATCTTCATGCGCTTATCTGAAGTTCCTACCAATGAATTACATAAGTATCTCTATCTTTATCTTTTATGTTATTTTTTCGTTCATCACCATATCCATTTGAGTCTGCCTGACTAAGATTTACAAGATGACCATAGCTTGCTTCATACCACCAATCTCCGTGGATCGACCCTTACTCGCGTAAGGTATTACTTGGACGACCCAGTGCACTTGCTGGTTAGTTGTGCGAAGTTGTAGTGATCACAATTTCGTGCACCAAGTTTTTGGCGCCGTTGCCGGGGATTGTTCTTGTGTATGGACAACTGATGGTTCATCTTGTTGCTTAGATTAGGTATTTTTTTCTTCAGAGTTCTTAAGAATGAATTCTAGTGTTTCAAGGTGATGTTCTTATCATCACCAAAGCTGATTGATCATCATCAATTTAGCTCTTGAATGCAATGTCCTGCTGAAGCTTAGCTAGCTATGTCTAATTCCTTTAGACTAAAGCTTTAGACTAACATTGCATGATTCCTGGAATTCTCATTAAGAATTTTGATACCTTTATTTTCTTTTCCACTTAATTTTCGAAAAAAAGCCAAAAAAATTACAAATCATAAAATCCAAAAAAAAAAAAAATTTTCTTGTTTGAGTCTAGAGTCTCATCTTAAGTTTGGTGTCAATTGCATGTTTCTGTTCTTCTTGCATTTTTCGAATTTATGCATGTGTCTTAATTAATCTTCAAGTTGTTCTTAATAATTTCCTTGTTTTGATCTTTGAATTCTATTGACTTGAGTGTTTTGTTGTTTCTCATATGCATTCTTATTTTGTTAGTGTCATAGTATACAAACTGCTAAGTTTGGTGTCCTGCATGCATTGTTATTTGATTATAGTTGCATTTTGATTATTCCTCATCATTAAAAATCCAAAATATTTTTAATTTGTGTCTTTTCAAGTCAATAATACAGAGAATTGAAGATTCAGAACATACTGCAGAGGAATCACACAGAAAAAGCTGGGCATTCAAAAATGCCCAGTGAAGAAGACAGACTGGCGTTTAAACGCCAGCCAGGTGCCTGGTTGGGCGTTTAACGCCCAAAAGGGTAGTAGTTTCGGCGTTAAACGCCAGAATGTGCACCATTCTGGGCGTTTAACGCCAGGATGGCAAAGGGGGAAGATTTTGTTTTCAAAATCAATTTTTTTCAAGTTTTCAAAGTTTTTCAAATCAAATCTTTTTCAAATCATATCTTTTCAATCAAATGTTTTCAAAATCAATTTCTTTCCTTTTTCATTGATACTTACTAACAATTAATGATTTGATTGAACATTTTTTTGCCTTTTCTGTTGAGGAAGGTTTTATGTTTAAATCATATCTTTTCTTGTTAGGCAAGTCATTAGTTTTTAAAATCAAATCTTTTTTCTAAAATTGTTTTCAAATCATATCTTTTAAAATTGTTTTCAAATCATATCTTTTTCAATCACATCTTTTTCAAAATAAGTTTTCAATCATATCTTTTTGATTTCTAATTTCAAATCTTTTTCAAAAATCACTTGATTTCTTTTCCACTTTTTTTTGAAAATCAATTAGTGTTTTTCAAAAATGTTTTCAAAATCTTTTACTTAATTTTCGAAAATTACTTCCCTTCTTCTCACATCCTTCTATTTTTGGACTAACTCTATTCCTTAATGCAAAATTCGAACTCCATCTTCTTTGATAAGTTCGAATTTTCTACTTCTGTCTTCCATTTTTCTTCCTCTGACACCTCAAGGAATCTCTATACTGTGACATAGAGGATTCCATATTTTCTTGTTCTCTTCTCTTTCATATGAGCAGGAACAAAGACAAAGGCATTCTTGTTGAAGCTGACCCTGAACCCGAAAGGACCTTGAAGAGAAAGCTAAGAGAAGCCAAAGCACAACTCTCTTTAGAGGGCCTGACCGAATTCTTCAAAGAAGAAGAACACATGGCAGCCGAAACAACAACAATGCCAACAATGCAAGGAAAGTGCTGGGTGACTTTACTGCACCTACTCCCAATTTCTATGGGAGAAGCATCTCTATCCCTGCCATTGGAGCAAACAACTTTGAGCTTAAGCCTCAATTAGTTTCTCTAATGCAACAGAATTGCAAGTTCCATGGACTTCCAATGGAAGATCCTCATCAGTTCTTAGCTGAATTCTTGCAAATCTGTGACACAGTCAAGACTAATGGGGTAGACCCTGAGGTCTATAGACTGATGCTATTCCCTTTTGCTGTAAGAGACAGGGCTAGAATATGGTTGGACTCACAACCAAAGAAAGCCTGGATTCTTGGGAAAAGCTAGTCAATGCCTTCTTGGCAAAGTTCTTTCCACCACAAAGATGGAATAAGCTTAGAGTGGAAGTCCAAACCTTCAGACAGAAGGATGGTGAATCCCTCTATGAAGCTTGGGAAAGATACAAACAATTAATCAGAAGATGTCCCTCAGACATGCTTTCTGAATGGAGCATCATAGGTATTTTCTATGATGGTCTCTCTGAACTGTCCAAGATGTCTTTGGATAGCTCTGCTGGAGGATCTCTTCATCTAAAGAAGACGCCTACAGAAGCTCAAGAGCTAATTGAAATGGTTGCAAATAACCAATTCATGTACACTTCTGAAAGGAATCCTGTGAACAATGGGACTAGTCAGAAGAAAGGAGTTCTTGAGATTGACACTCTGAACGCCATTTTGGCTCAGAACAAGATATTGACTCAACAAGTCAATTTGATTTCTCAAAGTCTGTCTGGAATGCAAAATGCACCAAGCAGTACTAAGGAGGCTTCATCTGAGGAAGAAGCTTATGATCCTGAGAACCCTTCAATAGAAGAGGTGAATTACCTAGGAGAACCCTATGGAAACACCTATAATTCTTCATGGAGAAATCACCCAAATTCTCATGGAAGAATCAAGAGAGACCTCAACAAGGTTTCAACAATAATGGTGGAAGAAACAGGTTTAGCAATAGCAAGCCTTTTTCATCATCTTCTCAGCAACAGACAGAGAATTCTAAGCAGAACCCCTCTGACTTAGCAACCATGGTCTCTGATCTAATTAAACCACTCAAAGTTTCATGACTGAAACAAGGTCCTCCATTAGGAACTTGGAGGCACAAGTGGGTCAGCTGAGCAAGAAAATTACTGAACTCCCTCCAAGTACTCTTCCAAGCAATACAGAAGAAAATCCAAAAGGAGAGTGCAAAGCCATAACCATGGCCGAATATGGAGAGGAAAGGGAGGAGATGGACGCCACTGAGGAAAGCCTCAATGGGCGTGTACCAACCTCCAATGAGTTCCCTAATGAGGAACCATGGGAATCTGAGGCTCAAAATGAGACCATAGAGATTCCACTGGACTTACTTCTGCCATTCATGAGCTCTGATGAGTATTCTTCCTCTGAAGAGGATGAGTATGTCACTGAAGAGCAAGTTGCTAAATACCTTGGAGCAATCATGAAGCTAAATGACAAGTTATTTGGAAATGAGACTTGGGAGGATGAATCTCCCTTGCTCACCAAAGAACTAGATGACTTGTCTAGGCAGAAATTACCTCAAAAGAGACAAGATCCTGGGAAGTTTTCAATACCTTGTACCATAGGCACCATGACCTTCAAAAAGGCCTTGTGTGACTTAGGGTCAAGTGTGAACCTCATGCCTCTCTCAGTAATGGAGAAGCTAAGGATCTTTGAGGTACAAGCTGCAAGAATCTCATTGGAGATGGCAGACAACTCAAGAAAACAAGCTCATGGACTTGTAGAGAATGTTTTGGTAAAAGTTGAAGACCATTACATCCCTACTGATTTCATAGTCCTAGAGACTGGGAAGTGCATGGATGAATCCATCATCCTTGGCAGACCCTTCCTAGCCACAGCAAAGGCTGTGATTGATGTTGATAGAGGTGAACTAATCATTCAAGTGAATGAAGAATCCTTTGTGTTTAAGGCTCAAGGATATCCCTCTGTCACCATGGAGATGAAGCTTGAAGAGCTTCCCTCAAATCAGAGACAAATAGAGCCCCCAAAGTCAAACTCTAAGTTTGGTGTTGGGAGGCCACAACCAAACTCTAAGTTTGGTGTTGAACCCCCACATTCAAACTCTAAGTTTGGTGTTGGGAGGTTCCCACATTGCTCTGATCATTTGTAAGGCTCATTGAGAGCCCTCTGTCAAGCTACTGACATTAAAGAAGCGCTTGTTGGGAGGCAACCCAATGATTATATTTTATATATTTCTCTTTGTTATTTTATGTTTTTTGTAGGTTGATGATCATAAGAAGTCACAAAATCAATTGAAAAAGCAAAACAGAATGAAAAACAGGAAGAAAAACAGCACACCCTGGAGGAAGAACTCACTGGCGTTTAAACGCCAGTGAGGGTAGCAGTTGGGCGTTTAACGCCCAGTCTGGCACCATCCTGGGCGTTTAACGCCAGAAAGGGGCACCAGACTGGCGTTAAACGCCAGGAAAGGGCTAGAACCTGGCGTTAAACGCCAGAAATGGGCACCAGCCCGGCGTTTAACGCCAGAATTGGCTCAAAACGTGTTTTTGAGCCCCATTTGGTGCAGGGATGACTTTTCCTTGACACCTAAGGATCTGTGGACCCCACAGGATCCCCACAAACCCCTCACCTATCAAATCCCATCTTTCTCTCACCACTCACCTCCATAAAACCCCACTTACCTCACCATCCAAATTCAAACCACTACTTCTTCCCCTTTTGGCCGAACCACAAGGCCATCTCCCTCTCCTCCATTTCTTCTTCTTCTACTCTCTTCTTTCTTCTTTTGCTCGAGGACGAGCAAACCTTTTAAGTTTGGTGTGGTAAAAGCATTGCTTTTTGTTTTTCCATAACCATTTATGGCATCCAAAGCCGGTTCAACTGAGAAGGCATGACCTCAAGCCCATCACTAAGAAGAAGATGGAGCAAACAAGAGACCCCTCTCATCATGAGATCCCTGAGATACCTCAAGGGATGCACTTTCCTCCACAAGACTATTGGGAGCAACTGAACACCTCCCTAGGAGAATTAAGTTCCAACATGGGACAACTAAGGGTGGAGCACCAAGAACATGCCATCCTCCTCCATGAAATTGGAGAAGATCAAAGGATCATGAGAAAGGAGCAACAAAGACAAGGAAGAGACATTGAGGAGCTCAAGCACTCCATAGGATCTTCAAGAGAAAGAAAGAGCCGCCATCACTAAGGTGGACCCGTTCTTTAATCTCCTTGTTCTTTATTTTTCTGTTTTTCGAATTTTAGTGCTTTATGTTTATCCATGTTTGTGTCTTATGATCATTAGTGTCTTAGTGTCTATGCCTTAAAGCTATGAATATGAATCCATCACCTTTCTTAAATGAAACTGTTTTTATCACAAAAGAACAAGAAGTACAGGATTTCAAATTCATCCTTAAAACTAGCTTAATTAGTTTGATGTGGTGACAATACTTTTGTTTTCTGAATGTATGCTTGAACAGTGCATATGTCTTTTGAATTTGTTGTTCATGAATGTTAAAATTGTTGGCTCTTGAAAGAATGATGAAAAAGGAGACATGTTACTGAGGATCTGAAAAATCATAAAAATGATTCTTGAAGCAAGAAAAAGCAGTGAATACAAAAAAAAAAAACAAAAGAGAAAGCAAGCGAAAAAAAAAAAAAAAAAAAAAAAAAAGAAAGAAATAAAGTTGTGATCCAAGGCAAAAAGAGTGTGCTTAAGAACCCTGGACACCTCTAATTGGGGACTTTAGCAAAGCTAAGTCACAATCTGAAAAGGTTCACCCAATTATGTGTCTGTGGCATGTATGTATCCGGTGGTAATACTGGAAGACAGAGTGCTTTGGGCCACGGCCAAGACTCATAAAGTAGCTGTGTTCAAGAATCATCATACTTAACTAGGAGAATCAATAACACTATCTGGATTCTGAGTTCCTAAAGAAGCCAATCATTCTGAATTTCAAAGGATAAAGTGAGATGCCAAAACTGTTCGGAGGCAAAAAGCTACTAGTCCCGCTCATCTAATTTGGAGCTCAGTTTCATTGATAATTTGGAGTCTATAGTATATTCTCTTCTTTTATCTTATTTGATTTTCAGTTGCTTGAGGACAAGCAACAATTTAAGTTTGGTGTTGTGATGAGCGGATAATTTGTACGCTTTTTGGCACTGTTTTAGTATATTTTTGGTAGTTTTAGTTGAGTTTTTATTATATTTTATTAGTTTTTAATTAAAATTCACTTTTCTGGACTTTACTATGAGTTTGTGTGTTTTTCTGTGATTTCAGGTATTTTCTGGCTGAAATTGAGGGATCTGAGCAAAAATCTGATTCAGAGACTCAAAAGGACTGCAGATGCTGTTGGATTCTGACCTCCCTGCACTCGAAGTGGATTTTCTGGAGCTACAGAAGCCCAATTGGCGCGCTCTCAACGGCGTTGGAAAGTAGACATCCTGGGCTTTCCAGCAATATATAATAGTCCATACTTTGCCCAAGATTTGATGGCCCAAACCGGCGTTCAAAGTCACCTCAAGAAATTCCAGCGTTAAACGCCGGAACTGGCATAAAACTTGGAGTTAAACGCCCAAACTGGCATGAAAGCTGGCGTTTAACTCCAGAAAACGTCTCTACACGAAAATGCTTCATTGCTCAGCCCAAGCACACACCAAGTGGGCCCGGAAGTGGATTTCTATGTCATTTACTCATCTTGTACACCTTAGGCTACTAGTTTTCTATAAATAGGACCTTTTACTATTGTATTTTATCTTCGGACATCTAGTTCTTAGATCATTGGGAGGCTGGCCATTCGGCCATGCCTAGACCTTGTTCTTATGTATTTTCAACGGTGGAGTTTCTACACACCATAGATTAAGGTGTGGAGCTCTGCTGTACCTCGAGTATTAATGCAATTACTATTGTTCTTCTATTCAATTCCGCTTGTTCTTTGTCCAGGATATCACTTGTTCTTCAACTTGATGAATGTGATGATCCGTGACACTCATCATCATTCTCACCTATGAACAAGGTGACTGACAACCATTCTTGTTCTACAAGCATCTGAGGCTTAGTGAATATCTCTTGGATTCTTTAACCGGAATCCTCGTGGTATAGGCAGGACCTGATGGCGGCATTCAAGAGAATCCGGAAGGTCTAACCTTGTCTGTGGTATTCTGAGTAGGATTCAATGATTGAATGACTGTGACGTGCTTCAAACTTGTAACCTGCTGGGCGTTAGTGACAGACGCAAAAGAGGGATTCTATTCCGGCAGGGGAGGGAACCGAACCGGTGATTGGCCGCACTGTGACAGAGTGTATGAGCATTAGCTTTCACTGCGAGGATGGGAGGTAGCTGCTGACAACAGTGAAACCCTACACGAGCTTGCCATGGAAAGGAGTAAGAAGGATTGGATGAAGACAGTAGGAAAGCAGAGAGACGGAAGGGAAGGCATCTTCATGCGCTTATCTGAAGTTCCTACCAATGAATTACATAAGTATCTCTATCTTTATCTTTTATGTTATTTTCGTTCATCACCATATCCATTTGAGTCTGCCTGACTAAGATTTACAAGATGACCATAGCTTGCTTCATACCACCAATCTCCGTGGGATCGACCCTTACTCGCGTAAGGTATTACTTGGACGACCCAGTGCACTTGCTGGTTAGTTGTGCGAAGTTGTAGTGATCACAATTTCGTGCACCATAGCCCAAGGAAAGGAAAGTGTGGCAAAGGAGAGAAGAAGCGTGCCGCATGCAAAGGGGAGGCAACATTGCCCTCCACAAGGGCACACCGCCCTCTAGGAGGGCAACATAAAGGAACCAACCAAGGAAGGCAACTCTGCCCTGCCCACTACAAGGGCAGAGCACAAAATGTGCCTTGAGAACAAGAGGAAGAGAACCTTGCCCTGCCCTTGTGGAGGGCAGAATCGGGCTCTCCAAGGAAAGAATTCAAAGAAAAAATGTCACCCATGCATGCTACAAGGATCGAACAAGGAACCATGAGGAAGCCAAGACTTAAGGATGAGTGCCGTGCCAAGAAACCAAGGAAATTATTGTAGCGTGTGCCACCTCCGTGTTTCGAACACGGGACAAGCAATGTGAGAACTCTGCCCTGCCCTTGGCGCGGGCAGGGCAGCATTTGGATTGGCTCACGATCCTGGCACGCCACACACAAATCTGGCGCACCAAATCCTTCCCTGGCAGCACCAGCGCGCACCACGATCCTCTCCTGGCAGCACCAATTTTTTCTGCCCTGCCCTCCGCGAGGGCAGGGCAGCATCCTACGCACCAAGGCCGCGCCCAGCTCGCACCAACCGTCCGCACCATGCATCAATTTTCTGCCCTGCCCTCCACAAGGGCAGGGCAGCCTCCTGGGAGTGACTTTTAATGGGCCGAAAAATTCAATTAAAAATCCAATTGAATTCATTTCTTCACCAATTCAAAAGCCCATCCAAATCCAAAAATCCAAGAATAGAAAGTGTATAAATAGGAGTTAGTTTGATGTAATTAGAATTTTTTGCTTTTAGCTTTGAATTTTCATTTTTATTTTGAGCTTTTGAAAATTGTTCTTGGAACTTTACTCAGAATTCTGAGAATTGGGGAGGAGAATTGATCTCTCTTCTTCCTCATTCTTGCCTGAGCATTTCTAATCTTCTGTTTTTGAGTTTTGGGTGTGAGAAATTGAGGAAATTCTATCTCAATTCCCATTCAAGCTCTCTTTAAATCTTCTCTGCATAATTCAATTCAATTTCAATTTCCTTTACTGCTTCTTCTTTAAATTTTCTGTCAATTACTTTGATAACTCAGATCTGGGAAGGAAATTGAGTTTTAGGCTCTGCTACCTAAGCTCTTGAGTCCTAAGATCACAATTCACTTTGGGTTCTTATGTGAACCTTGCTGCATTTTAATTTCCTATTCTGTTTGAATTTCAGTTTACTCCAATTCATCTTCTACTCTTAATTGTTGAAATTTGCTTTCTCTTGGTTTAGATTCTGCAATCCCAGTCCTCAATTCCCTTTTATATTCAGGCCATTTATCTTTCTTGCCATTTAAGTTACTGCAGTTTATGTTTCTTGCACTTTAAGTTTCAGTCATTTAATTCCTTGTTCTTTAAGTTTCTGCAAATTTACTTTCCTGTTCTTTAATTTACTGCACTTCTCCCTTCCCCCTTTACATTTACTGTCATTTACTTCTTGTTAAACACAAATCACTCAACCAAAACTTGATTCGCTTGACTAAATCACCCACTAAACTAAAATTGCTCAATCCTTCAATCCCTGTGGGATCGACCTCACTCATGTGAGTTATTATTACTTGATGCGACCCGGTACACTTGCCGGTGAGTTTTGTGTTGGATCGTTTTCCGCACATCAATTGTTCTCCAAATTCTCTTCCATATTGGGTTCAAAGTACTCTTCCTCTTCCCCAGCACCAATAATTCTTTTCCCTCTTGCTTCCCTTCTTAGTCTCCAAAGGGTCCTTTCAGGTTCTGAATCGAAGGATGTTGAAACTCCTTCTCTTCTCCCTGTCATACAACAGACAGATTGCAAAACATGAGATAAAATGAAGAAACTATTCTTGTTAGAGTAATTGTTAGTGTGAGTGATGCAAATTATCAAACAGTTAGTGGGTTAGTGAGCAGAATTATAATCAACAAAGAAAGAAAGAACGAAAAACAAAGAGGGTGCAGGGGATGAAGAGGAAATTAAAATGAACTAAAGGAAATTGACTGAATCAAATAAACAAAAAATGAAACAAAAAAAATGCTCAATCTAGTGATCTTCAAACTTAATCATTGTTGATTCAAAATCAATCCCCGGCAACAGTGCCATAAACTTGATGTATGAAAACTTGTCTCTCAACAAATTTTCCTTCGGCAAGTATATCGAATTGTTGTCAAGTAAAACTCACAATAGAGTGAGGTCGAATCCCACAAGGATTGATTGGTCAAGCAACTTTAGTTAGAAGAATATGCTAGTTGAGCTAAACAGAATTTAGATTGGGAAATTGCAGAAATTTAAATGACTGGAAGTAAATAACAAAAATTAAAGTGCAGAATCTTAAATGGGGATTTGGGGTAATGAGCATGAAAATAAATGGCAGAAAGTAAAGAGAATGGGCAAGATCAGAAATGGGGAAATCATTGGGTTCATGAGATGTTGCATTCTGCGGATCAAGTTCATTCTCATCTCTTCCTCAATCAATGCATTCATTGATCTCCTTGGCAATCTTAAGTGATTGGATCCCAATTCTTTGGCAATCCAATCTCTCTAAGCTTGAACAATTACCCAATTCCTTGATTTAATTGCTCATGGGAAGGGATGAAGTACGGTCGCTGATTATACCACATGTATTTCCAAATCAAAGTGTTGGGAGGATTACATGTCACTATATCTGCCCAAACCCCAATTTGGTCCAACATGAGAAAGCATTTCTAGCATGATCTCCTCATCCCTTTTCCAAGGCTCAAAGGAGATCCAATTATGGAGAGTTTCTTTTCCAAGACAACTAACCAATTGAATTAAGATCGAAAGCTTTCTAGTAAGATCAATAGAAAAGAAAGAAGAAGAAGAATGAAAACTATAATTGATCCATCAAACTATAACAGAGCTCCCTAACCCAATGAAAGGGGTTTAGTTGTTCATAACTCTAGAAATGAAAAATGGCAGAAAAGAAGAATCCATGCTAAAAGTGCAAAAAAGTAAATATACAGAGAGTAGTTCCCAAAAATGCTCTACTTTTCTATAGTTCAAAACTACTCTTATATATACTACTCCTCTTGATCTTCTAGTCAGTTCTTCAAGTCTTGGATGTGGGCTCTGGATCTTGAGTTGAAGCAGTTCTCATCTTTAGTGGGCCCAGCTTGCAGAGAAATATGAATTAGGCTTGGGCATTTAGTGAGATTAACGTTGAGTGCCATTGTGGGTTCGAGAATGTTAGTGGCATTCACTTTTTCCACTAACGTTCCACCCTCATGTACCCACGTTAACTCCAACGTTAGTGGTCTTAACGTGACCACTAACGTTGCCTTCTCAATTTTTGGCCAACGTTATTGGGACTCACTTTTCCCAATAACGTTGGCTTATACCCCTTCGCAAGCGTTTTTGGGAATCACTTTTCCCATTAACATTGCTTGGTTCCTTTTGTTCCTACATTAGAGTTCACGTTAGTGTAGCTAACGTGACACTTAACGTGGGTGTGTCTCACCTTCGAGAGCGTTAGTGACACTAACCTTTGTCACTAACGCTCCAAATGCCCAAATTCTCTATGTTAGAACTCACGTTAACTAAGTTAACGTGGCTCTTAACGTAGTAGTGATGCCATCTTCCAACGTTAGTGACAAAAGTGAGTGTCACGAACGTTGGCTCCTTGATCTCAACTCCATGTTAACTTTCACGTTAATGGTCTTAACATTAAAGTTAACGTAGGCAATGCTAGTTGGTCCAACGTTAGTGACAAAAGTGAGTGTCACTAACGTTGGCTTTTGTTCTTCTCTTCCATGTTAGAGTTCACGTTAACTAAGTTAACGTGACTCTTAACGTGGATCATTGCCAAGTTTTCCAATGTTAGTGGTGTTCACTTTTACCACTAACGTTGGAGAAAAACATTATTGGTGTTCACGTTTTCTCTTAACGTTGGAGTTCTCTTTTGCTTCTACGTTAACTACCACGTTAACTTAGTTAAAATGGCAAGTAACGTGAGCTATGGATGGCTTCGCAGGCGTTATTGGTGGTCACTTTTCTCATTAACGTTGCAAGCTTTTTACCATTCCACGTTAATGTTCACGTTAATTAGGTTAACGTGAATACTAACGTGGTTCTTCCTTGCTTTCCTTGTCCTGAAATCAAGCAATTAAAGTGCATCAAAGCTCTAGCCAAAGTCATGAGATTATGCATTATCAATTTATCATGCAATTCTAGCAAAATTCTCATGAAATCATGCAAAATTCACAATAGTTGCTTGAATCAAGGTGTACGTGTAATTTCATCCAAAACTTGCCTTGTTCACTAAGAAAATGTATGAAACTACCCTAAAACAGTAAAGAAAAGGTCAGTGAAACTACCCAATAGCTTTAACCTTGAGACACATGCCTGTGATGTCTTTGTACTAGGATCTACTTGAATGAATAGGTTCTAAGGAGTGTTTCAACACTTGGTAACTTGGGTTAACTAACCCAGAATTATCAACCAAAAGTCCACTATCAAGGGCAACCTAGTTACAAGGCATTTAATAACCCAAAGAGGTGCTGGGCACCAATTTCTCTAGGATGAAATTTAAGCCAAGTATCTGTAGTGTGTTTATGATGAGGAGAGGCTTGAGTTAGTAGGTCTGAGGGGTGCTTCATCACCCAACACTTTGAGCCATCTGGTTCGGGAGTGTTGACTGAAAACATAGTTAAAAAGTTACCTCAACACAAAGGACTGTGCTATAAATAAAGAATAAGTTTCTAAGTGCAAAAGCAAACACCAAGGATCTATAAATAACAAGGGTCATAATAGCATCTTAGTTGGAACTTAGAAGGACACCTCACACCTTGAAACTAATGAAAGTTAGGCTGGAAATGTATCTTGCATGAAACCCCATGAACCGAGTTTAATTACCTTCCAATAAGGACTCATATCCCTCATTGTTTTTATTCATTTCTCTCATGTTTTAATGCTTGCTTTAGGACAAGCAAGATTTAAGTTTGGTGTTGTGATGCCAAGGCATCTTAGGCTAGTTTCACTAGCCTTTTTCTTCTGCTTTCATTAGGTTTTATGCACTTTCTTGAGTTATAAGTAAGTATTTAGATAAGGATTTCATGCACACCTTGATTCATGCAATCTTGGTTATTTATGTGCTTTTTATAAGATTGTATGCATATTTTGTTTGATGATTGAATGATGCAAAGATCTTGTGAATTATAGCAAACTTTGATGCAAATGTTTGGTTGATGATAGGTGAAAAGAAAGCTAAGAAAGGGAAGGAAAAGAAGCAACAAGAAGGCCATGAAAGGAAGCAAAGGAAGCAACATCCAAGCCAAAGTTGGTGCTCCAATGTTGCCTCAAACGTTATACTCAAGAGGTGCATAGTTGGAGCCAAAGTTGGAGCTCCAACTATGCCTCAAACGTTGGCGAAGAAAGATGCATAGTTGGAGTTATAGTTGGACCTCCAACTATACCTCCAACTACTAAAGAAGGCAACGTTTGAGTCCAAAGTTGGACCTCAAACTTCACCCCAAACGTTGCATGAAGAAGGCCATAGTTGGAGCTATAGTTGGACCTCCAACTATAACTCCAACTACTCATTAAAAGGGACCATAGTTGGAGCTATATTTGGACCTCCAACTATAACTCTAACTACTCTTTAAAAGGGGTCATAGTTGGAGCTATAGTTGGACCTCCAACTATAACTCCAACTACTCATGCAAAAGACCATAGTTGGAGCCATAGTTGGACCTCCAACTATGCCTCCAACTACAACTATGGTGTCAACGTTGGAGCCAAAGTTGGTGCTCCAACGTTGCTAGCAATGCCAAGCTAAAGGGGTGCCAACGTTGGAGGGAACATTGGGGGTCCAACGTTACCTCCAAAGTACGCGATAAAAATGAAGTTTTGGGATTGGAAAATCACGCATCGATGCGTATGCATGGGTCATGCGTATGCGTGGATGAAGTTTTTAGCCAATCGTCGCGCAAGCATATGTCACGTGTATGCATGGATAGGCAAACGTTGGTGGTCCAACGTTGGGTTAAACTTTTGAGCCAACGTCCCAGCCCTGTTGGGCAAGGTTTGACCCAACATTTGAGCTCAAACGTTGAACTCCAACATGGACTCCAATGCCAATCAAACTTCAATACAAAAAGCACCCATGCAGAGTATGAACGTTAACTCCCAAACGTCTCCATCAAAGCCACTAAAGGCCACTTCCAACTAGCTTTAGCAAAGGCTAAAGGGCCCAGTCCAAGTACTTGAAGATTGAAGGAAGAAAGTGTATAAATAGATTAGAGTTTAAGTTAGAAAAAAGGGGGCTTACACATTGAGTATTATAACTCTGCCCAATTTACTTTCTCTGCATTTTAGTTTTGTTGCAATGTACTTTTCAACTTCAATTTCCATTCCCAGAGCTATGAACAACTAAACCCCTTTCATTGGGTTAGGGAGCTCTGTTGTAATTCAATGGATCAATAATAGTTTTCATTCTTCTTCTTCTTCTTTCTTTTCTCTTGATTTTGCTAGTAAGCTTTCGATCTTCGTCCAATTGGGTAGTTGTCTTGGAAAAGAAGCTATTCATAATTGGATCTTCTCTGAACCTTGGAAGAGGAATGAGGAAATCATGCTAGAAATGCTTTCTCATGTTGGACTGGATTGGGGTTTGGATGGATATAGTGACATATAATCCTACCAACACTTTGATTTGGAAATACATGTGGTATAATTAGTGACCATACTTCATCTCTTCCCATGAGCAACTAAATCAAGAAATTGGGCAATTGTTTAAGCTTAGAGAGATTGGATTACAAAGGAATTGGGATCCAATCACTTAAGATTGCCAAGGAGACCAATGAATGCATTGATTGAGGAAGAGATAAGAATGAACTTGATCCAGAGAATGCAACATCTCCTAGGCCTAATGAACTCCCAGTTTCTGATCTACCCATGCTCTTTATTTTCTGTTGTTTACTTTCATGCTTAATCACCCCATTTCCATTTATTTTGCTGCACTTTAAGCTTCTGCACTTTAATTCCCTGTTATTTACTTTCAGTCATTTACACTTCCATGCAATTTACTTTCCCCGCAATTTAATTTTCTGCACTTCCAAATTCAAATTTGCTTAGTTCAACTAGTACACCCCTCCAATTAAAATTGATCAACCAATTAATCCCTGTGGGATTCGACCTCACTCTACTGTGAGTTTTTACTTGACGATAATCCGGTGCACTTGCCGGTAAAAATTTGTTGAGAGACAAGTTTACATGCATCAATAACTTCCTAGTTCCTCTTCCTCAAGGTATCTGCCAAAGCTTCTGCAGCCTTAATCTTTTTCTCGGCCTCAGCCGCCCGACTCTCTGCCCTAGCGGCCTTCGACCTCAGGAGCGTCTCCAGATCCTTGAGACGATGTACCTTGCTAGCAGTGTCCTGAACCGACTTCTCCGTCTTGACCTTGGCCTCCTCAACTGACTCCTTCTCTTGCGAGTTATCGCTAGGTCTACCTGGGCTTGGCAAAGATTTCCATCCAAGATGTGATATTGTCCTAGAACCATCTCCATTTTACACACCACAACGGCCGAGCGAAGCAGAGAACAATAAACCCTCTTCCCTGGGGCTGCCAAGTAGCAATCGGCAAAAAACTCCTCGGTCCATGGTGGCAGCTGCTCGACAATACCCACATACTGACGACTGGTATCCCGATCACTCATCACGTGGCAAGGGTTCAACGGCCTATTCCAAAATATGGCCGTTAACACCTCGACAATTTTTTTGTTCTCTAGACTCAAACCCTCGTAAGTCACCTTTACGAGGTAGTCGGCTGCAGACTCATACTTCCAATAAGTGGGGAACCTGCGTAAGGTCAACCAAAGGGGCGGTGAGCCTTGGCCGGTTGTACCTTAAAATAGTTCTCTATGAACCCCAGTGAAACGAGTCCTCTAAGAGACGAATGATCTTACGGCCTTGAATAGCACAGAAGGGCATAAACCTTTTCTTTAGCTTATCCTCTCGATGAGGCACTCTCAGAAGAAAGAAAAATAGGAAGACCTCCACCATAGCAGGGATCTCCCAATACTCAGCACGCGGGCTCGAAACATCTAATAGTGACCAAACTATTAGGATGGAGCTACGACAGACCAACGCTGCACCGGTTCAGGAGCCCGATGATGAAATCAAAGAAAGGAAATAGAACTCTGACGATATCAAACATGGGTTTGTAAACCCGCATCTAGTCGAGAACTCGGGGGGCATCCAGGTTGATGTAGCAGAACCGTTCGTAGGGATCAAAAAGTGAAAGCTCATATCGCTCCTCTGCGGCAGCCCCGCTATAGATCACTCCATCATCCCAAAACTCTTGGAGGTTCCATTCGGTAAGACGTGAAGGGGTCCCCACTACCTTTGCATTGAACCAAAAATACGTCTGGGGAACACCCGCTGCCAGAAAGACAAGTCCCGGAGACTCGGCCCTCCTCCGCATCATACCTACAAATGGGAGAACCACTACCACCATGAGTCTACAAACTACACAAAGGCTAAAAGATTAAGGAAAATAAACGCAAGAAAGCTGGCCTAAACCCTGGGCCAAAAAGGTAGTGGCACCCTGACTAAACCACCAAACGCCACCACAATGGTGTCTATCCACCATAGCCAGCATGGCAAAATTCATATACACTATAAACATTAATGCTTAATACTTATAACTTATTTTATCCTATACAACGAATATAATGAAAATCACACTACAACTAGCTACCAATCAGTTAGATACTTACTTGGACAATGATGATGATGAGTGGCAAACAAGAAGCCGAGACTACCCAAGCAAGCAGAGTCCAAAGTGAAGGAAAGAGACCGAGAAGGGTGGCCGAAGCGAACCGAGGAAAGTAGTGGAAGCTGACGGAGAAGAAGGAGTGGAGTTAGAAGAGTGAGGAAAGTAAAATCGAAACTAAAGAGTGGGGAGAAAACTAAAACTAAGTTTTAAATGAAGGAACCCCAAAAAGGCGCAAATTGAAAGGACTAAAGGGGCAATACGGTAAATTTGACCCCACGACAATAAATGCCCATCCCATCAAACTGACGTAACACCTCGAAATCTGCAAACACTTCATCACAATCAGGAGCTTCTAGAAACCGTTCGTTTCCAGCTGAACTACCGTGATCCATATCACCTCAGACCCCAAAAACATGATGTCGCTGTTAAAAGAAAGCATGTCATGTTTGGGGGGCTACTGCTTCGGACCTGGATTCCGGGCTCAATAAGGATGGGTCCCAGGTCCGACACCTCAGGACTAACATGGCGACCCAGTGTATCCTAAGAAAATCAATTGTGTCATCCCCGTCATTTAGTATCACAGATATGCATCGTATCTTTCCAATTCAAGGGACACGAGAGTCTTATAAAAGGGAAACCATGACTCCCCCAAGGTATGCATGATAACCCTAACTTTCAACCTCATAATCACTCTTCTGACTTTTGTATTGGAGTGTCATTGCAGGTCTACCCCCATCCAACTCTCATCCAGTTGAGTTAGGTCAGTCTTGAATAGGATGGTTATTACTACCTCAACCTCGCTAGGCAATAGCCCTCCATCTTCCTCTTCTCTTTTTCTTCACCCTCACATTCTTTTTTTCCACCTTCTCCTCACCTCTTCTACTTTTGCTTTGTTTGATTTTTTTTCTCCCCATCTCCCATCACTTTCATTTTCTTTCCATCTGATATCTTCTTCTTCCATCTTCTTCCTCACTTCTCTGCCACTGCCTTTTTCATTCACTTACTTTCTATGTGTTTGACTATTTCTTTTTTTATTTTAGTTTTTAGTTTTCAATAGGTGTACTTTTTTCTTGTTGTGATGTCTTTGTTTCTTTTTTGTTATGGGTAGTGTCTTTGTTTCTCCTTTTATAGGTGGTATAAGTTTATTAGTTCAAATTCAGATCTAGACCTCTAAGATTTGGCAGAATTTAAGGGTACTATAAGGATAGAACTTTGTTTATGAAAATATCTCCAAAACAAAAAAAAATTCCGGATATATTCGAAGAAGAAAAAATGTCTCACATGTTACAGCACTTTATGTGTAGATTTAAAAAAAAAACTCAGATATGTCTCTATTTCTATAAATTTAAATTCCTTGTAATCGGATTTTAGACTTCTTCTCAAATTTTAATTCAACAAAAAATATATCTGATCTTTTTTTTTAGAATTAGATCTAATCTTTTTTTATTATCTTTAAGTGTTGAAATACTTCTTTTGTCAAAAAAATAAAAATAAATAATAATCACTAACTCTCCCTAGCTAATGACCAAAGTTAACATATTAACTACACAAAATATTCTCTCATTTATTCATTTTCAAATCATAGTCACCTAATTTATTCTCTATTTTTATATTCACTTATCGTCATATTTATTATATAAAGAAACATCTATTTAATATTTTTTACTGTTTTCTCTTACATAATTCAATATCTCGTACTATTTTTCCAATTATTTTTTATAATATTTTGTATAATTATCTTTTTATAAATTTTTTTTTCTTATTTTACTAAATAGTTGGCTTATTATGTATTAGATAATGAACTTCCTAGTCTTGTTTTTAAATTTTTGTCTAATTGAATCTCCTAGTTATAAATTGTATGTCAGTCATACTACGTTTATTACTCATTCAACAAAGTTACATTTTTTTACTGAATAAAATTTACCATGTACATGTGCATGTGTTGTAATGAATAGAGAAAACAAATATGTAGAGGATGTAACAAGTGTCCATCTTTTCAGTCCGCGAGCAGTCCATGCCTAACAGCCTTCGAAGCCGTATCAAGGCCAATTCCCTTTCTTTGAGATTCAGACTCAGGTGAGAGGGAAGGAATTAGGTTGCAGGGGAGCTCCATTCCCGATCGTCTTTGTAGGAGAAGCCTTTGAGAAATTTTCTTATTACCTGCGGCTCGGGGACAATTCTTTTATATCGATGGGTTTTCTTTCCTAATCAGCTTAGGCCGTAAGTTAGCCAGACATACCGCTTACATTCTATTCTAATCAGCAAGCTCCCTACCAATTCCAATTCAGTCTATATTCAGTTAGTGCTCACCCGACCATTCCTCTTTCGTACTCTCCAAAACAAAATTTTTTGAAACTTTTATCTTTATAGGGCCTTTCTCTTCTGCCCCTTTGATCTCTTGTGCCGTTACCGGTGTGAATTATAATTCCGATGTGCCTCATCTATCAGCTCTGGGAGATCATCCATGAACATTCCTGCGCTGATTCACATCGGTCATTGGCGACTGCTTTCTTAGTATGGCATCTTTGTTCGCTGTCCACTAGCGGTTTCGTATATAAGAAAAAGGCTTTCATTTAGGAGCGTTGTTTTCTCTCTTTTTAGAATATAGGAAGGGGATGGGCTATCTAGACCTTTGTATGTACGGGTCTCGATAATTGAAGAGAGAAGATAGAAAAAAGACAGAGGAGTTCACATATAATTCTAGCAAGAACAATGCTAGGGAACCAAAAGGGTATTAGCCAAAAACCAGCCAAATACCTTTGGGTGAATCCAAAATCTCTAAGAGTTAATATATGTGGATGTTTCTTCTGCTAAGTATCAGAATGTTTCTTTTCATACTAAATGAATGTTCTTTTATATATTTTTCGATTTTTTTTTTGTATTGCAAATGTGAATATTTCTATTTCTTTAAGAATTTCATGTTTTTTTAATTTTATAGATATTTAATTATTTTTGCTAAAATATAACTGGATATTTCTTTTGTTAACTATTAGGATATTTTTTTCATATTAAATGAATGTTTTTTTTATAATTTTGTAATTGTGTAGTTTGCAGTCTCTTTAATCATCAAAATAGCACCTAATATCCCAAAACTAGTACATTAATTAGGTATGGTGCAATCACTGCAAAAATGTTGATTTGTTCAACATAAATAAATATTGAATATTGATTACGATTGAATTGGATTGGGCAGTTGGGGACTTGGGGCATGTGCTTGAGAAGGAAATGTTGCAGTCAGTCCCCAACACTTTTTTGTTGTCTTGTGTTGCTAGCATGTGAATGTGAATGTAATTAACGTACTTGACTAGTGGGAAACAGAGATTTCGAGGTATCACCATCAAATGGGTTCCAAGCAAGGCGATAGTGGAAAGCTCCACCGAGATCCCAAGCTGGAAATCAAACGGCACCGTAGAGGCGCGTGATGAGGGAATCGAACGCATTCTTGCGAGTGACGCCGCGGTTGAGGGTGGATAGGGTTTGAAGGAGGTGGTTGACGAGGGAAGAGGAGATGGTTTCGTCGGTGACGAAGTCGAAGGTGGACTTCGTGTTGAAGCAGTTGTCTTGGATGCACTTGTTGAGGGCGTCGCGGAGAGCATGGAAGTCGCCGGCGCTTCCAGCAGCATTGGTGAGAGAGAGAGAGGTCTGTGTGTGTAATTGTTGGAGGTGAGTAGGTTAATGTGAGAGAGAAGAGGAAGGTTTTTATAGGTTTTAATTAGGTTTACTTAATCAATTTTAAATTTTTTAAATTTTGAATTTAAAAAATTTAAAATTAATAATTAATATAAATTAATGTGGTTTTGTTTAGTTTTTTGTTGATAACCTTTTGGTTCCATATACTTTTCCTTCTAGCAATTCTGTCATATTTTGAAGTAAATATAAAATCCAATTTTATGAAAATAGAAGCTTGATACTTCATAATAAATTTCACATTTGTAGCTTCAATTAGTGTATACTAAAAATGGGATGGGAGAAATTTACATATATTCTTTGTAAATTTATACAACAAATTTATTCATGAAAATTTTCACTCCATTTTGATTTGATAATATTTTTTTCTCTGGCATGGTTGCTTTCGCCCCAAAGCAATTCTCAAAAGTAACTCGTACCAATTTGATTTAGCTTTTTACATGCCTACAGATGATTTAGGACAACAAAATGAGTTCCCAAATGATACACCCAAGAAGTTAAATGAAAAAGTGAATACAAAAAATGAAAATTGAAAAAAAATTGTAAATATATTAGGTCAACTTAACACTATTCTCACATATAAGCTAAGCAATATATAGAAGCAATAAGAGAATCAAATGAATTATGCAAAATTCATATGAAACTTCTGCAACTCACACTCAGATCCAGCAAATGAAAGATGAAGGCCAAAACAACAATACTAGAAACTCAGAATATTTGTTTACTTATATAGAAGATAATAACGAAGAAAAAAACAGCAATTAAAATCTTCTTGACATGCCATTTTTTTATATACATGAAGATTTCATAGATGTTTGATTAGATATAACGCTAGTCGTGGTATTTCTACCACATCAAAAGCGTGTCGGCTCAATATACTAAACAAAACCGAGTTCACAAAACATTTCCTCAATATAGCTTTATGGCTTGTTATAGTCCTCACATTTTAACAGAAGAACTAACTATGAATTTAACCTCTCTGATAGCATTAATTTCAGCATGAGCAGTGGGATCACTCTTCCTTAACACCATGTTATGACAGCTCACAACTACTACACCATTTCTAACAACAACAGCACCAAATGGTCGTCCATCGCCACATTCAACAGCTTTATATGCTTCTTCGATAGCTTTCGTCAGGAACTTGTTATCTCTATCCTGTAAAGCTGATGTAAAAGGAGAAAAGAACAACAATGTAAGAGAAAATGAATTTATGGTTTTAAATTGCGTTTGTGATTGATGTTAGCAATATAGATATTCTCCTTCGGCATGCTGATATGCTAGCAAATCAAGGTACAAGCTCTTGATTCTTGAAACACACGTTATAAAGAGAAATCCCTAATATAGCGAACATCATTATGTTCATTTAACCTTTGCGAAACCATGAATTATGAAGGACTATACCATTCACAGTACGAGGGACGGCGGCAGCATCAGCAGCGTTGTCCTCCATGATGAGATGAAAAGAGAAGCAACGATTAGGTTATCTAGAAAACAGTAGTTGGAAGCAAGTTGGGGAAGGTTTAGGAACAGGCAAGAGAAAGAAAGAAACAAACAAAACAAAGAATACACGTTTTCCATGCATAAAACTAGAAGATAAGGAAAGGGGTGCATGACTGGCTTGGCTCACCAGCCCCACAAGACAACGTAAATTCTGAAATTGATGCCTCTCTCTTCTCTCACTTTTCCATCTCCTGCCTACTACTCTCCACCAATGACCATCACAGTAACATGCATTTGTTTAGTTATCAAATATCTTTAGTTATCTAACATCAGAAATTGTTCTAGTTCGACAAAACTACCCAAAATACTGTCTATTTTTGAGTTGTTTTATCAAACTAATCCAATCTTTGATGGATATCAAATTAAGTTATATATTTTATGATTAGAGTTGTCAATGGTTAAATCTTTCATGGTTAGAAATGGTAATTTATTCTAATTAAATAAAAAGTAGATAATCTCAATTCTTCCTTTATTTAGTAATAGTCATTTGGAGATTCAAGTTAGTAAGAAATTTCATGGTTTGAGTTTGCTTTCACTAATCAACTCTCAAGTCATAAACTAAACATATCAGCAATAATATAATGCATTAAGCAGATAACATGAAGAACATAACACATAATGAGAGTGTAATTTTTATATTGCTTCAATTCATGGAAGCTGTTTTCGAAAGAAATAATTTCTGAACAATTGTTTTGCTCAATGATGAGAAGATTAAATTAATAATCAATACATAGAAAACTTTTCCTTTGTCTTCTCAAACACTTGTTCTGCAATTACAGCGCCGGTACCATCCGCCTTCTTAATTTCCAATTGAGCCTTCTGATAAAAACCAGTGCCTCTCAGCGCATCAGCAATGAAATCATCGAAACCAATTGCTATCGCAGCCTCTGCTTTTGCTCCATAAACCAATCTCTGCTTAGAAGCCAACATGACAAAGATAAGAGAGATATATCATTAAAAAAGGAATAGAGAAATAGTTGGTGTGAGGAGAAAATGAGGGGAGAGGAAGGTTCACAACCTTAATTCTTGAAAGATGAATTGCTCCAAAGCACATTGGACAAGGCTCACATGAAGCATAGATTTCACAGTCAGCAAGATCAATTTGATTTAGCTTTTGACATGCCTACAGATGATGTACAATAACAAATTAAGGTCCAAATGATACATCCTCAATAAATAAAGTATGTGAAAAAAATCATTACAAAATGTTAATATATTAGGCTAACATAAAGGTGCTCAACATACATAGGAGATAGCAGCATCAGCATAAAGAGAGTCAAATGATTGCTGCAAATTTTGATCAAACTAATGAAATTTCTGCAAAAATACTCGCATCCAGTCTCCTCTATTTATCTTTGAGTGGTGCTTTTAATTTTATTAAAATTCTCTTAAGTTTGAGATCTGAGACAGCAAATAAAATATGACAGCAGCCACAAAGAAATCAAGAAATCTGCTTAACATGCCTTTCTAATACACATCCAGGTTTCATATATGTTTGATTAGAATGTAGCAAGAGACAAAGAACTCAAGAAAAACTGGTAAAAAAAATCCAGAGTACAATGATTTAGATGTTCCAGAAAGATTTCTATAGTATAATATAACCCTCAACAAGAAATGATATAGACCTCAGATTCCAGACGTCAAGAAGAAAATTGGTACTGGAAGAATTAACTATTAATTTAACCTCTCTAATAGCCGTAACTTCGGCATGAGCTGTGGGATCAGTGTTCCTTAGAACCATGTTATGGCAGCTTACAACTACTTCATCATTTTGTACAACAACAGCACCAAATGGTCCTCCATCACCGCATTCAACCCCTTTGTATGCTTCTTCAACAGCTTTTGAGAGGAACTTGTGGTCTCTATCCTGTACAGCTGGTGCAACAAGAGGAAACAACACCAATTAAGGTAATCCGTAGCGAATAGGGAATGAATCCTCTCAATTATGTCAAAATGTATTTTCAAATGGAAAGGATCCCATCCTTAGTGAAGAACATGTCTAGTTGTATGCAACTATTTTCAGTTCCTTGTGAATTAGGAGATATCATTTTTGTTAAATCATAAATCAAACCATTATCAAGGGGTGCATCACTGCATCAAACCCCCCAAATCATATTTCCAAGCTTATGATCCCATAATAAGCGATTCATATGATAGGAAGTCAACTTGGTATGCTCAACTCATGATTTTCCATGTAACTAAGCTTTCCTGTCTTCTATAAATTCATAATTTCTGAGTTTTATTAATTGAAGCACCACCATATAGTATTTCTTATGAGTTCAGAAGAGAATGTGCAGAAAAGTACTGATACCTTCTTGATGACCGGGGAATGCTGAAGCGACGGAAATAGTTCCATCTTTAGCTTCCAACACTATAACAAAATTCAGATAAGGAAATTAACAAACAATGAAATTCTTCCAGCTACGGGAGTAAAGCCAGCAAAAGTATAAATATTATGTTAAAAAAAATTTCAATGGAATTGAATGCGGATCATGAATAATTACAAGTGCAAAAGGGATGATGAGGAAAAGAAACAACAATCCCTTGATTCATGAAAAATGAACACACTTTAAAGAGCAAATTTTGCTCTGATCTCCCTTGAAGAAGCATAAATTGAGATTCTCACTTCAACTCAATTTTGTCTTCATCCATAACAATAATAAAAGAAAGATCTGTTTTTACCTCCATTGATAAAGCAACTAAGATACAGTATTAATAAGAGAGTCCAATTCACACAAACACAATTGTCTTGAAGTTAACAATTAATTGAACAGGATCATCAATGTTTGCAATGACATCATCAACAACCATAAAAGAGAAAACATAAAAATTATGTATACCATTAGCAGTGGGAGTAGTAGCAGCAGCAGTAGCATCCTCCATGATGAGATGAACAAGAAGAGTAGACAGAGGGAATCTAGAAAAACAAATTGAGGGTGTTGGAGCAAGTTGCGGAAACTACAGGAACATGATATAGAAAGAAAAGAAAAGAAAAGAAAAGAAACAGAGCAGAGAGAAAGGATCGTTTTCTCCCTTAAAAACAGAAAACCAATCCCGAAAAGAGGTAGGGGAAAGCAAGAAGTAACACGCAAAGTTGCAGAGCTCATAAAATCAATTTCGGAATTGAAAAAGTATCGCTAAACAATAACACTTTTAAACGATGAGTGAATAATGTGAATTAATAGGGTTAAAAGAGTAAATTAATTTTAAATTTAATTAATAGTATTAAATTAAGATGTAATATATTTTTATTTGATTGGTGGTTATTCATATGGTCATTATTTACCTAGTATTCCCGATCGAATTTTCTTTTAATTAAATTGGTATCTAAAGTAGCGTTTGGTGGAGAGACAGAGACAAAAAGATTGGGATTGAGAGACAGAGACTAAGAGACAGAGATTGAAATAAATCTCAGTATTCTGTTTGATACAAAATGAAAGACAGAAATTGAAACAAAAATGAAACTCTAATTTAATTTGCACAAAGAATAAAATTAAAAATAATTAATTGAAATGAGAGTATTTTAGGTATAAAATATTATTAAAGTTTTAGTTTTCATCTCTAAAAATTTTAGTCTTCTGTATTCCTACATTTTGGAGGTACTGAAATAATGAAATTTTAGAGACAGAGACAGAAATTTTAGTACCAATCTCTGAACCAACAAATATGATACTAAATCTCAATTTCTCAATCTCTGTTTCGGTACCTCAAAATAAACGTTACTTAAATATTTTAGTCTCTTTAACATTGTATTTTTTTTCTTGCGAGTGTATATTGCTAAATTGAAGTCATATTAGTCTCTTACACGCAAGTTTCCACAAGATCTTTTTCCATTATTGCTTTTTTTGGCAGAAAGGAATCATTTTGCATAAATCCTTTGTTGGGTTTGTCCATATTATTATCAATGTATTTAAGGATGATAAAATTTTTCGAGGCACGAAATTCTTGTGGGGAATACTTTAAATAGAGATTTGATTGGGAGAATTTTTGTCTACAAGAATAGAGATGAAGGATAAAATTTTCCCAAGACAAACATGGAGACCAAGCGGAGATTCCGTTCCTGATAATCCTTAAAATTCTACATTTAATTAATTGTTCTTAATAGTTTATTTTTTATTTATATTTTTTAGTCATTTCACATGCCATATATAGAGACTCTCAAAATTCGTGATCCTCATTTGTATAACCCTTCTTTAGTTCATAGATCTCTAATGTCATCCATACTCTATCTAACCTCTCTGTCTCCCTCGCCACTCACCCGTCTCACCGCATTGTCACCCCTTACTGTTCTGCTACCCTCACTGTGTCGTTTTCTATATTCGTGGCATTTCTTTCCACAATTCTGTCGTCGTGTCCATTCTCCTTTCTGCTGCCACATCCTCCACCTCGTCCACTACTATGTGCTCTGGTTTGCCATGGCGTCTCCTACTGCGTCATTTTGAAAGTCACAATTTTATCGTTTAAATTTTTTTTGTATAAAATCTTACTTTTTGTATATAATGGATACTTTCAACTCTATTCCTTTGAAAATTAATAATTAGTCAAAATTATTAGAGAGATAAAAAATGGGGTCTCTGCAAAGAATGGAACCCTATTAAAAATAAGGATGGAGAATAATATTCTCCCATGGTAAAAAATAAAAACAGAGATATAAAATAAATTTAGAGACGAGACTAGAGAGTAGGAAAACATCTCCCGCCCCATCCTATTCCATTAACATCTCTAAATGTGTCTACTCGTGACAATGGTTAATGATGCTATTTTCATTTATAGATTGTATTTATAATATTTACCAACTCTTTTTTTTGTTGTTGGTATTTTATTTTTATTTTATTTTTTGGTCGTTATTATTGTCTTGGTAAATGGGTGGGAATTAACATGCATAGTATATTGTTAGAAAACAAAATATCTAGTGGTTGTTTGACTTGTTTCTGTAATTATTTTTCTTTGCTCAATGATAGTCTCTTGTGAAATGAACGGACGTGTATTAAGGATGATTTGAATATTATAAGCTGAAAGATGACAAGTAAATGAAAATTTAATTGTTGCTTGTTTTTATTTCATAATTATATTGAACTAACTGAGTGGGACAAATCTGTTCTTGTTTAAGGATTTAAGCAAACGCATCTGTGACAAATCTGTTCTTGTTTAAGGATTTAAGCAAACGCATCTGTATCTTTTTACCCTGTATAAATTTAGTGCTACTCATCAGGAGGACTAAGTTTCATTATATTAATATGCTTTTCTAACAAAGTTAACTCAAAATATAAGGATTGGATATTTTGTCAAATAATATTAATTTTTTATAATAACATAAGTTTAATTTTTTGTGGTCAGTCTTATCTACGTTCAAAATTTTTATGGTCATAAATAATTAGTTATTTATTCAAAAATATGATTTATATTTTATTGTATATGTTTTATATTCTTTTTTTTTTTGAAAGGTTATCTACTTATCATTCTATAAGTATGAGTAAAAATCTTGAATTTGTAATATAATTTATTCTGTTAAAATTTATTTTTATTTTATTAAATTTGATAATTTTTTTAATAGTAATGTATTATTTTTGTTCCCAATATTTTCATCTTATTTAAGTTCTTAACGTTTTAAAATCATCTTAATATTATTCTATCGTCAATTCTATTAATCGATCACTGATGAGCAGATATTTTATACGCTTTTTGGGGGTAATTTCATGTAGATTTTAGTATGTTTTAATTAGTTTTTAGTAGAATATTATTAGTTTTTAGGCAAAAATCATATTTCTGGACTTTACTATGAGTTTGTGTGTTTTTCTGTGATTTCAGGTATTTTCTGGCTGAAATTGAGGGAGCCGAGCAAAAATCTGAGTTAGGTTGAAAAATGACTGATGATGCTGTTGGATTCTGACATCCCTGCACTCGAAATAGATTTTCTGGAGCTACAGAAGTTCAATTGGCGCGCTCTCAACGGCGTTGGAAAGTAGACATCCAGGGCTTTCCAGCAATATATAATAGTTTATAGTTTGCGCGAAGATAGACGACGTAAACTGGCGTTCAACGCCAGTATCATGCTGCTGTCTGGCGTCCAGCGCCAGAAACAGGTTACAAGCTGGAGTTCAACGCCAGAAACAGGTTACAACCTGGCGTTGAATGCCCAAAACAGCCCCAGGCACGTGAGAAGCTTAAGCCTCAACCCCAGCACACACCAAGTGGGCCCCAGAAGTAGATTTCTGCACTATCTATCATAGTTTACTCATTTTCTGTAAACCTAGGTTACTAGTTTACTATTTAAACAACTTTTAGAGATTTACTTTACACCTCATGACATTTCAGATCTAAATTTTATACACTTTGACGGCATGAGTCTCTAAACTCCATTGTTGGGGGTGAGGAGCTCTGCAGCGTCTCAATGAATTAATGCAATTGTTTCTATTTCTCCATTCAAACGTGTGTGTGTTCCGATCTAAGATATTTATTCGTGCTTAATTGTGAAGGAGGTGATGATCCGTGACACTCATCACCTTCCTCAATCCATGAACGTGTGTCTGACAAACACCTCCGTTCTACATCAGATTGAATGATCATCTCTTAGCTTCCTTAATCAGAATCTTCGTGGTATAAGCTAGAACTGATGGCGGCCATTCTTGAGGATCCAGAAAGTCTAAACCTTGTCTGTGGTATTCCGAGTAGGATTCAAGGATTGAATGGCTGTGACGAGCTTCAAACTCGCGACTGCTGGGCGTGATGACAAACGCAAAAGGATCAATGGATCCTATTCCAACATGATCGAGAACCAACAGCTGATTAGCCGTGCTGTGACAGAGCATCTGGACCGTTTTCACTGAGAGGATGGGAAGTAGCCACTGACAATGGTGACACCCTACATACAGCTTGCCATGGATGGAACTTTACAAACAATTGAGTTGAATATTACATTGCAGGAATTCAGAGGACAAAGCATCTCCAAAACTCCAACATATTCTCCATTACTACATTACAAGTAATTAATTCACGCTCTTTTATTTTTCTAATAATTCAAACTGATAATTTTAATTTAGATCCTGACTAAGAATAATAAAATAAACATAGCTTGCTTCAAACCAATAATCTCCGTGGGATCGACCCTTACTCACGTAAGGTATTACTTGGACGACCCAGTGCACTTGCTGGTTAGTTGTGCGGATTGCAAAAGTGTGATTGCAATTTCGTGCACCAAGTTTTTGGCGCCGTTGCCGGGGATTATTCGAGTTTGAACAACTAAAGGTTTATTTTATTTCTTAGATTAGGAATAGTTTATTTTTGTTGTTATAGAGTCATTAAATTCTAATAGGATAATTTCTTTTTAAAAATTTTTTTTCAAAAATATTATTTTTCTTTACCAATTTTAATCTTTTTCGTGAGTTTAGTGTCTTGTTCTAAGTTTGGTGTCAATTGCATATTTTATATTTTTTCTTTAAATTTTCGAATTTGTGTTTTTTTGTTCTTCATTGATCTTTAAGTTGTTCTTGTTTATTTTTCTTGTTTGATCTTGAGTTTTTCTTGTTCTGTGTCTTTTCTTGTTTTTCTTGTGCTAATCCAAAGCATTAGTCTTCCAAAAGAAATATACCTATTCAGAACAATTGTTACATTTTCTGCCCAATTGGCTAGAGCGTTGGTCTATATTCTTGGTAATTGGGTATCTTTATTTCAAAACTTCTTTTAAAAATAATTTTTCTTGATTTAATCTTGTGCCAAACTTTAAGTTTGGTGTTCTATTGTTAATTTTTTTTTCAATTTTCGAAAATTTAGTGAAGTTTTCTAAAAATTTTAAGTTTGGTGTTCTTTCTTTTGTTCTTGTGAATCTTCAAGGTGTTCTTGAGTTTTTCTTGTGTTTTGATCTTAAAATTTTTAAGTTTGGTGTTCCTTGGTGTTTTCCCTCCAAAATTTTCGAAAATAAGGAGCATTAGATCTAAAAATTTTAAGTCTTGTGTCTTCTGTGTGTTTTTCTCTTTCATCATAAAATTTAAAATTCAAAAAAATATATTTTCTAACTAATTTTGAACTATTTTTTTTCGAATTTTTTTTTATAAAAATTCAGATTTTAATTTTAAAATTTTTCAATTCTTATCTTTTTAAGTTTAAAAAAAAATTTATCTTTTTCAAAAATATCCTAACTACTTTCTCTCTCCTCACTTTTTCAAAAATCTTCATAAAATATTTTCAAATTCTTATTAATTTTTTTTATTTTAATTTTCTTATTTTATCTTATTTTTATTTTGGTTTTTATTTTATTTCGAATTTTTTTTATTTATTTATAAACTAAAAATTTAAATCCACATTACCCCTTTACTCCAACATGGACATAAGCGGAAATGAACAGTCTAGAAGGACTCTGGTGTTATATGCTAACCCCACTACTGCTTCATATGGGAGTAGTATATGTATACCCTCCATTGGAGTTAGTAGTTTTGAGTTGAATCCTCAACTCATTATCATGGTGCAGCAAAGTTGCCAGTATTCCGGTCTTCTACAAGAAGAACCTACAGAGTTTCTGGCACAATTTTTACAAATTGCTGACACAGTACATGATAAAGAAGTAGATCAGGATATCTACAGACTATTATTGTTTCCATTCGCTGTAAAAGATCAAGCTAAGAGGTGGTTGAATAACCAACCTAAGAACAGCATAAGGACATGGAAACAGCTGTCAGAAAAATTCCTGAATCAATATTTTCCTCCAAAACGGATGACACAGTTGAGGCTAAGCATCTAAGGCTTCAAACAAGGAGATAATGAATCCCTTTATGATGCCTGGGAGAGATACAGAGAGATGCTAAGAAAATGCCCCTCTGAAATATTTTCAGAGTGGGTGCAATTAGACATCTTCTACTATGGGCTTACAGAAAAAGCTCAGATTTCTCTAGATCACTCAGCTAGTGGATCTATAATATGAGAAAAATAATTGAAGAAGCTCAAGAGCTTATTGATACAGTTGCCAGAAATCAGCATCTGTACCTAAGCAGTGAATCTTCCATGAAAGAAGAAGCTAAAACAGTAACTGCTGAACTCAGTCTTGTAGACCAGGCTAATGAATTCAATCAGTAATTAGACTTTCTAACTCAGCAGTTAGCCGAATTCAAGGAAATACTACAGGAAACAAGAATGGCTAACAGGAATATGGAAGTACAGTTAAAGCAAACAGAAAAGCAACTGTCAAAATAAATAACAGAAGAATGCCAAGCAGTTCAATTAAGAAGTGGGAAAACATTAAATACCTCACTTCAAAGTAGTAGAAAGCCAAGAAATGAACAAATGGCTACTCAAAATCCCTCTGAGGACAATCAGAGCCTAGAGAGGAATAATGCTGGCGCTGAACGCCCAGACCATGCTCATTCCTGGCGTTCAACGCCAGAAACAAGCATGAATCCGGCGTTGAACGCCCAAAGGGAGCACAGTTCTGGCGTTCAGACGCCAATAACAGATAAGGAGTTGGCATCTAACGCCACTCCAGCTTCCACCCCTGGCATTCAAACGCCAGTGGGGGATCAGTCACATACAAGTGCTGATAACAACCCTTCTAAAAAGGCTTCCCAATCCACATCTGTAGGCAATAAACCTGCAGCAACTAAGGTTGAGGAATACAAAGCCAAAATGCCTTATCCTCAAAAACTCTGCCAAGCGGAACAGGATAAGCAATTTGCCCGCTTTGCAGACTATCTCAGGACTCTTGAAATAAAGATTCCGTTTGCAGAAGCACTTGAGCAAATACCCTCTTATGCTAAGTTCATGAAAGAGATCTTAAGTCATAAGAAGGATTGGAGGGAAACTGAAAAAGTTTACCTCACTGAAGAATGCAGTGCAGTCATTCTGAAAAGCTTACCTGAGAAGCTTAAAGATCCCGGGAGCTTTATGATACCATGCACATTAGAGGGTAATTGTACCAAGCAGGCTCTATGTGATCTTGGGGCAAGTATCAACTTAATACCTGTATCTATTATCACAAAGCTTGGTTTGACTGAAGAAGTCAAACCAACTCGGATATGTCTTCAACTTGCTGATGGCTCCATTAAATACCCATCAGGTGTGATTGAAGACATGATTGTCAAGGTTGGGCCATTTGCCTTTCCTACTGACTTTGTGGTGCTGGAAATGGAGGAGCACAAGAGTGCAACTCTCATTCTGGGAAGACCTTTCCTAGCAACTGGCCGAACCCTCATTGACGTCCAAAAAGGGAAAGTAACCCTGAGAGTCAATGAGGAGGAGTTCAAGTTGAATGTTGCCAAAGCCATGCAACATCCAGACACCCCAGATGACTGCATGTGTGTTCATATCATTGACTCTCTGGTAAGAGAGGTCAATATGGCTGAGAGTCTCGAATCAGAGCTAGAGGACATCTTTAAAGATGTTCAGCCTGATTTGGAGGAATCAGAGAGAATAATAGAACCTCTGAAAATCCCTCAGGAAGAGGAAAAACCTCCCAAACCCGAGCTCAAACCATTACCACCATCCCTGAAATATGTATTTTTGGGAGAAGGTGATACCTTTCCTGTAATCATAAGCTCTACCTTAGAGCCATAGGAAGAGGAAGCACTAATTCAAGTGCTAAGAACACACAAGACAACTCTTGGGTGGTCCATCAGTGATCTTAAGGGCATTAGCCCAGCCAGATGCATGCACAAGATCCTATTGGAGGGTGACGCCAAGCCAGTGGTCCAACCACAAAGGCGGTTGAATCCAGCCATGAAGGAAGTTGTGCAGAAGGAGGTCACTAAATTACTAGAGGCTGGGATTATTTATCCTATTTCTGACAGCCCCTGGGTAAGCCCTGTCCAAGTCGTCCCTAAGAAGGGAGGCATGACAGTGGTTCATAATGAAAAAATGAACTGGTTCCTACAAGAACAGTTACAGGGTGGCGTATGTGTATTGATTATAGAAGGCTCAATACAGCCACCAGAAAGGATCATTTTCCTTTACCATTCATAGACCAGATGCTAGAAAGACTAGCAGATCATGGATACTACTGCTTCCTGGATGGATATTCAGGTTATAATCAAATTGTAGTAGATCCCCAGGATCAAGAGAAAACGGCATTCACATGCCCATCTGGAGTATTTGCATACAGAAGGGTGCCATTTGGCTTGTGCAATGCACCTGCAACCTTTCAAAGGTGCATGCTCTCTATCTTCTCTGATATGGTAGAGAAGTTTCTGGAAGTCTTCATGGATGACTTTTCAGTATTTGGAGACTCATTCAGCTCCTGCCTTAACCATTTAGCACTTGTTCTGAAAAGATGCCAAGAGACCAACCTAGTTTTAAACTGGGAAAAATGTCACTTTATGGTGACTGAAGGGATTGTCCTTGGGCATAAAATTTCAAACAAGGGAATAGAGGTGGATCAAGCTAAAGTTGAAGTAATTGAAAAATTACCACCACCTACCAATGTTAAGGCAATCAGAAGCTTTCTGGGGCATGCAAGATTCTATAGGAGGTTTATAAAGGATTTTTCAAAAATTGCAAAACCTCTGAGCAATCTGCTAGCTGCTGACACGCCATTTGTGTTTGACACGAAGTGTCTGCAGGCGTTTGAGACCCTGAAAGCTAAGCTGGTCATAGCACCAGTTATTTCTGCACCAGACTGGACATTACCCTTTAAACTAATGTGTGATGCCAGTGACTATACCATTGGTGCAGTATTGGGACAGAGGCATAACAAGCTTCTGCATGTCATTTATTATGCTAGCAGTATTTTAAATGATGCCCAGAAAAATTACACAACCACAGAAAAAGAATTACTTGCAGTGGTTTATGCCATTGACAAGTTTAGATCCTACTTAGTAGGATCAAAAGTAATTGTGTACACTGACCATGCTGCTCTTAAATATCTACTGACAAAGCAGGATTCAAAGCCCAGGCTCATAAGATGGGTGTTGCTTCTGCAAGAGTTTGATATAGAAATAAGAGACAGAAAAGGAACAGAGAATCAAGTAGCTGATCACCTGTCCCGGATAGAACCAGTAGCAGGAGCATCCCTCCCTCCTACTGAGATCTCTGAAACCTTTCCGGATGAGCAATTGTTTGCTGTTCAGGAAGCTCTGTGGTTTGCAGACATTGCAAACTATAAGACACAAGGTTCTCCTTTTGTAACCATGGAGAGGAAGCATGAAAAGCTTCTCTCACTGCAGAGTCAACCAAAGCCCCCACAGTCCAGCTCTAAGTTTGGTGTTGGGAGGCCACAACCAAACTCTAAGTTTGGTGTTGAACCCCCACATTCAAACTCTAAGTTTGATGTTGGGAGGTCCCAACCTTGCTCTGATTATCTGTGAGACTCCATGAGAGTTCACTGTCCAGCTAAGGACAATAAAGAAGCACTTGCTGGGAGGCAACCCAGTCATTCACAAAATTTAATTTTATTTGTTTTTGCTAATTAATTTTTACAGGTATATGTCAAAGTATCTTCAAAAGGTAAAATAGCAATTGATTGGATTCACAGAGTTACAAGGGAATTTGGAAGCTCACTGGCATGAAAAAGCCAGTAAGAAACATTTTGGGCGTTGAACGCCCAAAAGAAGCACCCACTGGGCGTTCAACGCCAGTAAGGGTAGCCATATGGGCGTTAAACGCCAGAAAGGAGCATCTTCTGGGCGTTGAACGCCAGAAAGAAGCACCTTCTGGGCGTTTAACGCCAGATTGACAGCGTCCTGGGCGTTCAGAAAAATGCCCAGTGACAAAGGACTTCCTGGCGTTCAACGCCAGAAAGAAGCAACAGCTGGGCGTTGAACGCCCAGGAGAAGCAGCAATTGGGCGTTAAACGCCCAAAACAAGCAGCATTTGGGCGTTTAACGCCAGAATGGTGGGGAGGAGGTAAAATTCGTTTTTCTTCACAAATTTTCTAATTTTTATGTTTCAATTCATAATTTCTTGCATAAACATGTTTTAAAATATCATCCCTCAATTCCAAAAATTTTAATCCTAATTTCTAAAAACACTAATTTCTAAATCCCTTTTTCAAAAATGTCAAATGTATCTTAATTCATAAACACAAATCTTTTTCCAATCCAAATCTTTTTCAAATCTTTTTCAACTCATCATATCTTTTGGATTTCGAAATTGCCTCTCCCTCTATTCCTCTCCTTTCCTTTCTTTTGCTTGAGGACAAGCAAACCTCTAAGTTTGGTGTGATTTGCCATGATCACTGAGCTAAAACTCATCAAGATCATGGCACCTAAAGGAACAGGAAGAGCAAGGATGTGAACTGAAGGAACTAAAGCGTCAGAAGCTATTCCTTGAAGGACCAAGCACCCCACAGACTAGAGGAACATCCACTTCCCAAAATACAGGTTGTTAAGTTCTAATTTTAAGCTTTAACTCTGTGATAGTATTTTTATAGAAATTTACCTTAGAAGTTATATAGGAGTAGTAGTAATTAGTATCTCTATTTTGATTTTATCTCCAATTAAGCTATAATTTATTTTTCTCATCATTATCAAACATGAATAAAGTAGTAGATTCTTAGAATAAAGAGGCAATATTTTTTCGAGTTCTTAATAAGGAAAATTCTAATTATTTATATGTGGTGGCAATACTTTTTGTCTTCTGAATGAATGCCTGAACAGTGCATATTTTTTATATTGAATTTTATGAATGTTAAAATTGTTGGCTCCTGAAAGAATGATGAACAAGAGAAATGTTATTGATGATCTGAAAAATCATGAAATTGATTCTTGAAGCAAGAAAAAGCAGTGAAAAACAAGCTTGCGAAAAAAAAAGTGAAAAAAAATTACAAGGAATCATTGGATCAAGAAAGGGAATAAAAGCCAAAAGCCCTTTAAAACCAAAAGGCAAGGGTGAAAAGGATCCAAGGCTTTGAGCATCAGTGGATAGGAGGGCCCAAGGAAATAGTTCCAGGCCTAAGCGGCTAAATCAAGCTGTCCCTAACCATGTGCTTGTGGCATGTAGGTCCAAGTGAAAAACTTGAGACTGAGTGGTTAAAGTCGTGATCCAAAGCAAAAAGAGTGTGCTTAAGAGCTTTGGACACCTCTAACTGGGGACTTTAGCAAAGCTGAGTCACAATCTGAAAAGGTTCACCCAGTCATGTGTCTGTGGCATTTATGTATCCAGTGGTAATATTGGAAAACAAAGTGCTTGGGGCCACGGCCAAGACTCATAAAGTAACTGTGTTCAAGAATCAACATACTACACTAGGAGAATCATTAATACTATCTGAATTCTGAGTTCCTATGGATGCCAATCATTCTGAATTTCAAAGGATAAAGGGAGATGCCAAAACTGTTCAGAAACAAAAAGCTACAAGCCCCGCTCATCTAATGAGAATCTGAGCTCAACTTAAAAACTCTGAAATATTATTACTTCTTAATTTCTTTTCATCCTATTTTATTTATCTAGTTGCTTGAGGACAAGCAACAGTTTAAGTTTGGTGTTGTGATGAGCGGATATTTTATACGCTTTTTGGGGGTAATTTCATGTAGATTTTAGTATGTTTTTATTAGTTTTTAGTAAAATATTATTAGTTTTTAGGCAAAAATCATATTTCTGGACTTTACTATGAGTTTATGTATTTTTCTATGATTTCAGGTATTTTCTGGATGAAATTGATGGAGCTGAGCAAAAATCTGAGTTAGGCTGAAAAAGGACTGCTGATGCTGTTTGATTCTGACCTCCCTGCACTCGAAATGGATTTTCTAGAGCTACAAGAGTCCAATTGGCTCGCTCTTAACGGCGTTGGAAAGTAGACATCCAGGGCTTTCCAGCAATATATAATAGTCCATACTTTGCGCGAAGATAGATGACGTAAACTGGCGTTCAACGCCAGTATCATGCTGCTGTCTGGCGTCCAGCGCCAGAAACGGGTTACAAGCTGGAGTTCAACGCCAGAAACAGGTTACAACCTGGCGTTGAAGGCCCAAAACAGCCCCAGGCACGTGAGAAGCTTAAGTCTCAGCCCCAGCACACACCAAGTGGGCCCCAGAAGTGGATTTCTGCACTATCTATCATAGTTTACTCATTTTCTGTAAACCTAGGTTACTAGTTTACTATTTAAACAACTTTTAGAGATTTACTTTACACCTCATGACATTTCAGATCTAAATTTTATACACTTTGACGGCATGAGTCTCTAAACTCCATTGTTGGGGGTGAGGAGCTCTGCAGCGTCTCAATGAATTAATGCAATTGTTTCTATTTCTCCATTCAAACGTGTGTGTGTTCCGATCTAAGATGTTTATTCGCGCTTAATTGTGACGGAGGTGATGATCCGTGACACTCATCACCTTCCTCAATCCATGAACGTGTGTCTGACAAACACCTCCGTTCTACATCAGATTGAATGATCATCTCTTAGCTTCCTTAATCAGAATCTTCGTGGTATAAGCTAGAACTGATGGCGGCCACTCTTGAGGATCCGGAAAGTCTAAACCTTGTCTGTGGTATTCCGAGTAGGATTCAAGGATTGAATGGCTGTGACGAGCTTCAAACTCGCGACTGCTGGGCGTGATGACAAACGCAAAAGGATCAATGGATCCTATTCCAACATGATCGAGAACCAACAGCTGATTAGCCGTGCTGTGACAGAGCATCTGGACCGTTTTCACTGAGAGGATGGAAAGTAGCCACTGACAATGGTGACACCCTACATACAGCTTGCCATGGATGGAACTTTACAAATAATTGAGTTGAATATTACATTGCAGGAATTCAGAGGACAAAGCATCTCCAAAACTCCAACATATTCTCCATTACTACATTACAAGTAATTAATTCACGCTCTTTTATTTTTCTAATAATTCAAACTAATAATTTTAATTGAGATCCTGACTAAGAATAATAAAATAAACATAGCTTGCTTCAAACCAATAATCTCCGTGGGATCGACCCTTACTCACGTAAGGTATTACTTGGACGACCCAGTGCACTTGCTGGTTAGTTGTGCGGATTGCAAAAGTGTGATTGCAATTTCGTGCACCAATCACTAACGATAAAATAATATTGAGATATTTTTAAAATATTAAAAGTTTAAATATGATGATTTAAATATTAGAAATAATTTTAGGAATTAAATAAAAATGATACTTTACTCTTATAATATATCAAAAAAGAAAAATTAAGATAGATTCACAATTATGTTTAGAAATTTTACATTTTTTATTTTGTTACATAAGAATTTTTTTTAGGAGACATAATCTTTTTATATGTATTATATCATAATATTCTATTTGTTCTGGGAAGGATACTCTTTTTGAACTATACGTCGGTCTCTTTCTACTCAAAGGCGTCTGATAGCTTGACCCAAAATTGGAGTATCCTTGTGAACTCGGACCCAGGCATGGTACCTGCAAAAAGGACTTCGACGCTCAAGTCAACAAAGAATCACTTAAGAAAATGAGTGTATAATCAGTGAGGTGGTGTTGAATGCTCCTGGCCCTTATCATCGGCCTTCATCTTGATTTATAGTTTGGTTGAGATTGAATGAGTCATCGATTTAAGCTGAGATCTTTGTGACTGACTTTAAGGTGAGATTTTGGGGGAGAGATTTGTTAGGATAGAGTTGTTAATTTTGAATGTGGGTGAACGTGTCGAGGTATAACTCGGTTCCTCCGATATATAAGGGGTACAACACATAGCCCCCAAGCTTGACTTGAAAAACGTAGTTTAGCAAGTTGAGCTTACCTTGTGTGGTTATGCCTCATTTTTTGGAACAAATATCTTAATTAGCCCCCAAGCTCAACGCACGTTGCTGCGGTTTCAAGCTTGTTTTTTTTTTTTTTTTTTACAGTAAAAAATAGGTTTAATAATGGTTTTACTTTGCTAATTAGGCTGCAATCAATTTTGTTTTCCCAAGTAAAAAGTGGACCGTTTGTGTTTAGGCATGTGAACAGTTTTAATTTTACCTTCTCTCTAAATTCGTGGGTTGTAATTATACTTTATTGCCGTTTCCTCCTTGGAAAGAAACATAACACATGACTCAAGTCAGTTTTGCTTAAGTTAGAAAAACGACATGTCTTCGAAAGGTTAGTCTCCTCATCTTCCTGTCCCTGTATGTGTCTCGCTTTTTGATGAGCGGATAATTTATACGCTTTTTAGCATTATTTTTAGGTAGTTTTTAGTATGATCTAGTTACTTTTAGGGATGTTTTCATTAGTTTTTATGCTAAATTCACATTTTTGGACTTTACTATGAGTTTGTGTATTTTTCTGTGATTTCAGGTATTTTCTGGCTGAAATTGAGGGACCTGAGCAAAACTCTGAAAGAAGGCTGACAAAGGACTGCTGATGTTGTTGGATTCTGACCTCCCTGAACTCGAAATGGATTTTCTGGAGTTATAGAACTTCAAATGGCACGTTCTCAATGGCGTTGGAAAGTAGACATCCAGAGCTTTCCAGCAATATATAATAGTCTATACTTTATTTGAGATTAGACGATGTAAACTGGCGCTCAACGCCAGTTCCATGCTGCATTCTAGAGTCAAACGCCAAAAACACGTCACGAACCAGAGTTGAACACCAAAAACACGTTACAACTTGGTGTTCAACTCCAAGAGAAGTCTCAGCTCGTGTAAAGATCAAGCTCAGCCCAAGCACACACCAAGTGGGCCCCAGAAGTGGATTTCTGCATCAATTACTTACTTTTGTAAACCCTAGTAGATAGTCTAGTATAAATAGGACTTTTTACTATCATATTAGACATCTTTGGTCTCAGTTTTATTTTCTTATTCATCTGAGGAGACTATTGATCACGTTTGGGGGCTGGCCATTCGGCCATACCTGGACCTTCATCACTTATGTAATTTTAACGGTGGAGTTTCTACACACCATAGATTAAGGGTGTGGAGCTCTGCTATACCTCAAGTTTCAATGCAATTACTACTATTTTCTATTCAATTCCGCTTGTTCTTATTCTAAGATATTCGTTGCACTTCAACATGATGAATGTGATGATCCGTGACACTCATCATCATTCTCACCTATGAACGCGCGTGACTGACAACCACTTTCGTTCTACCTTAGACCAGGCGCATATCTCTTGGATTCCTTAAGCAGAATCTTCGTGGTATAAGCTAGAATTGATGGCGGCATTCATGGGAATCCGGAAAGTCTAACATTGTCTGTGGTATTCCGAGTAGGATTCCGGGATGGAATGACTGTGACGAGCTTCAAACTCGCGATTGTTGGGCGTGATGACAAACGCAAAAGAATCAAGGGATTCTATTCCAACATGATCGAGAACCGACAGATGATTAGCCGTGCTGTGACAGAGCATTTGGACCATTTTCACTTAGAGGATGGGATGTAGCCATTGACAATGGTGATGCCCTACATACAGCTTGCCATGGAAAGGAGTAAGAAGGATTGAGGGAAGGCAGTAGGAAAGCAGAGATCCAACAAGGACAATTCATCTCCATACACTTATCCAAAATTCTCACCAATGATTTACATAAGTATTCCTATCTTTATTTTATATTTTATTTATTATTATTATTCGAAAACTCCATAATCAATTATTATCCGCCTAACTGAGATTTACAAGATGACCATAGCTTGCTTCATACCAACAATCTCCGTGGGATCGATCCTTACTCACGTAAGGTATTACTTGGATGACCCAGTGCACTTGCTGGTTAGTTGTGCAGAGTTGTGACCAAGTGTGATTCACGTTTGAGAGCACTACCAAGTTTATTGGCGCCATTGTTGATGATCACAATTTCGTGCACCACTTTTCTTCAAAAAAATGGTTAGAGAGAAAGAAAAGGAGAAGGAGAAAGTGAAAGTAGTTGCAGTAAACAAGGAAAATATGCACCATTGGGTGCATCTGGATGTAAAGACTCGCGTGTCGTCTTACTGTGATACCTAGTCGCTTTGTGAGCTGGAAGCTCTGAAGCTTGTGAAGAAGGGGTTGGGGGTTCGTGTTGAACATTTCTCATGTACTAGTGAGGAGAGAGTCTATGAAAGGAGAGAGGATTGGGAGTATTTTTACAATTATACTCCTTGTTTTACTGAGTTGAACGTGAAATTCTCTTTTTTGGATTTCGAGTGTAAGGTCTTGACTCAACTTAACTGTGCTCCCTCGCAGTTACACCCTAATTCCTGGGCATTTCTGTGGGCATTTGAATGTCTAATGGACGTTTTGGAATTTTCTGCTTCTTTGAATTTTTTCTTCTCTTTAGTTCAATCGAATGGGGTGCGGAAGGGTCTTTGGATTTTTCTTAGTAGTTTTCCTGGACGTTCTATTTTTCTTCTGTATAAATCCTCCTTAAAAAACTTCGAATCCATGTTTGTAAAGGTTCGATCCTTAGAGACCGAGTATCCATTTTATTTAGATAGTGAGCTGATAGAAAAGTACCCTTTGTATTGGTGTTCGGAGCCAATACAGATTCTTGAGCCTGCGGAGAGGAGTACGGAGGAAGATCTGTTTTCAGATTTTCTAATAGAAAATTTTACTGCTGGTGAATGTTTTTCTATTCCTGATATGTTTTTGAATTTTCTAATATAAACCTGTGTTTTTAATTTTGATGATTTCTGGTTCTTGATGTATTATTTATTTTGTTTGCAGGTGGATGAGTGCCTCATCTGAATACTTCTCGGCTCCAATATTTTTTGCATCGTAAAAAGGAAAATGCTGGTAGTAGTTCTGGGTTAGTGAAGGTGGCTAGTAGGGATGCCACTCATTCTGCCGCTCAACCTTCTGTGTCTTTAAAGAGGAAGAGAGACGAATAGGATAAATCCATGGAGGTCATATCCGAGGAAGATAAAGGTGCTACAGTTGGTGATAGATCGGTATTCGAGAGACAAAGAAACTTCATGGTTTTATTGAAGGGGTGAACCCACAGTCTCTCTGGAGCGACCAATTCCCATTGGGGAGCTTGCTGACAAAGTTTCCCATTATCCTAAGGATATGCAGCTGACTCATCGAACTGGTGTGGAGGGGATGGTGAAGTTCATTCAAGTTAGTAATTTTTTGCTTTATGAATTTATTTTCGATATGTATTCGTCATTGTTTAGCTCTGTTATGTAGTTTGTGGCTTCATGTTTGTTATGTGTTGGACGTGCGACCGAGTTGCTGGGAGCGGAGCAACAGGTTGCTGTGGATAAGGTCAATGGATTAGAGCGATATGTGAAGGAGAGGGATGATGTTATCGTTGATGTGTCCACGATGATGAAACATAGGGATGAGGAGATTTTGAAGCTTCAAGATTAGATTCGCCTTCTTCAAGCTGAGATTAAGGAAATGATAAGACAAAAGGCGAGATGACATCTCGTATTCATGAATTGGAAGAAGAAGGACTTGAAATGTTTGCTACGAGATTTGGCTATGTTGTTAGTCAGGTCTCCCTATTTTGCCCGAATTTGATGCTCGTCAACTTGATGTGACCAAAATTGTGATTGATGGAAAGTTGGTTGAGGACGAGGCTGGTGAGGAGCACGATGAGAATGTCCCTCCCCCATCTTGAAGGATTTGAAACATTTGTAATTTTTTTGAATTTTTAGTTTGGAATTGTGAACTTGGTAACCAATTTTAGATCGGCTTTGTTTTGTGACCTGCTAATCCGACTTATAACTTCGGTTTGACATTAAATTTGACTTGTGAATGCATGCTTGTGAATCTTGCAATTAACTTCCCTTTTTTGTTGGTTTGAGTGATATACGTCAATATAACGGATAGTAAAAAGAAGAAAGTAGTGGAATTTTATTCATATGGAGATGACCTTTCAGTTTTGAAAGATGTGGAGTGGTCGGCCTCATTAAAACCTGTCTGAGTAAAATCCTCCTTAGGGAAAAATCCCATGATCAGGAAAAAACGTACCTGGCCACTAAATTTACAAAGAGGATTTAACTGTAATAAAGCTTTAGTGACAAAAGATTTAAGATGTTAGATATGGCTGTGCCGTCTAACGTTTCATGGCAATAAGCTCCTCTGCCAATGACCTTGGAGACTTAGAAAGGTCCTTCCCAAGATGCCACCAGCTTTCCGTGTCTTGCAGGTTTATGAAATTTTTCTATTTGTCTCAACACCAAGTCTCCTTGACTTAGTATCCTCGATCGCACTTTTTTGTTGTATTGCTTTTGAATGGCTAGCTGCATTGATTTCTGTCGGAGTTCGGTGAGGCATCGTTCTTCATTAATTGTATTAAGTTCGGCTGATCTTGCATCTATATTGGTGCCTTCATCAAAATATTAGGTCTGAATGAATCCTTGACCGACCTCAATGGGGATCATGCAGTCTATGCCGTATACTAGCCGGAACGGGGTTTCGTTCGTTGTGGATTGTGGTGTTGTGTTATAGCTCCACAATATTTATGGTATGAGTTCAGCCCAACATCCCTTTGCATCTGTTAACTATTTTCTTAGAGCTTGCAAAATTATCTTGTTAGCTGCCTCTGCGAGCCTATTACTTTGTGGATGCTCGACAGAGGAAAAATGGTGTTTAATATGAAGATAAGTTAAAAATGAAGCAATTTTCATATCAGTAAATTGCTGACCATTATCAGAAACAATTTCTCTAGACAGACTATATCTACATATAATAGATTTCCAAATGAGCAATTGTACCTTGTCCGAGGTTATTTTCGCAAGTGGTTGTTGGTACACGAAATCGTGATTCACACTTTTCACAACTCCATGCAGCTAACCAGCAAGTGCATTGGGTCGTCCAAGTAATACCTTACGTGAGTAAGGGTCGATCCCACGGAGATTGTTGGCTTGAAGCAAGCTATGGTCATCTTGTAAATCTCAGTCAGGCGGATTCAAATGGTTATGAAGCTTTGATAATTAAAAGATAAATAAACATAAAATAAAGATAGAGATATTTATGTAATTCATTGATGGGAATTTCAGATAAGCGTATGGAGATGCGTTATTCCTTCTGAATCTCTGCTTTCCTACTGTCTTCATTCAATCATTCACACTCCTTTCCATGGCAAGCTGTATGATGGGAATCACCGTTGTCAATGGCTACCTCCCGTCCTCTCAGTGAAAATGGTCCTCTACGATTTCTGTACCGCTAATTAACTGTCGGATTTCTCGTGTCGGATGAAAAATACCAGGCACAGCTACTGCATGGCTAATCAGCTGTCGATTCTCAATCGTGTCAGAATAAGATCCAATGATCCTTTTGCACACTGTCACTACGCCCCACAGTCGCGAGTTTGAAGCTCATTGCAGTCATCCCTTCCCAGATCCTACTCGGAATACCACAGACAAGGTTTAGACTTTTCGGATCTCAGGAATACTGCCAATTGATTCTAGCCTATACCACAAAGATTCTAATCTCGGATTTAGATGCTCTGTTGTCAGGGGAGATGATGTGAATCGTTGAAGAGAGATCCAAGAGATATGCATTCAAGCTTATTTTCATGTAGAACATAAGTGTTTGTCAGGCACGCATTCATAAGTGAGAATGGTGATGAGTGTCACTTGATCATCACATTCATCATGTTCTTGTGTGTGAATGAATATCTTAGAATAAGAATAAGGTTGAATTAAATAGAAGAATGATGAGCGGATAATTTGTATGCTTTTTGGCATTGTTTTTAGTATGTTTTTGGTAGTTTTAGTTGAGTTTTTATTATATTTTTATTAGTTTTTAGTTAAAATTCACTTTTCTGGACTTTACTATGATTTTGTGTGTTTTTCTGTGATTTCAGGTATTTTCTGGCTGAAATTGAGGGACCTGAGCAAAAATCTGATTCAGAGACTGAAAAGGACTGCAGATGTTGTTGGATTCTGACCTCCCTGCACTCGAAGTGGATTTTCTAGAGCTACAGAAGCCCAATTGGCGCGCTCTCAACGGCGTTGAAAAGTAGACATCCTGGGCTTTCCAGCAATATATGATAGTCCATACTTTGCCCAAGATTTGATGGCCCAAACCGGCGTTCAAAGTCACCTACAGAAATCCCAGCGTTAAACGCCGGAACTGGCACCTAAATGGGAGTTAAACGCCCAAACTGGCACCAAAATGGGAGTTAAACGCCAAGAAGAGTCTCTACACGAAAAATACTTCATTGCTCAGCCCAAGCACACACCAAGTGGGCCCGGAAGTGGATTTTTATGTCATTTACTCACCTTTGTACACCTTAGGCTACTAGTTTTCTATATATAGAACCTTTTACTATTGTATTTTCATCTTCGGACATCTAGTTCTTAGATCATTGGGGGCTGGCCTCACGGCCATGCCTAGACCCTGTTCTTATGTATTTTCAACGGTGGAGTTTCTACACACCATAGATTAAGGTGTGGAGCTCTGCTGTACCTCGAGTATTAATGCAATTACTATTGTTCTTCTATTCAATCCCGCTTGTTCTTTGTCCAAGATATCACTTGTTCTTCAACTTGATGAATGTGATGATCCATGACACTCATCATCATTCTCACCTATGAACAAGGTGACTGACAACCATTCTTGTTCTACAAGCATCTGAGGCTTAGTGAATATCTCTTGGATTTCTGATTGCACGATGCATGGTTGATCGCCTGACAACTGAGTGCTCGCCTGACAAACGAGCCAACCATTCCGTGAGATCAGAGTCTTTGTGGTATAGGCAGGACCTGATGGCAGCATTCAAGAGAATCCGGAAGGTCTAACCTTGTCTGTGGTATTCTGAGTAGGATTCAATGATTGAATGACTGTGACGTGCTTCAAACCTGTAACCTACTGGGCGTTAGTGACAGACGCAAAAGAGGGATTCTATTCCTGTAGGGGAGGGAACCAAACCGGTGATTGGCAGTACTGTGACAGAGTGCGTGCATTAGCTTTCACTGCGCGGATGGGAGGTAGCTGCTGACAACAGTGAAACCCTACACGAGCTTGCCATGGAAAGGAGTAAGAAGGATTGGATGAAGACAGTAGGAAAGCAGAGAGACGGAAGGGAAGGCATCTTCATATGCTTGTCTGAAGCTCTTACACCAATGATATACATAAGTATCTCTATCTTTATCTTTATGTTATTTTCGTTCATCATCTATACCCATTTGAGTCTGCCTGACTGAGATTTACAAGATGACCATAGCTTGCTTCATACCACCAATCTCCGTGGGATCGACCCTTACTCGGGTAAGGTATTACTTGGACGACCCAGTGCACTTGCTGGTTAGTTGTGCGAAGTTGTAGTGATCACAATTTCGCGCAGCAAGTTTTTGGCGCCGTTGCCGGGGATTGTTCTGTGTATGGACAACTGACGGTTCATCTTGTTGCTTAGATTAGGTATTATTTTTCTTCAGAGTTCTTAAGAATGAATTCTAGTGTTTCAAGGTGATGTTTTTATCATCACCAAAGCTGATTGATCATCATCAATTTAGCTCTTGAATGCAATGTCTTGCTGAAGCTTAGCTAGCTATGTCTAATTCCTTTAGACTAAAGCTTTAGACTAACATTGCATGATTCCTGGAATTCTCATTAAGAATTTTGATACCTTTATTTTCCTTTTCACCTAATTTTCGAAAAATAACCAAAAAAAAAATATTACAAAAGCATAAAATCCAAAAATATTTCTTGTTTGAGTCTAGAGTCTCATCTTAAGTTTAGTATCAATTGCATGTTTCTGTTCTTCTTGCATTTTTCGAATTTATGCATGTGTCTTAATTAATCTTCAAGTTGTTCTTGATGATTTCCTTGTTTTGATCTTTGAATTCTATTGACTTGAGTGTTTTGTTGTTTCTCATATGCATTCTCATTTTGTTAGTGTCAATAGTATACAAACTGCTAAGTTTGGTGTCTCGCATGCATTGTTATTTGATTTTAGTTGCATTTTGATTATTCCTCATTATTAAAAATCCAAAAATATTTTTAATTTGTGTCTTTTCAAGTCAATAATACAGAGAATTGAAGATTCAGAACATACTGCAGAGGAATTATACAGAAAAAGCTGGGCATTCAAAAATGCCCAGTGAAGAAGACAGACTGGCGTTTAAACGCCAGCCAGGGTGCCTGGCTGGGCGTTTAACGCCCAAAAGGGTAGTAGTTTGGGCGTTAAACGCCAGAATGTGCACCATTCTGGGCGTTTAACGCCAGGATGGCAAAGGGGGAAGATTTTGTTTTCAAAATCAATTTTTTTTCAAGTTTTCAAAGTTTTTCAAAATCAAATCTTTTTCAAATCATATCTTTTCAATCAAATGTTTTCAAAATCAATTTCTTTCCTTTTTCAAAGATACTTACTAACAATTAATGATTTGATTGAACATTTTTTGCCTTTTCTGTTGAGGAAGGTTTTATGTTTGAATCATATCTTTTCTTGTTAGGCAAGTCATTAATTTTTAAAATCAAATCTTTTTTTTAAAAATTGTTTTCAAATCATATCTTTTAAAATTGTTTTCAAATCATATCTTTTAAAATTGTTTTCAAATCATATCTTTTTCAATCACATCTTTTTCAAAATAAGTTTTCAATCATATCTTTTTGATTTCTAATTTCAAATCTTTTTCAAAAATCACTTGATTTCTTTTCCACTTTTATTTTCGAAAATCAATTAAGTGTTTTTCAAAATGTTTTCAAAATCTTTTACTTAAATTTTCGAAAATTACTTCCCTTCTTCTCACATCCTTCCATTTATGGACTAACACTATCCCTTAATGCAAAATTCGAACTCCATCTTCTTTGATAAGTTCGAATTTTCTACTTCTGCCTTCTAAATTTCTTTTCCTCTGACACCTCAAGGAATCTCTATACTGTGACATAGAGGATTCCATATTTTCTTGTTCTCTTCTCTTTCATATGAGCAGGAACAAAGACAAAGGCATTCTTGTTGAAGCTGACCCTGAACCTGAAAGGACCTTGAAGCGAAAGCTAAGAGAAGCTAAGGCACAACTCTCTGTAGAGGACCTAACCGAATTCTTCAAAGAAGAAGAAGACATGGCAGCCGAAAACAACAACAATGCAAACAATGCAAGGAAGGTGCTGGGTGACTTTACTGCACCTACTCCCGACTTCTATGGGAGAAGCATCTCTATCCCTGCCATTGGAGCAAACAACTTTGAGCTTAAGCCTCAATTAGTTTCTCTAATGCAACAGAATTGCAAGTTCCATGGACTTCCAATGGAAGATCCTCATCAGTTTTTAGCTGAATTCTTGCAAATCTGTGACACAGTCAAGACTAATGGGGTTGACCCTGAGGTCTATAGACTGATGCTATTCCCTTTTGCTGTAAGAGACAGAGCTAGAATATGGTTGGACTCTCAACCTAAAGAAAGCCTGGACTCTTGGGAAAAGCTAGTCAATGCCTTTTTGGCAAAGTTCTTTCCACCTCAAAAATTGAGTAAGCTTAGAGTGGAAGTCCAAACCTTCAGACAGAAGGATGGAGAATCCCTCTATGAAGCTTGGGAAAGATACAAACAACTAATCAGAAAATGTCCTTCTGACATGCTTTCTGAATGGAGCATCATAGGTATTTTCTATGATGGTCTCTCTGAACTATCCAAGATGTCCTTGGATAGCTCTGCTGGAGGATCTCTTCACTTGAAGAAGACGCCTACAGAGGCTCAAGAACTAATTGAAATGGTTGCAAATAACCAATTCATGTACACTTCTGAAAGGAATCCTGTGAACAATGGGACTAGTCAGAAGAAAGGAGTTCTTGAGAATTGATACTCTGAATGCCATACTGGTTCAGGACAAGATATTGACTCAACAAGTCAATTTGATTTCTCAAAGTCTGTCTGGAGTGCAAAATGCACCAAGCAGTACTAAGGATGCTTCATCTGAGGAAGAAGCCTATGATCCTGAGAACCCTTCAATGGAAGAGGTGAATTACCTAGGAGAGCCCTATGGAAACACCTATAATTCTTCATGGAGAAATCACCCAAATCTCTCATGGAAGAATCAAGAGAGACCTCAACAAGGTTTCAATAATAATGGTGGAAGAAACAGGTTTAACAATGGCAAACCTTTCCCATCATCTTCTCAGCAACAGACAGAGAATTCTAAGCAGAACCCCTCTGACTTGGCAACCATGGTCTCTGATCTAATCAAAACCACCCAAAGTTTCATGAATGAAACAAGATCCTCCATCAGGAATTTGGAGGCACAAGTGGGACAGCTGAGCAAGAAAATTACTGAACTCCCTCCAAGTACTCTTCCAAGCAATACAGAAGAAAATCCAAAAGGAGAGTGCAAGGCCATCAACATGGCCGAATTTGGAGAGGAAGAAGAGGAGGTGAACGCCACTGAGGAAGACCTCAATGGGCGTGCACTGGCCTCCAATGAGTTCCCTAATGAGGAACAATGGGAATCTGAGGCTCAAAATGAGACCATAGAGATTCCATTGGACTTACTTCTGCCTTTCATGAGCTCTGATGAGTATTCTTCCTCTGAAGAGGATGAGTATGTCACTGAAGAGCAAGTTGCTAAATACCTTGGAGCAATCATGAAGCTAAATGACAAGTTATTTGGAAATGAGACTTGGAAGGATGAACCTCCTTTGCTCACCAAAGAACTGGATGACTTGTCTAGGCAGAAATTACCTCAAAAGAGACAAGATCCTGGGAAGTTTTCAATACCTTGTACCATAAGCACCATGACCTTCAAGAAGGCTCTGTGTGACTTAGGGTCAAGTGTAAACCTCATGCCTCTCTCTGTAATGGAGAAGCTAAGGATCTTTGAGGTACAAGCTGCAAGAATCTCACTAGAGATGGCAGACAACTCAAGAAAACAAGCTTATGGATTTGTAGAGAATATTTTGGTTAAAGTTGAAGACCATTACATCCCTACTGATTTCATAGTCCTAGAGACTGGGAAGTGCATGGATGAAAACATCATCCTTGGCAGACCCTTCCTAGCCACAGCAAGGGCTGTGATTGATGTTGACAGAGGTGAACTGATCATTCAAGTGAATGAAGAATCCTATGTGTTTAAGGCTCAAGGATATCCCTCTGTCACCATGGAGAAGAAGCATGAAGAGCTTCTCTCAAATCAGAGACAAACAGAGCCCCCACAGTCAAACTCTAAGTTTGGTGTTGGGAGGCCACAACCAAACTCTAAGTTTGGTGTTGAACCCCCACATTCAAACTCTAAGTTTGGTGTTGGGAGGTTCCAACATTGCTCTGAGTATCTGTGAGGCTCCATAAGAGCCCTCTGTCAAGCTACTGACATTAAAGAAGCGCTTGTTGGGAGGCAACCCAATGTTATATTTTATATATTTTCTTTTGTTATTTTATGTTTTTTGTAGGTTGATGATCATGAGAAGTCACAAAATCCATTGAAAAAGCAAAAACAGAATGAAAAACAGGAAGAAAAATAGCACACCCTGGAGGAAGAAGCTGCTGGCGTTTAAACGCCAGTAAGCCTAGCAGTTGGGCGTTTAACGCCCAGTCTGGCACCATTCTGGGCGTTTAACGCCAGAAAGGGGCACCAGACTGGCGTTAAACGCCAGGAAAGGGCTATAACCTGGCGTTAAACGCCAGAAATGGGCATCAGCCCGGCGTTTAACGGCAGAAATGGCTCAAAACGTGGATTTTGATGCCATTTGGTGCAGGGATGACTTTTCCTTGACACCTAAGGATCTGTGGACCCCACAGGATCCCCATAAACCCCACCACTCTTTCTCTTCTTCTTCACCCATTCACCAATCACCTCAACATCTCTTTCTCTTCACCACTCACATCCATCCTTCATAAACCACTACTTCTTCCCCTTCTGGCCGAACCACAAAGCCATCTCCCTCTCCTCCATTTCTTCTTCTTCTACTCTCTTCTTTCTTCTTTTGCTCGAGGACGAGCAAACCTTTTAAGTTTGGTGTGGTAAAAGCGTTGCTTTTTTGTTTTTCCATAACCATTTATGGCATCCAGAGCCGGTTCAACTGAGAAGGCATGACCTCAAGCCCATCACTAAGAAGAAGATGGAGCAAACAAGAGACCCCTCTCATCATGAGATCCCTGAGATACCTCAAGGGATGCACTTTCCTCCACAAGACTATTGGGAGCAACTGAACACCTCCCTAGGAGAATTAAGTTCCAACATGGGACAACTAAGGGTGGAGCACCAAGAACATGCCATCCTCCTCCATGAAATTGGAGAAGATCAAAGGATCATGAGAGAGGAGCAACAAAGACAAGGAAGAGACATTGAGGAGCTCAAGCACTCCATAGGATCTTCAAGAGAAAGAAAGAGCCGCCATCACTAAGGTGGACCCGTTCTTTAATCTCCTTGTTCTTTATTCTTCTGTTTTTTTTCGAATTTTAGTGCTTTATGTTTATCCATGTTTGTGTCTTATGATCATTAGTGTCTTAGTGTCTATGCCTTAAAGCTATGAATATGAATCCATCACCTTTCTTAAATGAAAACTGTTTTTATCACAAAAGAACAAGAAGTACAGGATTTCAAATTCATCTTTAAAACTAGCTTAATTAGATTGATGTGGTGACAATACTTTTTGTTCTCTGAATGTATGCTTGAACAGTGCATATGTCTTTTGAATTTGTTGTTCATGAATGTTAAAATTGTTGGCTCTTGAAAGAATGATGAAAAAGGAGACATGTTACTGAGGATCTGAAAAATCATAAAAATGATTCTTGAAGCAAGAAAAAGCAGTGAATACAGAAAAAAAAAAAGAGAAAAAGAAAAAAAAAGGGGAGAAAAAGAAAAAGAAAGAAAAATAAAGAAATAAAGTTGTGATCCAAGGCAAAAAGAGTGTGCTTAAGAACCCTGGACACCTCTAATTGGGGACTTTAGCAAAGCTGAGTCACAATCTGAAAAGGTTCACCCAATTATGTGTCTGTGGCATGTATGTATCCGGTGGTAATACTGGAAGACAGAGTGCTTTGGGCCACAGCCAAGACTCAATAAGTAGCTGTGTTCAAGAATCATCATACTTAACTAGGAGAATCAATAACACTATCTGGATTCTAAGTTCCTAAAGAAGCCAATCATTCTGAACCTCAGAGGATAAAGTGAGATGCCAAAACTGTTTGGAGGCAAAAAGCTACTAGTCCCGCTCATCTAATTTGGAGCTATGTTTCATTGATAATTTGGAGTCTATAGTATATTCTCTTCTTTTTATCTTATTTGATTTTCAGTTGCTTGAGGACAAGCAACAATTAAGTTTGGTGTTGTGATGAGCGGATAATTTGTATGCTTTTTGGCATTGTTTTTAGTATGTTTTTGGTAGTTTTAGTTGAGTTTTTATTATATTTTTATTAGTTTTTAGTTAAAATTCACTTTTCTGGACTTTACTATGAGTTTGTGTGTTTTTCTGTGATTTCAGGTATTTTCTGGCTGAAATTGAGGGACCTGAGCAAAAATCTGATTCAGAGATTGAAAAGGACTGCAGATGCTGTTGGATTCTGACCTCCCTGCACTCGAAGTGGATTTTCTGGAGCTACAGAAGCCCAATTGGCGCGCTCTCAACGGCGTTGGAAAGTAGACATCCTGGGCTTTCCAGCAATATATGATAGTCCATACTTTGCCCAAGATTTGATGGCCCAAACCGGCGTTCAAAGTCACCTACAGAAATCCCAGCGTTAAACGCCGGAACTGGCACCTAAATGGGAGTTAAACGCCCAAACTGGCACCAAAATGGGAGTTAAACGCCAAGAAGAGTCTCTACACGAAAAATGCTTCATTGCTCAGCCCAAGCACACACCAAGTGGGCCCGGAAGTGGATTTTTATGTCATTTACTCACCTTTGTACACCTTAGGCTACTAGTTTTCTATATATAGAACCTTTTACTATTGTATTTTCATCTTCGGACATCTAGTTCTTAGATCATTGGGGGCTGGCCTCACGGCCATGCCTAGACCCTGTTCTTATGTATTTTCAACGGTGGAGTTTCTACACACCATAGATTAAGGTGTGGAGCTCTGCTGTACCTCGAGTATTAATGCAATTACTATTGTTCTTCTATTCAATCCCGCTTGTTCTTTGTCCAAGATATCACTTGTTCTTCAACTTGATGAATGTGATGATCCGTGACACTCATCATCATTCTCACATATGAACAAGGTGACTGACAACCATTCTTGTTCTACAAGCATCTGAGGCTTAGTGAATATCTCTTGGATTTCTGATTGCACGATGCATGGTTGATCGCCTGACAACCGAGTGCTCGCCTGACAAACGAGCCAACCATTCCGTGAGATCAGAGTCTTCGTGGTATAGGCAGGACCTGATGGCAGCATTCAAGAGAATCCGGAAGGTCTAACCTTGTCTGTGGTATTCTGAGTAGGATTCAATGATTGAATGACTGTGACGTGCTTCAAACCTGTAACCTACTGGGCGTTAGTGACAGACGCAAAAGAGGGATTCTATTCCGGTAGGGGAGGGAACCAAACCGGTGATTGGCAGTACTGTGACAGAGTGCGTGCATTAGCTTTCACTGCGCGGATGGGAGGTAGCTGCTGACAACAGTGAAACCCTACACGAGCTTGCCATGGAAAGGAGTAAGAAGGATTGGATGAAGACAGTAGGAAAGCAGAGAGACGGAAGGGAAGGCATCTTCATATGCTTGTCTGAAGCTCTTACACCAATGATATACATAAGTATCTCTATCTTTATCTTTATGTTATTTTCGTTCATCATCTATACCCATTTGAGTCTGCCTGACTGAGATTTACAAGATGACCATAGCTTGCTTCATACCACCAATCTCCGTGGGATCGACCCTTACTCGCGTAAGGTATTACTTGGACGACCCAGTGCACTTGCTGGTTAGTTGTGCGAAGTTGTAGTGATCACAATTTCGCGCACCAAAAAACAATAGTACTTTGCATTAATACTCGAGGAACAGCAGAGCTCCACACCTTAATCTATGAGGTGTAGAAACTCCACCATTGGAAATACATAAGTGATAATGGTGTTCATTGGTTTCGGTCCCAGAGAGGGAACCAGAATAACCAAGATCCTGAATACAATAGTAAAAAGATCTATTTATACTAAACTAGTTACTAGGGTTTTCAGAGATAAGTAAATAGTGCAGAAATCCACTTCCGGGACCCACTTGGTGTGTGCTTAGGTTGAGCATTGAAGCTTTCATGTGTATAGACTTTTCTTGGAGTTAAACGCCAGCATTGGTGCCAGTTTGGGCGTTTAACTCCAGCTTGTAACTCAATTCTGGCGTTTAACGCTAGAATAGGGCAGGAAGTTGGCGTTTAAACGCCAGTTTGCGTCATCAAAACTTGGGAAAGTATGGACTATTATATATTGCTGGAAAACCCAGGATGTCTACTTTCCAACGCAATTAAGAGCGCGCCAATTGGGTTTCTGTAGCTCCAAAAAGTCCATTTCGAGAGCAGGGAGGTCAGAATCCAACAACATATGCAGTCCTTTTTCAGCATCTGAATCAGATTTTTGCTCAGGTCCCTCAATTTCAGCCAAAAAAATACATGAAATCATAGAAAAACACACAAACTCATAGTAAAGTCTAGAAATGTGATTTTTGCATAAAAACTAATAATTATATACTAAAAACTAACTAAATCATACTAAAAACTACCTAAAAACAATGCCAAAAAGTGTATAAATTATCCGATCATCACAACACCAAACTTAAATTGTTGCTTGTCCCCAAGCAACTGAAAATAAAATAGAATAAAAAGAAGAAAATATACAATAAATCTCACAATATCAGTGAAACTTAGTCCCAATTAGATGAGCGAGGCTAGTAGCTTTTTGCTTCTGAACAGTTTTGGCATCTCACTTTATCCTTTGAAATTCAGAATGATTGGCATCTATAAGAATTCAGAATTTAGATAGTGTTATTGATTCTCCTAGTTCTGTATGTTGATTCTTGAACACAGCTACTTTATGAGTCTTGGCCGTGACCCTAAGCATCTTGTTTTTCAGTATTACAACCGGATACATAAATGTCACAGACACATAATTGGGTGAACTTTTTCAGATTGTGAATTAGCTTTGCTAAGGTCCCCAGTTAGAAGTGTCCAGAGTTCTTAATCACAGTCTTTTGCGTTGGATCACGACTTTAACCACTCAGTCTCAAGCTTTTCACTCGGACCTTCATGACACAAGCACATGATTAGGGACAACTTGATTTAGCCGCTTAGGCCAGGATTTTATTCCTTTAGGCCCTCTTATCCATTAATTCTCAAAGCCTTGGATCCTCTTTACCCTTTCCTTTTGGTTTAAAGGGCTATTGGCTTTTTCTGCTTGCTTCTTCTTTTTCTTTCTTTTTCTTTTTCGCCATTTTTTCTCTTTTTTTTTTCGCAAGCTTTGTTATTCACTGCTTTTTCTTGCTTCAAGAATCAATTTCATGATTTTTCTGATTATCAATAACATTTTTCTTTGTTCATCATTCTTTCAAGAGCTGACAATTTTAACATTCATAAACTTCACTATAAAAAATATGCACTGTTCAAGCATTCATTCAGAAAACAAAAAGTATTGCCACCACATCAAAATAATTAAACAAATTTCAAGATAAAATTTGAAATTCATGTACCTTTTGTTCTTTTGTAATTAGGAACATTTTTTATTTAAGAAAGGTGAAGGATTCCTGGAATTATTCATAGCTTTAAGACATAGACACTAGATACTACTGATCATTTAATAAAGACACAAACATAGATAACACATAAAGCATAATATTGAAAAACAAAAAAATAAGAACAAGGAAATCAAGAAATGGGTTCACCTTAGTGATGGCGGCTAGTTCTTCCTCTTGAAGATCCAATGGAACGCCTGAGCTCCTCTATGTCTCTTCCTTGCCTTTATTGCTCTTCCCTCATGGCTATTTGATCCTCTCTAATTTCATGGAGAATAATGGAGTGCTCTTGGTGCTCCATCCTTAGTTGCTTCTTGTTGGAACTCAAATCTCCCTAAGAGATGTTGAGTTGCTCCTAATAGTTGTGTGGAGGAAAATGCATCCCTTGAGCATCTCAGGAATTTCTTGATGAGGAACTTCCTCATTCTCTTGTTGAGGTCCATGAGTGGGCTCTCTTATTTGCTTCATCCTCTTTTTAGTGATGGGCTTGTCCTTTTCAATGAGGATGTCTTCCTCTATGACAATTCTAGCTAAACTGCATAGGTGACAAATGAGATAAGGAAACGCTAACCTTGCCAAAGTGGAGGGCTTATCAGCCACCTTGTAGAGTTCTAGAGGTATGATCTCATGAACTTCCACTTCCTCCCCAATCATGATACTATGGATCATGATGGTCCGATCCACAATTACTTCGGATCGGTTGCTTGTAGGAATAATGGAGCGTTGGATGAACTCCAACCATCCTCTAGCCACAGGCTTAAGGTCCGGTCTTCTCAATTGAATCGGCTTGCCTCTTGAGTCTCTTTTCCATTGAGCTCTTTCCACACATATGTCCATGAGGACTTGGTCCAACCTTTGATTAAAGTTGACCCTTCTAGTGTAGGGGTGTGCATTTTCTTGCATCATTGGCAAGTTGAACGCCAACCTTACATTTTCTAGAATAAAATCTAAGTATTTCCCTTGAACCATTGTAAGCCAATTCTTTGGATTCGGGTCCATACTTTGATCATGGTTCTTAGTGATCCATACGTTTGCATAGAACTCTTGAACCATTAAGATTTCGACTTGTTGAATGGGGTTGGTGAGAACTTCCCAACGTCTTCTTCGAATCTCATGTTGGATCTCTAGATACTCATTCCTTTTGAGCATGAAAGGAACCTCAGAGATCACCTTCTTCTTGGCCATAACTTCATAGAAGTGGTCCTGATGGACCTTTGAAATGAATCTCTCCATCTCTCATGAGTCAGAGGTGGAAGCTTTTGTCTTCCCTTTCCTCTTTCTAGAGGTTTTTCTGACCTTAGGTGCCATAAATGGTTATGAAAAAAAAAGCAATGCTTTTACCACACCAAACTTAAAAGGTTTGCTCGTCCTCGATTAAAAGATGAAAAAACGAAGGGGAAGAAGAAGAAAATGGAAGAGATGGAGAGTGGTTTGTGGTTCGACCAAGGAGTAGAAGTAGTGTTGGTAATGTGTGAAAATAAAGGAGTGTGGAGGGGTTTATATAGGAATGGGGGGAGGTAGGTTTGTGTATTTGGGATTAGGTTTGGAAAGGAAAAGTGTTTGAATTTGAAAAGTGAGGTAGGTGGGGTTTTTGGGGATAAGGGATGGACGTGATTGGTAAAGAGAATATCGGGAAAAGGATAGGATTTGATAGGTGAGTGGTGTTTTGGGTAGAGTGTTATAGAGATGTGTGAGGGGGGGAGAGAGAGAGATGTGGGGTAGGTGGGGATCTTATGGGTCCACAGATCCTGAGGTGTCAAGGATTTTTCATCCCTGCACCATTTAGGCATGTAAACGCCCTCTGTATGCGATACTGGCGTTTAACGCCAGACTGCTGCATGTTTCTCGCGTTAAACGCCAGCTTTTATACATTTCCTGGCATTTAACGCCAAGCTGTAGCATATTTCTGGCGTTAAACGTCAGTCTGGTGCTTCTTTCTGGCGTTGAACGCCCAGAATGGTGCTGGGCGTTTAACGCCCATTCTGCTACCCTTACTGGCATTTAAATGCCAGTAAGTTCATCCTCCAGGGTGTGCTGTTTTTTAATGCTGTTTTTGAATTTGCTTTGATTTTTGTAGGTTGTATTTGTGATTCCACATGATCATCAACCTAAAGAAAACATAAAATAATAATGGAAAATGGGAATTTAACATAGATAAATAAAAATTGGGTTGCCTCCCAATAAGCGCTTCTTTAATGTCAATAGCTTGACAGTGGGCTCTCATGGAGCCTCACAGATAATTAGAGCATGGTTGTGGCCTCTCAACACCAAACTTAGAGTTTGGTTGTAGCCTCTCAACACCAAACTTAGAGTTTGGTTGTGGCCTTCCAACACCAAACTTAGAGTTTAAATGTGGGGGCTTTGTTTGACTCTGTATTGAGAGAAGCTTTTGATGCTTCTTCTCCATGTGTACAGAAGGAGAACCTTGAGTCTTGAATACAAGGTAGTCCTCATTCAATTGAAGGACCAACTCTCCTCTGTCATCATCAATCACAGCTTTTGCTGTAGCTAGAAAAGGTCTGCCAAGGATAATGGATTCATCCTCATCCTTTCCAGTGTCTAGGATTATGAAATCAACAGGGATGTAAAGGCCTTCAACCTTCACTAGCACGTCTTCTACTAGTCCATAAGCCTGTTTCATTTATTTGTCTGCCATCTCTAGTGAGATTCTTGTAGCTTGTACCTCAAAGATTCCTAGTTTCTCAATTACAGAGTGGCATGAAGTTAATACCTGACCCTAGGTCACACAGAGCCTTCTCAAAGGTCATGGTGCCTATGGTACAGGGTATTAAGAATTTACTAGGATCCTATTTCTTTTGAGGTAAAGTATGCCGAACCTAGGTATTCAGTTCATTAATGAGCAATGGAGGTTCATCCTCCCAAGTCTCATTACCAAATAGCTTGGCATTTAACTTCATGATTGCTCCTAAATACTGGACAACTTGCCCTTCAGCAATGTCTTCATCTTCTTCAGAAGATGAATAGTCATCAGAGCTCATGAATGGTAAAAGAAAGTTCAATAGAATCTCTATGGTCTCTGTATGAGCCTCAGATTCCTGTGGTTCCTCATTGGGGTACTTCTTAATGGCTAGTGGACGTTCATTGAGGTCTTCCTCACTGGGAATCACTGCCTTTTCACACTCTCCAGGTTTGGCCATGTTGGTCACAATTATGGCCTTGCACTCTCTTTTGGGATTCTCTTCTGTATTGCTTGGGAGAGTGCTAGGAGGAGTTTCAGTAACCCTTTTACTCAGCTGACCCACTTGTGCCTCCAAGTTTCTGATGGAGGACCTTGTTTCATTCATGAAACTGAGAGTGGCCTTAGATAGATCAGAGACTATATTTGCTAAGCTAGATGGGTTCTGCTCAGAATTCTCTATCTGTTGTTGAGAGGATGATGGAAAAGGCTTGCCATTGCTAAACCTGTTTCTTTCACCATTATTATTGTTAAAGGCTTGTTGAGGCTTCTGTTGATCCTTCCATGAGAAGTTTAGATGATTTCTCCATGACGGATTATAGGTGTCTCCATAGGCTTCACCCATGTAATTCACCTCTGCCATTGCAGGGTTCTCAAGATTATAAGCTTCTTCTTAAGAAGATGCCTCTTTAGTACTATTGGATGCAGATTACAATCCATTCAGACTCTGAGAAATCATATTGACTTGCTGAGTCAACATTTTGTTCTGAACCAATATGGCATTCAGAGCATCAATTTCAAGAACTCCCTTCCTCTGAGGCGTCTTATTATTCACAGGATTCCTTTCAGAGGTGTACATGAACGGGTTATTTGCAACCATTTCAATGAGTTCCTGAGCTTCTGCAGGCATTTTCTTCAAGTGAATAGATCCACCTGTAGAATGGTCCAATGACATCTTAGACAATTCAGATAGAACATCATAGAATATATCCAGGATGGTCCATTCTGAGAGCATGTCAGAAGGACAATTTTTGGTCAGTTGCTTGTATCTTTCCGAAGCTTCATAGAGGGATTCACCTTCTTTCTGCCTGAAGATTTGAACATCCACTCTAAGCTTGCTCAGCTTTTGAGTAGGAAAGAATTTGGCTAAGAAAGCCATGACCAGCTTATCCCAAGAGTTCAGGCTATCTCTAGATTGAGAGTCTAACCATATTCTAGCTTTGTCACTTACAGCAAAAGGGAAAAGCATAAGCTTGTAGACCTCGGGATCAACTCCATTGGTCTTAACAGTATCACAGATCTGTAAGAATTTAATTAAGAACTGAAAAGGATCTTCTGATGAAAGTCCATAAAACTTGCAATTCTATTGCATCAGAGAAACTGATTGAGGCTTTAGCTCAAAATTGTTTACTCCAATGGCAGGGATTGAGATGCTTCTTCCATGGAAGTTGGAAGTTGGTACGGTGTAGTCACCAAGCATCTTCCTTGCATTGTTATTGTTGTTGGGTTCGGCTATTACTTCTTTTTCGAGAGTCTCTGTAAGGTTTTCTCTGGATTATTGTGCTTTAGCTTCTCTTAGCTTCTTCTTTAGAGTCCTTTCAGGTTCAGGGTCAGCTTCAACAAGAATGTTTTTGTCCTTGCTCCTGCTCATATGAAAAAGAAGAGAACGGAAAGGAAGAGGAATCCTCTATGTCATAGTATAGAGATTCCTTAAGGTGTCAGAGGAAAATAAGAATAGAAGGGTAAGGTAGATAGAGGCGAATTCGAACATATAAGGAATGAGAGAGCCCGAATTGTTAGTAGAGGAGGAGTGTTAGTGATTAAATAGAAAGAGATGAGAGAGAGGTAATTTCGAAAATTAAATCAAAATTTAAAACAATTAGTTAATTAAAAAATTTTTTGAAAAATGGTTAATGGTTTTCGAAAATCAAAAGTGAGAAAGTGGTTAGGTGATTTTGAAAAAGATAAGAAATAATAAATTTGAAAAGATAAAAAGTTAGAAAGAGATTTTGAAATTAGAATTTTAAAAAGATGTGATTTGAAAAAGATATGGTTTAAAAAGATATGATTGGTAAACAATTTGAAAAGATTTGATTTTTTTTAAAATGATAACTTGGCTAACAAGAAACTAAAAGATATGATTCTAAAATTCTAATATTGAACCTTTCTTAACAAGAAAGTAACAAATGTGAAATTTTAGAAACAAAACATTAATTGTTAGCAAGGTTTTTGAAAATAGTAAAAGAAAAATGAAAAATATTTGATTTTTGAAAAAGATATAATTGAAAAGATTTGATTTTGAAAGATATGATTTCAAAAATAAGAATTGAAACATGAGAATTTGAAAAAGATTTGAATTGAAAACAAAATCTCCTCTCCTGTGCCATCCTGGCGTTAAACGCCCATAATGGTATCCATTCTGGCGTTTAACGCCCAAAATACCACCCTTTTGGGCGTTTAACGCCCAGCCAGGTACCTTGGTTGGTGTTGAACGCCAGAAATGCTTCCTTACTGGGAATTTTTCTGAACGCCCAGCTTTTTCTCTGTGATTCCTCTGCTGAATGTTCTGAATCTTCAATTTCCTGTATTATTGACTTGAAAAGATATATTTTTGAATTTTTGAATTTTTAATGATGAGAGAAACAAACAACAAAATGAATTAAAACATAAGAACGCAAGATCAAAACAAATAATGCATGCAAGGACACTTTGAATGTCAAGATGAACACCAAGAACACTTTAAAGATCATGATAAACATCAAGAACATATTTTTGAAAAAATTTTAGAAAAGAAAAACATGCAAGACACCAAACTTAGAAGTTAGTATACTATGGACACTAGCAAATTGAAAATGCATATGAAAAACAACAAATCATACAAAACGAGAGAATTTAAAGATCAGAACACAGAAAATTCTCAAGAACAACTTGAAGATCAATAAAGAACATAATGCATAAAATTTTGAAAAATGCAAGAAAAAAGAAAACATGAAATTGACACCAAACTTAAAATTGACTTTAGACTAAAACAAGAAACACAGAATATTTTTTTTCAAAAATATTTTGGAAAAAGGAAATACGAAACTCAAAATATTTTAATAAAAATTCCAAGAATCAAGCAATGTTAGTCTAAAGCTTCAGTCTAATAGATTAGACATGGCTAGCCAAGCTTCAGCAGACATGACATACAATAGCCAAATTGATGGGAATAAAAAAAAACTCCTGTGATGATAAGAGTATCATCTGAAACTCTAGAATTCATTCTTAAAAATCCTGAAGAACAAAATAAAAATAAAAAGAAAAAGAAAATTACCTAATTTAAGCAACAAGATGAACCATCAGTTGTCCAAACTCGAACAATCCCCGGCAATGGCGCCAAAAACTTGGTACACGAAATCGTGATTCACACTTTTGACAACTCCGTGCAGCTGACCAGCAAGTACACTGGGTCGTCCAAGTAATCCCATACGTGAGTAAGGGTCGATCCCATGGAGATTGTCAGCTTGAAGCAAGCTACGGTCATCATGTAAATCTCAGTCAGGCGAATTCAAATGGTTATAAAGCTTTGATAATTAAAAGATAAATAAACATAAAATAAAGATAGAGATACTTATGTAATTCATTGGTGGGAATTTCAGATAAGCGTATGGAGATGCGTTATTCCTTCTGAATCTTTGCTTTCCTACTGTCTCATTCAATCATTCACACTCCTTTCCATGGCAATCTGTCTGTTGGGGATCATCATTGTCAATGGCTACCTCCCATCCTCTCAGTGAAAATGGTCCTCTACGGTTTTTGTATGGCTAATCAACTGTCGGATTTCTCGTCTCAGATGAAAAATACCAGGCACAGCTACCGCATGGCTAATCAGCTATCGGTTCTTGATCATGTCGGAATAAGATCCAATGATCCTTTTGCACACTGTCACTGTGCCCCACAATCGCGAGTTTGAAGCTCGTCACAGTCATCCCTTCCCAGATCCTACTCGGAATACTACAGACAAGGTTTAGACTTTCCAGATCTCAGGAATGTTGCCAATTGATTCTAGCCTATACCACAAAGATTCTAATCTCGGATTCAGATGCTCTGTTGTCAGAAGAGACGATGTGAATCGTTGAAAAGAGATCCAAGAGATATGCATTCAAGCTTATTTTCATGTAGAACAGAAGTGTTTATCAGGCACGCATTCATAAGTGAGAATGGTGATGAGTGTCACTTTATCATTACATTCATCATGTTCTTATGTGCGAATGAATATCATAGAATAAGAATAAGCTTGAATTGAATAGAAGAACAATAGTGCTTTGCATTAATACTCGAGAAACAGCAGAGCTCCACACCTTAATCTATGAGGTGTAGAAATTCCACCGTTGGAAATACATAAGTGATAATGGTGTTCATTGGTTTCGGCCCCAAAGAGGGAACCAGAAAAACCAAGATCCTGAATACAATAGTAAAAAGTCCTATTTATACTAAACTAGTTACTAGGATTTTCAGAGATAAGTAAATAGTGCAGAAATCCACTTTCGGAGCCCACTTGGTGTGTGCTTGGGCTGAGTATTGAAACTTTCATGTGTAGAGACTTTTCTTGGAGTTAAACGCCAGATTTGGTGCCAGTTTGGGCGTTCAACTCCAGCTTGTAACTCAGTTCTGGCGTTTAACGCCAGAATAGAGCAGGAAGTTGGTGTTTAAACGCCAGTTTGCGTCGTCAAAAATCGGGCAAAGTATGGTCTATTATATATTGTTGGAAATCCCAAGATGTCTACTTTTCAACGCAATTGATGAAGCGCAATTGGGTGTCTATAGCTCTAGAAAATCCATTTCGAGTGCAAGGAGGTCAGAATCTAACAGCATATGCAGTCCTTTTTCAGCCTCTGAATCAGATTTTTGCTCTGGTCCCTCAATTTCAGCTAGAAAATACCTGAAACCACAGAAAAACACACAAACTCATAGTAAAGTCCAGAAATGTTATTTTTGCATAAAAAGTAATAATTGTATACTAAAAACTAACAAAATCATACTAAAAACTACCTAAAAACAATGCCAAAAAATGTTTAAATTATCCGCTCATCAGCTGTGCTTCTATCCATTTTGTGAAGTAATCAATTTTTACTAATTGGAATTTTACCCATCCTCGTGCTACTGGGAATGGGCCGACTATATCCATCCCCCGTATATGAAAAGGCCAACTAATATCCAAGGTGTGTAGCAACTCGATCGGGCTGTGGATGAGTGGTGCACACTTTTGGAATGCATCGCACTTCTGTACTTTGTTTCTACAGTTTTCTCATAATGTCGGCCAGTAGTACCCTGCTCGTAAAATTTTTGTGGCCAAACTTCTGCCTCCAGCATGGTGTCCGCAAATTCTATCATGGATTTCGACGATGGCGTTTTCTGCATCTGCTCGGCCAAGGCATTTTAGCAATGGTCTAGAGATACCCCGTTTGTATAGGTTGGCTCCCATCTTGGTGTAATAGCTTGCTTTATGTCTAAATAACCTTTGGTTTTTGTTTTCTGGTATTTCCCCAGTTCTCAAATAGCAAATGAATGGGCTTTGCCAATATTCTTCATATGACACACTTAGAATAGATTTGATATCTAAACTTGGTTCTGTTAGTGTAAGATGGGATAATTTGTCTGATGAATCAGTTACCCTATATGTAGCTAATTTGGATAAAATATCGCCCCTACAGTTTTGTTCTCTAGGTATATGTGATATTTCAAAATTTTGAAAATGTTGTATGATGCTTTTTGCCAAATTTAAATACTTCTCTAAGAGTGGGTATTAAACTTGAAAATTACCAGTTACCTGTTGTACCATGAGAAAGGAGTCGCAATATACCTTTAGGTTTTTTACTTCTACTTCTCTTGCAAACCTTAGGCCAGTAAGCAGTGCTTCATATTCAGCTTAGTTGTTGGTGGCTTGAAAGAGGAATTTTATTGACTGTTCGCCATGCACTTCTTTGTTGAATTTTAGTAGGATCCCAACTCCACATCTGCTCTCATTTGATGCACCATCTACATATAATTCCCATTGCGTGACCATTTCCTCTGTGTTAGTAAATTCTGAAATAAAGTCGGCAAGTTGATGAGGGAAAATTGAATTTTGCACAAACTAATCGGCAAGTATACCGTGTCGTATCAAGTAGTAATAACTCACTTGAGTGAGGTCGATCCTACAGGGATTGATGGATCAAGCAACTTTAGTTAGGTGATAAATTTAGTTAAGCTAACAGTGGTGAATTGAGTGAAACTGATAATCAGAAGGTAAGGTGCAAGGAATTTAAAGTGCAGAATATAAATTGCATCAAATGTAAAGGGACTGGGTGCTAGAAAATTAAATGGAACAGAAATAACAGAGAGAAAGATTCATTAGGGATTGGAGATATCATAATCCCCAATGAATTAAACAGGTCTCAACTCCTTTCTCAATCATATGAGTAGATCTATAGCGGATTGAATTTGATTGGATCCCAATTCCTTGCCAATTCAATCTCTCTAATCACAATCAATCTTGCCAATTCCTTGATCCAATTGTCATGAGAAGAGGTTAAGTTCATGTCTCTCATCCATAAGCCACACAAACTCTCAGGATCTCAATTTCTCCTGCATGGTGTTGATCAAGAGAGTATTGAAAGATAGAGCCTCACTTCTAATGCTCATGATTCCCCTTTCAAGGCTCACACAAGCATTCACAGATTTAAACCCCTTCCAGAGTGAATGAATCATCAATCAAAACAGGGATATCCTATAGCTATACAAATGAATTGAGAAGAAGAAGAAGTTCACTAAATCATGTGAATCATAGCAGAGCTCCTCCCCCTAATGATTTGGGGTTCAATTGATCATCGCTCTAAGAACAATTGCAAGAATTCTAAATTGCAGAAATGTTAATCAAGCTCACTGTAAACTGAATTGTAAAACTTACAAAAAGGGAAATTGCATAAGGGAATTGCAGAGATTGAAAGTGCATAAGCTAAATTGAATTCAATACTGAAATGTAAAAGTGTAGAGAAATAAAAGTATTTACAAGAGCCTTCTATTCTACTCCTACTCCTACTACTACTACTACTACTACTACTACTCCTAATGCAGCCTTCTGAATCCCCCCTCTAATGAAATGAAACTGATGCCCTTATATAGGCTTTTCTAAATGACAAATGAAATTAAAATTGAAAACAAAGTACAAATAAATGAAATTTCTATTCTAACTATTTCTTATGCCTTTGAGTGGTGTCAATGGGCTCTACTTGCTTTGAAGTTTCAATGGGCTTGGAATCAGATTAATTTGAGAAGAAATTCACTTCTAGGAGAGCGTAGTGTTCATTTGGAGAACGGAGCATTTTTACACCCACGTGCACGTGTCACCCATGCGTGCGCGCCATTTTGCAGTTTGGCACATCCACGCGTACGCGTCACCCACGCGTACGCGTGGCCTTCAACATTTGCTCTTGTGACGCGTACACGTGCTATACACGTGCGCGTCCATATCAGCACTCTCCGAAATAGCGTAGCGCTTGCAATATGAACGCTCCCCATGCATACGCGTCACCTACGCGTACGCGTAGATCTTCAAAGATGCCACTTTCACGCTGCGCTTTACTCACGCGTTCGCGTGCTTTTTCCCAGATGCTACACCTATGCGTACGCGCCATACATGCGCACGCGTGGTCTTCCAGAATTGCAATTTTGACGCGTACGCATGGCCTACGCGTACGCGTCACTTGTGAATTTTGCTTGCTCCATTATCGCAAGCGCTCTTTCAAAATGAACGTAGCGTTCTCGTGCTAAGAGCGCTCTCCTTGTTTAAATCATGGGCCACGCTTTTAAAAGCGTGGCCTAAGGCTCCAAAGCGTGCTCAAACTTTAAAATGTGTCTAGAATTCTTCTTTTGAGCTTATTTTGTGCTTTCTGCTTCTTTTACTTCATCTTTTCACCTGTCATCAACCAAACAGATACATCAAAGCCTTGGCATAATCATCAAATTTTGCATCACTCATATTATCAACTAAATCTTGCAAAAATCTCATGAAAATGCATAAAATCAACAATGTTTGATTGAATGAGGACAAGCATGAATTTCTCATCTAAGCACTTACTTATTGCCTAGAAATTTATGAAAACCCAATAAAAACAGATAAAAATTGCTACTAAAATATGCACAAAATATCGTGTCATCACAACACCAAACTTAAATCTTGCTTGTCCCCAAGCAAGCAAAGAATCATGCAGTACATTTTGACAACCCAAAGTGAGAAGAATAGCAATTTTTATGTTCATGGTTGGCTAGTTTTCTATGCATGCAACAATCGCAAGAGAAATTCAAATGATTGATCTTTCTATCTAGCTCATTTTATGAAATCTTTTCTTTATATTTCTTCCTTGAAGCAAGCTTTTCATTTTCTTCTTAGCTTTTCCTTTTGGGTGATTTGCACCACAAGCATTTAATTAGAGGACTTCTTTAAGCTTATTTGTTTCTTTTGATTACTCTCTAATCATTGATACTCAGAGCCTTGAGCTTTGAGGGAGTGCTTTTGCACTTGAGCCTAGCCTTGACTGCTAAGTGTTTTGTTTTCAAGCTTTTTGCCTGTTACATAAACACCACAAGTACTTAACAATTGAATTGTCATTGGTACTCAGAGCCTTCAGCTTTCTCATTCTTTCCCTTTTCTGATATATTCCTGCTTTACTCGGCAGTTTTATTAGTTTGTTGTGCAAGATTTCTTTGATAATGTCCTCCCTTTTGGTGCTGAACTTGGTGTATGAATCAAACTTCGGTGTCAATTTGAAAAATTGTTTGAAATCCTTGCTTTGAGACCTAAGAGGTTTCTCTTCTTTCTTTTGAGATGATGGTCTTTCAATTCTCCGAGCTTCATGTAATTCTTCAATTTCAATTTGTCCAGTTGCTTTGTCCCTAAATTCTTCCAATGTCTTCGGCTTTGAGACTGCTATTGCTTCCTGGAATTTCCCAAGTCGGAGGCCACTCTTTATTGCATGTAGTTGTACTTTTGGATTGAGGTCTGGGATTTCCATGGCCGCTGTTGTGAAGCACGTGATGTAGTCTTTCAGAATCTCGTGTTGTCCTTGCTTGATCGTACTAAGATAATATGAGTCTCGCACGTAGATTTTGGATGCTGTAAAGTGGTTTATGAATAATTTGGCAAATTCGTCAAAGCTGGATATCGAACCTGCAGGTAAGTTAGAAAACCATAATAAAGCAGCTCTATCTAAAAAAGTTGAAAAAGATCGGCACAAAATGGGATCGGAGTCACTATTGAGAAACATCATAGATTCAAATTTGTTGACATGAACTTTAGGATCTCCGATCCCCTTGTATGGTGTCAAAGTCATTCGGAGTGTAAAATATTTAGAAATTTTGAAATTCATTATTTCTTCGGAAAAAGGGCTAGTCCGTTGTCTTTTTGTCTTGGGAGGTGCTTCTCCTGTCTTCACGTTCGACTTTGGCTGTTGTTCCTCATGGAGGTTGTTATTGACCTTCTTATTATCGTTCTTTTCTTCACCGTTGTTCAGCATTTCTGCTAACGGTTCGGCCATTCGTTGGTTTTCCGCCTGTAGAGTAGCATTGGAAGCCAAGAGTTTCGTATTGGTTGGGTTGGATTGGAGAGCTACTGAATGATCCATCAAAGTTCGGCTTCTGCAAAGAAAAGAAGATACAAGTCGAATCTAGTAGTGTTAGATCAAAACTAAAAAATGAGGCGGGGCCCCATGATGGGCGCCCAAATGTTTTGAGAAGGTTACTCTTTCTAAGCTATACGTCGGTCTCTCTCTTCTCCAAGGCGTTGATGCGAGAATTAATGTTGATCTAGAATTTCACAAAATAGAATATCTTCGTTGCAAGTATAGCCCAAATCAACAACTAACTCCCACCATCAAAGTTTAAATTTCAAATAAAAATAACCGAGAGTAATTCAACCTTGGGTCGTTCTCCCTAGGAATGAAATTAAAATGTCACACTCTTGGTTGTGAGGAAAAGGGGGTTTTCTCAATCAAAGAACAAAATATTAAAAGAACTAAGAAATAAAAGTACTAACAAATGATAAAAAAGGATATTAATGCAATTAAAAAGGAAACTAGATCAAAACTTAGTGAAAATGCTATAAATGCATAAAAGAACCTTGACTTGGAAATGAGAATTAAGGAATCCTATCATCGTCATAACCACAACTTTGGCAATTATGATGAGTCAATCTCGCTTCGTCAACCCCTAACATCGAGGAGTAAGTCAAGTAAGCATAATTGACCTTAATTCATAAGTCCTAGCTAACTTACTAATTTTTTAGTAAAAAACTTGCGTCAATGGAAACAAGAGTCAACTAACTACCCAAGAATTACCACTAAATATCGAACATTATGACTCTAGTATCCTAGGAACTCATTTTCCAAGCCAAGGTGTGAAAATATACTCAAAATTAACAAGTGACACTTTCACAAACCCTTGGTGGGCGTAAAAGTAAAACATAAGAAATTGCAAAGGAAAATGAAAATTATAACCAAACTATTCACAAAATCAATAATAAACATTCAATCAAACATATATAAAGCATAAAACATTAAATTCATAGACAAAAGATTCAAGGAACTAAAATTGCATATATTAACAAAGTAACTTAAACTAGAGAAATATGAGTAAATGTGATGTAATTAAAGAGAAATTAAAGAGAACTTACAAAAGAGAAGAGCAAAATCCAAGATCAAACTTGAAACTATAAAATTCTACAATGGAAATTAAGTAAAACCCTAAGAGAGAAATAAAAGATCACTACTCTATACTACTTTATACTACTCCTACTCCTACTAATGCTTTCTATGTAATCTAACCTAATGCTTTGATATGGAATGAAGCCCTCTTCATATAGCACTAAATTTCAGCTTCCAACCTTCCAAAATTGGGCCAGGAAAGCTCCAAAATCGCGAGCCATGTGACATTTTAATGAAGTCACGTGGAGGGACCTGTGCGTATGCATAGATGTGTGCATATGCACACTTGCTGATTTTTCTCCTGTGCGTACGCACAGGAGTTGTGCATAGGCACACTTGCTGATTGTTGCACTTTTGCGTACGCACAGGAGGTTGTGCGTACGCACAGGAGGTTGTGCGTATGCAAACTTGGCTATGTGCTTCTCCTAGTTTTTCTTCATGTGTTCTCCCTTCTTGCATGCTTCCTTCCACTTCTATCTATCCATTCTTGCCTCTAGGACCTGAAATCACTCACAAACATATCACGGCATCGAATAAAATAAAAGTGGGATTAAAATGGTCAATTTATGCACAAAAATATATGTTTTCACATTTAGGTTTAATTTAGGGATAAAACACAAAAGTATGCTATTTTGGTGCTTAAGTGTGAGTTTATATGATGAAATCCATCCAAATCAAGCAAAAAATTATCATTAAATATGGAATCATCAGGCGTCTCACAGTTTGATCCAGAATTGGAGTACCCTCGTGAACTCGGACCCAAGCGTGGTACCAGCAAAAAGGACTTTGATGCTCAAGTTAGCAAAGAATCATTAAAGAAAATGAGTGTATAGTTAGTGAGGTGGTGTTGAATGATCCTGGCCCTTATTGTCGGCCTTTGTCCTGATTTATAGTTTGGTTGAGATTGAATGAGTCATCAGTTTAAGCCGATATCTTCGTGGCCGACTTTAAAGAGAGATTTTGGGGGAGATATTTGTTAGGATAGAGTTATTAATTTTGAATATGGGTGAATGTGCCGAGGTATAACCCGATTCCTCCGACGTATAAGGGGTACAGTACACTATTATTCTTCTTTTTTTATTTTGTGAGTTTTTCTATATTTTCAATATCAATATTATTTTCTTTTAATAAATGTAATTGAGCTATTTCATTATTCCATATCTCAAATTTTTTTTCTCTCATATTACTTAGTACTTACTTTTTCCTTTTTTTTTTAATTTTGATCATATTGTTCTTATTATTTTGATATGCACATGCCCTTATATATAAATTTTATTATTTATGTTGTTTAACTTCCCCCTTTCTTTTTCAGAATATATTTGTATTTTTCTCCTATAATTTGATTTGTAACAATAGTGGTTAATCTTCTAACTACTCTTTTATGTTGTAAATACATCTGGTTTCATGACTCATTATCATCAAATAGAATTAAAATATTTTATTGAGACTTTTTTTAGACATTGATTAAGAGAGTTATACAATTGCATGTAATGGCTTATTTTTTTTGGTGACATGTAATGACTCATGCTTTTCAAATAATAGTATTTATCAATATAAGATAAATATGTCGCTTTAAAAATATATTTATAATCCACTGTCAAAATTTGCTTTTCACTTTATTTGTCAATGCAAAGAGAAATAGACATGAAGATAAATGTCATACACATTTCTATGTTTAAAAAAAATCTCCTTCTCCATACCTTTTTGTTTGCTTTCTCTTGTTCTCTATCTTTACGTGGAAGAAAGTTTTTAAATTATTTAACTGATTGTTATTAGTATTCATAAATGCTTACTTACAATATTCATATAAGTTTTAGTAACTATCTATGTTATATCAATATTTTTTTATCTTATTCATTGAAGGTAGAAATGGGAATATTTCAGATAATTTGCCAAGATTCTATAATTTTATATGTGCTCGACTAGTCGACTTGAACTATCACAAGATACTAGGTCTAAATTTTTTAACAAACCTAATTTGTTAAAGTCAAATCTATGTTTATTCACAAATTAATCTGATTGATCTATTAGAAGTGTCTAAATCTATTAAAATAAATATATAGATTGTTTTCATATTATAAGTACTTTTGCATATTTTAATTTTTAACTTTGTTTTACTTAGTTATAAATGTTTTTAATTTAAGCCAAGATAACTAAGGCCAACTTCAGAAGTCCAAGGTCACTCGTCCTAAACGTCCGATCTTTTTTGTACAACTTAGATGGTAGAATTTTAACTGCACTTACAAACATTTACATATATCAAAATATGAGATATCAACAATCGTTAGATAAAATAGGAGAATAACTACCTATCAAGATGAGTGGATAAGTTATAAAAGATAACTTATCTTTACCACTATATAAATACCGCTTTCATCTCAGATATTTCTCGACTCTAATCAATACAAAAACTTGCCTATGACCTTTGCTAACTTAGGCATCAGAATCCCTTGCAAGTATCACTCTCCAACCTCTTGAAAGAACTAGGATGGCTTCATCACCTCAGAGGAGGCGTCAACATTACCATCCAAAAGTGCTTGGACCTCACATTCAAGCCTAAATCACACTGGTTTTAGGTTACCCCTAGAACATTGGCATTTTTGCCAAGGACCTGGAGTTCAATGATGCATCCACATCTTTAGTTGTTTTTTCCTTAGAATTTTATTTAACAACTTAGTGATTCTTCTTTTATAAACAATTATTTCATGGTTTAGCGAACACTACTTTGAGTTGCTTTGAATTTTTTAATTATAGGAGATTGTGGAAGAACGTCAGCAAGAACAAGGATGGAGAGAGGCGAGCAAGAGAAACACTAGGAGCAAGAGATAGAGAGAAGCAAACAAAGAAGCTTCTGGACAAAACAAAGAAGCTCCTGGACAACACAACAATTTAATGCACCATTTTATACATTCAACGCAGCCAAACAGAGAGTCCCTTGATTCCCAAACCAACCCTATGTTGAACGCACCATCACTTGCGTTCAATGCACCACTATGCTATCTCCAACGCAGCTTAATCCAGCAAAGGCTACACCATGCATTTGATACACCAAACCATGCGTCGAACACAGCTGGTCCATGCGTTCAACACAACTGGTCCATGCATTCAATATAGCCTCTCTTGCCTTCAATGCAACCTCTAGTAGTTGACCAACCTTCCATGCGTTCAATGCAGGCCACCATGCACCTAACGCACCATCAACAGAGGTTCAAGGATTCCAAATTTTGGGTCCTGCCTTTAAAGAACAAGCAATGTGTCTAATGTAGCTCATGGGCCAACTCCCAGGGCCTCCCAAATTCTTTATTAATCTATCCTAACTTCAAGTACTTAATTTTATGATCTAAGACTAAGCACATGAGTGGATATTTTGTATGCTTTTTGGCATCATTTTCATATTATTTTAGTTATATTTTCATAGGTTTTATTACAAAATTCACATTTTTAGATTCTACTTTGAGTTGTGGTGTTTTATGGTGATTTTGGATAAATTCTGGCTGAAATTGACGAGCTTTGGCAAAGTCTGATTTAGAGGCAAGGAAATCATAGTAGATGCTGTCATAATCTGACCTCCGTGAACTCAAACATGCATTTTTAGGGCTTTTGTGGTTCAAATGACGCATTCTCAACAGCATTGGAAAGCTAACTTCCAGAGCTTTCTATCAATATATAATGGTCTATACTATTCTTTAAAGAAGCCAGCCCATACTTGGCATTGAACGCCAAGAAGCTACCCCCTAGCTAGCGTTCAACACCCCAAGGAGACAAGCCAGCGTTGAACTCCCAAGAACCACCCTCCTTTGGGGCGTTCAATGCCCACCAAGAAGCAAGACAGCACCAATCACCCCTTAATGGGCGTTCAACGACCATTCCTCAAAGTTGGACGCCAAGCTCCGCCCAAGTACTCAACCAAAGTGGGCCCAAGGATGGATTTCGCACCTCTAGTGTAGTCTGTCATACTTTTTATACTTCTTAGTTCTTAGATTAGTATTTAAAGGAGAAAATCACCCATGTTTAGGATCTTCAGCCTCATCTTTACCTTTTTCACATTTTACATTACTTTTTATAAAGCATGAGCAACTAAACCTCCTAAGTTAGTGTTAGGAGCTCTGCTGATTTTCATGGATTAATAATATTACTCTTTCTATTTCAATACACATTTGACTCCATTCTCTTGTGCATTTTCGTTATTTATCTCATGAATTGAGGATGACCTATGTCAATCATCCTTGTTCTACATGGGTTCCGTGTGAGTCTTGACCCGAAAAGCATTGAACCACAGCTAGAGAGTACACTGTGGATTCCAAGAGCGTGCCTGGGTGACTTTGGATACGTGACATATAATCCCGTTGACCATGGGTTACTGAGGTTTCTGTGGCGTTAAGGCTAGAGTCAGAAAAGCAGCGTTCCCTGATCCAGAAGATCCGACCTTGTTTGTGGTGTTTTGAATAGGATCGCAAAGGGGAGTAGATTGCTTAAGTCTTCACCTTCGGCTATGGTGGGAAGCCATGAGTTAACTTGATGAGGATGCTACATGAGTTGCTCGGATATGGTGGACTGCTATGGCTTAGAAGAGACTAATTTGATGAGGATGCTACATGAGTTAGTTAATTATGGCTGCCATTGAATGAATCATTTGTTGTTGAAGTAGATAGTAAGAAAAGTTAATATGGAAAGAATACGCATGTCTGAAGCCTTAACTAAATATCCATCATTGCTTTAACACTAATATGGTATTTCATTCTTTACTATTTCGTTTATGCTTTCAAACAAACAACCATCTTTTCTTAATCACCTGACTAAGATCTAAAAGATAGCCATTGCTCGCTCAATCCAACAATCTCCGTGGGATTCGACCATCACTCACCTGAGGTATTACTTGGACGATCTGGTGCACTTGCCGTTTCAGTTGTGCGGAGTTCAAATTTGTGCACCAAGTTTTTGGCGCCATTGCCGGGAATTGTTCGAGTTTGACAAACTACCGGACTATCTTGTCGCTTAGATTAGGTATTCTTTAGGGTTTTGTTACTCTCTTAATAGTGTCTTTTGTTTTCTTTTTCAAAAATTTTTCAAAACCCTTTCTTTTCTTTAGTAACCTTTATCTTTTGTTTGAGTCTTGTGTCAGTTTTTAAATTTGGTGTCCCTTTTTGTGTTCATCTTTCCTTTAAATTGTCGAAATTGTTCTTGGTTGCTCTTCTTGGTATTCGGATTATATTTGTTACTCTCTTTGTTTGATCTTAAAATTTTTAAGTTTGGTGGTCTCTTGTATTTTTCTTTCAAATTTTCGAAAAATTAGTGTCATTTGATCTTAAAATCTTAAGTTTGATATTTTTTTGTTAGTAAAGTTCAAATTTTAAATTTCATATCTTATCTCTACTGGTGTGCGAAATTGTGATCACTACTTTTCACAACTCAAATAATCCCTAGTAATGGCCCCAAAGACTTGGTGCTCAATACCATGGCATAAACACAACTTTGCACAACTAACCAGTAAGTGCACTGGGTCGTCCAAGTAATAAACCTTACGCGAGTAAGGGTCGATCCCACGGAGATTGTTGGTATGAAGCAAGTTATGGTCACCTTGTAAAACAAGAGTGGTTGTCAGTCACTTTGTTCATAAGTGAGAATGATGATGAGCGTCACATAATCATCACATTCATCAAGTTCTTGAGTGCGAATGAATATCTTGGACAAAGAACAAGCGGAATTGAATAGAAGAACAATAGTAATTGCATTAATACTCGAGGTACAGTAGAGCTCCACACCTTAATCTATGGTGTGTAGAAACTCCACCGTTGAAAATACATAAGAACAAGGTCTAGGCATGACCGTGAGGCCAGCCTCCCAAAGTGATCAAAAGATCTAAAGAACAAAAGATTCCCAAGATCAGAAGATTCAAATACAATAGTAAAAGGTCCTATATATAGAGAACTAGTAGCCTAGGGTGTACAGAGGTGAGTAAATGACATAAAAATCCATTTCCGGGCCCACCTGGTGTGTGCTTGGGCTGAGCATTGAAGCATTTTTCGTGTAGAGACTCTTCTTGGAGTTAAACGCCAGCTTTTATGCCAGTTTGGGCGTTTAACTCCCATTTAGGTTCCAGTTCCGGCGTTTAACGCTGGGAAATCTGAGGTTGACTTTGAACGCCGGTTTGGGCCATCAAATCTTGAGCAAAGTATGGACTATCATATATTGCTGGAAAGCCCAGGATGTCTACTTTCCAAAGCCGTTGAGAGCGCGCCAATTGGGCTTCTGTAGCTCCAGAAAATCCACTTCGAGTGCAGGGAGGTCAGAATCCAACAGCATCTGCAGTCCTTTTCAGTCTCTGGATCAGATTTTTGCTCAGGTCCCTCAATTTCAGCCAGAAAATACCTGAAATCACAGAAAAACACACAAACTCATAGTAAAGTCCAGAAAAGTGAATTTTAACTAAAAACTAATAAAAATATACTAAAAACTCAACTCAAACTACTAAAAACATACTAAAAACAATGCCAAAAAGCGTACAAATTATCCGCTCATCACAACACCAAAATTAAATTGTTGCTTGTCCTCAAGCAACTGAAAATCAAATAAGATAAAAAGAAGAGAATATGCAATGAATTCCAAAAACATCTATGAAGATCAGTATTAATTAGATGAGCGGGGCTTTTAGCTTTTTGCCTCTGAATAGTTTTGGCATCTCACTTTATCCTTTGAAATTCAGAATGATTGGCTTCTTTAGGAACTCAGAATCCAGATAGTGTTATTGATTCTCCTAGTTAAGTATGATGATTCTTGAACACAGCTACTTATTGAGTCTTGGCCGTGGCCCAAAGCACTCTGTCTTCCAGTATTACCACCGGATACATACATGCCACAGACACATAATTGGGTGAATCTTTTCAGATTGTGACTCAGCTTTGCTAAAGTCCCCAATTAGAGGTGTCCAGGGTTCTTAAGCACACTCTTTTTGCCTTGGATCACACTTTATTTCTTTCTTTTTCTTTTTCTCTTTTTTTTTTCGTTTTCTTTTCTCCTTTTTTTTCGTTTTTCTCTTTTTTTTTTGTATTCACTGCTTTTTCTTGCTTCAAGAATCATTTTTATGATTTTTCAGATCCTCAGTAACATGTCTCCTTTTTCATCATTCTTTCAAGAGCCAAAATTCATGAACCACAAATTCAAAAGACATATGCACTGTTTAGGCATACATTCAGAAAACAAAAGTGTTGCCACCATATCAAAAATAATTAAACTGTTATAAAATTCAAAATTCATGCAATTCTTATCTTTTTCAATTAAGAACATTGTTTATTTAAGAAAGGTGATGGATTCATAGGACATTCATAACTTTAAGGCATAGACACTAAGACACTAATGATCATAAGACACAAACATAAATAAACATAAGCACTAAAATTCGAAAAAACAAGAAAATAAAGAACAAGGAGATTAAAGAACAGGTCCACCTTAGTGATGGCGGCTTGTTCTTCCTCTTGAAGGTCTTATGGAGTGCTTGAGCTCCTCAATGTCTCTTCCTTGTCTTTGTTGCTCCTCTCTCATGATTCTTTGATCTTCTCTAATTTCATGGAGGAGGATGGAATGTTCTTGGTGCTCCACCCTTAGTTGTCCCATGTTGGAACTCAATTCTCCTAGGGAGGTGTTAATTTGCTCCCAATAGTCTTGTGGAGGAAAGTGCATCCCTTGAGGTATCTCAGGGATCTCATGATGAGAGGGGTCTCTTGTTTGCTCCATCCTCTTCTTAGTAATGGGCTTGTCCTCATCAATGGGGATGTCTCCTTCTATGTCAACTCCAACTGAATAACAGAGGTGACAAATGAGGTGAGGAAAGGCTAACCTTACCAAGGTGGAGGACTTGTCCACCACCTTATAGAGTTCTTGGGCTATGACCTCATGAACTTCTACTTCTTCTCCAATCATGATGCTATGGATCATGATGGCTCGGTCTAGAGTAACTTCGGACCGGTTGCTAGTGGGGATGATTGAGCGTTGGATAAACTCCAACCATCCTCTAGCCACGGGCTTGAGGTCATGCCTTCTTAGTTGAACCGGCTTCCCTCTTGAATCTTTCTTCCATTGGGCGCCCTCTTCACAAATATCAGTGAGGACTTGGTCCAACCTTTGATCAAAGTTGACCCTTCTTGTGTAAGGATGTTCATCTCCTTGCATCATGGGCAAGTTGAATGCTAACCTTATATTTTCCGGACTAAAATCCAAGTATTTCCCCCGAACCATAGTAAGCCAATTCTTTGGATCCGGGTTCACACTTTGATCATGGTTCTTGGTGATCCATGCATTGGCATAGAACTCTTGAACCATCAAGATTCCGACTTGTTGAATGGGGTTGGTGAGAACTTCCCAACCTCTTCTTCGGATCTCATGTCGGATCTCCGGATATTCACTCTTTTTGAGTGAAAAAGGGACCTCGGGGATCACCTTCTTCAAGGCCACAACTTCATAGAAGTGGTCTTGATGCACCCTTGAGATGAATCTCTCCATCTCCCATGACTCGGAGGTGGAAGCTTTTGCCTTCCCTTTCCTCTTTCTAGAGGTTTCTCCGGCCTTGGATGCCATAAATGGTTATGGAAAAATAAAAAGCAATGCTTTTACCACACCAAACTTAAAAGGTTTGCTCGTTCTCGAGCAAAAGAAGAAAGAAGAGAGTAGAAGAAGAAGAAATGAGGAAGAAGGGAATGGCTTTGTGTTCGGCCAAAGAGGGGGAGAAGTGGTGTTTAAGTTGTGTGAAAATGAAGGGGTGAAGAAGGGTTTATATAGGAGAGGGGGGGTTCATGGTTCGGTCATGTATGGGTGGGTTTGGGAGGGAAAGTGGTTTGAATTTGAAGGGTGAGGTAGGTGGGGTTTTATGAAGGATGGATGTGAGTGGTGAAGAGAAAGATGGGATTCGATAGGTGAAGGGTTTTTGGGGAAGAGGTGTTGAGGTGATTGGTGAATGGGTGAAGAAGAGAGAGAGTGGTGGGGTTGGTGGGGATCCTGTGGGGTCCACAGATCCTGAGGTGTCAAGGAAATGTCATCCCTGCACCAAATGGTATGCAAAATCACGTTTTGAGCCAATTCTGGCGTTAAACGCCGGGCTGGTGCCCATTTCTGGCGTTTAACGCCAGGTTCTTGCCCTTTTCTGGCGTTTAACGCCAGTCTGGTGCCCCTTTCTGGCGTTAAACGCCCAGAATGGTGCCGGACTGGGCGTTAAACGCCCACCTGCTAGCCTTACTGGCGTTTAAACGCCAGTAGGTTCTTCCTCCAGGGTGTGCTGTTTTTCTTCCTGTTTTTCATTCTGTTTTTACTTTTTCAATTGATTTTGTGACTTCTCATGATCATCAACCTACAAAAAACATAAAATAACAAAAGAAAATAGATAAAATATAACATTGGGTTGCCTCCCAACAAGCGCTTCTTTAATGTCAGTAGCTTGACAGAGGGCTCTCATGGAGCCTCACATTTTCTCAGAGCAATGTTGGAACCTCCCAACACCAAACTTAGAGTTTGAATGTGGGGGTTCAACACCAAACTTAGAGTTTGGTTGTGGCCTCCCAACACCAAACTTAGAGTTTGACTGTGGGGGCTCTGTTTGACTCTGATTTGAGAGAAGCTCTTTATGCTTCCTGTCCATGGTGACAGAGGGACATCCTTGAGCCTTAAACACAAAGGATTCTTCATTCATTTGAATGATCAGTTTACCTCCATCAACATCAATTACAGCCTTTGCTGTGGCTAGGAAGGGTCTGCCAAGGATGATGATTTCATCCATGCACTTCCCAGTCTCTAGGACTATGAAATTAGCAGGGATGTAGTGGTCTTCAATCTTCACCAAAACATCCTCTACAAGTCCATGAGCTTGTTTTCTTGAATTGTCTGCCATCTCTAGTGAGATTCTTGCAGCTTGCACCTCAAAGATCCCTAGCTTCTCCATTACAGAGAGAGGCATGAGGTTTACACTTGACCCTAAGTCACACAGAGCCTTCTTGAAGGTCATGGTGCCTATGGTACAAGGTATGGAGAACTTCCCAGGGTCCTGCCTCTTTTGAGGCAATTTCTGCCTAGACAAGTCATCCAATTCTTTGGTGAGCAAAGGGGGTTCATCCTCCCAAGTCTCATTTCCAAATAACTTGTCATTTAGCTTCATGATTGCTCCAAGGTATTTGGCAACTTGCTCTTCAGTGACATACTCATCCTCTTCAGAGGAAGAATACTCATCAGAGCTCATGAAGGGTAGAAGTAAGTCCAATGGAATCTCTATGGTCTCATTTTGAGCCTCAGATTCCCATGGTTCCTCATTGGGGAACTCAGTGGAGGTCAGTGCACGCCCACTGAGGTCTTCCTCAGTGGTGTTCACTTCCTCTCCTTCCTCTACAAATTCGGCCATGTTGATGGCCTTGCACTCTCCTTTTGGATTTTCTTCTGTGTTGCTTGGAAGAGTACTTGGAGGGAGTTCAGTAATTTTCTTGCTCAGCTGTCCCACTTGTGCCTCCAAATTCCTAATGGAGGACCTTGTTTCAGTCATGAAACTTTGAGTGGTCTTGATTAGATCAGAGACCATGGTTGCTAAGTCTGAGGGGTTCTGCTTAGAACTCTCTGTCTGTTGCTGAGAAGATGATGGAAAAGGCTTGCCATTGCTAAACCTGTTTCTTCTACCATTATTGTTGTTGAAACCTTGTTGAGGTCTCTGTTGATCCTTCCATGAGAAATTTGGATGATTTCTCCATGAGGAATTATAGGTGTTTCCATAGGGTTCTCCTAGGTAATTCACCTCTTCCATTGAAGGGTTCTCAGGATCATAAGCTTCTTCTTCAGATGAAGCATCCTTAGTACTGCCAGGTGCATTTTGCATTCCAGACAGACTTTGAGAAATCAGATTGACTTGTTGAGTCAATATCTTGTTTTGAGCCAGAATGGCATTCAGAGTATCGATCTCAAGAACTCCTTTCTTCTGACTTGTCCCATTGTTCACAGGATTCCTTTCAGAAGTGTACGTGAATTGGTTATTTGCAACCATTTCAATTAGCTCTTGAGCTTCTGTAGGCGTCTTCTTCAGATGAAGAGATCCTCCAGCAGAGCTATCCAAAGACATCTTGGACAGTTCAGAGAGACCATCATAGAAAATACCTATGATGCTCCATTCAGAAAGCATGTCAGATGGACATTTTTTGATCAATTGTTTGTATCTTTCCCAAGCTTCATAGAGGGATTCTCCATCCTTCTGTCTGAAGGTTTGGACTTCCACTCTAAGCTTACTCAATTTTTGAGGTGGAAAGAACTTTGCCAAGAAGGCATTTACTAGCTTTTCCCATGAGTCCAGGCTTTCTTTAGGTTGTGAGTCCAACCATGTCCTAGCTCTGTCTCTTACAGCAAAAGGGAATAGCATAAGTCTGTAGACCTCAGGGTCAACCCCATTAGTCTTGACAGTGTCACAGATTTGCAAGAATTCAGCTAAGAACTGATGAGGATCTTCCAATGGAAGTCCATGGAACTTGCAATTCTGTTGCATTAGAGAAACTACTTGAGGCTTAAGCTCAAAGTTGTTTGCTCCAATGGCAGGGATAGAGATGCTTCTCCCATAGAAGTCGGGAGTAGGTGCAGTAAAGTCACCCAGCACCTTCCTTGCATTGTTGGCATTGTTGTTGTTTTCGGCTGCCATGGTTTCTTCTTCCTTGAAGATTTCTGTTAGGTCCTCTGTAGAGAGTTGTGCCTTAGCTTCTCTTAGCTTTCGCTTCAAGGTCCTTTCAGGTTCAGGGTCAGCTTCAACAAGAATGCCTTTGTCTTTGCTCCTGCTCATATGAAAGAGAAAAGAACAAGAAAATATGGAATCCTCTATGTCACAGTGTAGAGATTCCTTAAGGTGTCAGAGAAGAAGAAAAATAGAAAGAAGAAGGAGAAGAATTCGAACTTAATCAGAGAGAGTTCGAATTGTGCATTGAGAAGGAGTGGTACTCCATAAATAGAAGGATGTGAGAAGAGGGGAAGAAAATTTTCGAAAATTAATTAAAAAGATTTTAAAAACATTTTGAAAAATTGATTGATAATTTTCGAAAACTAAAAGTGGAAAAGGAATCAAGTGATTTTTGAAAAAGATTTTGAAATTAGAAATAAAAAAGATATGATTGAAAACTAATTTGAAAAAGATGAGGTTAAGAAGATATGATTGGTTTTAAAAAAAAATATGTGATTGAGAAGATATGATTTGAAAACAATTTTAAAAAGATTTGATTTTAAAAATTAATAACTTGGCTATCAAGAAAAGATATGATTCAAACATTAAACCTTTCTCAACAGAAAAGGCAACATACTTGAAATGTTCAATCAAATCATTAATTGTTAGCAAGTATCTTTGAAAAAGGAAAGAAATTGATTTTGAAAACATTTGATTGAAAAGATATGATTTGAAAAAGATTTGATTTTGAAAAACTTTGAAAACTTGAAAAAAATTGATTTGAAAACAAAATCCTCCCCCTTGTGCCATCCTGGCGTTAAACGCCCAGAATGGTGCACATTCTGGCGTTTAACGCCCAATGCACTACCTTTTTGGGCGTTAAACGCCCAACCAGGTACCCTGGCTGGCGTTTAAACGCCAGTCTGTCCTTCTTCACTGGGCGTTTTGAACGCCCAGCTTTTTCTGTGTAATTCCTCTGCTGCATGTTCTGAATCTTCAGTTCCCTGTACTATTGACTTGAAAATAGAACCAAGATCAAATAAACAATGCATGAAAGACACCAAACTTAAAATAAGACACTAGACTCAAACAAGAAACATAAAATATTTTTTTGGTTTTTATGGTTTTGTAATTTTTTTGTGCTTTTTCAAAAATTATATGAAAATAGAAAATAAAGGTTTCAGAATTCTCAGTTTGGATTCCAGGAATCATTGCAATGCTAGTCTAAGACTCCGGTCCAGGAATTAGACATGGCTTCACAGCCAGCCAAGCTTTCAAAGAAAGCTCCGGTCCAAAACACTAGACATGGCCAATGGCCAGCCAAGCCTTAGCAGATCATTGCTCCAATAGCAAGATTGATAGAGATCAACAAGCTCTTGTGATGATCAGTTGAAACCTCGGTCCAATAAAATTAGACATGGCTTCACAGCCAGCCAGACTTCAACAGATCATCATGAAACACTAGAATTCATTCTTAAGAACTCTGAAGAAAAATACCTAATCTAAGCAACAAGATGAATGATGAGCGGATAATTTATACGCTTTTTGGCATTGTTTTAAGGTAGTTTTTAGCAAGTTCAAGCTACTTTTAGGGATGTTTTCATTAGTTTTTATGTTAAATTCACATTTCTGGACTTTACTATGAGTTTGTGTGTTTTTTTGTGATTTCATGTAAATTCTGACTGAAATTGAGGGATTTGAGCAAAACTCTGAAAAAGGCTGACAAAAGGACTGCTGATGCTGTTGGAATCTGACCTCCCTGCACTCGAAATGGATTTTCTGGAGCTACAGAACTCCAATTGGCGCGTTCTCAACGGCGTTGGAAAGTAGACATCCAGGGTTTTCCAGCAATATATAATAGTCCATACTTTATTCGGAAATTGACGACGTAACTTGGCGTTGAACACCAAGTTCATGCTGCTGTCTGGAGTTAAACGCCAGAAAAACGTCATGATCCAGAGTTGAACGCCCAAAACACGTCATAACTCAGAGTTCAACTCCAAGAGAAGCCTCAGCTCGTGGATTGATCAAGCTCAGCCCAAACATACACCAAGTGGGCCCCGGAAGTGGATTTATGCATCAATTACTTACTCATGTAAACCCTAGGAGCTAGTTTATTATAAATAGAACATTTAACTAATGTATTTGACATCTTTTGATCATTTTAGATCTTAGGATCAGATCTCTGGACGCCTAGTCTTTAGACCATGGGGGCTGGCCATTCGGCCATGCCTGAACCTTTCACTTATGTATTTTCAACAGTGGAGTTTCTGCACACCATAGATTAAGGGTGTGGAGCTCTGCTGTACCTCAAGTTTCAATACAATTATTATTACTTTTTATTCAATTCTTTTTTATTCTTATTCCAAGATATACGTTACACTTAAATTTGATGAATGTGATGATCCGTGACACTCATCATCATTCTCACCTATGAACGCGCGTGATTGACAACCACTTCCGTTCTACTTTAGGCCGGGCGCATATCTCTTAGATTCCCCAACAGAATCTTTGTGGTATAAGCTAGATAGATGGCGGCATTCATGAGGATCCGGAAAGTCTAAACCTTGTCTATGGTATTCCGAGTAGGATTCTGGGATTGAATGGCTGTGACGAGCTTCAAACTCCTGAAGGCTGGGCGTGATGACAAGCGCAAAAGAATCAAGGGATTCTATTCCAACCTAATTGAGAACCGACAGATGATTAGCCGTGCTGTGACAGAGCATAGGAACGTTTTCACTGAGAGGATGGGATGTAGCCATTGACAACGGTGATGCCCTACATATAGCTTGCCATGGAAAGGAGTAAGAAGGATTGGATGAATGTAATAAGAAAGTAGAGATTCAAGAGGAGCACAGCATCTCCTTACGCCTATCTGAAATTCCCACTATTGATTTACATAAGTATTTCTATCCCTTTTTATTTTCTGTTTATTATTTATTTTAGAAAATCCATAATCAATTGGTTTAATCTGCCTAACTGAGATTTACAAGGTGACCATAGCTTGCTTCATACCAACAATCTCTGTGGGATCGACCCTTACTCACGTAAGGTATTACTTGGATGACCCAGTACACTTGCTGGTTAAGTTGAACGGAGTTGTGGAAAGAAAACGCTTCTCTAACAGTGCCTGGAACTCTTGTATCACAATTTCGTCCACCAAGTTTTTGGCGCCGTTGCCGGGGATTGTTCGAGTATGGACAACTGACGGTTCATCTTGTTGCTCAGATTAGGTAATTTTCTTTTCAAAAATCTTTTTCAAAATTTTTCTTTTATTTTTCGTTTTCCTAAACTTTATTTTCGAAAAAAAATTTTAATAAAAATCCAAAAAATCATAAAATCATAAAAATAAAAAATATTTTGTGTTTCTTGTTTGAGTCTTGAGTCAAATTTTAAGTTTGGTGTCAATTGCATGCTTTTAAAAATTTTTCTTGCATTTTTCGAAAATCCCATGCATTCATAGTGTTCTTCATGATCTTCAAGTTTTTCTTGATAAGTCCTCTTGTTTGATCTTGATGTTTTCTTGTTTTGTGTTGTTTATTGTTTTTCATGTGCATTTTTTGTTTGTTAGAATCCATGCATTAAAGATTTCTAAGTTTGGTGTCATCCATGTTTTCTTTGCATCAAAAATTTGTCAAAAATATGTTCTTGGTGTTCATCATGATCTTCAAAGTGTTCTTGGTGTTCATCTTGACATTCATAGCATTCTTGCATGCATTCATTGTTTTGATCTAGAAATTTCATGCATTGAGTATCTTTGTTGTTTTTCTCTCTCATAATTAAAAATTCAAAAATAAAAAAATATCTTTTCCTTATTTCCCTCCAAATTTTTGAAATTTTGGGTTGACTTGGTCAAAAATTTTTAAAATTAGTTGTTTCTTACAAGTCAAGTCAAAATTTCAATTTTAAAAATCTTATCTTTTTAAAATCTTTTTCAATTTTTTTTATTATTTTCAAAAATTTAAAAACAAAAAAAAATCTTTTTCAAAATCTTTTTCTTATCTTTACATCTAATTTTCGAAAATTCACTAATAATTAATGTGATTGGTTCAAAAATTTGAAGTTTGTTACTTTCTTGTTAAGAAAGGTTCAATCTTTAAGTTCTAGAATCTTATCTTGTAGTTTCTTGTTAGTGAAGTAAATAATTTCAAAATTTTTGAACTAAATATTTTTATCTTTTATTTGATCTTTTTCAAAAATTTTATCTTTTTCAAAATTTGATTTCAAAATATCTTATCTAACTTGCTATCTTCTTATCTTTTTCAATTTTGATTCCAAATCTTTTTCAATCAACTAACTAACTTTTTGTTTGTTTCTTATCTTTTTCAAAACCACCTAACTACTTTTCCCTCTTCAATTTTCGAAAATATCTCTATCTTTTTCAAAAATTCTTTTTAATTAATTAATTATTTCATGTTTTAATTTTAATTACATTTTATCTCTAATTTTCGAAAATTACTAACCCCTTTTTAAAATTATTTTTGAAATTTCCCTTCTCTTTTCTTCTTCTATTTAATTATTTAATTACTAACACTTCTCTTCACCTCTCTTCATCCAAAAATTCGAATATCCTTCTTCATCCTTCTACCCCTTTCTTCTTCTACTAACACAAAGGAATCTCTATACTGTGACATAGAGGATTCCTCTTCTTTTCTTGTTTTCTTCTCTTTCATATGAGCAGGAACAAGGATAAAGGCACTCTTGTTGAAATTGATCCAGAACCTAAAAGGACTCTGAAGAGAAAATTAAGAGAAGCTAAATTACAACAATCCAGATACAACCTTTCAGAAATTTTCGAACAAGAGAAGGAGATGGCAGCCGAAAATAATAATAATGCAAGGAGAATGCTTGGTGACTTCACAAAGCCAACGTCCAAGTTTGATGGAAGAAGCATCTCCATTCCTGCCATTGGAGCCAACAACTTTGAGCTGAAACCTCAGCTAGTTGCTTTAATGCAACAAAACTGCAAGTTTTATAGACTCCCATCTGAAGATCCTTATCAGTTTTTAACTGAGTTCTTGCAGATCTGTGAGGCTGTAAAGACGAATGGAGTAGATCCTGAAGTCTAAAGACTCATGCTTTTCCCTTTTGCTGTAAGAGACAGAGCTAGAGTATGGTTGGATTCACAACCCAAGGATAGCCTGGACTCCTGGGATAAGCTGGTCACTGCCTTCTTGGATAAATTCTTTCCTCCTCAAAAGCTGAGCAAGCTGAGAGTGGATGTTCAAACCTTCAAACAAAAAGATGGTGAATCCCTCTATGAAGCTTGGGAAAGATACAAGCAGCTGACCAAGAGATGTCCATCTGACATGTTTTTAGAATGGACCATATTAGATATATTCTATTATGGTCTCTCTGAATTTTCGAAAATGTCATTGGACCATTCTGCAGGAGGATCTATTCACCTGAAGAAAATGCCTGAAGAGGCTCAAGAACTCATTGACATGGTTGCAAACAACCAGTTCATGTACACTTCTGAGAGGAATTCCGTGAACAATGGGATACCTCAAAAGAAAGGAGTTCTTGAAATTGATACTCTGAATGCCATATTGGCTCAGAACAAAGTGTTGACTCAACAGGTCAACATGATCTCTCAAAATCTGAATAGATTGCAACATGCATCCAACAGTACTAGAGAGGCAGCTTCTGAAGAAGCTTATGATCTTGAAAACCCTGCCATGGCAGAGGTTAATTACATGGGTGAACCTTATGGAAACACCTATAACTCATCATGGAGAAATCATCCAAATTTCTCATGGAAGGATCAACAAAAACCTCAACAAGGTTTTAACAATGGTGGACGCAACAGGCTGGGCAATAGCAAGCCATATCCATCATCTTCTCAGCAACAGACAGAGAATTCTGAACAAAACACTTCTAATTTAGCCAATGTAGTCTCTGATCTGTCAAAGGCCACTTTCAGTTTCATGAATGAAACAAGATCCTCCATTAGAAATTTGGAGGCACAAGTGGGCCAGCTGAGTAAGAAAGTCATTGAAACTCCTCCCAGTATTCTCCCAAGCAATATAGAAGAAAATCCAAAAGGAGAGTGCAAGGCCATTGACATAGTCAATATGGCTGAATGCACAAGGGAGGAGGAGGACGAAAATCCTAGTGAGAAAGACCTCCTGGGACGTCCCTCAAGCAAGAAGGAGTTTCCTATTGAGGATCCAAAGGAATCTGAGGCTCATACAGAGACCATAGAGATTCCATTAAATCTCCTTCTGCCATTCATGAGCTCTGAAGACTATTCATCCTCTGAAGAGGATGAAGATGTAACTGGAGAGCAAGTTGCTCAATATTTAGGAGCTATCATGAAGTTGAATGCCAAGTTGTTTGGTAATGAGACTTGGGAAAGTGAACCTCCCTTGCTCATTAATGAACTGGATACTTGGATTCAGAAAATTCTACCTCAAAAGAAACAAGATCCTGGCAAGTTCTTAATACCTTGTACCATAGGCACCATGATCTTTGAAAAAGCTCTGTGTGACCTGGGGTCAGGAATAAATCTAATGCCACTCTCTGTAATGGAGAAGCTGGGGATCATTGAGGTACAACCTGCCTTGTTCTCATTACAACTGGCAGACAAGTCATTGAGACAAGCCTATGGAATAGTAAAGGACGTGTTAGTAAAGGTTGAAGGCCTTTACATCCCTACTGATTTCATAATCTTAGACACTAGGAAGGAAGAGGATGATTGCATCATCCTTGGAAGACCTTTCCTAGCCACAGCAGGAGCTGTGATAGATGTCAACAGAGGTGAACTAGTCCTTCAATTGAATAGGGACTACCTTATGTTTAAGGCACATGGCCATCCCTCTGTGACAAAAGAGAGTAAGCATGAAGAGCTTCTCTCAGTTCAGAGTCAAGAAGAGCCTACACAGTCAAACTCTAAGTTTGGTGTTATGAGGCCACAACCAAACTCTAAGTTTGGTGTTAAAATCCCATATCCAAACTCTAAGTTTGGTGTGGACAACTATACAACATTGACCTGATCACCTTGTGGCTCCATGAGAGCCACTGTCAAGCTATTGACATTAAAGAAGCGCTTGTTGGGAGGCAACCCAATTTTATCTAATTCTTATTTTATTCTATTTTATTGTTATTTTGTGTTTTATTAGGTACATGATCATGAGGAGTCACGAAAAAAAATCAAAACAATTAAAAACAGAGTCAAAAACAGAAGAAAAAATTTTTTCACCCTGGAGGACGCACGGGCTGGCGTTCAACGCCAGTAAGATGCATCTGGCTGGCGTTCAACGCCAGAACAGAGCACCATTCTGGCGCTGAACGCCAGAAACAAGCAACATCCTGGCGCTGAACGCCAGGAATGTGGCCAGAGAGGAAAAACTGGCGCTGAACGCCAGTAACAAGCATGAAACTGGCGTTCAACGCCAGAAACATGCTTTACATGGGCGTTGAACGCCCAAAATGTGCACCAATGGGCGTTTAAACGCCAGAATGATGCACGAAGGCATTTTACATGCCTCTTTGGTGCAGGGATGGAATTCCTTGACACCTCAGGATCTGTGGACCTCACAGGATCACCTCAGGATCTGTGGACCCCACAGGATCCCCACCTAACATATTCCCACCTTACCTTTTAATCCTAATCACACTCTCCTAATCCAAAATCACTCTTCCCCATGTCACACTTCCCAACACCTTTCACTAATCACCTCAACTCCTCTTCCCAATTACCCCATTCACCACTCACATCCACCCACTCTTCCCCATAAACCCCACCTACCTTCAAAAATTCAAACCAATTTCCCTCCCATTCCCACCCAAATGGCCAAACATACCTCCCCCCTTTCCCTATAAATACCCTTCCATTCTACTTCATTTTCACACAACACAACCCTTCCTTCTTCACCTAAAGCCAAAACTACTTCTCTCCCTCTCTACCACATTTTCTCCTTCTTCTTCTTCTCTTCTTTCTTTTATTGCTCGAGGGCGAGCAATATTTTAAGTTTGGTGTGGTAAAAGCATAAGCTTTTTTTTTTGTTTTTCCATTACCAATGGCACCTAAGGCCGGAGTATCCTCTAGAAAAGGAAAAGGGAAGACAAAAGCTTCCACCTCCGAGTCATGGGAGATGGAAAGATTCATCTCCAAGAGCCATCAAGACCACTTCTATGATGTTGTGGCAAAGAAGAAAGTGATCCCTGAGGTCCCTTTCAAGCTCAAGAAAAATGAGTATCCGGAGATCCGACATGAAGTCCGAAGAAGAGGTTGGGAAGTCTTAACCAACCCCATGCAACAAGTCGGAATCTTAATGGTTCAAGAGTTCTATGCCAATGCATGGATCACTAGGAACCATGACCAAGGTATGAACCCAAGTCCAAAGAATTATCTCACAATGGTTAGGGGGAAATACTTGGATTTCAGTCCGGAAAATGTAAGGTTGGCATTCCACTTGCCTATGATGCAAGGTGATGAACGCCCCTACACTAGAAGGGTTAACTTTGATCAAAGGTTGGACCAAGTCCTTATGGACATTTGTGTGGAAGGAGCTCAATGGAAGAGAGACTCCAAAGGCAAGCCAGTCCAACTAAGAAGACTGGACCTCAAGCCTATAGCTAGAGGATGGTTGGAGTTCATTCAACGCTCCATCATTCCTACTAGCAACCGATCTGAAGTTACTGTGGATCGGGCCATCATGATTCATGGCATCATGATTGGAGAGGAAGTAGAAGTTCATGAAGTCATCTCCAATGAAATCTACAAAATAGCCGACAAGCCCTCACCTATGGCACGGCTAGCTTTTCCTCACCTTATTTGCCATCTATGTTACTCAGCTGGAGTTATCATAGAAGGAGACATCTCCATTGAAGAGGATAAGCCCATCACAAAGAAAAGGATGGAGCAAGCTAGAGAAGCCCCTCACGGTCCTCAAGAAATGCATGAGGAAGCTCATCATCAAGAAATCCCTGAGATGCCTCAAGGGATGCACTTTCCTCCAAACAACTATTGGGAGCAACTCAACACTTCTTTAGAAGGTTTGAGTCACAATGTGGAACAATTAAGGGTGGAACATCATGAGCACTCCATCATTCTCCAAGAAATAAGAGAAGATCAAAGAGCAATGAGGGAGGAGCAACAAAGGCAAGGAAGGGACATAGAAGAGTTAAAGAACATCATTGGTCCTTCAAGAAGAAGACGCCACTAGAGGTGGATTCATTCCTTGTTCTTTATTTCTTCTTGTTTTCGGTTTTTAGTATTGTGTTTATCTATGTTTTGTGTCTTTATTTCATGATCATTAGTATGTAAACCATGCCTTAAAGCTATGAATAAAATCCATTAATCCTTCACCTCTCTTAAATGAAAAATGTTTTAATTCAAAAGAACAAGAAGTACATGAATTTCGAATTTATCCTTAAATTTAATTTAATTATATTGATGTGGTGACAATAATTTTTGTTTTCTGAATGAATGCTTGAACAGTGCATATGTCTTTTGATCTTGTTGTTTATGAATGTTAAAACTGTTGGCACTTGAAAGAATGATGAACAAAGAGAAATGTTATTGATGATCTGAAAAATCATGAAATTGATTCTTGAAGCAAGAAAAAGCAGTGAATGGCGAAAAAAAAATTTTGGCAAAAAAAAAATAGAAAGAAAAAGAAAAAGCAAGCAGAAAAAGCCAGTAGCCCTTAAAACCAAAAGGCAAGGGTAAAAAGGATCCAAGGCTTTGAGCATCTATGGATAGGAGGGCCCAAGGAAATAAAATCCAGGCCTAAGCGGCTAAATCAAGCTGTCCCTAACCATGTGCTTGTGTCATGAAGGTCCAAGTGAAAAGCTTGAGACTGAGTGGTTAAAGTCTTGATCCAAAGCAAAAGAGTGTGCTTAAGAGCTCTGGACACCACTAACTGGGGACTCTAGCAAAGCTGAGTCACAATCTAAAAAGGTTCACCCAGTTATGTGTCTGTGGCATTTATGTATCCGGTGGTAATACTGGAAAACAAAGTGCTTAGGGCCACGGCCAAGACTCATAAGTAGCTGTGTTCAAGAATCAACATGCTTAACTAGGAAAGTCAATAACACTATCCGAATTTCTAAGTTCCTAGAGAAGCCAATCATTCTGAGCTTCAAAGGAAAAAGTGAGATGCCAAAACTGTTCAGAAGCAAAAAGCTACAAGTCCCGCTCATTTAATTATAATTAATATTCATTGATATTCTGGAATTTATAGTATATTCTCTTCTTTTTATCCTATTTGATTTTCAGTTGCTTGGGGACAAGCAACAATTTAAGTTTGGTGTTGTGATGAGCGGATAATTTATACGCTTTTTGGCATTGTTTTTAGGTAGTTTTTAGCAAGTTCAAGCTACTTTTAGGGATGTTTTCATTAATTTTTATGTTAAATTCACATTTCTGGACTTTACTATGAGTTTGTGTGTTTTTTTGTGATTTCAGGTAAATTCTGACTGAAATTGAGGGATTTGAGCAAAACTCTGAAAAAGGCTGACAAAAGGACTGCTGATGCTGTTGGAATCTGACCTCCCTGCACTCGAAATGGATTTTCTGGAGCTACAGAACTCCGATTGGCGCTCTTTCAACGGCGTTGGAAAGTAGACATCCAGGGCTTTCCAGCAATATATAATAGTCCATACTTTATTCGGAAATTGACGATGTAACTTGGCGTTGAACGCCAAGTTCATGCTGCTGTCTGGAGTTAAACGCCAGAAAAACGTCATGATCCGGAGTTGAACGCCCAAAACACGTCATAACTCGGAGTTCAACTCCAAGAGAAGCCTCAGCTCGTGGATTGATCAAGCTCAGCCCAAACATACACCAAGTGGGCCCCGAAAGTGGATTTATGCATCAATTACTTACTCATGTAAACCCTAGGAGCTAGTTTATTATAAATAGAACATTTAACTAATGTATTTGACATCTTTTGATCACATTAGATCTTAGGATCAGATCTCTGGACGCCTAGTCCTTAGACCATGGGGGCTGGCCATTCGGCCATGCCTGAACCTTTCACTTATGTATTTTCAACAGTGGAGCTCTGCTGTACCTCAAGTTTCAATACAATTATTATTACTTTTTATTCAATTCTTTTTTATTCTTATTCCAAGATATACGCTACACTTAAATTTGATGAATGTGATGATCCGTGACACTCATCATCATTCTCACCTATGAACGCGCGTGATTGACAACCACTTCCGTTCTACTTTAGGCCGGGCGCATATCTCTTAGATTCCCCAACAGAATCTTTGTGGTATAAGCTAGATAGATGGCGGCATTCATGAGGATCCGGAAAGTCTAAACCTTGTCTATGGTATTCCGAGTAGGATTCTGAGATTGAATGGCTGTGACGAGCTTCAAACTCCTGAAGGCTAGGCGTGATGACAAGCGCAAAAGAATCAAGGGATTCTATTCCAACCTGATTGAGAACCGACAGATGATTAGCCGTGCTGTGACAGAGCATAGGAACGTTTTCACTGAGAGGATGGGATGTAGCCATTGACAACAGTGATGCCCTACATATAGCTTGCCATGGAAAGGAGTAAGAAGGATTGGATGAATGTAATAAGAAAGTAGAGATTCAAGAGGAGCACAGCATCTCCATACGCCTATCTGAAATTCCCACTATTGATTTACATAAGTATTTCTATCCCTTTTTATTTTCTGTTTATTATTTATTTTAGAAAATCCATAATCAATTGGTTTAATCTACCTAACTGAGATTTACAAGGTGACCATAGCTTGCTTCATACCAACAATCTCTGTGGGATCGACCCTTACTCACGTAAGGTATTACTTGGATGACCCAGTACACTTGCTGGTTAAGTTGAACGGAGTTGTGGAAAGAAAACGCTTCTCTAACAGTGCCTGGAACTCTTGTATCACAATTTTGTCCACCAATGAACCGTCAGTTGTCCATACACGAAACAATCCCCGGCAACGGCGCCAAAAACTTGGTGTGCGAAATTGTGATCACTACTTTTCACACCTCAAATAATCCCTAGTAATGGCCCCAAAGACTTGGTGCTCAATACCATGGCATAAACACAACTTTGCACAACTAACCAGCAAGTGCACTGGGTCGTCCAAGTAATAAACCTTACGCGAGTAAGGGTCGATCCCACGGAGATTGTTGGTATGAAGCAAGCTATGGTCACCTTGTAAATCTTAGTCAGGCAGACTCAAATGGGTATAGATGATGAATAAAACATAAAGATAAAGATAGAGATACTTATGCATATCATTGGTGAGAGCTTCAGATAAGCGCTTGAAGATGCTATCCCTTCCGTCTCTCTGCTTTCCTACTGTCTTCATCCAATCCTTCTTACTCCTTTCCATGGCAAGCTTATGCAAGGGTTTCACCGTTGTCAGTGGCTACCTCCCATCCTCTCATTGGAAATGTTCAACGCACCCTGTCACGGCACAGCTATCCATCTGTCGGTTCTCAATCAGGCCGGAATAGAATCTAGTGATTCTTTTGCGTCTGTCACTAACGCCCCGCCTTCAGGAGTTTGAAGCACGTCACAGTCATTCAATCATTGAATCCTACTCAGAATACCACAGACAAGGTTAGACCTTCCGGATTCTCTTGAATGCCGCCATCAGTTCTTGCCTATACCACGAAGACTCTGATCTCACGGAATGGCTGGCTCGTTTGTCAGGCGAGCGCTCGGTTGTCAGGCGATCAACCATGCATCGTGTTATCAGAAATCTAAGAGATAAACATTAGAGCCTCGTTTGCTTGTAGAACAAGAGTGGTTGTCAGTCACTTTGTTCATAAGTGAGAATGATGATGAGCGTCACATAATCATCACATTCATCAAGTTCTTGAGTGCGAATGAATATCTTGGACAAAGAACAAGCGGAATTGAATAGAAGAACAATAGTAATTGCATTAATACTCGAGGTACAGTAGAGCTCCACACCTTAATCTATGGTGTGTAGAAACTCCACCGTTGAAAATACATAAGAACAAGGTCTAGGCATGGCTGTGAGGCCAGCCTCCCAAAGTGATCAAAAGATCTAAAGAACAAAAGATTCCCAAGATCAGAAGATTCAAATACAATAGTAAAAGGTCCTATATATAGAGAACTAGTAGCCTAGGGTGTACAGAGATGAGTAAATGACATAAAAATCCACTTCCGGGCCCACTTGGTGTGTGCTTGGGCTGAGCATTGAAGCATTTTTCGTGTAGAGACTCTTCTTGGAGTTAAACGCCAGCTTTTATGCCAGTTTGGGCGTTTAACTCCCATTTAGGTGCCAGTTCCGGCGTTTAACGCTGGGAAATCTGAGGGTGACTTTGAACGCCGGTTTGGGCCATCAAATCTTGGGCAAAGTATGGACTATCATATATTGCTGGAAAGCCCAGGATGTCTACTTTCCAACGCCGTTGAGAGCGCGCCAATTGGGTCTCTGTAGCTCCAGAAAATCCACTTCGAGTGCAGGGAGGTCAGAATCCAACAGCATCTGCAGTCCTTTTCAGTCTCTGGATCAGATTTTTGCTCAGGTCCCTCAATTTTAGCCAGAAAATACCTGAAATCACAGAAAAACACAAACTCATAGTAAAGTCCAGAAAAGTGAATTTTAACTAAAAACTAATAAAAAATACTAAAAACTCAACTCAAACTACTAAAAACATACTAAAAACAATGCCAAAAAGCGTACAAATTATCCGCTCATCATCTACAAATATTTTTCAAAACCTTATCTTATCTTATTTTAATTTCAATTTTCAAACTCAAATCGTTTCAAAATTCCAAATCTTTTTCAAATCTTTATCATATCTTCTAACTTTAAGTCCTTCCTATCTTATCTTCTTTTTAATTTCAAATCTTTATGTTCTTTTAAAATTGAATTTCAAAATCAAATCTTTTATTTTCAATTCTTGTTCATTAGCTAGTTAGTTACTTATTTTATCTCATTTTAATTTTAAAAGTTTGATATCTCTCTAATTCTTCTTTATCTCTCTTCTATTTTTGAAAACTTTTTACTTCTTTCTCTCTATTCTTTTTCAAATATTCTTACCTCTTTCCCTGTCTTCTATTTTTGAAAACTTCTAACCTCTTTATCTCTCATCTTTTTCAAAAATCTTTTTCTTTTTCTATTTATTTTTCAAAAACTCTTTTAAATTAAAAGATATCTTTCTTTTCTTTTCTCCTCTTTTAACTCATTCACAAGGAGATCTCTATACTCTGACATAGAGACTCCTTTTCTCTTCTTCTCTTGTTCTTTCTTTTCTTGTTTATGAGCTGAAACAGAGATAAAGAACCTCTCTTTGATCCTGATCCTAAAACTGAGAGGACTCTAAGGAGGCATTTACAACAAGCCAGGGAACAACACTTCGGAGGAAACCTCACAGAGCTTTTCGAACAAGAAGCTGAAAATACAAACATGGCAGCCAATCCTAATGGTAGAGGAGACGCAAGAAAAGTCCTAGGTCACTTTACTGCACCCACTTCTGACTTCTATGGAAGAAACATTTCTATACCTGCCATTGGTGTAAATAACTTTGAGCTGAAGCCTTAACTGGCCACTTTAATTCAACAGAACTGCCACTTTCATAGGCTTCCACAAAAAGATCCCAACAGATTCATCTCTAATTTCTTGTAGATCTGTGATACTATCAAGACTAATTGAGTGAATCCAGAAATTTACAAGATTATGCTTTTCCCCTTTGCTGTAAGGGACAAAGCTAGGTTATAGATAGATTTTCAGCCTAAGAAAAGTCTAGACTCTTGGAAAAAGATGATCAATGCATTCTTGACCAAGTTCTTTCCACCTCAGAAGCTGAGCAGGCTTAGGATGAAAGTTCAAACCTTCAGACAAAAAGAGGGTGAATCCCTCTATGAGGCCTGAGAGAGGTACAAGCAATTGATTAGAAAGTGCCCTCCTAACATGATTTTAGACTGGACCATGTTAGATATCTTCTATGATGGTCTCTCTGAATTATCCAAGATGGCTTTAAACTACTCTGCTGGTGGATTACTCAACTTGAAGAAAACGCCTGAAGAGGTAAAGGAACTCATTGACATGGTTGCTAATAACCAATTCATGTACACTTCAGAGAGGAACTTTGTAAGTAATGGGGTAGCTCAGAATAGAGGAGTCCTGAAGGTTAACACTCTGAATGCCATATTAGCTCAGAACAAGATCCTGACCCAACAGGTAAACATGATTTCTCAGCATTTGGATGGATTGCAAGCTGCAGTTGGTAGCACTCAAGAAGCCTCCTATGAAGGAGATGCATATGATCTAGATCAACCCATGATGGATGAGGTTAACTGGTGTACGAAACTAGCTCCGCAATATTCACACAGATAGACTGGCAAGTACACCGGGTCGTCCAAGTAATACCTCAAGTGAGTGAGGGTCAATCCCACGGAGATTGTTGGTTTGAGCAAGCAATGGTTATCTTGCAGATCTTAGTTAGCCGAATAGAAAATATAGTTGTCATGAAAAATTGAATAAAATAGATAAATAAATAAAATATTACTAGATAGGTGTGAAATCAGTGATGATAGAATGGTTGAGGCTTCGGAGATATTTCTTCTTTATGGATCAACTTTTCTCACTATCTACTCCAACTTTTTATTGATTCTTTCCATGGCAGGTTGTAAATGATTAACGCTGGGTCAGCGATCATTAATCTCCTCTGCTTTAGATCAAATACCGGGTCAGTGGTCATCTAATCTGAACAGGGGATGAAGCTCCTGCAATCCATTCCCTTGGTGATCCTACTCAAAGCGCTACAGACAAGGTCGGATCTTCTAGATCAGAGAATGCTGCATCTTGGTTCTAGTCTATACCACAAAGGCCCTAATCGCCCTATACCTCGGCTAAACTGATGTCTCGAGAAGTCCCCAACGAAGTCGTGGATTAGCTGTCTAAGAGATGTATAATCAAGCTTGTGGTTCAGTACTATCCAGTCAAGGACTCGCAAAAACCCATGTGAATAGAATGACATTCAAGTTACACTCCCAATCCATTAGAATGAAGAATGAAGATACATCTTAGAATAGAATCAAGCATAGATTGAAATAGAATAGTGATATTATTAATCCATATGAATCAACAGAGCTCCTAACCTTAACCTCGGAGGTTAGTTACTTATACTGTACAGAAAAGTAATGTATATATGGCGTAAAAGTTCTGAACAAGGGTGATCCTTGTTCTATATATACTAATCTGATAACTAAGAATTGCAGAAATAAGATAACTTGTCCTATAGTGCAAAAATCCACTTTCTGAACCCACTTGGTGAGTGTTTGGACTGAGCTTGAGTGAAGCCATAAGTTGGTATCCCCTCTAGGGTGTTGGACGCCAGCTGGGGACTCCTGAATTAGCGTTGGATGCTAGCTGCCTCCTTTTAGGCATTGGATTCCAAGAATGGGGTTGGTGGCTGGTGTTGGACGCTAGCTGCCTCATTTTGCCTCCTCCGTGCTATCAGTGATGTGCAAGGTGGGATCGGGAGTGTCACTCGCAATGGCCATAGGATGGTGAGACAAGGACGTCTCCATGTCCACCTCTTAATTACTTGTTTTCCATGATCCGAAGTGGACTTCAGAGTGTCGGTTTCCTCTGTAGGTGGGTTGGTGCGACTAGCGAGCTTATGGTGGAGCTAATGGGTTGGTATTATCCACATGTAGGTTCTTATCCTTCCATTTGGTTGCAATTGTGGGACTTAGTCCACTTCCCATATGGGGGTTGCTTCCTCTGCCTCGTCAATGCAGTTAATCTATTGTCAACCGCTTAGGAGGTGGTGAATTGGCACTTGACTTTGAAGCTTGGTCTCTAGTGAGTGCCTTTATATATGCCCCCTTCATAGGTATCTTCTTAGAGGGTTTTTCTTTTTCTTTTTTGGTGGCCATCCTAAAAAGGAAGAAAAAGAAGAAACATTAAGCTTAGAGAGATAAAGTCTGGAGTTAAGAAGTTGCAAGTGAGAATAAATGCCTCAAAAGAGTAAAGCGTCTTAAATACATGGTAGCTACTAGATGCAAGTAAGACATCAAGATAATCATGGAGGCACTTCATTTGTACTATATTCAAGAGTGAAAGATGCATGAAAGTATAAAGCATGAGAGGAGTAAACTCAAGCATCGATACAACAATGATACACACATGCAAGAATGGTGGGAATCACAAGAAAACTTTTGGCTCAACTAACTCTACGATAATTAAGCATATAATTGAAAAATGTGGGTTAGAGAGCATTGAACCACTCATTCTTGCATGATGCTACAAGCATAGCAAACCACAATTAATGAGCATTTGATGATGAAAAATCATGAAAATGAAGCTCAATGCACATGGCGCGCAAGTGTTATGAAAAAAAGGCATTAAGTTGAAAGAAAAAGGTAAAAAATGAACCAAAGTGTCATTGGCTCTTTTTCACAAATACTTGGTGTGCAAAGTGTAAATAACAAGCAAGTTTGGAGTTCTAAGTATGTGATATACCCAAAATAGAATGCCAATCACAAAGCGACACCACATAGCACAAACATGCCAAGAAATGGAAAAATAATCCACCAATGCAAGAACTACATGAAACTTAACACCCATACAAGAAAATAAAAGGATGGAAAAGAAACAAAGGTGAACTACAACCAATAAAATTAAAATAAAACTAAGAACAAAGAAAGTAGAGCAATTAAATGCAACAACAAAGAAAAATTTTAAAAAGCAAAAGAGAAAGAAGAGAAATGCAACCTTGAAAGGAGAAAGAAAGTGAGGTTGAGTGTAAGTAAGAATAGAAGAAGAAGAAGGAGAAGAAGCGAGGAAAGAGAAGATGTGGGACCGCCGAAGGTAGTTCAGATTGTGACTCAGCTTTGCTAGAGTCCCCAATTAGAGGTGTCCAGGGTTCTTAAGCACACTCTTTTTGCTTTGGATCACGACTTTAACCGCTCAGTCTCAAGCTTTTCACTTGACACCTTCACGCCACAAGGACATGGTTAGGGACAACTTGGTTTAGCCGCTTAGGCCAGGATTTAATTCCTTTAGGCCCTCTTATCCACTGATGCTCAAAGTCTTGGATCCTTTTTAGTATCCTTGCCTTTTGGTTTTAAGGGCTATTGGCTTTTTCTGCTTGCTCTTTTTTTTATTATTCACTGCTTTTTCTTTCTTCAAGAATCAATTTGATGATTTTTCAGATCCTCAATAACATTTCTCCTTTTCCATTGTTCTTTCAAGAGCCAACAAATTTGACATTCTTTAAACAACAAATTCAAAAGACATATGCACTGTTCAAGCATTCATTCAGAAAACAAAAAGTATTGTCACCACATCAAACTAATTCAACCAGTTTCAAAGATGAATTCGAAATCCTGTACTTCTTGTTCTTTTGTGATTAAAGCATTTTTCATTTAAGAGAGGTGATGGATTCATAGGACATTCATAGCTTTAAGACATGAACTTTAAATTTTATTAATCATGGAATAAGAACAAGACTCAAAAATAAATATAAGATAAGACCAATAGTAATAGAAAACAGAAAATTAAAAACAGAAATTTAAATGACTCTAAAATAGATTCCTAATGATTAAGGTTATCACAGAGTTAGGACTCAACAACCTTGATTTTGAGAAGTGGATACTCCCTCAACTTGTGGGGTGTTTGACCCTTCAAGGGAGAGCTTCTGGCGCTTCAGCTCCTATAGCTGACGCCCCTGCTTCTCTTGTTCCTTCAGCAATTTGCAGAGCATGCAGCTTTGATTCTGCTGTTCTTCCTTAATTTGTTCCATAGCTTCTTGCAGCTTGGCAACAGATGCTTCTAGGCGGGCCCAGTAGTCAATTTCAGGAAGTTCAGGGAGGAATTCCTGCACCCTCCTTTTGATAGAGTTATCTTGCATTTGTCCTTCCATTGACTTCTTGGTGATTGGATGTTCAATTGGGATGAATTCATCTACTCCCATCCTCACCCCAGCATCTTTACATAGCAAAGAGATTAAGCTTGGGTAAGCCAGTTTGGCTTCAGTGGAGTTCTTGTTTGCAATTGTGTAAATCTCACAAGAAATCAGATGATGAATCTCCACTTCTTTTTCTAGCATAATGCAATGAAACATCACTGCTCTCTTGACAGTGACCTCAGAACGGTTACTAGTGGGCAATATAGAACGCCCAATAAAGTCTAGCCAACCTCTTGCAACTGGTTTGAGATCTCCCCTCTTGAGTTGGTTTAGGACACCTTTTGAATTGGTTATCCACTTAGTTCTAGGGAGGCATTTGTCCTCTAGAACTTGATCCAACCCCTTATCTGTTCTCACCATTCTCCTATTAAAGGATTCAGGATCATCTTGTAGTTGAGGCAGTTTGAAGACCTCTCTTATTTTGCCCAGATGGAAGTAAATAGTTCTCCCTCTGACCATGGTTCTGTAGGTATGGAAAGCAGTTCCAGTCATTCTCTGCTTATCTGTCAGCCACAGATTTGAGTAGAATTCCTGAACCATGTTTCTTCCAACCTTTGTCTCAAGATTGGCTAGAATTTCACATCCTCTATTTCGAATTTGCTCTTGGACCTCCAGATATTCGTTTTCTTTCAGATCGAATTTAACTTCCGGGATCATTGACCTTAGACCCATTATTTTGTGGTAATAGTCTGCATGTTCTTTGGTTAAGAGCCTCTCTTGACTCCAAAGATTCTTTGGAGTATTCTCTTTCTTACCTCTTGAATTGGTTTGTTTTCCTTTGGGAGCCATGGTCTTGATGAGCCTTAGCTTAGTGATCACAGAAAAGCACACCAAACTTAGAGGTTTGCTTGCCCTCAAGCAAAAGAAAGGAAAGGGGAGAGAGAGGAGGAGAAGCAAATTCGAATGGTGAAGAGAGGAGGGATGGCCGAATGTGTATTTATAAGGAAGGGGGAGGGATTTCAAAAGTTTTGAAAGAGATTGGAGAAGATATGGAAAGAATTTGAGAAAATACTTGAGTTTTTGAAGAAGATTTGGAAATGATTTGAAAGAGATTTGAGAAATAATTTAGAAAATTGTTGGATTTTTGAAATTTGAGGGTGAATGATGAAAATTTGTAACATGTTTATGTAGAAAATTATGGGTAAAAACATGAAAGTGTGAAAAAATTTGAAGTGGAAAGCAAAATCTCCTTCCCCTGCCTTTCTGGCGTTAAACGCCCAGAATAGTATCCATTCTGGCATTTAACGCCCAATTGTTGGCCATTATGGGCGTTTAACGCCCAGCCAGGCACCCTGGCTGGCGTTAAACGCCATAAACCCCTTTATCACTGGTCGTTTTGCTGAACGCCCAGGATGCTGCAATACTGGCGTTAAACGCCCAGAATGGTGCCCATTCTGGCGTTTAACGCCCAAAATGGTGCCTTTACTGGCGTTAAACGCCCAGAGTGCCCTTTACTGGCGTTTTCTTGCCAGTAAGCTCCTTTTCTCTGCTTTTTTCACTGAATTCTTCTGTAACTCTGTGAATTCCTTCAATTTCGATGATCAACCTTGAAGAATATATATCAAACTTTTTTTAAGTAAAACAAATAACCTGCTAATGACTGGGTTGCCTCCCAGCAAGCGCTTCTTTATTGTCTTTTGCTGGACCTTTACTGAGACTCATTCAGGCCTCAGTTTTGAGCATTCCTGCTCAAAATTACTTTCAAGATAATGTTTGATCCTCTGTCCATTAACAATGAACTTTTTGTTAGAATCAATATCCTGAAGCTCAACATATCCATATGGTGACACTCCTGTAATCACATACGGGCCCCTCCATCAGGATTTCAGTTTTCCTGGGAATAGTCTGAGCCTAAAGTTGAAGAGCAGAACTTTTTGTCCTGGCTCAAAGACTCTGGATGACAACTTCTTGTCATGCCACTTTTTTGCCTTTTCCTTATAAATTTTTGCATTTTCAAAGGCACTGAGTCTGAATTCCTCTAGCTCATTTAGCTGGAGCAATCTTTTTTCACCAGCTAACTTAGCATCCAGGTTTAGGAATCTGGTTGCCCAGTAGGCTTTATGTTCCAGTTCCACGGGCAGATGACAGGCCTTGCCATACACAAGTTGGTATGGAGAAGTTCTTATAGGAGTCTTGAATGCTGTTCTGTATGCCCACAGAGCATCATCCAAGCTCTTTGCCCAATCCTTTCTACGGGCAATTACAGTCCATTCCAGGATTCTTTTTAGCTCTCTATTAGAGACTTCAGCTTGCCCATTTGTCTGTGGATGATACGGAGTTGCTACTTTGTGGCTAATTCCATATCGGACCATAGCAGAGTACAACTGTTTATTGCAGAAATGAGTGCCCCCATCACTGATTAGTACTCTGGGAACACCAAACCTGCTGAAGATATGTTTCTGGAGGAATTTCAGCACGGTCTTGGTATCATTATTGGGTGTGACAATTGCTTCTACCCATTTAGATACATAGTCTACTGCCACCAGAATATAAGTGTTTGAGTATGATAGTGGGAAGGGACCCATGAAGTCAATACCCCATACATCAAACAATTCAATCTCTAAGATCCCTTGTTGAGGCATGGCGTAACCATTAGGCAAGTTACCAGCTCTTTGGCAACTGTCACAGTTACGCACAAACTCTCGGGCATCCCTATAGAGAGTAGGCCAGTAGAAGCCACATTGGAGGACCTTAGTGGCTGTTCGCTCACTTCCTAAATGTCCCCCATACTGTGATCCATGGCAATGTCATAGGATCCTTTGTGCTTCCTCTTTAGGTACACATCTGCGGATCATTCCGTCTGCACATCTCTTAAAGAGATATGGCTCATCCCATAGGTAGTACTTGGCATCTGAAATTAATTTTTTTCTTTGCACCCTACTGTACTCCTGGGGTATGAACCTCACAGTTTTATAGTTTGCAATGTCTACAAACCATGGTGCTTCCTGAATGGCAAAGAGTTGCTCATTTGGAAAGGTCTCAGAGATCTCAGTAGAGAGGAGGGACGCCCCAGCTACTGGTTCTATCCGGGACAAATGATCAGCTACCTGGTTCTCTGTCCCTTTTCTGTCTCTTATTTCTATATCAAACTCTTGCATAAGCAACACCCATCATATGAGCCTGGGTTTTGAATCCTGCTTTGTGAGTAAGTATTTAAGAGCAGCATGGTCAGTGTACACAATCACTTTTGACCCTACTAAATAGGATCTAAACTTGTCAATGGCATGAACCACTGCAAGTAACTCTTTTTCTGTGGTTGTGTAATTCTTCTGTGCGTCATTTAGAACACGGCTAGCATAATAAATGACGTGCAGAAGCTTGTTGTGCCTCTGTCCCAACACTGCACCAATAGCATGGTCACTGGCATCGCACATTAGTTTGAATGGTAATGTCCAGTCTGGTGCAGAGATGACTGGTGCTGTGACCAGCTTGGCTTTCAGGGTCTCAAACGTCTGCAGACACTCTGTGTCAAACACAAATAGTGTGTCAGCAGCTAGCAGGTTGCTTAGATGTTTTGCAATTTTTGAAAAATCCTTTATAAACGTTCTATAGAATCCTGCATGCCCCAGAAAGCTTCTGATTGCCTTAACATTGGTAGGTGGTGGTAATTTTTCAATTACTTCTACATTTACTTGATCCACCTCTATTCCCTTGCTTGAAATTTTGTGCCCAAGGACAATTCCTTTAGTCACCATAAAGTGACATTTCTCCCAGTTTAAGACCAGGTTAGTCTCTTGGCACCTTTTCAGGACAAGTGCTAGATGATCAAGACAGGAGTTGAATGAGTCTCCAAATACTGAGAAGTCATCCATGAAGACTTCTAGGAACTTCTCTACCATATCAGAGAAGATAGATAGCATGCACCTCTGAAAAGTTGCAGGTGCATTGCATAGACCAAAAGGCATTCTTCTGTAAGCAAATACGCCAGAAGGACAGGTAAATGCTGTTTTCTCTTGATCTTGAGGGTCCACTGCAATTTGATTGTAGCCTGAATAGCCATCCAAAAAGCAGTAATAATCATGACCCGTTAGTCTTTCTAGCATCTGGTCTATAAATGGTAAAGGAAAATGATCCTTTCTGGTGGCTGTATTGAGTCTTCTGTAGTCAATACACATACGCCACCCTGTAACTGTTCTTGTAGGAACCAGTTTATTCTTTTCATTATGAACCACTGTCATGCCTGCCTTCTTGGGGATAACTTGAACAGGGTTCACCCAGGGGCTATCAGAAATAGGACAAATAATCCTAGCCTCTAGTAACTTAGTGACCTCTTTCTGCACCACCTCCTTCATGGTTGGATTTAGCCGCCTTTGTGGTTGAACCACTGGCTTGGCATTATCTTCCAATAGGATCTTGTGCATGCATCTTGCTGGGCTAATGCCCTTAAGATCACTTATGGACCATCCAAGAGCTGTCTTGTGTGTCCTTAGCACTTGAATTAGTGCTTCCTCTTCTTGTGAATTTGAAGCAGAGCTTATGATCACTGGAAAAGTGTCACCTTCTCCCAGAAATGCATACTTCAGGGATGGTGGTAGTGGTTTGAGCTCAGGTTTGGGAGGCTTATCCTCTTCCTGAGGAAGTTTCAAAAGTTCTTTTATTTCCTCTGGTTCTTCCTGATCAGGCTGAACATCTTTAAAGATGTCCTCTAGCTCTGATTTGAGTCTCTCAGTCATATTGATCTCTTCCAGCAAAGAGTCAATAATATCAGCACTCATGCAGTCATTTGATGTGTCTGGATGCTGCATAGCTTTGACAACATTCAACTTGAACTCAACCTCATTGACTCTCAGGGTCACTTCCCCCTTTTGTACATCAATAAGAGTGTGTCCAGTTACTAGGAAAGGTCTTCCTAGGATGAGAGTTGCACTTTTGTGCTCCTCCATTTCCAGCACTACAAAGTCAGTGGGAAAGGCAAACGGCCCAACCTTGACAATCATGTCTTCAATTATGCCTGATGGATATTTAATGGAGCCATCAGCAAGTTGGAGACATATCTGGGTTGGTTTGACTTCTTCAGTCAACCCAAGCTTTCTGATAGTGGTTGCAGGTATCAGGTTGATACTTGCTCCAAGGTCACATAGGGCTGTCTTGGTACAAGCGCCTTCTAATGTGCATGGTATCATAAAGCTTCCTGGATCTTGAAGCTTCTCTGGTAAGCTTCTCAGAATGACTGCACTGCATTTTTTAGTGAGAAACACCTTTTCAGTTTCTCTCCAATCCTTCTTATGACTTAAGATCTCTTTCATGAACTTAGCATAAGAGGGTATTTGCTCAAGTGCCTCTGCAAACGGAATCTTTATTTCAAGAGTCCTGAGATAGTCTGCAAAGCGGGCAAATTGTTTATCCTGTTCCGCTTGGCAGAGTTTCTGAGGATAAGGCATCTTGGCTTTATATTCTTCAACCTTAGTTGCTGCAGGTTTATTCCCTACAGAGGTGGTTGGAGAAGCCTTCTTAGAGGGGTTACTATCAGCACTCTCAGGTGTCTGATTCCTCATTGGCATTTGAATGCCAGGACTGGGTGTAGGATGGGCGTTTAACGCCAGCTTTCCACCCTTTTCTGGCGTTTGAACCCCAGAACTGGGCAAGGAATGGGCGTTTAACGCCAACTTTTCCCCCTTTTTTGGCGTTTGAACTCCAGAAGTATTCCTCTCTGGGCTCTTACTGTCCTCAGAGGGATTTTGGGTAGTGGTTTGGTTATTCTCTGTCAGTTGTTCCTTTCTTGGCTTTCTGCTACTTTGAGTTGATACATTCAATGTCTTCCCACTCCTTAATTTAACAGCTTGGCATTATGCTGTTATCTGTTTAGATAGCTGCTGTCTTGTCTGATTCAATTGTGCTTCTATATTCTGGTTAGCATTTTTAGTTTCTTGGAGCATCTCTTTAAACTCTGCTAATTGTTTTGTCATCAGGAGTAATTATTGATTAAGTTCAACAATCTGTTCTTGAGGATTAGGATCAGTAGTTACTGCCATAGCTTCTTCTTTTATAGAGGACTCACTGCTTGAGTATAGATGTTGATTTCTAGCAAATGTATCTATGAGCTCTTGAGCCTCTTCAATCATCTTCCTCATATGTATAAATCCACCAGCTGAGTGGTCTAAAGACATCTGAGCTTTTTCTGTAAGCCCATAGTAGAAGATGTCCAACTGTACCCACTCTGAAAACATTTCAGAGGGGCATTTCCTTAGCATACCTCTATACCTCTCCCAGGCATTATAAAGGGATTCATTATCCTCTTGTTTAAAGCCTTGGATGTCCAGCCTTAGCTGTGTCATCCTTTTTGGAGGGTAAAATTGATTCAGGAATTTGTCTGATAACTATCTCCATATTTTTATGCTTGCTGTGGGTTGGTTATTCAACCACCTCTTAGCATGATCTTTTACAGCAAATGGAAACAGTAATAATCTGTAGACATCCTGATCCACTTCTTTATCACGTACTGTGTCAGCAATTTGTAAGAACTGTGCCAGAAACTCAATAGGTTCTTCCTGTGGAAGACTGGAATACTGGCAATTTTGCTGCACCATGATAATGAGTTGAGGATTTAGCTCAAAGCTGCTTGCTTTAATGGGAGGTATACAGATGTTACTCCCATATACAGCTGTAATAGGGTTAGCAGATGACCCCAGAGTCCTTCTGGACTGCTCAATTCCACTTAGGTCTATGATGGAGAAAGGGAGATGATGTGGATTATTTTATTTTATTATTATTTTTTTATTTAAAATAAAAGTAACCGAAAATAATAAAATAAAATAAATGGAAAATAAAATAAAAATTCGGAAACCAAAAGAGAATAAAATCAAAGCAATTTGAAAACTAAATTAATTAATTAATTAAAAAGATTTTGGAATTAGCAATTAAAAAGATATGATTGAAAATTATTTTTGAAAAAGATTTGAAAAAAAATCAATTTTTGAAATTAGAATTTTGACTTGACTAAAAAAAAAGATATGATTTTCAAAATTAATGCAAAATTTCGAAAATTTAAAGGAAAACACAAAGAAGACACCAAACTTAGAAATTTTTTTAAAAATAAAGAAAGAACTAAGGACATGTAATTTCGAAAAATTTAAAGAAAATAAAAGCATGTAATTGACACCAAACTTAAAATATAAAACTAAACTCAAATAAAAGACTCTAAACCACAAAAATAAAATATTCCTAATCTAAGCAACAAAATAAACCGTCAGTTGTCCAAACTCGAACAATCTCCGGCAACGGCGCCAAAAACTTGGTGCACGAAATCACAATCACACTTTTGCAATTCCGCACAACTAACCAGCAAGTGCACTGGGTCATCCAAGTAATACCTTACGTGAGTAAGGGTCGATCCCACAGAGATTGTGGCTTGAAGCAAGCTATGGTTATCTTGTAACTCTTAGTCAGGATATCAATAATTCTCAGATTTAATTGTAAAAAATAAATACTTGTTTTGCAGTAATGGAGAACAGGTTGAGGTTTTGGAGATGCTATATCTTCTGAATCTCTACTTTCCTACGGTCTTCTTCTTCATGCACGCAAGACTCCTTCCATGGCAAGCTGTATATTGGGTTTCACCGTTGTCAATGGCTACCTCCCATCCTCTCAGTGAAAATGTTCAACGCACGCTGTCACCGCACGGCTAATCATCTGTCGGTTCTCGATCATATCGGAATAGAATCCAGTGATTCTTTTGTGTCTGTCACTAACGCCCAACACTCATGAGTTTGAAGCTCGTCACAGTCATTCAATCCTCGAATCCTACTCGGAATACCACAGACAAGGTTTAGACTTTCTGGATTCTCATGAATGGCCGCCAATGGGTTCTAGCTTATACCACGAAGATTCTGCTTAAGGAATCCAAGAGATACACACTCAAATGAAGGTAGAACGGAGGTGGTTGTCAGACACACATTCATAGGTAAGAATGGTGATGAGTGTCACGGATCATCACATTCATCAGGTTGAAGAACAAGCGGTATCTTAGAATAGAAGCAAGCGTGATTGTATGAAAAACAATAGTAATTGCATTAATCCATCAAGACACAGCAGAGCTCCTCACCCCCAACCATGGGGTTTAGAGACTCATGCCGTAGAAGATACAATATGAAACGTGTAATGTGTCATGAGATAAAGATACAATAGCAAAAAGTCCTATTTATAGTAAACTAGTGATCTAGGGTTTACAAGAATGAGTAAATGACGTAAAACTCCACTTCCGGGGTCCACTTGGTGTGTGCTTGGGCTGAGCATTAAAGCTTTCATGTGTAGAGACTTTTCCTGGAGTTAAACGCCAGCTTTTGTGCCAGTTTGGGCGTTTAACTCCAACTTTTGTGCCAGTTCCGGCGTTAAACACCGGGAATTCTGAAGCTGATTTGGAACGCCGGTTTGGGCCATCAATTCTTGGACAAAGTATGGACTATTATATATTGCTGAAAAGTCCAGGATGTCTACTTTCCAACGCAATTGAGAGCTTGCCAATTAGATTTCTGTAGCTCCAGAAAATCCACTTCGAGTGCAGAGAGGTCAGAATCCAACTACATCCGCAGTCCTTTTTCAGCCTCTGAATCAGATTTTTGCTCAGGTCCCTCAATTTCAGCCAGAAAATACCTGAAATCACAAAAAAACACGTAAACTCATAGTAAAGTCCAGAAAAGTGAATTTTAATGAAAAACAAAAAAAATATAATAAAAACTAACTAAAATGTACTAAAAACATACTAAAAACAGTGCCAAAAAAACGTATAAATTATCCGCTCATCAAGGTCGCTGGAGGTTGTGGGCGGAGAAGAGGTGGCAAGGAGAAGGAAGAAGAAGTAGAAGAAAGAAAATGAAATGGGAGGGAACAGAGCAGTGCGTAGGATAAGTTGCGTTAGACATGCGATGCACGCGCTTCATCCACACGTACGCGTGGGAAGCAGAAAAAGGAATATGATGTGTGAGCGTCATCCACGCCTATGCGTCGTAAGCAGAAAAGAGAGGTGACGCGTACGCATCAGCTACGCATACTTGTGGGGCCAAATCGTGCTCAATTAACAAAAGCTGCACAACTCTCTGGTTTTTGTACCAGGAGTTCCAACATCAGCCTACGACGTGTGTGCATCGTCCACGCATACGCGTGAGAGGACAAAAAAAAACTGGGTGATGTGTGCACGTTAGCTACACATACGCGTGGGGTGAATTGTGCTCCTAGCACCCCACCCTCAGAGTTCCATCGTAACTCTCTGGTTTTTGTACCTGGAGTTGCAGTAGTTAATTCGACTACGTGTCGTCCATGCTTCTACGTGGAATGCCCCTTTTTTTAACAACATGAGGGAAGACAATTATAGCACATTCTGGGCATTCATACAAGCTAGATACTTCAAAAGCACTTTTCTTCAAAAATTTCCAATTTAACCAAACCAAGATCAATGAAATCATCATGAAGAAATGGTAATTCAAGCATACTTAAATAAACTCAACCAAATCAAACAAAGACTCTAAAACTACATGCAATAAACTATGTACAAAGAAGATCATTCCATGGCAGGGTGTCTTCTACCTAGCACTTTTCTTTAACGTCCTTAAGTTGGACGGTCATGAGCTCAAGACTCTCCTCCTTTGGGTGTATCCTTGGTGCACAAATTCCTACACTTCATACAACTGAACCAGCAAGTACATTGGGTCGTCCAAGTAATACCTGAGTGAGTCAGGGTTGATCCCACGAGGATTACGGTTTGAAACAAGCTATGGTTATCTTGCAGATCTTAGTCAGGAGGATAGAGGAGTTATTGGTTTGAATTTGGTTAAAAGCATAAAAGGGAGGAAAATTGGAATTACAATGTTTGATTATAAGCAGTGATAAGAAGATGGATAAGGCATGGAGATGCTTTATCCTTCTGGATTAACTCTGGTATTACTGTCTTCTTCAATTATGAATGATTTCTTATATGGCAGGCTGTATGTGATCAACACCATACGACCGCAGTCGCCAATCTCCTCCAGATCTGAATCCTAGGGTTAGTGCGGATCCATTCTGCTTGAGGGTGAAGCTTCTGCAGTCCACTCTCCTTAATGATCTTACTCAAAATGCCACAAATAACGTCGAATCTTCCGGATAAGAAAATGATGCACCTTTGGGTTCTAGCCTTTACCACAGAGACCCTAATCTCCCCATACCTCGGCTGAACTAGTGTCTCCAGAATTCCCCAACGAAGTCGTGGATTAGCCGTCTAAGAGATGTATAATCAAGCGTACGGTTCGATGCTTTCCAGTCATGTATTCAAACGAACCCAAGAAGAACACGGGTAGTTGTCAGGCACGCAGTTTTAGTATGAAGATTGTCACGGGTTATCCCATTCATCAAGTTAAGAACGAAGATACATCTTAGAATTGAATCAAACACGGATTGAAGAGAAACAATAGTACTTTTATTAATCCATAAAACTCAGCAGGGCTCCTCCCCTCAACCTAGGAGGTTTAGGAACTCATATTGATAGAAAACACAATGATAAATGAAAATATGGCATAGTGTTTTTATGATTATGTAAATTATCCCTTAAATACTAAACTAATGACTAAGGATTACATAAGAAGGGTAAAATAGTCTTTTTAGTGCTAAGATCCACTTCTGGGGCCCACTTTGTGAGTGTTTGGGCTGAGCTTTGATGAGATCCACGTGCTATGAGGTCTTTAGGGCGTTGAACGCTGGCTAGGGGGTCCTCTTTGGGCGTTTGGATGCAAGTCTCTTCTCCTTAGGCACTGGACGCCTGAAATGGGGCAGGAGGCTGGGGTTGGATGCCCGTTTTGGGCCTTATAATTTGAAAAAAAAAGTATGGACTATTACCCATTGTTGAAAAGCTCTGGAAGGCAGCTTTCCATAGCCATTGAAAACGCTCCATTTGGAAGTTTGTAGCTCCAGAAAAGCTCTTTTGAGTGCAAGGAGGTTAGATCCGGACAGCATCTGCAGTGCTTTCTCTGTCTCTGAATCAGACTTTTGCTGCAACTCCTCAATTTCAGCCAAAAAATACCCGAAATTACATAAAAACACACAAAATCAGAGTTTAATACAAAAATGTGAATTTAACACTAAACCCTATGAAAACTTAATAAAAATTAAACAAAACATGCTAAAAACTATATGAAAATGATGCCAAAAAGTGTATAAAATATCCCCTCATCACAACACCAAACTCAAACTATTGCTTGTCCCCAAGCAACTAAAAACAAAATAGGATGAAAAGAAGAGTAAGATACAATAAATCTCTATGTTTTCAATGAATCTCAGTTTAAATTAGATGAGTGATGAGCGGATAATTTATACGCTTTTTGGCATTCTTTTTAGTATGTTTTTAGTATATTTTAGTTAGTTTTTATTATATTTTTATTAGTTTTTAGTTAAAATTCACTTTTCTGGACTTTACTATGAGTTTGTGTTTTTTTCTGTGATTTCAGGTATTTTCTGGCTGAAATTGAGGGTCCTGAGCAAAAATCTGATTCAGAGGCTGAAAGGGACTGCAGATGCTGTTAGATTCTGACCTCCCTGTACTCAAAGTGGATTTTCTGGACCTACAGAAGCCCAATTGGCGCGCTCTCAACGGCGTTGGAAAGTAGACATCCTGGGCTTTCCAGAAATGTATAATAGTCTATACTTTGCCTGAGATTTGATGGCCCAAACCGGCGTTGCAAATCAGCTTCAGAATTCCCAGCGTTTAACGCTGGAACTGGCATAAAAATTGGAGTTAAACGCCCAAACTGGCACAAAAGCTGGCGTTTAACTCCAAGAAGAGTCTCTACACGAAAATGCTTCAATGCTCAGCCCAAGCACACACCAAGTGGGCCCGGAAGTGGATTTTTCTGTCATTTACTCATTTCTGTAAACCCTAGGTTACTAGTTCACTATTAATAGGATCTTTTGACATTGTATCTTGACCTCATGAAACTTTACACGTTTCTCATTGTATCTTCTACGGCATGAGTCTCTAAACCCCATGGTTGGGGGTGAGGAGCTCTGCTGTGTCTTGATGGATTAATGCAATTACTACTGTTTTTCATTCAATCATGCTTGCTTCTATTCTAAGATATCACTTGTTCCTAAACCTGATGAATGTGATGATCCGTGACACTCATCATCATTCTCACCTATGAACGTGTGCCTGACAACCACCTCCGTTCTACCTTAGATTGAGTAGATATCTCTTGGATTCCTTAATCAGAATCTTCGTGGTATAAGCTAGAATTGATGGCGGCATTCAAGAGAATCCGGAAGGTCTAAACCTTGTCTATGGTATTCTGAGTAGGATTCAAGGATTGAATGACTGTGATGAGCTTCAAACTCCTGAGGGCTGGGCATTAGTGACAGACGCAAAAGAATCACTGGATTCTATTCCAACCCAATTGAGAACCGACAGATGATTAGCCGTGCTGTGACAGAGCGCGTTGAACATTTTCACTGAGAGGATGGGAGGTAGCCATTGACAACAGTGAAACCCTACATACAGCTTGCCATGAAAGGAGCCTTGCGTGCTTGAAGAAGAAGACAGTAGGAAAGCAGAGGTTCAGAAGATAGAGCATCTCCAAAACCTCAACCTGTTCCCCATTACTGCAAAACAAGTACTTATTTCATGTTCTTTTGCTTTTTACAATCAACCCTGATAATTAGTGATATCCTGACTAAGAGATACAAGATAACCATAGCTTGCTTCAAGCCGACAATCTCCGTGGGATCGACCCTTACTCACGTAAGGTATTACTTGGACGACCCAGTGCACTTGCTGGTTAGTTGTGCGGGATTGCAAAAGTGTGATTGTAATTTCGTGCACCAATGAGCGGGACTTAGTAGCTTTTTGCTTCTGAATAGTTTCGGCATCTCACTATCCATTGAAATTTAGAAATGTTGGTCTCTTTGGGAATTTAGAATCCAGATGATATTATTGATTCTCCTTGTTTAGTTCTTTTTTATTCTTGAACACAGCTTTTAGTGTTTTGGCCGTGACCCTAAGCACTTTGTTTTCTAGTATTACCACCGGATACATAAATGCCACACACACTTTACTGGGTGAACCCTTTCGGATTTTGATTCAACTTTGCTAGAATCCCCAGATAGAGGTGTCTAGAGTTCATAAGCACACTCTTTTTGTTTTGAATCACAACTTTAATCGCTCAGTCTTAAGCTTTTCACTTGACACCTTCATGCCACAAGCACACGATTAGGGACAGCTTGGTTGAGCCGCTTATGCCAGGATTTTATTCCTTGTAGACCCTCCTAACCATTGATGCTCAAAGCCTTGGATCCTTTTACTCTTGCCTTTTGGTTTAAAGGGTCATTGGCTTTTTTATCTTGCCTTTTGGTTTAAAGAGCTAATGGTTTTTTCTTTCTTTTTTTATTTTTCTTTTCTTTTTGCCATTTTTTTTGAAATATGCTTTTTCTTTTTATTTGCTCCTTTTTCTTGCTTCAAGAATCAAATTTTGGATTTTTCAGATCACCAATAATACTTTTCCTTTTTCATCATTCTTTCAAGAGCCAATATCCTTAATTTCAAGTTCAAATATGCACTGTTTATCCATATATTCAGAAAGTTAACGCAATGCCACCACATCAAAATAATTGATTATTCTTTATTGTAGAACTCAAAAATTTATGCATCTTTAATTCATCTTAAAAAATTCACTATTTTATTCATGTTTAATGATGATAAGAGGAATATTTCATAGCTAATTAGAAAATAAAAATTAATCACTACTAATGCTTATGTAATTCTAAAAATCAGAAGACATAAAATAAAAATAAAAATAAAGACTTAAATATTACTAGTGATCATGTAACCCTAAATATGAGACATAGGAATTAGAATAACAGAAATATAAAAAATTGGAATTAGAATAGCCACAGGGCTGAAACTCAATAACCTTCATCTTGCGAGGCGCTGGGCTCTTCAGTCTGAGGGGTGCTGGGCTCTTCAGTCTGAGGGCTTCTGGCGCTTCAACTCTTCTATCTCACGCCCCTGCTTCTCTTGCTCTTTGATCAGTTTGCAAATCATGCTAGTTTGATCTTTCTGCTCCTCTCTGAGTTGATCTAAGGTGCTTTGCAAGTGCATCACAGACGCCTTCAGCTGGTCCCAATACTCAATTGGATGGATCTCTTGGAGAGGCTCAAGTGCCTTCCTTTTGGGTTGATCCTCTTGTATCTTGGAATTCTCCATCACCTGCTTGGTGATTGGGCTTTCCACTGGAATAAATTTGTCCACATGGATCAGAACCTTAGGCTCTTTGCATAGGCAAAAGATGAGATTTGGATAAGCTAGCATCGCATTAGTAGACATCCTATTTGCCAACTTGTAGATCTCATGGGGGATTATTTGGTGGACTTCTACCTCATTCCCCATCATAATGTAGTGAATCATCACAGCTCTTGGAAAAGTGACTTCAGAGCGGTTACTTGTGGGGAGTATAGAATGCCCAATGAAGTCTAGCCATCCTCTAGCAATTGGCTTGATGTTCGCCCTTTTCAGCTGGTTTGGCTTGCCTTTTGCATCCTCAATCCATTGAGTTCCAGGCAGGCATATGTCCTCTAGGACTTGATCCAACTTTGGGTTGGCTACCACCCTTTTATTGTAGATTCAGGGTCATCTCTCTGCAAGGGTAATTTGAAGATCTCTCTCACCCTATCCAGATGAAAATAGATGATCTTTCCCTTGACCATAGTGCGAAAAGTATGAAATGCTATTCCATCTTTTTTTCGCTTATCTGTCATCCACAGGTTTTCATAAAATTCATGGATCTTGTTATATCCAACAGTAAACTTAGGATTAGTTAGAATCTCTCAGCCTCTCCTTTGAATTTGCTCTTGGATCTTCGGGTATTCTTCTTCTCCTAATTTGAATCCCACCTTAGGGATTACTGGCCTTTTACTCATTATCTTATGACAATGTTCTTCGTGTTGCTTGGTAAGGAATCAAACAGGTTTGAAAACAACTATTAGATTATCTTCTTTCTTGTTTCTTGGAGCGGTCTTGCCACTTCTTGGAGCCATGAGATTCTAATTTTTATGAGAGAACAGGGCTCCTTCCACACCAAACTTAGAAGATTTGCTCGTCCTCGAGCAAAAGGTAAGAAAGGAAGAAGAAGAAAAGTGAAGTAGTGGAGAAGAGAAGAATAGAATTCGAATGAAAGGTGGTGAGTGAGGGAGAGGGGGCATGGACACGCATATATATAGGGAGGGGGGATTTTCGAAATTAATCTTAAAAGAAAGATAAAATTTTTGAAAAAGATAGAAAAAGATAAGTTGTTAAACTTGAAAGATAAGAAATGGTATGAAAAAGATATAAAAGATTTTAAAGATAAGATAAGAAGTATGAAAAAGATTTTAAAGTTTAATAAAAGATAGGAACAAGAATTTCAAAAAATCAGAAAAGAATTGAATGGATTTGAAAACTAGTTGAAGAAGATATGAGATTTTGAAAATATGTTAAATTTGAAATTAAATTGAAATTGAAATATTTAAAGAAAATTTGATTTAAAAATCAAAAAAGTTCAAAATAGAATTTGAGAAAGATAGATTGAATGAAGAAAAGATAAGATTTTGGAAATTACCTCCCATGCTGCCTTGCTGGCATTTAAATGCCCAGAACGGCTGCATTCTGGCGTTTAACGCTGCTACCTCTGCTTGCTGGGTGTTGAACGCCCAGAATGGCACCCATTCTGGTGTTCAACGCCATATTGCCCTCCTTCTTGGGCGTTAAATGCCCAGCCAGGGCTCCTTAGCTATCGTTTAATGCCAGGCTTGTGCACCCCATTGGGCGTTGAATGCCCAGCCAGGGCTTCCTGGCTAGCATTTAACGCCAAGCTTGCTGTCTCCATGGGCGTTTGAACGCCCAATTGCCACCCCTTTCTGGCGTTTAGCGCTAGAGAGATCCCTTCTCCAAGGTATTCTGTTTGCAGTTCTGCATCATTCTATCTCTGTTTAAGCACTGTTCATTATCACTAACAATAAAATCAACCTAATTAAAACATAATCAAAAACTAATTATAAAGAAAATAATTAGAAAATTAAAAATAATATAAGAGTAATCATTGGGTTGCCTCCCAACAAGCGCTTCTTTAATGGCTTTAGCTGGACTTCACTGTATTTAACTTAGTACCACTATTAAGCCTCCTGGCTCTATATCTCCTTCAAGGTAATGCTTAATTCTCTGTCCATTGACAGTGAACCTGTTTTCTTTACCTTGAAGTTCTATGTTCCCGTATGGTGATACATTGGTAATCACAAACAGTCCTGTCTAATAGGATTTGAGTTTTCCAGGGAACAGTTTGATTCTTGAGTTGAAGAACAGGACCTTTGGTGCGGAATTTATAACCCACAAACTAACTGACAAATACACCGGGTCGTACCAAGTTGTACCTCAAGTGAATGTGGTTCGATCTCACGAGGATTGATGGATCAAGCAACAATGATTGAGTGATTAGATTAGTCAGACAAATAGAAAATGGTGTTTGAGTGTTCAAGAGCATCAACAGTAAATTCAGAAAATCAGAAAGCAAGCGGTAAATGGATTGTTAAATATATGGAGAAAACAGTTAAGTTTTCAGAGATATCTATTTTTCGAATTAACTTTTCTTACCAACTACTTTAATCATGCAACATTCAATTCACGGAAAACTATATATGTCTAAACCCTAATTCCTTAGACCTTTTTAGTCTCCTCTAACCTTCATCAGCCGCCAATTCCTTGGTCACTTGATTCCAATTAGTGGGTTAAGTTCAATTATAGTTTATATGCCACAGAAATCCTAATTACCCAAAAATAAGAGGATTATATTTCACGTATCCCATTAAGATCAAATAATTAGAAATTTAGGAGAAATTCTTTTCAAGCTGTTGTTCAGGTAAAGAGCTTTTCCAAGCTTTACAAGAACTCAAATAGAATAAGGGTCACACTTCCGTTCCACCCAGATTCATAAGATAAAGAACGAAAACAATTCTTATTAATCAATACATAATTTAAAATAGAAAAGTAATAGTATCAATCCATACAATAGACAGAGCTCCTAACCTTAACAGTGGAGGTTTAGTTGCTCATGGTTCAGAGAGAAAACTAGGGTTCTGTAAAACTGTAAAGTGCAGAATGAGGTAAGAGAGAAGAGCAGAGCCCGAAGGGCTGATTCTTTTTCCTTTTATATCTAATCCTAATTAATGTAAAATATATTTTCTAAAACTAAATAATATCTTTTCCTATTTATAAATAAATTAAAGTTTTAATCAAAATCAAATAGGATCTTCGTTGCTTGCTTGATTGTGCGTGGGGACTATTCATACCCTGGGTCGAGTTATCCGACCCGAGATGTTTTACAGACAAAGCGACCGACCTCTTCAGGTTAGGACGACCCGACCTCTTTTCAAGAGAGTTTGGCCAAGTCACCAGGAAAGCCCTAAGAAGGGCCCCTGGTAGGCAAAATTGTGATCATCAACAATGGCTCCAAAGACTTGGTGCTCTCAAACATAAATCACACTTTGTCACAACTCCGCACAACTAACCAGCAAGTGTACTGGGTCGTCCAAGTAATACCTTACGTGAGTAAGGGTCGATCCCACAGAGATTTTCGGTATGAAGCAAGCTATGGTCATCTTGTAAATCCCAGTCAGGCAAATTTAACTATATTAAGAGATTATTGGATTTTTTCATAATAATAATAAATTAAACAGAAAATAAAGATAGAGTTACTCATGTAATTCAATGGTGGAAATTTCAGATAAGTGTATGGAGGTGCTATGTTCCTTCTGAATATCTGCTTTCCTACTGCTTTTATCCAATCTTTGTCACTCCTTTCTATGGCAAGCTGTATGTAGGGCATCACTGTTGTCAATGGCTACATCCCATCCTCTCAGTGAAAATGGTCCAAATGCTCTGTCACAGCACGGCTAATCATCTGTCGGTTCTTGATCATGTTGGAATAGAATCCCTTGATTCTTTTGCATTTGTCATCACGCCCAGCAATCGCGAGTTTGAAGCTCGTCACAGTCATTCAAACCCGGAATCCTACTCGGAATACCACAGACAAGGTTAGACTTTCGGATTCCCATGAATGCCGCCATCAATTCTAGCTTATACCACGAAGATTCTGATTAAGGAATCCAAGAGATATGCGCCCAGTCTAAGGTAGAACGGAAGTGGTTGTCAATCACGCGTTCATAAGTGAGAATGATGATGAGTGTCACGGATCATCACATTCATCATGTTGAAGTGCAACGAATATCTTAGAATAAGAATAGGTCGAATTGAATAGAAAATAGTAGTAATTGCATTGAAACTTGATGTACAGCAGAGCTCCACACCCTTAATCTATGGTGTGTAGAAACTCCACCGTTGAAAATACATAAGTGATAGAGGTTCAAGCATGGCCGAATGGCCAGCCCCCAAACGTGGTCAAAAGTCTGAATAATACAATCCAAGATGTCTAATACAAAGGTAAAAAGTTCTATTTATACTAAACTAGCTACTAGGGTTTACAGAAGTAAGTAATTGATGCATGAATCCACTTTTGGGGCCCACTTGGTGTGTGCTTGGGCTGAGTTGGATCTATCCACGAGCTGAAGCTTCGCTTGGAGTTGAACGCCAAGTTGTAACATGTTTTGGGCGTTCAACTCTGGTTCGTGACGTGTTTCTGGCGTTTGACTCCAGAATGCAGCATGGAACTGGTGTTGAGCGCCAGTTTACGTCGTCTAATCTCGAAAAAAGTATGAACTACTATATATTGCTGGAAAGCTCTGGATGTCTACTTTCCAACGCTGTTAAGAGCGCGCCATTTGGAGTTCTGTAGCTCCAGAAAATCTATTTCAAGTGCAGGGAGCTCAAAATCCAATAGCATCAGCAGTCCTTTGTCAGCCTTTTATCAGAGTTTTGCTCAGGTCCCTAAATTTTAGTTAGAAAATACCTGAAATCACAGAAAAATACACAAACTCATAGTAAAGTCCTGAAATGTGAATTTAGCATAAAAACTAATGAAAACATCCCTAAAAGTAACTAGATCATACTAAAAACTACCTAAAAACAATGCCAAAAAGCGTATAAATTATCCGCTCATCACAACACCAAACTTAAATTGTTGCTTGTCCCCAAGCAACTGAAAATGAATTAGGATAAAAAGAAGAGAATATACTATAAATCTCAAAATATCAATGAATATTAATTCTAATTAGATGAGCGGGACTTGTAGCTTTTTGCTTCTGAACAGTTTTGGCATCTCACTTTTCCCTTTGAAGTTTAGAATGATTGGCTTCTCTAGGAACTTAGAATTTTGGATAGTGTTATTGATTCTCCTAGTTAAGTATGTTGATTCTTGAACACAGATACTTTTATGAGTCTTGGCCATGGCCCTAAGCACTTTGTTTTCTAGTATTACCACCAGATACATAAATGCCATAGACACATGACTGGGTGAACCTTTTCAGATTGTGAGTCAGCTTTGCTAGAGTCCCCAGTTAGAGGTGTCCAGAGCTCATAAGCACACACTTTTTGCTTTGGATCACGACTTTAACCACTCAGTCTCAAGCTTTTCACTTGGACCTGCATGCCATAAGCACATGGTTAGGGACAGCTTGGTTTAGCCGCTTAGGCCAGGATTTTATTTCCTTGGGCCCTCCTATCCATTGATGCTCAAAGCCTTGGATCCTTTCTACCTTTGCCTTTTGGTTTTAAGGGCTATTGGCTTTTTCTGCTTGCTTTTTCTTTCTTTCTTTCTATTTTTTTCACCACTTTTTTTTCGCTATTCACTGCTTTTTCTTGCTTCAAGAATCAATTTTTGATTTTTCAAATTATCAATAGCATTTCTCTTTGTTCATCATTCTTTCAAGAGCCAATAATTTTAACATTCATGAACAACAAGATGAAAAATATGCACTGTTCAAGCATTCATTTAGAAAACAAAAAGTATTGTCACCACATCAATATAATTTAACTAAATTCAAGGATAAATTAAAAATTCATGTACTTCTTGTTCTTTTGAATTAAAAATATTTTTTTAATTAAGAGGGGTGAAGGATTCATGGAATTATTCATAACTTTAAGACATAGTTACTAACTACTAATGATCATGAAGTAGAGACACAAAACATAGATGAACATATAACATAAAAATCGAACAACAGAAAATAAGAACAAGGAATGAGTCCACCTTAGTGGCGTCTTCTTCTTGAAGGACCAATAATATCCTTAAGCTCTTCTATGTCCCTTCCTTGCTTTTGTTGCTCCTCCCTCATTGCTCTTTGATCTTCCCTAATTTCATAGAGAATGATGGAGTGCTCTTGATGTTCCACCCTTAATTGATCCACACTGTAACTCAAATCTTCTAGGGAAGTGTTGAGTTGTTCCCAATAGTTGTTGGGAGGAAAGTGCATCCTTTGAGGCATCTCAGGGATTTCTTGATGATGAGCTTCCTCATGCATCTCTTGAGATCCGTGGATGGTCTCTCTTGTTTGCTCCATCCTCTTCTTGGTGATGGGCTTATCCTCGTCAATGGGGATGTCTCCTTCTATGATAACTCCAGCTGAGTAACATAGATGACAAATAAGATGAGGAAAAGCTAGCCTTGCCATGGTGGAGGACTTTTCAGCTATTTTGTAGAGTTCAAGGAGGATGACTTCATGAACTTCTACTTCCTCTCCATTCATGATGCTATGAATCATGATGGCCCGATCCACAGTAACTTCAGATCGGTTGCTAGTGGGGATGATGGAGCGTTGGATGAACTCCAACCATCCTCTAGCCACAGGCTTAAGGTCCAGTCTTCTCAGTTGAACTGGCTTGTCTCTTGAGTCTCTTTTCCATTGAGCTCCTTCCACACATATGTCCATGAGGATTTGGTCCAACCTTTGATCAAAGTTGACCCTTCTAGTGTAGGGGTGTTCATCTCCTTGCATTATGGGCAAGTTGAATGCCAACCTCACATTTTCTGGACTAAAATCTAAGTATTTCCCCTGAACCATTGTAAGATAATTCTTTGGATTCGGGTTCTTACTTTGATCATGGTTCCTAGTGATCCATGCATTGGCATAGAACTCTTGAACCATTAAGATTCCGACTTGTTGGATGGGGTTGGTTAGAACTTTCCAACCTCTCGTTTGGATCTCATGTCGGATCTCCGGATACTCATTTTTCTTGAGCTTGAAAGGGACCTCGGGGGTCACCTTCTTCTTGGCCACAACATCATAGAAGTGGTCTTGATGGGCTTTAGAGATGAATCTTTCCATCTCCCATGACTCGGAGGTGGAAGCTTTTGTCTTCCCTTTCCCTTTTCTAGAGGATTTTCCGGCCTTAGGTACCATCAATGGTTATGGAAAAACCAAAAAGCTATGCTTTTACCACACTAAACTTAGAATATTGCTCGCCCTCGAGTAAGAGATGAAAGAAGAGAAGAAGAAGAAGAAGAAAATATGGAGGAGAGGGGGAGAGGTGTATTCGGCCAAGAAGGAGAATAGAGGTTTGTGTTGTGTGAAAATGAAGAAGAATGGAGGGGTTTATATAGTGAGGGTAGAGGGAGTAGGTTCGACCATTTAGGGTGGGTTTGGGTGGGAAAGTAATTTGAATTTTGAAGGTAGGTGGGGTTTGTGGGGAAGAGTGGATAGATGTGAGTAGTGAAGGGGGTGATTGGGAAGAAAGATTGAGGTGATTGGTGAAGGGTTTTGGGGAAGAGTGTTTATTAGAAAGAGAGGATGAATGTTGAGAAGAGGGAAGAATATGGTAGGTGGGGATTCTGTGGGGTCCACAGATCCTGAGATGATCCTGTGGGGTCCACAGATCCTGAGGTGTCAAGGATTTACATCCCTGCACCAATTAGGCATGTAAAATGCCTTTCCATGCAATTCTGGCATTTAAACGCCGAAGTGATGCATGTTCTGGGCGTTCAACGCCCAGTGCAGCATGTTTCTGGCGTTCAACGCCAGGTCCATGCTTGTTTCTGGCATTCAGCGCCAACTCTCCTCAAGGTGTATTCCTGGCGTTTGAACACCGAGATGTTGCTTGTTTCTGGCGTTCAACACCAGATCCATGCTCTGTTCTGGCGTTGAACACCAGCCAGATGCTCCTTACTGGCGTTTAAACGCCAGTAAGTCCTTCCTCTAGGGTGTGATTTTTCTTCTGCTATTTTTGATTCTGTTTTTAATTTTGTATTTATTTTGTGACTCCACATGATCATGAACCTAATAAAACATAAAAGAATAATAAAATAAAAATAAAATTAGATAAATAAAAATTAGGTTGCCTCCCAATAAGCGCTTCTTTAATGTCAATATCTTGACAGTGGGCTCTCATGGAGCCTCACAGGTGATCAGGTCAATGTTGTATAGTCCCAACACCAAACTTAGAGTTTGGTTGTGAGGATTCAACACCAAACTTAGAGTTTGGTTGTGGCCTCCTAACACCAAACTTAGAGTTTGACTGTGGGGGCTCTGTTTGACTCTGTTTGACTCTGTACTGAGAGAAGCTCTGCATGCTTACTCTCCCTTGTTACAGAAGGATAGCCGTGTGCCTTAAACACAAGGTAGTCCCCATTCAATTGAAGGACTAATTCTCCTCTATTAACATCTATCACAGCTTCTACTGTGGCTAGGAAAGGTCTTCCAAGGATGATGCATTCATCCTCCTCCTTTCTAGTGTCTAAGATTATGAAATCAGTAAGGATGTAAAGGCCTTCAACCTTTACCAACACGACCTCTACCAATCCATAAGCTTGTCTTACTGACTTGTCTACCAATTATAATGAAAATATGGCAGGCTGTACCTCAATGATCCCCAGCTTCTCCATTACAGAGAGTGGCATAAGATTTATGCCTGACCCTAGGTCACATAGAGCTTTCTCAAAGGTCATGGTGCCTATGGTACAGGGTATTAAGAATTTCCCAGGATCTTGTTTCTTTTGAGGTAAAGTTTGCTGAACCCATGTATCAAGTTCACTAATGAGCAAGGGAGGTTTACCTTCCCAAGTCTCATTACCAAATAACTTGGCATTCAGCTTCATGATAGCTCCTAGATATTGAGCAACTTGCTCTCTAGTTACATCTTCATCCTCTTCAGAGGACGAATAATCTTCAGAGCTCATGAATGGCAGAAGGAGATTTAATGGAATCTCTATGGTCTCTATATGAGCCTCAGATTCTTTTAGGTCCTCAATAGGGGACTCCTTCCTACTTGAGAGACGTCCCATGAGATCTTCCTCATTGGGATTCACGTCCTCCTCCTCCTCCTTGCATTCGGCCATATTGATTATGTCAATGGCCTTGCACTCTCTCTTTGGATTTTCTTCAGTATTGCTTGGGAGAGTACTAGGAGGAGTTTCAGTTACTTTCTTACTCAGCTAGCCCACTTGTGCCTCCAAATTTCTAATGGAGGATCCTGTCTCACTCATGAAACTTAAAGTGGCCTTTGACAGATCAGAGACTAACTTTGTTAAATTAGAGGGGCTCTGCTCAGAATTCTCTGTCTGTTGCTGAGAAGATGATGGAAAAGGCTTGTTATTGCTGAGCCTGTTTCTTCCACCATTATTAAAGCCTTGTTGAGGCTTTTGTTGATCCTTCCATGAGAAATTTGGATGATTTCTCCATGATGAATTATAGGTGTTTCCATAAGGTTCACCCATGTAATTAACCTCTGCCATTGCAGGGTTCTCAGGATCATAAGCTTCTTCAGAAGTTGTCTCTTTAGTACTGTTGGATGCATTTTGCCATCCATTCAGACTTTGAGAGATCATGTTGACTTGCTGGGTCAACACTTTGTTCTGAGCCAATATGGAATTCAGAGCATCAATTTCAAGAACTCCCTTCCTCTGAGGCGTCCCATTATTCACGGAATTCCTCTCAGAAGTGTACATGAATTGGTTATTTGCAACCATGTCAATAAGTTCTTGAGCTTCTGCAGGCGTTTTCTTTAGGTGAATGGATCCACCTGCAGAATGGTCCAATGACATCTTGGAAAACTCAGATAGACCATAATAGAATATATCTAATATGGTCCATTCTGAAAACATGTCAGAAGGACACTTTTTGGTCATCTGCTTGTATCTTTCCCAAGCTTCATAGAGGGATTTACCATCTTTTTGTTTGAAGGTCTGAACATCCACTCTAAGCTTGCTTAGCTTTTGAGAAGGAAAGAATTTATCCAAGAAGGCCGTGACCAGCTTATCCTAGGAGTCCAGGCTATCTTTAGGTTGTGAGTCCAACCATGTTCTAGCTTTGTCTCTTACAGCAAAAGGGAAAAGCATGAGCCTGTAGACTTCAGGATCTACTCCATTCGTCTTAACAGTCTCACAAATCTGCAAGAACTCAGTTAAAAACTGATAAGGATCTTCAGATGGAAGTCCATGGAACTTGCAGTTCTGTTGCATTAAAGCAACTAATTGAGGTTTCAGCTCAAAATTATTTGCTCCAATGGCAGGAATTGAGATGCTTCTTCCATCAAACTTGGATGTGGGTTTAGTAAAATCACCAAGCATCCTCCTTGCATTATTGTTGTCGGGTTTGGTTGCCATCTCCTTCTCTTGTTCGAAAATTTCAGAAAGGTTGCCTCTGGATTGTTGTAATTTAGCTGCTCTTAGTTTCCTCTTCAGAGTCCTTTCAGGTTCAAGATCAGCTTCAACAAGAGTGCCTTTTTCCTTATTCCTGCTCATATGAAAGAGAAGAGAAAAAGAAAAGGAAGAGGAATCCTCTATGTCAGAGTAAAGAGGATCCTTACTATTAGTAGAAGAAGAAAGGGGATAAGGATTAAGAAGAAGGAATAATCCAAACACAAGGGTAAGGATAGGAGTAGTGATTTGAGATGAGAAGAGGTGAAGAGAAGTATTAGTAAATAAATAAATAAATAGAAGAAGATGAGAGAGAGAATTCGAAAATTAATTTTGAAAAAGAGTTAATGATTTTTGAAAATTAAAGATGAGATAGAATTAAAATTAAAATTTTAAAATAATTTGTTAATTAATTAAAAAGAATTTTGAAAAAGATGTGAGATATTTTCGAAAATTAGAGGGGGAGAAGTAGTTAGGTGGTTTTGAAAAAGATAAGAAATAAACAAAAAGTCAAATAGTTAGTTGAAAAAGATATTAAAATCAAATTTAAAAAGATAAGAAGATAAGAAGATAAGATATTTTAAAATCAAATTTTTTGAAAAAGATAAAATTTTGAAAAAGATATGATAAAAAGATAAGATTTTTAAGAAAAATATATTTTGAAAAATAATTAATTTTTAAAATTAAAATTGATTACTTGATTAACAAGAAACTAAAAGATATGATTCTAGAATTTAAAGATTGAACCTTTCTTAACAAGAAAGTAACAAACTTCAAATTTTTGAATCAATCATATTAATTGTTAGTGTAATTTTCGAAAATCATGAAATAATATTAAGAAAAGGATTTTTGAAAAATTGTTTTAAAATTTTCGAAACTAATAAGATAAAAATGAAAAAGGATTTGATTTTTGAAAAAGATTTTGAAAAGATAAGATTTTTAAATTTGAAAATTTGACTTGACTTGTAAGAAACAACTAATTTTAAATTTTTTTGACTAAGTCAACTCAAATTTTCAAAAATTATGAGAAAATTAAGGAAAAGATATTTTTTATTTTTGAATTTTTAATGATGAGTGAGAAAAACACAATTATGACCCAAAACATGAAAATTTTGGATCAAAACACATTATGCATGCAAGAACACTATGAATGTCAAGATGAACACCAAGAACACTTTGAAGATCATGATGAACATCAAGAACATATTTTTGAAAAATTTTTTATGCAAAAAAAACATGCAAGACATCAAACTTAAAATTCTTTAATGCTTGGACTCTAACAAACGAAAAATACATATGAAAAAAAACAAAAGATACAAAACAAGAAAACATCAAGATCAAACAAGAAGACTTACCAAGAACAACTTGAAGATCATGAAGAACACCATGAATGCATGAATTTTCGAAAAATAATGCATAAATTTTTAAAAACATGCAATTGACACCAAACTTAAAAATTGACTCAAGACTCAAACAAGAAACACAAAATATTTTTGTTTTTTTTATGATTTTATGATTTTTTGGATTTTCTTTTAATTTTTTCGAAAAATATATAGAAAAAAAGAAAATAAGAAATCCAAAATTTTTAATAAGAATTCCAGGAATCTTTCAATATTAGCCTAAAGCTCCAATCCAAGGGTTGGGCATGGCTTAATAGCCAGCCAGCTTTAGAAGATATAAATCAGGCATGTGACAACTGATATTCCAATTAACTTGCCTCTATGCTGATGGTTTTGAAGCCTCAATCCAATTGAGTTAGACATGGCTTCCAAGCTTCAACATACTTTATGAAACACTAGAATTCATTCTTAAAAATTTTGAATAATTTTTCGAAAACAAAGAAAAAATTTTGAAAAATATTTTTGAAAACTTTTTGAAAAGAAAAATAAAAAGAAAATTACTTAATCTGAGCAACAAGACGAACCGTCAGTTGTCCATACTCAAACAATCCCCGGCAACGGCGCCAAAAACTTGGTAGGCGAAATTGTGATCATCAACAATGGTCATCACACTTTGTCACAACTCCACACAACTAACCAGCAAGTGTACTGGGTCGTCCAAGTAATACCTTACGTGAGTAAGGGTCGATCCCATAGAGATTGTTGGTATGAAGCAAGCTATGGTCATCTTGTAAATCCCAGTCAGGCGGATTTAACTATATTAAGAGATTATTGGATTTTCACATAATAATAATAAATTAAACAGAAAATAAAGATAGAGTTACTCATGTAATTCAATGGTGGGAATTTTAGATAAGTGTATGGAGGTGCTGTGTTCCTTCTGAATATCTGCTTTCCTACTGCTTTTATCCAATCTTTGTCACTCCTTTCTATGGCAAGCTGTATGCAGGGCATCACCGTTGTCAATGGCTACATCCCATCCTCTCAGTGAAAATGGTCCAAATGCTCTGTCACAGCACGGCTAATCATCTGTCGGTTCTCGATCATGTTGGAATAGAATCCCTTGATTCTTTTGCGTTTGTCATCACGCCCAGCAATCGCGAGTTTGAAGCTCGTCACAGTCATTCAATCCCGGAATCCTACTCGGAATACCATAGACAAGGTTAGACTTTCCGGATTCCCATGAATGCCGCCATCAATTCTAGCTTATACCACGAAGATTCTGATTAAGGAATCCAAGAGATATGCGCCCGGTCTAAGGTAGAACGGAAGTGGTTGTCAATCACGCGTTCATAAGTGAGAATGATGATGAGTGTCACGGATCATCACATTCATCATGTTGAAGTGCAACAAATATCTTAGAATAAGAATAAGTCAAATTGAATAGAAAATAGTAGTAATTGCATTGAAATTTGAGGTACAGCAGAGCTCCACACCCTTAATCTATGGTGTGTAGAAACTCCACCGTCTAAAATACATAAGTGATAGAGGTTCAGGCAAGGCCGAATGGCCAGCCCCCAAACGTGGTCAAAAGACTGAATAATACAATCCAAGATGTGTAATACAAAGGTAAAAAGTTTTATTTATACTAAACTAGCTACTACGGTTTACAGAAGTAAGTAATTGATGCATAAATCCACTTCTGGGGCCCAGTTGGTGTGTGCTTGGGCTGAGCTTGATCTATTCACGAGCTGAGGCTTCGGTTGGAGTTGAACGCCAAGTTGTAACATGTTTTGGGCGTTCAACTCTGGTTCGTGACGTGTTTCTGGCGTTTGACTCCAGAATGCAGCATGGAACTGGTGTTGAGCGCCAGTTTACGTCATCTAATCTCGAACAAAGTATGAACTATTATATATTTCTGGAAAGCTCTGGATGTCTACTTTCCAACGCCGTTGAGAGCGCGCCATTTGGAGTTCTGTAGCTCCAGAAAATCCATTTCGAGTGCAGGGAGGTCAGAATCCAACAGCATCAGTAGTCCTTTGTCAGCCTTTTATCAGAGTTTTGCTCAGGTCCCTAAATTTCAGCCAAAAAATACCTGAAATCACAGAAAAACACACAAACTCATAGTAAAGTCCTGAAATATGAATTTAGCTTAAAAACTAATGAAAACATCCCTAAAAGTAACTAGATCATACTAAAAACTACCTAAAAACAATGCCAAGTTGCTCAAGTGGCACGCCCATGTATTTGTTCACTCTTCAAGCTTAGCATGCCACACCTTCGACTTCAAGTGGCACACCCATAGTAGTTGATGGATCCAGCGTGCCACGCCCTTCTTGTGTCCCCCTTTTTGCTCTCTGGAATTTATTACTAGCGTGCCACGCCAAGTTCCTGGCGTGCCACGTCCACATGCATGCTTGGATCTACCTTCTGGAATTTAGTATTGCGTGCCATGCTTAGCTTCTTGCGTGCCATGCCAGTGCATTTTTGTGGCGTTTGCCCTCAAGTGACACGCCAGTTTTTCACGTCCAGCTTCTTGTTTGTCTTCTACCCATTTTTGATACTTTTTTCACCTGCAATTCAGCACAACTCATCTCAAAGTAGTGTACCATAATATTCATCAAATAATGCATGAATTGTACTGATCAAATGAGATTTGTGCTCTTTTATGGTCTTCTTTATGCAAGAAAGAAGGGTAGATGATGCAAGTCATCACAACACCAAACTTAAGTTTTGCTTATCCCAAGCAAATCAATGTGAGTAAACTTTTATATATTGAGGCCTTGGCTTCAAAAGACTACAATACAACTAAGAGTAAAACTAAGTGTCTAACACATGTATGAATATTTTAATTGTCATGGAAAACTCTTGGATCCTTGAGGGTTCACTCAGGTATAGGTTTTAGGAGTCCTTTCTATTGATTGTCACCTTGAAGTAGTAAAGGTTATTTTGCTTTCTTGATCACGACTCTAAGTGTTTTGTCTCAAGAAAACCCTTTAATTAGGCTTTCAATTAGAACTCCCAAACCAGTTGTTTTAAGGTACTAGGTGTTGAGACACCCCGAAGAATTTACTTGTCCAGGTTTCTTCTTGACACATCTTCACCACAAGCATTTACTAGGATTACTTCTTTTTGAGCTTTTTAATGTTTCTTTTTCTTTTTTATCCTAGTAGTTGATGCTTAGAGCCTTGGGTCTTTATTGCTTACTACATCTTGGTTCTATGGATATTCAAGGAACACCCCTTAGCCTTCCCTTTGTTATACCTTCTAGGACTAGTTCTCTCTATGACTTATTTTCTTTTTAGTTCATCCAAGGTTCTACACTTAACTTTTTGTTTCTTAGTTTGTTTGATGATTCCTCTTGGCTTTGGTCTCTCTTATTGTGTTTGCACAACTCACAGTAACTCTTATGGAGACACGTTCTACTTTTATTTAATTGAAGTGAAGACTTGAAATACATTGCATTTTCTTTCTTGTTAAAGAAAAACTCATAAAGACTTTAAACAAAAAAAAACTAAGCATGAAACATAAACTATCCTAGCATGATTATTCAAAGAGTAAATAAAGCAAACTTAAACATAGTGCAGAAATTCGGAAAGTGTCAACCATGGGAATCCTTGAGCAGCTTCATCTTCAGTTCATTAGCCCCTTCCCCTTGTCCTTCTTCTTGGGAGGGGATGAGCCACCTTCATCTGGCTTGGAGGAACCTTCTTGAGGTTTGGCATCCTTGGGCTTGGGCTTCCAATATCCTAGCCTCCTCATATATGACTTCACATTCTCCTTGTGTTGGTATGTGTTCATACCCTGGGTCAAGCTGTCCAACCCAGGATGTTCGACAGACAAAGCGACCGACCTCTTCAGGTCAGGACAACCTGACCTCTTTCTTAAGAGCTCGGCCAAGTCACCAGGAAAGCCGAAAGAAGGGCCCAAATAGAGGAACATGCCCCAAATCCTAAGGCAGCCCAAGCCTACAAAGAGAAGGGCGGTTCCCTTGAAGATAAGATGACCTCACCTGAAGACAAAGATAAGATAAGATAACTAACTTATCTTATCCACAGAAGGTCACTCCTCACCATTATAAATACACTGGAGCACCCAGGTATAACTCATACTCTGATTCTACTCAATACCTGTTTAATACCCTTACTAACTTAAGCATCGGAGTCCCTTGCAGGTACCCCCCACCCTTCGATGATAAGGGATCAGCAGCATTCTCAATTCCACAAATCGGACACACCAGCTCCGGCCGCTATACACCTGCCGGACACGTCGGCTCTGACCAGCACAGAAGATCTCGTCCAAGATCGACCTACAGTTTCAAGTAACCCTCGGAACATTGGCGCCGTTGCCGGGGAACTTGGAAGTCATCCCATCCCCATGGCAGACGACCATGACAACGACCACGATTCAGGTTTGGAAGATAGAACGCCGCACAAGAACGTGGATGCTATACTCAAAGATACTCCGGAGCCCAACGGGGACAAAAATTCATCAAATCCAGGGGTGATAGAGGCGCTTCAAGATCGATTAAAGCAACTTGAGAAAGAGGCCCAACATCAACGCGAAAAAGAAGAAGATCTACATCGGGAGATAAGGCGACGCCGAGAATTAGAAGATAAGCTTCTAAAACTCGAAGTCGATCTCAAAACTAAAGCTCCTCGATCCACTCCAGAGGACGGCCCTCGCAAGGATCAAGATCCATTCACCAAGGAAAGAAGACCAAAATCCCAAAGGACTTCAAACTTCCGGATATGACTCTGTATGACGGCACCTCGGACCCCAACCATCATCTCAGCAATTTCTGAAGTAGAATGTACCTCACTGACGCCTCGAATGCAGTTCGCTGCAAAGCCTTTCCATCAACTCTTACCAAAACAACCATTAGATGGTTCGACAACCTACCTCCAAAGTCCATCTCGAGCTTCGACGACCTGGCCAAAAGGTTCCTGGCCAGATTTTCCATACAAAAAGACGAGGCTAAACACACACCCAGCCTACTAGGAATCAAGCAAGGAGATCGGGAGAGTCTTCGTAACTACATGGAAAGATTCAACAAAACATGCATGGACATACAAAATCTACCAACAGAAACTGCCATTATGGGCCTCATAAATGGTCTACGAGAAGGACCGTTTAGCCAATCTATATCAAAGAAGTACCCTGTATCCCTGGACGAAGTACAAGAACAGGCGCAGAAGTACATCAACATGGAGGAGAATTCTCGACTTGGGGAAGCCTCGAGGTTCGGTTCTGCCTACCGAGATAAAGATAAAGAATCCAAGAAAAAGGAAGATCGCTCCGGGGAGAAAATAAAAAAATATCATAACTACACCCCTCTCAGGGTATCCTTGGTAGATGTTTACAAAGAAGTCTGCCAAACGGAAAAAATACCCCCAGCTCGGCCACTCAAAGGCAAAAGAGGAGGAGGCAATCGGAACGAATACTGTGAGTATCATCAAATTCGAGGACATTCCGCTAACGAATGCTTCGACCTGAAAAACGTCATAAAAAAATTAGTAAGAGAAGGAAAACTAGATCGGTTTTTGGCCAACCGGGACGAAGAGCCAAGAAAAAGAAGAAGGGATGAAGATGTCGGACGGTCTGAACGATCACCTCGCACACCAGAGAGACACGTCCACGTGATACACGGCAGATTTGCGGGAGGAGGAATCTCCAAATCATCCCCCAAGTGACACCTCAAAGAAGTATACCATGTCGAAGGAAAGAAGGAGGTGCCAGACATCCCAGCAATCACGTTTACCAAAGAAGACGCATCTGGAATCATCTCGGGACACGACGACCCAATGGTCATGACTATCATACTGGCAAATGCCAACCTCCACCGTACATTAATTGACCAAGGAAGCTCTGCCGACTTCTTATTCAAAACTGCCTTCGACAAGCTCAACTTAGAAGAAAAAGAGCTAAGAGCATATCCGAACAACCTGTTCGGACTTGGGGATACCCCAGTACAACCACTGGGATACGTATCACTACATACAACCTTTGGAAAGGGGAACCAGTCCAGAACACTTAAGATAGACTACATCGTGGTCGATGTAAGCTCAGCCTACAATGCCTTAATAGGTCGGATGACGTTAAACTAACTCGGCGCAATATTTTCAACTCCACATCTATGTATGAAATTTTCAACTGCAGAAGGGATAGCTACAATAAAAGCAGATCAAAAGATGGCGCGTCGCTGTTATAACGAAAGTCTAAACCTCAGAGGCGAAGGAGGAGAGTTCCACACAATCGAACTTGATGGAGTTCAGAGACGAGAAGAACTCCGTCCACAGCCCGAAGGCGAAGTAGAGAAAGTTCAGATCGGAGACACCTCGGATAAGACAACTAATATTGGCACGATCCTGAAAGCATAGTTATCAGAACCGGACCGGACCGGCCGGTTCGACCGGAAAACCGGTTAACCGGTGGTCTGGCCAGTTCGATTTAGGTTGCAGACCATTTCTACAATTAACCCGGTCAACGGTAGTCAAACCAGTTGAAAACCGGATGAGTCAACGCGAACCGGTGCGGTTCAAGCGCATGAACCGCGCGTCTCCACGGTGCACCGGTGGGCATGCTAATCACAGTAGAAGCACCTTGTTAATTAATTCACAAAAATGCATTACTTGGGATTCGAACCAAGAAGCTTGTGCAAAATCTTCAACTCCCTTACCACTAAGCCAATCATTCTTCTTTGTTAATTATAGGCTAATAATAATATATAATAAGAAAATTTACATGGCAATGCTCTAAGCTAACAACCATACACTAGTTTATATGTCTAACATTAATTTTATTTATATGTAACTTTTTTTTAGAATAGACCATTAAATTAAAGGCTAATAATTTATATAAAATAATATATAATATTATATATATATATATATATATATATATATATATCATATTAAAGTAATAAGCTAATGAAATTTATATATAATTTATTTAAATTTAAATAATATAAAATATTAAACCTTAATTTTTATTTTTTAATAAATATTGTATTATAATTTTATATATTTATTTAATTATTACCGGGTTAAACGGTTCGACCACTAACCCATCGGTTGAACCACTAACCCAGTGACCCAGTAACATCACCGGGTCGATTGCCGGTTCGGTTCTGATAACTATGCCTGAAAGGAGACGCAAAGGAATCACTCATACAGTTCCTACGAGATAATGTTGATCTCTTCGCATGGAAAGCTGCCGACATGCCAGGCATAGATCCCGAACTGATGAGCCACAAGTTGGCAGTCTATCTGGGATCCCGGCCGGTACAACAACAAAGCCACTATTAGAGGCAGGGTTCATAAGAGAAGTTAAGTACCCACTATGGCTAGCAAACGTCGTCTTGGTGAGAAAGTCAAATGAGAAGTGGTGAATGTGCACTGACTACACCGACCTCAACAAAGCCTGCCCAAAAGACCCTTATCCACTACCAAGTATTGACGCTCTAGTAGATGCCTCATCGGGATATAAGTATCTCTCGTTTATGGACGCATACTCGGGGTACAACCAGATCCCAATGTATCCACCGGATCAAGAAAAAACCTCGTTTCTAACACCCAAAGCAAACTATTGTTACATCGTAATGCCTTTCGGCCTTAAGAACGCGGGATCTACTTATCAAAGGCTAATGAATAAGGTCTTCTCAGACCACATCGGTAAAATCATGGAAGTCTACGTGGATGACATGTTGATAAAGACACAAAGTGAAGAAACATTACTGTCCGACTTAACCCGGCTAAATGCACCTTCGCAGTGGAAGCCGGTAAATTCTTGGGCTTTATGCTCACACAAAGAGGAATCGAGGCAAATCCAGATAAATGCCAGGCCATACTCAACATGAAGAGCCCAACCTGCGTCAAAGAGGTACAACAACTCAATGGGAGACTGGCAGCCTTATACAGATTCCTAGCAGGGTCAGCAATAAGATCCCTCCCTTGCTACGCTACTTTAAAGAAGGGAAAGAACTTTGAGTGGACAACGGAATGTGAACAAAGCCTTCCAAGACTTCAAAGAATTCTTGGGACGGCCACCTATCCTATCTCAACCACGAGAAGGGGAACCACTCATATTGTACCTCGCAGTAGGAAGTCGAGCAATAGCCTCAGCACTAATTAGAGAAGACGAGGGTGGGCAACAACCCATCTACTTCATTAGTAAAGCACTGCAGGGGTCAGAGCTGAACTACCAGAAAATAGAGAAGTTTGCCTACGCTCTCATACTCACATCCCGATGACTTCACCCGTACTTCCAAGCGCATACCATTAAGTTTCGGACCAACCAGACCATAAAGGGGATATTACAGAAAACAGATCTAGCAGGAAGAATCCTATAATGGGCAATCGAGTTGTCCGAGTTCGACCTCCAATACGAAGCGCGGACAACCATCAAATCACAATACCTAGCCGACTTCATTGCAGAATTCACAGACATCACGGAGATCCCATAGAGTGGAATATATACGTGGACGGTTCCTCGAATAAAGCCAGAAGTGGTGCAGGTGTGATAATCGAAAGCAACCAAGGAACCCAACTTGAGCTTTCCCTCAAATTCGGATTTTCGGCCTCAAACAACCAGGCGGAATATGAAGCGTTATTAGCTGGCTTGAAGCTGGCTAGAGAAGTTGGAACTCGAAAACTCAACATCTACAGCAACTCACAAGTCGTTACCTCATAAATAACAGGGAGCTACCAAGCCAAATATCCTACTATGAAAAAATATTTGGATAAAACCAAGGAACAGCTCGGACAACTCGGGGAATATAGAATCTGCCACATACCCCGCGAGCAGAACGTCCGAGCTGACGCACTCTCAAAACTAGCCAGCACCAAACCATGGGGCAACAATAGAAGCCTCATCCATGAAGTACTGCAGAACCCATCAATATTGGAAGAAGAAAAAGTCCTAGCCATAATAGGTCGGGATCAAGGGTGGATGACCCCCATAATTAATTACCTCAAAACAAAAACTCTCCCTACAGATGAAAAAGAGGAAAAGAGGTTAAAAAGGGAGGCACAGTACTACACTATCATAAACAACACACTGTACAAAAGAGGGATCTCAATACCATTGTTAAAGTGCGTACCGACTTCCAACACAAAGGAAGTCTTGGAGGAAGTACACAGCGGCATTTGTGGCAATCATCTTGGAGCGCAAGCTCTCACCAAAAAGGTACTCCGGGCGGGATTCTATTAGCTAACTCTACAAAAGGAAGCTACAGAATTTGTAAAGACATGTCCACTATGTCAGAAGCATGCCAAATTTCACATAGCCCTGCCGGAAAAACTCATCGGCGTGACCTCACCCTGGCCATTTGCAAAATGGGGACTCAATCTTCTCGGACCCTTTCCACAGGGATCGGGACAAGTAAAATTCCTTATAGTAGGGGTAGGCTATTTCACGAAATGGATCGAGGCAGAACCCCTAGCCAATGCCACTACACAAAGAAGCCAGAAATTCCTATATAGGAACATCGTTACAAGGTTCGGGGTCCCATACTCCATCCCCACAGACAATGGCACCCAATTCACAGATGCATGCTTCAGAAAACTAGTGGCCGACTTTAATATAAAACACCAGTTCACCTCCATCGAGCATCCCCAAGCCAATGGACAAGCCAAAGCGGCCAACAAAGTCATATTGGTCGGGCTGAAACGGAGACTGCAAGAAGCAAAGGGGGCTTGTGCCGAGGAACTTCCACAAGTCCTATAAGCGTATCGAACAACCCCCCATTCTACTACGAACGAATCACTATTTGGATTAGCATACGGAGTGGAGGCAATGATTCCAATAGAAGTCGAGGAAGGGTCTCCCCGAGTAGTCCACTACAATGAACAAACCAATTCTCAACTTCAAAGAGAAGAGCTCGACCTACTTCCGGAAATCCAAGAAAAAGCTCGGATCAGAGAAGAAGCACTAAAGCGGCGAATGGCTTCCAGGTATAATCAAAAGGTAGTGCCAAGAGGTTTCGCTAAGAATGATCTCATCTTAATCCGAAATGATATTGGAACAACTCGACCCGGAGAAGGAAAGCTGGCAGCCAACTGGAAAGGACCCTACCGAGTCATAGAAGTACTTGGGAAGGGCTACTACAGACTGTCCGAACTCGAGGGATGAGAACTCCCCAGATCATGGCACGCCTGTAACCTAAGAAGGTACTATAGTTAGGAAAGGTAAAAGATCTCATCACAAGATGCACTCTTTTTCCTGAAAAGGTTTTTTAATGAGGCGTCAAGATTGAGATTTAATCCGACTTAAGGGTATAAAAATCCCCCGCCTGTATATATTTGCACTTTCTTTAAATAAAATACATTTCAGATATTCCCAAGACGCATTAATCTGAAGCATTCATCGTCCGATTATAAAGCAACGGATCAAACAGAAAGTGAAGAACAGATTCACTGTATGATCTCGATAGGAATGATCGACCGACAAAGGTGAAAACGCGATTCACCTAAAGGTCGATTAAACCAGGACAGAAACCACCATCTACAAATCGGCAAAGATGAACACAGAATAATGCAAGAAGTTATCGAAAGTGATCCCAAAAAGAACCTGACGAGGTCTTATGGATTGCTATATAATAACTTAAAAAGACTGGCCGACACTAAAAAGTCAGAAAAAGTCAAACCAAGTTATCAGCAAATCCCTGGAAAGAGGTCTAGCCAACCCTATTAAAGAGGAATTGCTATAACTTAGAAGAGATTGACCTAACGAAGTCGGTCTCCTACAAGACAAGTTGTAAAAGTAATCCCTGAAAGAGACCTAACAAAGGTCCAAGAAAGACGATTACAAAAACAACTTAGAAGAGATTGACCTAACGAAGTCGGTCTCCTACAAGACAAGTTGTAAAAGTAATCCCTGAAAGAGACCTAACAAAGGTCCAAGAAAGAGGATTACAAAAACAACTTAGAAGAGATCGACTCCTACAAACAAGAATAATCCTGAAAGAGACCTAACAAGGTCCAAGAAAGAGGATTACAAAAACAACTTAGAAAATCGACCCTAAAACAAGATAATCCCTAAAAGACCTGAACAAAGGTCCAAGAAAAGGATTATCAAATAACTCAAGAGCCGACGTGAAGTCGACCCGAAAGATAAGTTACAAAGATAAATCCTAAAAAGACTGAACAAAGATCTAAGAAAAAGGATCACCTAGTAACGAAACAGGGACCAACATGAAGAAGTCGGACTAAAGCTACAAAAAGTTATAAAAAATAATCCCAAGGGGTTGCTCGAAAAAAATCAATTGAAAAAAGCAACCAACAGAGGGGAGATAACTCGACCCGATAGACCTCGGCCTCGCCACAAAAGCAATCAAAAGAGGATGGATAAAAAACAACTCTAAAAATTCCAGGTAAATGCTAAAGAAAGCTGCAAGCAAGCATATCGCAGTTACCATAAAACAAAGACTCAACAGGCCGCTTGAAGCCAACCCCAAGAGCAAGAGAAACCATTTTTTTTTCAAAATAAAGTTGCTAAAAGTAGCAACTGGAGTATCAACAGTCAACAAAACATCATTTACAAAAAAGAGTTCAAAGCCCACAAAACGGGCTATTTACATAAATACTTAAAAAAGGAGGTCAACCAAGATCTGGAGCCTTCCCGGCAGTATTAGTACGGGGAGAAGGAGGGCAAGTCTGAATAGGCACAGCATCTATAGTTCCATCATCCCGGTTCAGAATCTGGCAATCCGGATCAGACGTAACGGGAGGAACCGAGGAGATCGACACTTTGACAGAAGGCACTGGGGGAGGGTCAGCATCATCATCATCCTGGTCATCAGGGATAATCTTACCATCCCTTACAATATTTTCCAGGCTGAAGAGAGTAAGGTCGGCCTCAGGAGCAATAACTCAAACCTGCTCCTTCAGGTTCTCGTAGGCAGCAGTTACACTGTCAACAAGATGACCTTGAAGCTCGGAGTAATCAACTCGGACTTTCTCCAACTCCTCCTTCAGACGCATTCCCTCCCAATAAGATGTGACATAGCTATCCTTATGCCTCAGTGCTGTATCCTCAGCCAGCCTCACAGAGGCAGCCAAAGAGAGGGTACTCGCATTCTCATTTGCCAGATCTTTTTCCAACTTGGCCACCTTCATTTCGAGCTCCTCCTTCAAGCCTTTTATCTGATCAAACTCACATTTGGCCTCCTCCATAAAAGCTTTGGTGGCATGAAGAGGAAGACTTTGAGCAGTTCGATACAGGGCCGCTCCCATGTGTGCCAACTTAATACCACTTCGAGTTACATAATCAAAATGATGAAGAAAGTGATATGTCATCCATAGAGAGGGCACTATAAGGACCGATTTGTTGATCTACAAACTCGATCGGATCAAATTCGGGAGCATCAAGGTTGAAAGGCTCAGTTGTTTCTTGCTTCTTACTAGAAGGAGCACCAGAAGCAGCGGCAGAAGTCTGTGAAGGATCGACCTGATGAAATCGAGGAGTAGGAATTGCCTTCCTCGGCTTGGGAGAACTCGACACAGGAGGCCTCACGGGGGCCTGAGAAGATCCCTCTCCGGCCACCTTGGCCGAGATGTTCAGAGCAGCAGTTGCCTTCTTCGCCTTTTTAAAGGCCCTCATGGGGTCATTGCTCTTTGACATCTCTGCAAATACAGAATTAGCCACAGCAAAGAGTTACAATCTTAATAAGAGGAAGGAAAAATTAAGAAACAAGTCAGACAAGTACCCAAAATAGTCCGAACCAAGGACGGGTCATTCAAAAACCTTTTTGTGTCAAGATAGGGTGGTTTCCCCCATAGATCTTCAAGAACAACAACAAAGGCACGCTCAACATCATCAAGCATCTCCAAGGTATAGCGAGACACTCTCACATCCCTCTGCCACTCTAGAGGGAAAGAAGGCTCATCATTTTCATCAAGAAAAAAGGGGCCGGGCCCCCTCGACAGCACGAACCTTAAAGAAGTAATTCTTGAAGTCCTTAAAGGACTCATCATACATAGCAAAAACTTTATGGCCCTGGGCGGACCTGAAGGAAACCCAGGAAGCTTTCTTTTTTGAAGAACCACCAGGCTTGGCAAAAACAAACAAATAAAGGAAAAGAGTCTGAGAGGGTGTTACATTTAATTCTCGGCAGAGAAGTTGAAAAAATTTAATAAAACTCCAGGAATTTGGGTGAAGCTGGGATGGGGCAATATTACACGACCACAACAGGTCGGTCTCGAAAGCAGTAAAAGGAAAAGTAACGTTCAACTGATTGAAGAAGTATTCATAGGCATAGAAGAAGGGACGCTCCCTCTCAATGAAAGTCGGAAAACAAACTCTCTCATCAGAATCAGGAGCAACAAGCTCGTAATCCTCCTCACGGGCATTGTTACCACAAATCCTATGGCGCTTTCTCAGCTCTGTGCAAAATTCAGCATCCATAATAGAAACACACAACAAAACAAGGGAGTCCAGCCAATCGGACATCCCCTCGGGAACTCTGAAAGACATCTCTACAATGTTATTACGAGAAGACATGAGGCCAACTAATCCTACAAGTAAGAAAAGAAGATGGGGTTACTAAAAATATCTCGAACAAAGGGAGAAAACAACTCGGTCAATACGATACAGGCGAAGAAACAAGAAAAGGAAAACCCTAAGACTCAAACCAAAGTCCTGGGGCATCCTTTGGAGGCAGTAACAAAGCAAGGTTTCCAGGAAAGATCTACAGCTTGCACCCCAGCATTTCTCTGAAAGAATTCAAAACAGCAAACATTTTTCATCAAAGAAAAACACAAAAAGTTATTACAGTCTACCAAGAAAAAAGCATTCCCAAAAATCAAAGCACGCCAAAGTAGAAATCATCAAAGACAGGAAACAACCAGAAGCAACAATAAAACCTTAGAAAGCCTCGACGGAAATGCCAAGAGAATGCATAAAAGAAAGACAGGATAAATATGTTACAGTGACAAGCAAATACAAGACCACGAAAAGATTTAAACTTTCAAACATGCAAAATCAAAGCTTCACCTAAAAACTGAAGATGAAGCTACGAAAGAAGCAAGAAAGCTAGTACCAACCTGAAAGAGCGGCAAGCTTCAAAGAAATTGAAGATGGAAGACGAAATCTGGAAACGCCCTCTCACAAGCAAAAGAAGGAATGCGAACAAGAGCAATGTCGCAGGGAGAAACGCAAAAATGCAAAACTCCAGGCGAAAACAGAATCTCTAGAAAAAATGCCAAGCGACGCCGCAACACAAGAAAGTAGAAGCGCAGACGAAAAACAGAGAGCGAAGGGAGCGGAGAAAAGAAGTTACGAAAAGGGTGAAGGAGAGAAACCGTTTCCGGGTTTTCAAAATCAAAGTAAAAAGCCAAAGGAAAACGGGGCAATTAATGCTAAAATTAATGAAAGCATTAAATCCTCACACGTTCCCAAAGCGCCGATATAAAAGCGCGCGCTTTTAGAGGAAACGTTCTACATTCAAAAACTGCTACAAAAGATCGACTGTCCGACCCGAGATGTTCGACAGACAAAGCGACCGACCTCTTCAGGTCAGGTGGTGGACGAAATTGTGATCAATGTTCTAACTATTTTGTATGAAATCATTATTATGGCACTGGTTGAATCCATAACTCCGTTCAACTAACCAGCAAGTGTACTGGGTCGTCCAAGTAATAAACCTTACGTGAGTAAGGGTCGATCCCACAGAGATTGTTGGTATGAAGCAAGCTATGGTTACCTTGTAAATCTCAGTTAGGCAGATTAAATATTGTTTATGGTTTTGGAAATTAATAATAAGAAGATAGATGAAATAATAAAGGGATAGAAACTTATGCAGATTCATTGGGAATTTCAGATAGCATATGGGGATACTGTATGGCTCAAGGACGCCTGCTCTCCTACTGCTTCAACTCAATCCTTCTTATTCCTTTCCATGGCAAGCTGTATGTAGGGCCTCACCGTTGTCAGTGGCTACATCCCATCCTCTCAGTGAAAGGTCCTCTGCGCTGTCACTCGCATGGCTATCATCTGTCGGTTCTCAATCAGGTTGGAATATATCCATGATTCTTTTGCGCTTGTCATCATGCCCAGCCTTCAGGAGTTTGAAGCTCTTCACAGTCATTCATCCTAGAATCCTACTCGGAATACCACAAGGTTTAGACTTTCCGGATCCTCATGAATGCCGCCATCTATCTAACTTATACCACGAGATTCTGTTGGGGAATCTAAGAGATACATTCAAGCTCTGTTGCATGTAGAACGGCAGTGGTTGTCAATCGTGCGTTCATAATGAGAATGATAATGAGGGTTATCTAATCATCACATTCATCATGTTCTTGGGTGCGAATGAATATCTTGGAATAAGAATAAGAAGAATTGAATAAAAGAAATAGAACTGCTTAATACTTGAGGTACAGCAGAGCTCCACACCCTTAATCTATGGTGTGCAGAAACTCCACCGTTGAAAATACATAAGTAAGAGGTGCAGGCATGGCCGAATGGCCAGCCCCCATGGTCTAAGAACTATGCGTTCAAAGGTGCTCTTTAGATCTAAAGTGATCAAAAATATCTAATACAATAGTTAAATATTCTATTTATAATAACTAGCTTCTAGGGTTTACATGAGTAAGTAATTGATGCATAAATCCACTTCCGGGGCCCACTTGGTGTATGTTTGGGCTGAGCTTGATCAATCCACGAGCTGAGCTTCTCTTGGAGTTGAACTCCGAGTTATGACGTGTTTTGGGCGTTCAACTCGGATCATGACGTTTTTCTGGCGTTTAACTCAGACAGCAGCATGTACTTGGCGTTCAACGCCAAGTTACGTCGTCATTTCCGAATAAAGTATGGACTATTATATTGCTGGAAAGCCCTGGATGTCTACTTTCCAAAGCCGTTGAGCGCGCCATTGGAGTTCTGTAGCTCCAAAAATCCATTTCGAGTACAGGGAGGTCAGATTCCAACAGCATCAGCAGTCCTTTTGTCAGCCTTTTTTAGAGTTTTGCTCAATCCCTCAATTTCAGTCGAATTTACCTGAAATCACAGAAAAACACACAACTCATAGTAAAGTCCAGAAATGTGAATTTAACATAAAAACTAATGAAAACATCCCTAAAAGTACTTGAACTTGCTAAACTACCTAAAACAATGCCAAAAAGCGTATAAATTATCCGCTCATCACAACACCAAACTTAAATTGTTGCTTGTCCCCAAGCAACTGAAAATCATACAGGATAAAAAGAAGAAATATACTATAAATTCAGAAATAATGAATATCATTATAAATGAGCGGGACTTGTAGCTTTTTGCCTCTGAATAGTTTTGGCATCTCACTTTTTTTGAAGTTCAATGATTGGCTTCTCTAGAACTTAGAATTTTGGATAGTGTTATTGACTTTCCTAGTTAAGCATGTTGATTCTTGAACACAGCTACTATGAGTCTTGGCTGTGGCCCTAAGCACTTTGTTTTCCAGTATTACCACCGGATACATAATGCCACAGACCTAACTGGGTGAACCTTTTCAGATTGTGACTTAGCTTTGCTAAAGTCCCAGTTAGTGGTGTCCAGAGCTCTTAAGCACACTCTTTTGCCTTGGATCACGACTTTAACCACTGTCTCAAGCTTTTTGCTTGGACCTTCATGACACAAGCACATGGTTAGGACAGCTTGATTTAGCCGCTTAGGCCTGGATTTTATTTCCTTGGGCCCTCCTATCCATTGATGCTCAAGCCTTGGATCCTTTTTACCCTTGCCTTTTGGTTTTAAGGCTATTGGCTTTTTTTTTTTTACTGCTCCTTCTTTTTCTATATACTCTTTTTTTTTTCGAATGCTTCTTTTTTTCACTGCTTTTTCTGCTTCAAGAACCAATTTCATGATTTTTCAGATCCTCATAACATTTCTCTTTGTTCATCATTCTTTCAAGCCAATTTTAACATTCATAAACAACAAGATCAAAAGACATATGCACTGTTCAAGCATTCATTCAGAAAACAAAAAGTATTGTCACCACATCAATAATTAAACTAATTCAAGAGCTATTTTCGAATTTATGTACTTCTTGTTCTTTTGAATTAAAACATTTTTCATTTAAGAGAAGAAGGATTAATGGAATTTATTCATAGCTTTAAGGCATGGTACATACTAATGATCATGAAATAAAGACACAAACATAGATAACATAATACTAAAACCGAAAAAAGAAATAAAACAAGGAATGAATCCACCTCTAGTGGTCTTCTTCTTGAAGGACCAATGATGTTCTTTAGCTCTTCTATGTCCCTTCCTTGCCTTTGTTGCTCATCCCTCATTGCTCTTTGATCTTCTCTTATTCTTGGAGAATGATGGAGTGCTCATGATGTTCCACCCTTAATTGTTCCATATTGTGGCTTAAATCTTCTAAGGAGGTGTTGAGTTGCTCCCAATAGTTGTTTGGAGGAAAGTGCATCCCTTGAGGTATCTTAGGGATTTCTTGATGATGAGCTTCCTCATGCACCTCTTGAGGACCGTGAGGGGCTTTAGTTGCTTGCTCCATCCTTTTCTTGGTGTGGGCTTGTCTTCTTCATGGAGACATCTCCTTCTATGATAACTCCGAGTAACATAGATGGCAATAAGGTGAGGAAAAGCTAGCCGTGCCATAGGTGAGGGCTTGTCGGCTATTTTGTAGATTTCATTGGAGATGACCTCATGAACTTCTACTTCTTCTCCAATCATGATGCTATGAATCATGGCCCGATCCATATAACTTCAGATCGTTGCTAGTAGGGATGATAGAGCGTTGAATGAACTCCAACCATCCTCTAGCTATAGGCTTGAGGTCCAATCTTCTTAGTTGAACTGGCTTGCCTTTGGAGTCTCTCTTCCATTGAGCTCCTTCCACACAAATGTCCATAAGGACTTGGTCCAACCTTTGATCAAAGTTGACCCTTCTAGTAGGGACGTTCATCACCTTGCATCATAGGCAAGTGGAATGCCAACCTTACATTTTCCGGACTGAAATCCAAGTATTTCCCCCTGACCATGTGAGATAATTCTTTGGACTTGGGTTCATACCTTGGTCATGGTTCTAGTGATCCATGCATTGGCATAGAACTCTTGAACCATTAAGATTCCGACTTGTTGCATGGGTTGGTTAAGACTTCCAACCTCTTCTTGAACTTCATGTCGGATCTCCGGATACTCATCTTTTTGAGCTTGAAAGGGACCTCAGGGATCACCTTCTTCTTTGCCACAACATCATAGAAGTCTTGATGGCTCTTGGAGATGAATCTTTCCATCTCCCATGACTCGGAGTGGAAGCTTTTGTCTTCCCTTTCCTTTTCTAGAGATCTCCGGCCTTAGGTGCCATTAGTAATGGAAAAACAAAAAAAAAGCTTATGCTTTTACCACACCAAACTTAAAATGTTGCTCGCCCTCGAGCAATAAAAGAAAGAAGAGAAGAAGAAGAAGAGAAAATGTGGTAGAGAGGGAGAGAGGTGTTTCGGCTTTAGGTGAAGAGGGGGTTGTGTTGTGAAAATGAAGTATGGAAGGGCATTTATAGGAAAGGGGGGAAGGTAGGTTCGGCTATTTGGGTGGAATGGGAGGGAAATTGGTTTGAATTTTTGAAGGTAGGTGGGTTTATGGGAAGTGGGATGTGAGTGGTGAATGGGTAATTGGGAAGAGGAGTTGAGGTGATTGGTGAAAGGTGTTGGGAAGTGTGACATGGGGAAGAGTGATTTTGGATTAGGAGAGTGTGATTAGGATTAAAAGGTAAGGTGGGGATATGTTAGGCAGGATCTGTGGACCCCACAGGATCCTGAGGTGTAAAGAAATACCATTCCTTCACCAAATAGGCATGTAAAATGCCTTCGTGCATCATTCTGGCGTTTAAACGCCCATTGGTGCACGTTCTGGGCGTTCAACGCCCATGTAAAGCATGTTTCTGGCGTTGAACGCCAGTTTCATGCTTGTTTCTGGCGTTCAGCGCCAGTTTGTCTCCTCTAGGCACATTCCTGGCGTTCAGCGCCAGGATGTTGCTTGTTTCTGGCGTTCAGCGCCAGAATGGTGCTCTGTTCTGGCGTTGAACGCCAGCCAGATGCACCTTACTGGCGTTGAACGCCAGCCTGTGCGTCCTCCAGGGTGTGAATTTTTTTCTTCTACTGTTTTTATTCTGTTTTTAATTTTTATAATTTTTTCGTGACTCATCATGATCATGTACCTAATAAAACATAAAATAACAATAAAATAAAATAAAATTAGATAAATAAAATTGGGTTGCCTCCCAACAAGCGCTTCTTTAATGTCAATAGCTTGACAGTGGCTCTCATGGAGCCACAAGGTGATCAGGTCAATGTTGTATAGTTGTCCACACCAACTTAGAGTTTGATATGGGATCTTAACACCAAACTTAGAGTTTGTGGCCTCACAACACCAAACTTAGAGTTTGACTGTGTGGGCTCTTCTTGACTCTGAACTGAGAGAAGCTCTTCATGCTTACTCTCTTTTGTCACAGGGATGGCCATGTGCCTTAAACACAAGGTAGTCCCCATTCAATTGAAGGACTAATTCCCCTCTGTTGACATCTATCAGCTCCTGCTGTGGCTAGGAAAGTCTTCCAAGGATGATGCAATCCCTCTTCCTTCCTAGTGTCTAAGATTATGAAATCAGCAGGGATGTAAAGGCCTTCAACCTTTACTAGCACGTCCTCTACTATTCCATAAGCTTGTCTCAATGACTTGTCCGCCAGTTGTAATGAGAACAAGGCAGGTTGTATCTCAATGATCCCCAGCTTCTCCATTACAGAGAGTGGCATTAGATTTATCCCTGATCCCAGATCACACAGAGCTTTTTCAAAGATCATGGTGCCTATGGTACAAGGTATTAAGAATTTGCCAGGATCTTGTTTCTTTTGAGGTAGAATTTTCTGAATCCAAGTATCCAGTTCATTAATGAGCAAGGGAGGTTCACTTTCCCAAGTCTCATTGCCAAACAACTTGGCATTCAGCTTCATGATAGCTCCTAAATATTGAGCAACTTGCTCTCCGGTTACATCTTCATCCTCTTCTGAGGAAGAATAGTCTTCAGAGCTCATGAATGGCAGAAGGAGGTTTAATGGAATCTCTATGGTCTCTGTATGAGCCTCAGATTCCCCTGGATCCTTAATAGGAAACTCTTTCTTGCTTGAGGGACGTCCCAGGAGGTCTTCTTCACTAGGATTTTCGTCCTCTTTCTCCCTTGTGCATTCGGCCACATTGATCACATCAATGGCCTTGCACTCTCCTTTTGGATTCTCTTCTGTATTGCTTGGGAGAATACTGAGAGGAGTTTCAATGACTTTCTTACTCAGCTGGCCCACTTGTGCCTCCAGATTTCTAATGGAGGATCTTGTTTCATTCATGAAACTGAAAGTGGCCTTTGACAGATCAGAGACTACATTGGCTAAATAGATATTTTGTTCAGAATCTCTGTTTGTGCTGAGAAGATGATGGATGGCTTGCTATTGCCCAGCCCGTTGCGTCCACCATTGTTAAAACCTTGTTGAGGTTTTTGTTGATCCTTCCATGAGAAATTGGATGATTTCTCCATGATGATTATAGTGTTTCCATAAGGTTCACCCATGTAATTAACTCTGCCATGGCAGGGTTCTCAGGATCATAAGCTTCTTCAGAAGCCTCTCTAGTACTGTTGGATGCATGTTGCAATCCAGTCAGATTTTGAGAGATGTTGACTTGTTGAGTCAACTTTGTTCTGAGCCAATATGGCATTCAGTATCAATTTCAAGAACTCCTTTCTTTGAGGTATCCCATTGTTCACGGGATTCCTCTCAGAAGTATACATGAATTGGTTATTTGCAACCATGTCATGAGTTCTTGAGCCTCTTCAGGCGTTTTCTTCAGGTGAATAGATCCACCTGCGGAATGGTCCAAAGACATTTTCGAAAATTCAGAGAGACCATATAGAATAATCTATATGGTCCATTCTGAAAACATGTCAGATGGATCTTTTGGTCAGCTGCTTGTATCTTTCCCAAGCTTCATAGGGATTCACCATCTTTTTGTTTGAAGGTTTGAAATCCCTCTCAGCTTGCTCAGCTTTTGAGGAGGAAAGAATTATCCAGAAGGCAGTGACCAGCTTATCCCAAGAGTCCAGGCTATCCTTGGATTGTGAATCCAACCATATTCTAGCTCTGTCTCTTACAGCAAAAGGGAAAAGCTGAGTCTGTAGACTCAGGATCAACTCCATTCGTCTTTACAGTCTCACAGATCTGCAAGAACTCAGTTAAAAACTGATAAGGATCTTCGGATGGAAGTCCATAAACTTGCGTTTGTTTGCATTAATGCAACTAGCTGAGGTTTCAGCTCAAAGTTATTGGCTCCAATGCAGGAATGGAGATGCTTCTTCCATCAAACTTGGACGTTGGCTTTGTGAAGTCACCAAGCATTCTCCTTGCATTATTATTTTTCGGCTGCCATCTCTTCTCTTGTTCGAAATTTCTAAAAGGTTGCTTCTGGATTGTTGTAATTTAGCTTCTCTTAATTTTCTCTTCAGAGTCCTTTCAGTTCTGGATCAATTTCAACAGAGTGCCTTTATCCCTGTTCCTCTCATATGAAAGAGAAGAAAACAAGAAAAAAAAGGGAATCCTCTATGTCACAGTATAGAGATTCCTTTATGTTAGTAGAAAAGAAGGGGTAGAAGAATGAAGAGGGAGATTTGGATTTTTGGATGAAGAGAGGTGGAGAGAAGTGTTAGTAATTAAATATTAAATAGAGAAGAAAAGAGGGATATTTCACAATAATTTTTGAAAAGGGATTAGTGATTTTTGAAATTAGAGATAAATGTAATTAAAATTAAAACATGAACAATTAATTAATTAAAAGAATATTTGAAAAAGGGTGAGATATTTTCGAAAATTAGAGAGGAAAAGTTAGGTGGTTTTTGAAAAAGATAAGAAACAAACAAGAGTTAGTTAGTTGATGAAAAGATTTGAAATCAAATTGAAAAGATAAGAAGATAGTAGTAGATAAGATATTTTGAAATCAAATTTTGAAAAAGATAAAATTTTTGAAAAAGATCAATAAAAGATAAAAAAAAATTTAATTCAAAATTTGAAATTATTTACTTCACTAACAAGAAACTACAAGATAATTCTAGAACTTAAAGATTGAACCTTTCTTAACAAGAAAGTAACAAACTTCAAATTTTTGAACCATCACATTATTATTAGTGAATTTCAAAATATGATGTAAATAAGGAAAAGATTTTGAAAATAATTTGAAAATATTTTTGAAATTTCGAAAATAGAAAAAATGAAAAATATGATTTTTGAAAAAGATTTGAAAAGATAAGATTTCTAAAATTGAAATTTTTTGACTTGTAAGAAACAACTAATTTTGAAAATTTTTTTGACCAAGTCAACCCAAAACGAAAATTTGGAGGGAAATAGGAAAAGATATTTTTTGATTTTTGAATTTTAATTTATGAGAGAGAAAACACAAAAATTCAAACACATGATGCATGCAAGAACCTATGAATGTCAAGATGAACACCAAGAACACTTTGAAGATCATGATGAACATCAAGAACATATTTTTGAAAAATTTTTAATGCAAAGAAAACATGCAAGACACCAAACTTAGAAATCTTTAATGCATGGACTCTAACAAACGAAAAATGCATATGAAAAACAACAAACAACACAAAACAAGAAAACATCAAGATCAAACAAGAGGACTTATCAAGAACAACTTGAAGATCATGAAGAACACTATGAATGCATGGGATTTTCGAAAAAAATGCAAGAAAAATTTTTAAAGCATGCAATTGACACCAAACTTAAAAATTGACTCAAGACTCAAACAAGAAACACAAAATAATTTTTTTATTTTTATGATTTTATGAATTTTTTTAAATTTTTATTAATTTTTTCGAAAATAAAGTTTAGAAAAACGAAAAATAGAAGAAAAATTTTGAAAAAGATTTTTGAAAAGAAAATTACCTAATCTGAGCAACAAGATGAACCGTCAGTTGTCCATACTCGAACAATCCCCGGCAACGGCGCCAAAAACTTGGTGGACGAAATTGTGATCAATGTTCTAACTATTTTGTATGAAATCATTATTATGGCACTGGTTGAATCCACAACTCCGTTCAACTAACCAGCAAGTGTACTGGGTCGTCCAAGTAATAAACCTTACGTGAGTAAGGGTCGATCCCACATAGATTGTTGGTATGAAGCAAGCTATGGTTACCTTGTAAATCTCAGTTAGGCAGATTAAATATTGTTTATGGTTTTGGAAATTAATAATAAGAAGATAGATGGAATAATAAAAGGGATAGAAATACTTATGCAGATTCATTGGTGGGAATTTTAGATAAGCATATGGGGACGCCTGCTCTCCTACTGCTTCAACTCAATCCTTCTTATTCCTTTCCATGGCAAGCTGTATGTAGGGCCTCACCGTTGTCAGTGGCTACATCCTATCCTCTCAGTGAAAATGGTCCTCTGCGGCTGTCACTCGCATGGCTAATCATCTGTCGGTTCTCAATCAGGTTGGAATAGAATCCATTGATTCTTTTGCGCTTGTCATCACGCCCAGCCTTCAGGAGTTTGAAGCTCTTCACAGTCATTCAATCCTAGAATCCTACTCAGAATACCATAGACAAGGTTTAGACTTTCCGGATCCTCATGAATGCCGCCATCTATCTAACTTATACCACGAAGATTCTGTTGGGGAATCTAAGAGATACACATTCAAGCTCTGTTGCATGTAGAATGGCAGTGGTTGTCAATCACGTGCGTTCATAAGTGAGAATGATAATGAGGGTTATCTAATCATCACATTCATCATGTTCTTGGGTGCGAATGAATATCTTGGAATAAGAATAAGAGAGAATTGAATAAAAGAAAATAGAACTGCATTAATACTTGAGGTACAGCAGAGCTCCACACCCTTAATCTATGGTGTGCAGAAACTCCACCGTTGAAAATACATAAGTAAGAGGTCCAGGCATGGCCGAATGGCCAGCCCCCATGGTCTAAGAACTATGCGTTCAAAGGTGCTCTTTAGATCTAAAGTGATCAAAAAGATATCTAATACAATAGTTAAATGTTCTATTTATAATAAACTAGCTCCTAGGGTTTACATGAGTAAGTAATTGATGCATAAATCCACTTCCGGGGCCCACTTGGTGTATGTTTGGGCTGAGCTTGATCAATCCACGAGCTGAGGCTTCTCTTGGAGTTGAACTCCGAGTTATGACGTGTTTTGGGCGTTCAACTCCGGATCATGACGTTTTTCTGGCGTTTAACTCCAGACAGCAGCATGTACTTGGCGTTCAACGCCAAGTTACGTCGTCAATTTCCGAATAAAGTATGGACTATTATATATTGCGGGAAAGCCCAGGATGTCTACTTTCCAACGCTGTTGAGAGCGCACCAATTGGAGTTCTGTAGCTCCAGAAAATCCATTTCGAGTGCAGGGAGGTCAGATTCCAACAGCATCAGCAGTCCTTTTGTCAGCCTTTTTCAGAGTTTTGCTCAAATCCCTCAATTTCAGTCAGAATTTACCTGAAATCACAGAAAAACACACAAACTCATAGTAAAGTCCAGAAATGTGAATTTAACATAAAAACTAATGAAAACATCCCTAAAAGTAGCTTGAACTTGCTAAAAACTACCTAAAAATAATGCCAAAAAGCGTATAAATTATCCGCTCATCATCAGGACAACCCGACCTCTTTCTTAAGAGCTCGTCCAAGTCACCAGGAAAGCCCAAAGAAGGGCCCAAATAGAGGAACATGCCCCAAATCCTAAGGCAGCCCAAGCCTACAGAGAGAAGGGCGGTTCCCTTGAAGATAAGATGACCTCACTTGAAGATAAAGATAAGATAAGATAACTAACTTATCTTATCCACAGAAGGTCACTCCTCACCATTATAAATACACTGGAGCACCCAGGTATAACTCATACTCTGATTCTACTCAATACCTGTTTAATACCCTTACTAACTTAAGCATCGGAGTCCCTTGCAGGTACCCCCCACCCTTCGGTGACAAGGGATCAGCAGTATTCTCAATTCCACAAGTCGGACACACCAGCTCCAGCCGCTATACACCTGCCGGACACGTCGTCTCCGACCAGCACAGAAGATCTCGTCCGAGATCGACCTACAGTTTCAGGTAACCCTCGGAACAATATGCTATTTCTTCTTGTCTTGCACTTAGCTCTTCGATCCCTTGAATGAAAGTTGGGTATCCTGGGTTTAGAGCGGCAACAACGTTACACAAGTGATTCAGCTTCGCTTGTGTGTTGATGTCATACTGTCTCCTGGATAATGTCCTGGCATCATAGAGATGCCTGAATTTGGCCAAGTTCCTCTGTTGCCACTTGCATTGCTCTTCTATTTTGTCTAGTGCACTTCGCACTTCTCCCCAATCAAATTGTTCTTGCTGCTCCTTCCTCATTTGTTCCCAATTCTCTTGGAGTTGTTGAACTTTTTGGTTAACTTGGCTCCATTGTTGTTGCTGAGCCTCCTTGAATTGGTTGACATCTTCCCTCAAATGGTGTAGATCTCCCCTCATTAGGTGTACATCTCCTTGCAATTGCTCCCAATTGAAACCTTCTGGAAATTGTTGATATTGGTAGTGTGGTGGTGGTTGAAGTGCTAGGAATTGAGGTTGCTCTTCTGCTTCTCCCTTTGCTTGTTGTTGTTGTGGTTTATGAGCATGGGCTCTTCTTTCTCTAGCCCTGTTGAGTGGATGGACAGCCACCACTTTTGCCATCTTCTTGGCAGTGATGAACTTGTCCTTCTTTACAAGCACTTCATCAATAATTTTTTCAACTCCAGCCTTATCACACAACCTTTGTATGATGCTGAAAAATGCCAACCTTGTATTGTCATTGGTGCTTTTCAGCACTTTGTTGATGTTGTTGGCAATCATCTCCCCCACATTGATGTTCTCTCCTCTCATGATGCTGTAGATGAGCACAGCTCTCTCCTTGGTCACCTCTGAAGTGTTGGATGTAGGGATTAGTGATCTCCTCACAAACTCTAGCAACCTTTTAGCTTGGGGGCTCAAATCTCTTCTCCTCAATTGGTTGGGTATCCCATCCTTGTCGTTGATCCGTTGCACATTCATCACACATATTTCGCTCAAAATCTCCTCAAACCCAGGGTCTTGTTGCTTCATTCTCTCTTCATAGCTCCGAGTGGAGCTTGTCCTCTTCACCATTAGCATTCTCTCTATGCTAGAGGGGCTGTAGTCAATGGATTTTCCCCTCACATAACTAATATAGCTATATTGTTGCCCTGGTTGAGGTACCGTATTGTCATAGAACTCCCTCACCAAGCTTTCAACCACTTTCCTTGGTGGGTTGCATAGAAGTGACCAACCCCTTTGCTCAATCTTAATGTTGATTTCGATATGTTCATTCCTCCCTAGTTGAAATCCAACTTCTGGGATGATTTTCCTCTCACTCACCCAACCATAAAACTGATTTTGGTTGAATACGGAGATGAACTTGTAGGTGTTGAAAGAGCTTGAGGATCAAGAGGTTGGTTCCCTTGTTCTTCTTTTCTTTGAGGCTGGGGCTTTTTGGTGGTGCCATTAGGTTGGGAGAATGTGAAAAAAATAGGGGGTTCGAAAGAAAAAGAAGGCAAAATAAGGTTTTGCTCCAACACAAAATTTAGGACTTGATTGTCCCAATCAAGAAAAGAAGGAAGAAAGTAGGAGATAGTAGAAGATGAGAGGATATGCGAAGGTAAGTGTTGTAGGGGTTGTTGTTCGAAGATAAGGGTTTGAAGTGGAAGAGGAGATGGGGAGTGAGGCTTTTATAGTGGGTGAGTGGTTGTTGTTCGAAGGTGGGAAATAAAAGGGATTAAATGTTTTCCCACTTTGGAAGTGGTGCCTAATGAGTGGATAATTTATACGCTTTTTGGCATTGTTTTTAGTATGTTTTAGTTAGTTTTTATTATATTTTTATTAGTTTTTAGTTAAAATTCACTTTTCTGAACTTTACTATGAGTTTGTGTATTTTTCTGTGATTTCAAATATTTTCTGGCCGAAATTGAGGGACCTGCGCAAAAATCTGATTCAGAGGCTGAAAAGGACTGCAAATGCTATTGGATTCTGACCTCCCTGCACTCTAAGTGGATTTTCTAGAGCTACAGATACCCAATTGGCGCGCTCTTAATTGCGTTGGAAAGTAGACATCCTGGGCTTTCCAGCAATGTATAATAGTCCATACTTTGCTGGAGATTTGATGGCCCAAACAGGCGTTCAAAATCAGCTCAAGAATTCTGGCGTTAAACGCCGGAACTGGCACAAGAATGGGAGTTAAACGCCCAAACTAGCACAAAAGCTGGCGTTTAACTCCAAGAAAAGTCTCTACACATGAAAGCTTCAATGCTTAGCCCAAGCACACACCAAGTGGGCCCGGAAGTGGATTTTTATGTCATTTACTCATCTTTGTAAACCCTAAGCTACTAGTTCTCTACAAATAGGACCTTTTTGCTATTGTATTAAAGAATCTTTTGATCATGTTTTTATGATTGAACCCTCTTTGGGAGGCTGGCCATTCGGCCATGCCTAGACCTTGTTCTTATGTATTTTCAACGGTGGAGTTTCTACACACCATAGATTAAGGTGTGGAGCTCTGCTGTACCTCAAGTATTAATGCAATTACTATTGTTCTTCTATTCAATTTAGCTTATTCTTGTTCTAAGATATTCATTCGTACCCAAGAACATAATGAATGTGATGATTATGTGACGCTCATCATCATTCTCACTTATGAACGCGTGCCTAACAACCACTTCCGTTCTACAAGCAAACAAGGCTTGAATGTTTATCTCTTGGATTCCTTAATCGGAATCTTCGTGGTATAAGCTAGAATTGATGGCGGCATTCATGAGAATCCGGAAGGTCTAAACCTTGTCTGTGGTATTCCGAGTAGGATTCAAGGATTGAATGACTGTGACGAACTTCAAACTCGCAATTGTGGGGCGTTAGTGACAGACGCAAAAGAATCACTGGATTCTATTCCGACATGATCGAGCACCGACAGATGAATAGCCGTGCTGTGACAGAGCGCGTTGAACATTTTCACTGAGAGGACGGGACTGTAGCCACTGACAACGGTGATGCCCAACATACAGCTTGCCATGGAAAGGAGTAAGAAGGATTGGATGAAGACAGTAGGAAAGCAGAGAGACAGAAGGGACAAAGCATCTCCATACGCTTATCTGAAGTTCTCACCAATGAATTACATAAGTATCTCTATCCTTATTTTATGCTTTATTTATCTTTTAATCATTAATCCTCCATAACCATTTGAATCCGCCTGACTGAGATTTACAAGATGACCATAGCTTGCTTCATACCAACAATCTCCGTGGGATCGACCCTTACTCGCGTAAGGTTTATTACTTGGACGACCCAGTGCACTTGCTGGTTAGTTGTGCGAAGTTGTGATAAAGAGTTGAGATTGCAATTCAGCGTACCATGTTGATGGCGCCATTGATGATCACAATTTCGTGCACCAAGTTTTTGGCTCCGTTGCTGGGGATTGTTCGAGTTTGGACAACTGACGGTTCATCTTGTTGCTTAGATTAGGTATTTTTCTTCAGAATTCTTAAGAATGAATTCTAGAGTTTTAGATGATATTTTCATCATCACCAAAGCTGATTGATTCCCATCAATTTAGCTCTTGAATGTAATGTCCTGCTGAAGCTTGGCTAGCCATGTCTAATCTTTTTAGACTAAAGCTTTAGACTAACATTGCATGATTCCTGGAAATTCTTATTAAGAATTTTGATATCCTTATTTTCTTTTCCACTTAATTTTCGAAAAATCCAAAAAAATTATAAAATCTTAAAATCAAAAATATTTTTATGTTTCTTGTTTGAGTCTAGTGTCTAATTTTAAGTTTGGTGTCAATTGCATGTCTTTATTCTTCTAATTTTCGAAAATTACATGCATTATGTACTTCATTGATCTTCAAGTTGTTCTTGATGATTTCCTTGCTCTGATCTTTAAATTCTCTTGTCTTGAGTGTTTTGTTGTTTCTCATATACATTCTCAATTTGTTAGTGTCAATAGTATACAAACTTCTAAGTTTAGTGTCTTGCATGCATTGTTTATTTGATCTTAGTTTCATTCTGATTATTCCTCATCATTAAAAATTGAAAATTTTTTTTTAATTTGTGTCTTTTCAAGTCAGTAATACAGAGAATTGAAGATTCAGAACATACAGCAGAGGAATTACACAGAAAAAGCTGGGCGTTCAAAACGCCCAGTAAAGAAGGAAAACTGGCGTTTAACACCTAAAAGGGTAGCATTTTGGGCGTTAAACGCCAGAATGTATACCATTCTGGGCGTTTAACGCCAGGATGACACAAGAGGGAAGATTTTGTTTTTAATTCAAATTTTTTTTCAAGTTTTCATAATTTTTCAAAATCAAATCTTTTTCAAATCATATCATTTCAATCATATATTTTCAAAATCAATTTCTTTCCACTTTTCAAAAATACTTGCTAACAATTAATGATTTGATTCAACATTTCAAGTATGTTGCCTTTTCTGTTGAGAAAGGTTTAATGTCTGAATCATATCTTTTAAATTTCTTGTTAGCCAAGTTATTAATTTTAAAAAATCAAATCTTTTTAAATTGTTTTTCCATCATATCTTTTCAATCATACCTTTTCAATCACATCTTTTTCAAAATTAATTTTCAATCATATCTTTTTTATTTCTACTTTCAAAAAATCTTTTTCAAAAATCACTTTATTTCTTTTCCAACTTTAGTTTTCGAAAATCATCAATCAAATTTTCAAAATTTCTTTTAATTATTTTAAAATCTTTTACTTTAATTTCAAAAATTCTTCCCCTCTTCTCACATCCTTCTATTTATGGACTAACACTCCTCCTCAATGCACAATTCGAACTCTATCCCTCTTGATAAGTTCAAATTCTTCTACCGCCTCCTTCTATTCTTTTTTTCCTCTGACATCTCAAGGAATCTCTATACTGTGACATAGAGGATTCCATATTTTCTTCTTCTCTTCTCTTTCATATGAGCAGGAGCAAAGACAAAAGCATTCTTGTTGAGGCTGACCCTGAACCTGAAAGGACCTTGAAGCGAAAGCTAAGAGAAGCTAAAACACTACTCTCTGTAGAGGACCTAACAGAAATCTTTAAACAAGAAGAAGACATGGCAGCTGAAAACAACAACAATGCCAACAATGCAAGAAAGGTGCTGGGTGACTTTACTGCACCTACTCCCGACTTCTATGGGAGAAGCATCTCTATCCCTGCCATTGGAGCAAACAACTTTGAGCTTAAGCCTCAATTAGTTTCTCTAATGCAACAGTATTGCAAGTTCCATGGACTTTCATTGGAAAATCCTCATCAGTTTTTAGCTGAATTCTTGCAAATCTGTGACACTGTCAAGACCAATGGGGTTGACCCTGAGGTCTACAGACTTATGCTATTCCCTTTTGCTGTAAGAGACAGAGCTAGGATATGGTTGGACTCACAACCTAAAGAAAGCCTGAACTCTTGGGAAAAGCTAGTTAATGCCTTCTTGGCAAAGTTATTTCCACCTCAAAAATTGAGTAAGCTTAGAGTGGAAGTCCAAACCTTCAGACAGAAGGAAGGTGAATCCCTCTATGAAGCTTAGGAAAGATACAAACAATTGATCAGAAAGTGTCCTTCTGACATGCTTTCTGAATGGAGCATCATAGGTATCTTCTATGATGGTCTGTCTGAACTGTCCAAGATATCATTGGACAGCTCTGCTGGAGGATCTCTTCATCTGAAGAAGACGCCTGCAGAAGCTCAAGAACTCATTGAAATGGTTGCAAATAACCAATTCATATACATTTCTGAAAGGAATCCTGTGAACAATGGGACGAATCAGAAGAAATGAGTTCTTGAGATTGATACTCTGAATGCCATATTGGCTCAGAACAAAATATTGACTCAGCAAGTCAATATGATTTCTCAAAGTCTGTCTGGAATGCAAGCTGCACCAGGCAGTACTAAGGACGCTTCCTCTGAAGAAGAAGCTTATGATCTTGAGAACCCATCAATGGAAGAGGTGAATTACATGGGATAACCCTATGGAAAAATCTATAATCCTTTATGGAGAAATCATCCAAATCTCTCATGGAAGGATCAACAGAGACCTCAACAAGGTTTCAACAATAATAATGGTGGAAGAAACAGGTTTGGCAATGGCAAGCCTTTTCCATCATCTTCTCAACAACAGACAGAGAATTTTAAGCAGAGCCACTCTGACTTAGCAACCATGGTCTCTGATCTAATCAAAACCACTCAAAGTTTCATGACTGAAACAAGGTCCTCCATTAGAAACTTGGAGGCACAAGTGGGTCAGCTGAGTAAGAAAGTTACTGAACTCCCTCCTAGTACTCTTCCAAGCAATACAGAAGAGAATAAAAAAGGAGAGTACAAGGCCATCAACATGGCCGAATTTGGAGAGGAGGAAGAGGCAGTGATCGCCAATGAGGAAGACCTCAATGGACGTCCACTGGCCTCCAATGAGTTCCCTAATGAGGAACCATGGGAATCTGAGGCTCACACTGAGACCATAGAGATTCCATTGGAATTACTTCTGCCATTCATGAGCTCTGATGAATATTCTTCCTCTGAAGAGGACGAAGATGTCACTGAAGAGCAAGTTGCTAAGTACCTTGGAGCAATCATGAAGCTAAATGACAAGTTATTTGGTAATGAGACTTGGGAGGATGAACCCCCTTCGCTCACCAAAGAACTGGATGACTTGACTAGGCAGAGATTACCTCAAAAGAGACAGGACCCTGGGAAGTTCTCAATACCTTGTACCATAGGCATCATGACCTTTGAGAAGGCTCTGTGTGACCTAAGGTCAAGTATAAACCTCATGCCTCTCTCTATAATGGAGTAGCTAGGGATCTTTGAGGTGCAAGCTGCAAGAATCTCACTAGAGATGGCAGACAATTCAAGAAAACAAGCTTATGGACTTGTAGAGGATGTTCTGGTAAAGGTTGAAGACCATTACATCCCTGCTAATTTCATAGTCCTAGAGACTGGGAAGTGCATGGATGAATCCATCATCCTTGGCAGACCCTTCCTAGCCACAGCAAAGGCTGTGATTGATGTTGACAGAGGAGAATTGATCATTCAAGTGAATGAAGAATCCTTTGTGTTTAAGGCTCAAGGATACCCCTCTGTAACCATGGAGAGGAAGCATGAAGAGCTTCCCTCAAAATAGAGTCAAACAGAGCCCCCACGGTCAAACTCTAAGTTTGGTGTTGGGAGGCCACAACCAACTTGTAAGTTTGGTGTTGAACCCCCACTTTCAAACTCTAAGTTTGGTGTTGGGAGGTTCCAACATTGCTCTGAACATCTGTGAGGCTCCATGAGGGCCCACTGTCAAGCTACTGACATTAAAGAAGCGCTTGTTGGGAGGCAACCCAATGTTATATTTATCTATTTTCCATTGTTATTTTATGTTTTCTATAGGTTGATGATCATGTGAAGTCACAAAAACAATTGAAAAAGCAAAAACGGAATGAAAAATAGAAAGAAAAACAGCACACCCTGGAGGAAAAACTTGCTGGCATTTAAACGCCAGTAAGGGCAGCAAATGGGCGTTTAACGCCCAGTCTGGCACCAGTCTAGGCGTTTAACGCCAGAAAAAGGCACCAGACTGGCGTTTAACGCCAGAAAGAGGCACCAGACCGGCGTTTAACGCCAGGATTGGCAGAAAGGACGTTTTTGCACGCCACTTGGTGTAGGGATGAGCTATCCTTGGCACCTCAGGATCTGTGGACCCCACAGGATCCCCACTTACCCCACCACTCTCTCTCTTCTTCACCGATTCAACAATCACCTCAAAACCACTTTCCCTCCCAAACCCACCCATACATGACCGAACCCTACCCCTCTCTCCACCCCTATATAAACCCATTTTCACCCCCTCATTTTCACACATCCTACACACTACTTCTCCCCCTTGGCCGAATCACTCCCACTTCTCCATCTCCTCTATTTTCTTCTTCTTCTTCGTCCCTCTTTCTTCTTTTGCTCGAGGACGAGCAAACCTTCTAAGTTTGGTGTGGTAAAAGCATTGCTTTTTTGTTTTTCCATAACCATTTATGGCACCTAAGGCCGGAGAAACCTCTAGAAAGAGGAAAGGGAAGGCAAAAGCTTCCACCTCCGAGTCATGGGAGATGGAGAGATTCCTCTCAAGGGTACATCAAGACCACTTTTATGAAGTTGTGGCCAAGAAGAAGGTGAGCCCCGAGGTCCCCTTCAAGCTCAAAAAGGGTCAACTTTGATCAAAGATTGGACCAAGTCCTCATAGACATTTGTGAAGAGGGCGCTCAATGGAAGAGAGATTCAAAAGGGAAGCCGGTTCAACTGAGAAGGCATGACGTCAAGCCCGTGGCTAGGGGATGGTTGGAGTTTATCCAACGCTCAATCATTCCCATTAGCAACCGGTCCGAAGCTACTATAGACCAGGCTATCATGATTCATAGCATCATGATTGGAGAGGAAGTAGAAGTTCATGAGGTTATATCCCAAGAACTTTATAAGGTGGCGGACAAGTCCTCTACCTTGGCAAGGTTAGCCTTCCCTCATCTCATTTGTTACCTCTGTAATTCAGTTTGAATTAACATAGAGGTAGACATCCTCATTGATGAGGACAAGCCCATCACTAAGAAGAGGATGGAGCAAACAAGAGATCCCACTCATGGACATGAGGAAATTCCTCATCATGAAATCCCTGAGATGCCTCAAGGGATGCACTTTCCTCCACAAAACTATTGGGAGCAAATCGATAAGGTTATTTGGATTTAATTGTAAGAAGTAAAAATGTTTGGAATAAGTAATTGTTACTTTATTAATGAAGAACATGTTGGGGTTTTGGAGATGCTTTGTCCTCTGAAGTTCAACTCTTCCTTGAAATCCCTTTCCACATGCAAGGCTCCTTCCATGGCAAGCTGTATGTAGGGTGTCACCATTGTCAGTGGCTACCTCCTATCCTCTCAGTGAAAATAGTCCAGATGCTCTGTCACAGCACGGCTAATCAGCTGTTGGTTCTCGATCATGTTGAAATAGGATCCATTGATCCTTTTACGTTTGTCATCATGCCCAGCAATCACGAGTTTGAAGCTCGTCACAGCCATTCAATCCTTGAATCCTACTCGGAATACCACAGACAAGGTTTAGACCTTCCAGATCCTCAAGAGTGACTACCATCAATTCTAGCTTATACCACGAAGATTCTGATTAAGGAATCTAAGAGAAGCTCATTCAGTCTGATGTAAAACGGAGGTGGTTGTCAGGCACACGTTCATGGATCTGAGGAAGGTGATGAATGTCACGGATCATCACCTTCTTCATGTTTAAGCACGTGTGAACATCTTAGATAGGAACAAGCGTGTTTAAATGGAAAACAAAGGTAATTATATTAATTCATCGAGACGCTGCAGAGCTCCTCACCCCCAACAATGGAGTTTAGAGACTCATGCTGCCAAAAGGTACAAATTTTAGATCTAAAAATGTCATGAGGTCAAAGTAATCCTCTAAAAGTTGTTTAAATAGTAAACTAATAACCTAGGTTTACAGAAAATGAGTAAACTATGATAGATAGTGCAGAAATCCACTTCTGGGGCCCACTTGGTGTGTGCTGGGGCTGAGACTTAAGCTTCTCACGTGCCTGGGCTGTTTTGGGCGTTCAACGCCAGGTTGTAGCCTGTTTCTGGCGTTGAACTCCAACTTGTAACTTGTTTCTGGCGCTGGACGCCAGACTGCAACATGAATCCGACGTTGAACGCCAGTTTACATCCTCTATCTTCGCGCAAAGTATGAACTATTATATATTGCGGGAAAGCCGTGGATGTCTACTTTCCAACCCAATTGAGAGTGCGTCAATTGGACTCCTGTAGCTCCAAAAAATCTATTCCGACTGCAGGGAGGTCAGGATCCAACAGCATCAACAGTCCTTTTTCAGCCTAACTCAGATTTTTGCTCAGCTCCCTCAATTTTAGCCAGAAAATACATGAAATCACAGAAAAACACACAAACTCATAGTAAAGTCCAGAAATATGATTTTTGCCTAAAAACTAATAATATTCTACTAAAAACTAATTAAAACATGCTAAAATCTACATGAAATTACCCCCAAAAAGCGTATAAAATATCCGCTCATCACAACACCAAACTTAAACTGTTGCTTGTCCTCAAGCAACTAGATAAATAAAATAGGATGAAAAGAAATTAAGAAGTAATGATATCTTAGAGTTTTTAAATGGAGCTCAGATTCTTATTAGATGAGCAGGGCTTGTAGCTTTTTGTTTCTGAACAGTTTTGGCATCTCCCTTTATCCTTTGAAATTCAGAATGATTGGCATCCATAGGAACTCAGATTTCAGATAGTATTATTGATTCTCCTAGTGTAGTATGTTGATTCTTGAACACAGTTACTTTTATGAGTCTTGGTCGTGACCTTAAGCATTTTGTTTTCCAGTATTACCACCGGATACATAAATGCCACAGACACATGACTGGGTGAACCTTTTCAGATTGTGACTCAGCTTTGCTAAAGTCCCCAGTTAGAGGTGTCCAGAGCTCTTAAGCACACTCTTTTTGCTTTGGATCACGACTTTAACCACTTAGTCTCAAGCTTTTTACTTGGACCTGCATGCCACAATCACATGGTTAGGGACAGCTTGATTTAGCCGCTTAGGCCTGGAACTACTTCCTTGGGCCCTCCTATCCACTGATGCTCAAAGCCTAGGATCCTTTTCACCCTTACCTTTTGGTTTTAAGGGTTGTTGGCTTTTATTCCTTTTCTTGATCCAATGATTCCTTGTAAATTTTTTTTTTCACTGCTTTTTCTTGCTTCAAGAATCAAATTCATGATTTTTCAGATCATCAATAATATTTTTCGTGTTCCTCATTCTTTCAGGAGCCAACATTCGTCAAATTCAGGATAAAATATGCACTGTTCAATCATTCATTCAGAGAACAAAAAGTATTGCCACCACATATAATTAATTATAATTTTTATTATTAAGAACTCGAATAAATTACTCCTTTATTCTAAAAATCTACTATTTTATTCATGTCTGATGATGATGAGAAAAATAAATTATAATTTAATTGGAAATAAAACCAGAATAGATATGCTAACTACTACTACTACTACTACTATATATCTTCTAAGGTAAATTTCTATAATAACACTATCACAGAGTTAAAGCTGAAATTAGAACTCAACAACCTGTGTTTTGGGAAGTGGATGTTCCTCTGATCTGTGGGGTGCTTGGTCCTTCAAGGATTAATTTCTGGCGCTTCAGCTCCCTTAAATCGCGCCCTTGCTCTTCTTTTCCTTAAGCAGTTTGCAAAGCATGTTACTTTGATTATTCTGTTCTTCCTTTATTTGGTTCATAGCTTCTTGCAATTTCGAAATAGATGCCTCAAGATGTTCCCAATATTCGAATTGAGGAAGTTCTGGGAGGACTTCTTGTGCTCTCCTCTTGATTGGATCATCCTGCAGCTGTTGTCTTTCCATTGATATTTTAGTGATTGGCCTCTCAACTGAAATATACTCTGTTATTCCCATCTTCACTCCGGTATCTCTGCAGAGCATAGAAATTAAGCTTGGATAGGCCAATCTGGCATCCTTGAAATTCTTGTTTGCTATTTTGTATAGTTCACACGAGATCAGTTGATGGACTTCTACTTCTTTTCCCAACATGATGCAGTGAATCATCACTGCTCTTTTAGCAGTAACTTTAGAACGGTTGCTGGTGGGCAATATAGAACGCCCAATGAAATCCAGCCAGCCTCTGGCTGCTGGTTTGAGATCTTCTCTTTTGAGTTGATTTGGGACGCCAGTTGTGCTGGTGGTCCACCTGGCTTCAGGGATGCATATATCCTCTAGAATCTTGTCCAGGCCTTTGTTTACCCTCATCATTCTCCTATTAAAGGAGTCTGGGTCATCCTTCAATTGAGGAAATTTAAAGATCTCCCTGATTTTGTCAGGATGGGTGTGAACAATCTTTCCTCTGACTAAGGTCCGATGATCATAGAGGGCAGCTCCAATTATTCTTTGCCTGTTTGTCTGCCATAGATTTGCATAGAACTCCTGAACCATATTCCTTCCCACTTTCGTTTCAGGATTAGCTAGGATTTCCCAGTTCTTGTTTTGAATTTGTTCTTGGATCTCCGGATATTCATCTTCTTTCAGATCGAACTTGACTTCCGGGATCACTGATCTTAGACTCATTATTTTGTAGTAATGGTCTGAATGTTCTTTAGTTAAGAACTTCCCTTGATTCCAAAGTGGCTTTGGAATATTCTCTTTCTTTCCTCTTGGGTTGGGTTGTTTTCTTTAGGGGCCATGATCAAAGTGAGTATATTTTTGTGATCACGGATAAGCACACCAAACTTAGAGGTTTGCTTGTCCTCAAGCAAAAGAAAAGAGAGAAGAGGGATAGAAGGAGAGCAGGTGTGGAATGGTGGATGATGAGAGGGGCGCCGAAAGTGGATATAAAGGGAGGGGGTGGGTTTTCAAAAATAAGAAAAAGATATAAGATAAAAGATATGATTTATAAAAGATAAATATGACAAGAAAAGGATATAATTTAAAAAGATATGAATGATATTTAATAATAAATTTGAAATTTATAATTTGAAAAAGATTTTAAAAGATAATTAAGTTTGAAAAAAGAATTGGAAAAAGAGTTGGATTGGATTGGAAAAAGGTTTATGTTTATGTATGAAGCTATATTATTTTTGAATAAGGGATCTTAGAAATTAGGGTTCTTAGAAAACTATTTTGATTTGAAGGATGACATTTTGAAACATATTTATGCAAGAAACCATGATTTGAAACATAAAAAAAAATTAGAAAATTTGTAAAGGAAAACGAATTTTACCTCCTCCCCATCATCCTGGCGTTAAACACCCAACTGCTGCATGTTTTGGGCATTTAACGCCCAATTGATGCTTCTCCTGGGCGTTCAACGCCCAGCTGTTGCTTCTTTCTGGCGTTGAACGCCAGGAAGTCCTTTGTCACTGGGCGTTTTTCGAAACGCCTAGGATGCTGTAATTCTGGCATTAAACGCCCAGAAGGAGCTTCTTTCTGGCGTTCAACGCCCAGAAGATGCTCCTTTCTGGCGTTCAACGCCCAGATGGCTATCCTTACTGGCGTTGAATGCCCAGTGGATGCTTCTTTTGGGCGTTCAACGCCCAAAACATTTCTTACTAGCTTTTTCACACCAGTGAGCTTCCAAATTCCCCTGTAACTCTGTGAATCCAATCAATTGCTTTTTTACCTTGAAGATACTTTGACATATACCTGTAAAAATCAATTAATTAAAAAAAAACAAATAAAATTAAATTTTGTGAATGGCTGGGTTGCCTCCCAGCAAGCGCTTCTTTAATGTCGTTAGCTGGACTATTACTGAGCTTTAATTAAGTCTCAGTTTTGAGCATTCTTGCTCAAAATTGCTTTCAAGATAATGTTTAACTCTCTGTCCATTAACAATGAACTTTTTGTTAGAGTCATTATCCTGAAGCTCTACGTATCCATATGGTGATACACTTGTAATTACATATGGACCTCTCCACCGGGATTTTAATTTCCCGGGGAATAATTTGAGCCTAGAATTAAATAGCAGAACTTTCAGCCTCGGCTCAAAGACTCTGGATGACAATTTCTTATCATGCCATCTTTTTTCTTTCTCTTTGTAAATTTTTGCATTATCGAAAGCATTGAGTCTGAATTCCTCTAGCTCATTTAACTGAAGCAATCATTTTTCTCCAGCTAACTTGGCATCAAGGTTCAGGAATCTGGTTGCCCAGTAGGCCTTATGTTCCAATTCCACTGGCAAGTGACATGCCTTTCCATACACAAGCTAGTATGGAGATGTCCCTATAGACGTTTTGAATGCTGTTCTATATGCCCACAGAGCATCATCCAAGCTTCTTGCCCAATCCCTTCTACGGTTAATTCAGTCTGTTCCAGGATTCTTTTAAGTTCTCTATTTGAGACTTCAGCTTGCCCATTAGTCTGTGGGTGATATGGAGTGGCCACCCTGTGGCTAACTCCATAACGAACCAAACCAGAATAGAGCTGTTTATTGCAGAAATGAGTGCCCCCATCACTGATTAGTACTCTAGGGGTGCCAAATCTGCTGAAGATGTGTTTTTGGAGGAATTTTAACACTGTCTTAGTGTCATTAGTGGGTGTTGCAATAGCTTCCACCCATTTGGATACATAATCCACTGCCACCAGAATATAAGTGTTTGAGTGTGATGGTGGGAAAGGTCCCATGAAGTCAATACCCCATACATCAAACAACTCAATCTCCAAGATCCCTTGTTGAGGCATAGCATAACTGTGAGGCAGATTGCCAGATCTTTGGCAACTGTCACAATTAAGTACAAACATTCGGGAATCTTTATAGAGAGTAGGCCAGTAGAAGCCACATTGGAGGACTCTTGTGGCTGTTCGCTCACTTCCAAAATGTCCTCCATACTGTGATCAATGGCAGTGCCATAGGATCTTCTGCGCTTCTTCTTTAGGCACACATCTATGGATTACTCCGTCTGCACATCTCTTAAAGAGATACGGCTCATCCCAAAGATAATACTTTGCATCCGTGATCAGCTTCTTTGATTGCTGCCTACTGTATTCTTTGGGTATGAATCTCACTGCATTGTAGTTTGCAATGTCTGCAAACCATGGCACTTCCTGGATGGCAAAGAGTTGCTCATCCGGAAAGTTTTCAGAGATCTCCGTAAGAGGGAGGGACGCCCCTTCTACTGGTTCTATTCGGGACAGGTGATCTGCTACCTGATTCTCTGTCCCTTTTCTGTCTGTTATTTCTATATCAAACTCTTGCAGAAGCAACACCCATCTTATAAGTCTGGGTTTTGAATCCTGCTTTGTGAGTAGATATTTAAGAGCAGCATGATCAGTGTACACAATCACTTTTGATCCTACTAAATAGGATCTGAATTTGTCAATGGCATAAACCACTACAAGTAACTCCTTTTCTGTGGTTGTGTAGTTCTTCTGTGCGTCATTTAAAACTCGACTGGCATAGTAAATGACGTGCAGAAGCTTGTCATGCCTTTGTCCCAACACTGCACCAATGGCATGGTCACTGGCATCACACATTAGTTCAAATGGCAATGTCCAGTTTGGTGCAGAGATGATTGGTGCTGTGACCAATTTAGCTTTCAGAGTTTCAAATGCCTACAGACACTCCTTATCAAAGACAAATAGCGTGTCAGCAGCTAGCAGGTTGCTCAGAGGTTTGGCGATTTTTGAAAAATCCTTTATAAACCTCCTATAGAATTCTGCATGCCCCAGAAAGCTTCTGATTGCCTTAACATTGGTAGGTGGTGGTAATTTTTCAATTACCTCTACCTTAGCTTGATCCACCTCTATTCCCTTGTTCGAAATTTTATGCCCAAGGACAATTCCTTCAGTCACCATAAAGTGACATTTCTCCCAGTTTAAAACCAGGTTAGTCTCTTGGCATCTCTTTAGAACAAGTGCTAGATGGTTAAGACAGGAGCTAAATGAGTCACCAAATACTGAAAAGTCATCCATGAAGACTTCCAGAAATTTTTCCACCATATCAGAGAAAATTGAGAGCATGCACCTCTGAAAGGTTGCATGTGCATTGCACAGGCCAAATGGCATCCTTCTGTATGCAAATACTCCAGATGGACATGTGAATGCCGTTTTCTCCTGATCCTGGGGATCTACTGCAATTTGATTATAACTTGAATATCCATCCAGGAAGCAGTAGTATTCATGACCCGCTAGTCTTTCTAGCATCTGGTCTATGAATGGTAAAGGAAATGTTCCTTTCTGGTGGCTGTATTGAGCCTTCTATAATCAATGCACATACGCCACCCTGTAACTGTTCTTGTAGGAACCAGTTCATTTTTTTCATTATGAACTACTGTCATGCCTCCCTTCTTAGGGACGACTTGGACAGGGCTTACCCAGGGGCTGTCAGAAATAAGATAAATAATCCCAGCCTCTAGTAATTTAGTGACCTCCTTCTGCACCACTTCCTTCATGGCTGGATTCAGCCGCCTTTGTGGTTGGACCACTGGCTTGGCGTCACCCTCCAATAGGATCTTGTGCATGCATCTAGCTGGGCTAATGCCCTTAAGATCAATGATGGACCACCCAAGAGCTGTCTTGTGTGTCCTTAGCACTTGAATTAGTGCTTCCTCTTCCTGTGGCTCTAAGGTAGAGCTTATGATTACAGGGAAGGTATCACCTTCTCCCAGAAATGCATATTTCAGGGATGGTGGTAATGGTTTGAGCTCGGGTTTGGGAGGTTTCTCCTCTTCCTGAGGGATTTTCAGAGGTTCTATTATCCTTTCTGATTCCTCCAAATCAAGCTGAACATCTTTGAAGATGTCCTCTAGCTCTGATTCGAGACTCTCAGCCATATTGACCTCTCTTACCAGAGAGTCAATGGTATCAACACTCATGCAGTCATTTGGGGTGTCTGGATGTTGCATAGCTTTGACAACATTCAACTTGAACTCCTCCTCATTGACTCTCAGGGTTACTTCCCCTTTTTGGATGTCAATGAGGGTTCGGCCAGTTGCTAGGAAAGGTCTTCCTAGAATGAGAGTTGCACTCTTGTGCTCCTCCATTTCCAGCACCACAAAGTCAGTAGAAAAGGCAAATGGCCCAACCTTGACAATCATGTCTTCAATCACGCCCGATGGGTATTTAATGGAGCCATCAGCAAGTTGAAGACATATTCGGGTTGGTTTGACTTCTTCAGTCAAACCAAGCTTTGTGATAATAGATGCAAGTATTAGGTTGATACTTGCCCCAAGGTCACATAGAGCTTGCTTGGTGCAAGTACCCTATAATGTGCATGGTATCATAAAGCTTTCGGGATCCTTAAGTTTCTCAGATAAGCTTTCTAGGATAACTACACTGCATTCTTCAGTGAGGTAAACTTTTTCAGTTTCCCTCCAATCCTTCTTATGACTTAAGATCTCTTTCATGAACTTGGCATAAGAGGGTATTTGCTCAAGTGCTTCTGCAAACAGAATATTTATTTCAAGAGTCCTGAGATAGTCTGCAAAGCGGGCAAATTGCTTATCCTGTTCCGCTTGGCAGAGTTTTTGAGGATAAGGCATTTTGGCTTTGTATTCCTCAACCTTAGTTGCTGCAGGTTTATTACCTGTAGAAGTGGGTTGGGAAGCCTTTTTAGAAGGGTTGTTATCAGCACTTGTATGTGACTGATCCCCCACTGGCGTTTGAATGCCAGGGGTGGAAGCTGGAGTGGCGTTAGACGCCAATTCCTTATCTGTTACTGGCGTTTGAATGCCAGAATTGTGCTTCCCTTGGGCGTTCAACGCCGGATTCATGCTTGTTTCTGGCGTTGAACGCCAGAAATGAGCATGGTCTGGGCGTTCAGCGCCAGCCTTATTCCTCTCTGGGCTCTGATTGTCCTCAGAGGGATTTTGAGTAGCCATTTGTTCATTTCTTGGCTTCCTGCTACTTTGAAGTGAGGTATTTAATGTTTTCCCACTTCTTAATTGAACTGCTTGGCATTCTTCTGCTATTTGTTTTGACAGTTGCTTTTCTGTTTGCTTTAACTGTACTTCCATATTCCTGTTAGCCATTCTTGTTTCCTGTAGTATTTCCTTGAATTCGGCTAGCTGCTGAGTTAGAAAGTCTAATTGCTGATTGAATTCATTAGCCTGATCTACAGGACTGAGTTCAGCAGTTACTGTTTTAGCTTCTTCTTTCATGGAAGATACACTGCTTAGATACAGATGCTGATTTCTGGCAACTGTATCAATAAGCTCTTGAGCTTCTTCAATTGTTTTTATCATATGTATAGATCCACCGGCTGAGTGATCTAGAGAAATCTGAGCTTTTTCTATAAGCCCATAGTAGAAGATGTCTAATTGCACCCACTCTGAAAACATCTCAGAGGGGCATTTTCTTAGCATCTCTCTGTATCTCTCCCAGGCATCATAAAGGGATTCATTATCTCCTTTTTTGAAGCCTTGGATGCTTAGCCTTAGCTGTGTCATCCGTTTTGGAGGAAAGTAGTGATTCAGGAATTTTTCTGACAGCTGTTTCCATGTCTTTATGTTGTTCTTAGGTTGGTTATTTAACCACCTCTTAGCTTGATCTTTTACAGCAAATGGAAACAGTAGTAATCTGTAGACATCCTGATCTACTTCCTTATCATGCACTGTGTCAGCAATTTGTAAAAATTGTGCCAGAAACTCTGTAGGTTCTTAATGTGGTAGACCGGAATACTGGCAGCTTTGCTACACCATGATAATGAGCTGAGGATTCAACTCAAAGCTACTAACTCCAATGGAGGATATACAGATTCTACTCCCATATGAAGCAGTAGTAGGGTTAGCATATGACCCCAGAGTCCTCCTGGACTGTGCATTTCCACTTAGTTCCATGATGGAGCAAGGGAGATGGTATAGATGTTGATATTGTCTATTTTATTAATTTTTTTTTATATAAAGAAAATTGATTTTCGAAATAATAAAATTAAATAAAATAAAAATTGAAATAAAAATAAATAAAGAAAGAAAATTAAAAATTAAAAATTTGAAAACTTTTATGAAGATTTTCGAAAATTTGAGGAGAGAGAAAGTGGTTAGGATATTTTTGAAAAAGATATTTTTTCATTTATTTTATTTTTTTTTGAATTTTGAATTTTATGATGAAAGAGAAAAACACAAAAGAGACACAAGACTTAAAATTTTTTAGATCTAATGCTCCTTATATTCGAAAATTTTGGAGGGAAAACACCAAGGAACACCAAACTTAAAAATTTTAAGATCAGAACACAAGAAAGACTCAAGAACACCTTGAAGATTCACAAGAACACCAAGAACAAAAGAAAGAATACCAAACTTAAAATTTTTAGAAAACCAAAAATAAATTTTTCACTCATCATTAGTCATGCATTCATCAAGTTGCAAATTCCAAGTAGAAAGAAATAAAAGAGTGTAAAAATGATCTACTATCAAAGCAAATATCAAACTTCCTAATCTTACAATTATAAAGTAGTTCTAATTACTAAAAAAAATGAAACTATCACAGAATTTAAACTACTTCTAAAAAAATATTAAATCAAAAGGATAAAGTGTTGGGGTGCCTCCCAACTAGCGCTTCTTTATTGTCATTAGCTTGACATTCCTTCATCTTTAGCTGAGCTTGTAGCTCACTCTTTGCTCCTCCAATGAGCCTCCCAAGTAATGTTTGAGTCTATGGCCATTGACAGAAAAAGTTCTCTGAGTCTTGTCTTCCATGAGCTCCACATGACCATAGGGAAACACCTTGAGTATGGTGAAAGGTCCTGACCATCGAGACTTAAGTTTTCCAGGGAAGAACTTGAGTCTTGAATTGTAGAGTAACACCTTTTGTCCTTCAGTGAACTCTCTTCTTGCTATCTTTTGGTCATGCCGTTTTTTTGTGTTCTCTTTGTAGATTTTTGCATTCTCATATGCTTGATTTCTAAACTATTCCAGCAGCCTTTTCATCAAAATTGAGTAATTTTAGAGCCCAGAAAGCTCTGTGCTCTAATTCAACTGGTAAGTGGCAAGCCTTGCCAAATACTAGTTGGTATGGTGACATCCCAATGGGGGTCTTGAAGGCTGTCCTGTAGGCCCATAGAGCATCATCTAGCTTTTTAGACCAGTCCTTTTGTGAGCTTTCAACAGTTTTTTCAAGTATCTATTTCAGCTCTCTGTTGGAGATATCGACTTGCTCGTTGGTCTGTAGGTGGTATGGAGTTGCCACTTTGTGTTTTACTCTATATCTGAGAATGAGTGCTTCCAATTGTTTGTTGCAGAAGTGTGACCTCCCATCACTAATGAGAGCTCTGGGAACTCCAAATCTGCTGAAGATGTTCCTTCTCAAGAAGCTTATCACAACCTTGTTGTCATTTGTTGCAGTAGCTATGGCCTCTACCTATCTTGAAACATAATCAACAGCCACTAATATGTGGCTATTTGAGTAGGAGGTTGGGAAGGGTCCCATGAAATCTATTCCCCATACATCAAATAGTTCCAGCTCTAGTATGTATTGTTGTGGCATCTCATTCCTCTTGGTTAGATTACCAGCCCTTTGACATTCATCACACCTTGACACCATTTCCTTGGCATTCTTAAACACTGTTGGCCAGTAAAATCCGGATTGGAGCACCTTTGCTGCCATCCTTTCTCCATTGAAGTGACCTCCATATGCTTATCCATGGCATTGCCATAACACTTCCTGCTCTTCTTCATGGGATATACACCTTCTTAGGACACCATCAGTACACTTTTTGAACAAATAGGGGTCATCCCAGATGTAGTGTTTGGCATCTTTCATTAGCTTCCTCCTCACGTGCTTGTTGATGTTTGTTGGTAACTCCCCAATAGCCTTGAAGTTAGCTATGTCTGCGAACCAAGGGGCTACTTGAATCATCATCAATTGTTCATCAGGAAAACTTTCATTTAATGCAACTTGCTGCATTTCTTCTTCTTGTGGAATCCTTGAGAGGTGGTCAGCTACTTTGTTCTCTGCTCCGCTCCTATCTTTAATCTCAATATCAAATTCTTGGAGCAGCAAGATCCACCTTATCAGTCTAGGCTTAGATTCTTGTTTGGTAAGCAAGTACTTGAGTGCTGCATGATCAGTGAATACAATTACTTTTGAGCCAATAAGATATAATCTAAACTTATCAAAAGCAAAAACTATAGCTAAAAGTTCTTTCTTTGAGGATAAGGCATTTTGGCTTTGTATTCCTCAACCTTAGTCGCAGTAGGTTTATTGCCTACAGATGTGGGTTGAGAATCCTTTTTAGAGGGGTTGCTATCAGCACTTATATGTGTCTGATCCCCCACTGGCATTTGAATGCCAGGGGTGGAAGCTGGAGTAGCGTTAGATGCCAACTCCTTACCTGTTTCTGGCGTCTGAACGCCAGAACTGAGCATGGGTTGGGTATTCAACGCCAACTTCTTGCCTGTTTCTGGCGTTTGAACGCCAGAACTGAGCATAGGTTGGGCATTCAACGTCAGCCCTTCACCCTTTTCTGGCGTTTGAACGCCAGGGTTGTTACTCTCTGGGCTCTTACTGTCCTCAGAGGGATTTTGGGTAGCAGTTTGTTCATTTCTTGGTTTCCTGCTGCTTTGGAGTGAGGTATTTAATGTTTTCCCACTTCTTAATTGAACTGCTTACTCTTCTGTTATTTGTTTTGATAACTGCTATTTTGTTTGCTTCAACTGCACTTCCATATTCATATTAGCCATTCTTGTTTCTTGCAATATCTTCTTGAATTCGGCTAGCTGTTTTGTTAGAAAATCTAATTGCTGATTGAATTCAGTAACTTGTTCTGCAGGACTGAGTTCATCAGTTACTATTTTAGCCTCTTCTTTCATGGAAGATTCACTACTTAGGTACAGATGCTGATTTCTGGCAACTGTATCAATGAGCTCTTGAGTTTCTTCAATTGTCTTTCTCATGTGGATAGATCCACCAGCTGAGTAGTATAGAGAAATCTGAGTTTTCCCTGTAAGCCCATAAAAGAAGATGTCTAACTGCACCCACTCTGAAAACATTTCAGAGGGGCATTTTCTTAGCATCTCTCTGTATCTCTCCCAGGCATCATAAAGGGATTCATTATCTCCTTGTTTAAAGCCTTGGATGCTCAGCCTTAGCTGTGTCATCCTTTTTGGAGGGAAATATTGATTCAGGAATTTTTCTGACAACTGTTTCCATGTCGTTATGCTAGCCTTAGGTTGGTTATTTAGCCACCTCTTAGCTTGGTCTTTTACAGCAAATGGAAATAGTAATAATCTGTAGACATCCTGATCTACTTTCTTATCATGTATTGTGTCAGCAATTTGTAAAAACTGTGCCAGAAACTCTGTAGGTTCTTCTTGTGGAAGACAGGAATACTGGCAACTTTGCTGCACCATGATAATGAGTTGAGGGTTCAACTCAAAGCTACTAACTCCGATGGAGGGTACACAGATACTACTCCCATATGAAGCAGTAGTGGGTTAGCATATAACCTCAGAGTCCTTCTGGACTGTTCATTTCCACTTAGGTTCATGATGGAGAAAGGGAGATGATGTGGATTTATTTTATTTATTTTATTATATAAGAAAAATAATTTTCTAAATAATAAAATAAATTAAAATAAAAACTAAAATAAAAAATAAAAATAAAATTAAAAAAAATATTTTAAAATTTTTCGAAAAAGTGAGGAGAGAGAGAGTAGTTAGGATATTTTTTTGAAAAAGATATGATTTTTAAAAAAAAAATTTAAAAGGATAAGATTTGAAAAATTTTGAAGTTGAAATCTGAATTTTTATGAAAAGTTCCGGAAAAAAATGTTTAAAAATAGTTAGAAAAAAATATTTTTTTTGAATTTTATTATGAAAGAGAAAAACACACAAAAGACACAAGACTTAAAATTTTTAAATCCAATGCTCCTTGTTTTCGAAAATTTTGGAGGAAAAACACCAAGGCACACCAAACTTAAAAAATTTTAAGATCAAAACATAAAGAAGACTCAAGAACACCTTGAAGACTCACAAGAACAACAAGAACAAAAGAAAGAACACCAAACTTAAAATTTTTAGAAAACCAAAAATAAATTTTCGAAAATTAAAGAAAATTAATAAGAGAACACCAAACTTAAAGTTTGGCACAAGATTTAATCAAAAAAAAATATTTTTGAAAAAAAAAATCTTAAAAGGAAGATACCCAATTACCAATAACATAAGCCAACGCTCTAGCCAACTGAGCTATAAATTTAACGTGTTTTAATAAGGTATTTAATAAATAAAAAATATTTTTTTGAAAACTAATATTTTGAAAAATGCACAAGAAAAACAAGAAAAGACACAAAACAAGACAAACCAAAAATCAAACAAGAAAAATTGACAAGAACAATTTGAAGATCAAGGAAGAATAAAGAACATGCAATTCGAAAATTGAAGGACAAGGAAAAGCATGCAATTGACACCAAACTTAAAACATGACACTAAACTCACACAAAAGACTCCAAGAAAAATTAAAAACTAATAAAGAAAAAAATAATATTTTTGAAAAATTTTTAAAAAAGAGTAATAGAAGATGCAATCCTAGTGACTCTAAACAAAAAAGACAAATTTTTCCTAATCTAAGTATCAAGATAAATCGTCAGTTGTTCAAACTCAAACAATCCCCGGCAACGGCGCCAAAAACTTAGTGCACAAAAATTACACTCACACTATGTAATTGCGCACAACTAACCAGCAAGTGCACTGGGTCGTCCAAGTAATACCTTACGTGAGTAAGGGTCGAATCCCACGGAGATTGTTGGCTTGAAGCAAGCTATGGTTATCTTATTATTCTTAATCAGGATACCAATAGGGTTCTTTAGTTTCAATTGTAAAAAGTGAAAGGGCATAAAATAAGTAACTGTTACGCAATAATGGAGAATATGTTGGAGTTTTGGAGATGCTTTGTCTTCTGAATCCCTGCAACATAATGCTTTCTTACTTTCAAACATGCAAAGCTCCTTCCATGGCAAGCTGTATGTAGGGCGTCACCGTTGTCAATGGCTACTTCCCATCCTCTCAGTGAAAATGGTCCAAATGCTTTGTCACAGCACAGTTAATCATCTGTCGGTTCTCGATCATGTCGGAATAGGATCCATTAATCCTTTTGCATTTGTCACTACGCCCAACACTCACGAGTTTGAAGCTCGTCATAGTCATCCAATCCCTAAATCCTACTCGGAATACCACAGACAAGGTTTAGACTTTCCGGATTCTCAAGGATGCTGCCAATGGATTCTAGCCACGAAGACTCTGATTAGAGAATCCAAGAGATATTCATTCAATCGAAGGTAGAACGGAGGTGGTTGTTAGGCACGCATTCATGGGTTGAGAATGGTGATGAGTGTCACGGATCACCACCTTCTTCATATTGAAGTGTGAATGAACATCTTAGATAGGAACAAGCGTGTTTGAATAGAAAACAGAAATAATTGCATTAATTCATCGAGACGCTGCAGAGCTCCTCACCCCTAACAATGGAGTTTAGAGACTCATTCCGTCAAAAAGTACAAAATTCAGATCTAAAATGTCATGAGATACAAAATTAGCCTCTAAAAGTTGTTTAAATACTAAACTAGTAACCTAGGTTTACAAAAAAAGAGTAAACTAAGATGGATAGTCCAGAAATCCACTTCTGGGGTCCACTTGGTGTGTGCTGGGGCTGAGACTTAAGCTTTTCACGTGCCTGGGCTATTTCTGGAGTTAAACGTCTGGTTGTAACCTGTTTCTGGCGTTTAACTCCAACTTGCAACCTGTTTCTGGCGTTCAACGCCAGAATGCAACATAGAACTGGCGTTAAACGCCAGTTTACATCATTTATCTTCGCACAAAGTATAGACTAATATATATTTCTGGAAAGCCCTGGATGTCTACTTTCCAACCCAATTGAGAGCGCGCCAATTGGACTTCTGTAGCTCCAAAAAATCCATTCCGAGTGCAGGGATGTCAGAATCCAACAACATCAACAGTCCTTTTTCAGCCTGAATCAGATTTTTGCTTAGCTCCCTCAATTTCAGCCAGAAAATACCTGAAATCACAGAAAACCACACAAACTCATAGTAAAGTCCAGATATATGAATTTTTCCTAAAAACTAATAAAAATATACTAAAAACTAACTAAAACATACTAAAATCTATATGAAATTACCCCCAGAAAGCGTATAAAATATCCTCTCATACTAACATCACGATGACTTCGCCCATACTTTCAAGCCCACATCATTAAAGTACGGACCAACCAGCCCATAAAAGGAATCTTACAAAAAAAAGACCTAGCAGGCAGAATCTTGCAATGGGCAGTCGAGTTGTCTGAATTTGATCTTCAATATAAAGCTCGGACGACCCTCAAATCACAATACCTGGCCGACATCATTGCGGAATTCACGGACACACCGGAAATCCCCACAAAATAGAATCTCTACGTGGACGGTTCCTCAAATAAAATAGGAAGTGGCGCGGGTGTGATAATTGAAAGCGACCAGGGAACCCAAATCGAACTCTCCCTCAAATTTGGGTTCCTTGCCTCAAACAATCAAGCAGAATATGAGGCACTACTAGCTGGTTTGAAGCTGGCTAGGGAGTTTGGAGCTCAAAAGCTTATCATCTTCAGTGAGTCACGGGTAGTTACTTTGCAAATAGTAGGAAGCTACCAAGCCAAATACCCCATCATGAAAAAGTATTTGGACAAAACCAGAGAAAAGCTCGGACAATTCGGAGAATATGAGGTCCGTCACATACCCCGAGAACAGAATGCCCGAGTTGACGCACTCTCAAAACTAGCCAGCACCAAACCAGGGAGCAACAATAGAAGCCTTATCCAAGAAATTCTACAGAATCCATCAATCTTAGAAGAAGAAAAAGTCCTGACTATAACAGGTCGCGATCAAGGATGGATGACTCCCATAATTAATTACCTCAAAACAGAAGCACTCCCAACAGAGGAAAAGGAGGCAAAGAGGTTGAAACGGGAAGCACAATATTACACTATCATAAATAATACTCTATACAAAAGAGAAATTTCAATACCACTGCTAAAATGCATGCCGACTTCCAATACAAAGGAAGTCCTAGAAGAAGTACACAGTGGCATTTGTGACAATCACCTCGGTTCGCAGGCACTGGCCAAAAAAGTACTTCGGGTAGGATTTTATTGGCCAACACTATAAAAGGAAGCCATAGAATTTGTAAAGACATGTTCATCATGTCAGAAACACGCCAACTTTCATATCGCCCCACCAGAGGAACTCATCAGCGTGACCTCACCTTGGCCATTCACAAAATGGGGACTCGATCTTCTCGGACCCTTTCCTCAAGGATCGGGAAGTCAAATTCCTCATAGTGAGAATAGACTACTTCACAAAGTGGATTGAAGCAGAGCCCCTAGCTAACGTCACTGCTCAAAGAAGTAAAAAATTCTTATATAGAAACATCGTCACAAGGTTTGGGGTTCCATACTCCATCACCACAGACAATGGTGCTCAGTTCACAGATGCAGGCTTCAGAAAGCTAGCAACCAACTTAAATATAAGACAATAATTCACTTCTTTTGAACATCCCTAAGCCAATGGACAAGCTGAAGCTGCCAACAAAGTCATACTGGCTGGGCTGAAGCGGAGATTACTGGATGCGAAGGGAGCCTGGGCTGAGGAGCTCCCACAGGTCTTATGGGCATATCGAACAACGCCACATTCCACCACAAAGGAATCACCCTTCCGATTAGCATATGGAATGGAGGCAATGATCCCAGTAGAGATCGAAGAAAGGTCACCTAGAGTAATCCACTATAGCGAAGAAGCCAACTCCCAACTTCAAAGGGAAGAGCTCGACCTACTTCTAGAAGTCCGGAAAAGAGCTCGGATAAAGGAAGAGGCATTAAAACGACGAATGGCTTCCCGATACAATCAAAAGGTAATACAGCGGGCCTATGCTGAGAACGACCTCATTCTAATCTGAAACGACATCGGAATAACTCGACCTGGAGAAGGAAAGCTGGTAGTAAACTGGAAAGGACCCTACCGAGTCATAGAAGTGCTGGGAAAGGGCTACTACAAGCTTTACGAACTCAACGGGCGAGAGCTTCCTAGGTCATGGCATGCCTGCAACCTAAGAAGGTACTATAGTTATGGATGATAAAGGACCTTGGACAAGGCGCACTCTTTTTCCTGAAAAGGTTTTTTAACGAGGTGCCAAGCCAAGACCTACGAATCACCCGACTTAGGAAATTAACCCCCCGCATGTATATATTTGCATTTTCTTTTAATAAAAGCTGTTTAGATTTTCTACAAACACTCAAGCCGCATTATTCTGAAACATTCATCGTTCGATTACAAAGCTACAGATTGACAGAAAGTGAAAATCAAATTCACTGTGCGATCACGAAAAAGACCAAAGATGAAAACAAAATTCATTAAAAGGTCGACCAAACGAGGGTTAAAACCTAAACTCTACAAAATCGGCAAGGATGAAAATAGAATAATGCAAGAAGTTATAGAAAGTGATCCATAGAAAGGACCTGACGAGGTCCTGATAAAATGGATTGCTATAAAATAACTTATAGACTAGCCGTGGAAAGAGGCCTGGCCAGCCCTATAAAAGAGGATTACTATAACTTAGAAGAGCCCAATATGATGAAATCAGACTCCTACGAAAAAGTTACAAAGATAATCCCTGAAAGAGACCTGAACAAGGACCAAGAAAGAGGATTACCAAGTAACTCGACAGGGCCCGACATGACAAAGTCGGCCCAAAAGATAAAGCTACAAAGATAATCCCTGAAAGAGACCTGAAAAAGGTCCAAGAAAGAGGATTACCAAGTAACTCGACAGGGCTCGACATGACAAGGTCGGCCCAAAAGATAAAGTTACAAAGATAATCCCTGAAAGAGACCTGAACAAGGTCCAAGAAAGAGGATTACCAAGTAACTCGACAGGGCCCGACATGACAAAGTCGGCCCAAAACATAAAGCTACAAAGGTAATCCCTGAAAGAGACCTGAACAAAAGTCCAAGAAAGAGGATTACAAAGTAACTCGACGTGGCCCGACAAGACGAAGCCAGCCCGAAACATAACTCTACAAAAGTAACCCCTAAAAGAGGGTCACTAGCAACTCTTTGGACAAATCAACGTGACAAAATCAGCAACCACAGCGAACCAAAGGACAAAGCAAATTGATGAAAATAACATCAAAGAAAACAAGCCAATCTAGAGAGATCAGCCAAAGGAAAAGTTCTAAAACACTCCCAAGACCTAGAAAAGGTACTAAGCCGAGTGCAAGCAGGCCTGATATAAAAATTGCTAGTTAAGATAAAAGGCAAACTTCAGAGGCCACCAGAAGCAACCCCAAAAGTTCAGAAACTACTCCTTTTTTTTTAAAAGTTGCTAAACAAAGCAACTAAAAGAGTATCAACAGTCATCAAAATATCATTTACAAAATAAAGCGTTTTAAAAGCCCATAAGCCGGGCTATCTACAAACAAGCAAGAAGAAAATTTAGTTAACATCCGAAGGCTTCTCAGCAGCATCAACTCTGGGTGAAGGAGGGCAAGTCTGAAGAGGCACCGCATCTACCATCACATCATCCCGGTTCAAGATTTGGCAATCTGATTCCCCCTCAGGGTGATTGATCTCAGCAGTGGAAGTCGGAGAAGTCGGCGCAACAGAGGTCTTGGTAGCGGGCAGTGAAGGACGATCATCGTCATCATCATCAGGATCGTCAGGGACAATCTTACCATCCCTAACAATGTTGTCCATACTAAAAAGGGAAAGGTCGAGATCTAGTGCAAGAACTCGAACTTGCTTCTTCAGATTCTCATAAGCAGCAGTAACACTGCCTACAAGATGACTTTGAAGTTCGGTATAATCGGCCCGGACAGATTCCAAGCTACCCCTGAGCTCCGTCATCTCTCTATAAGTAGTAACATAGCTATCCTTATGTTTTAACGTCGTATCCTCGGCCAGTTGCACAACAGCCGCCAGACCAATAGCCCGAGCCTTTTCCCCCTTCAATTCCTTTTCCAACTCGGCCACTTTCACCTCGAGCTCCTCCTTCAAAACTTTATTTCGGTCAAACTCCGATTTTGCCTCCTCCATAAAGGCCTTGGTAGCATGGATAGGAAGATCTTGAGCAGTCCGATATAAAGCCGCTCCCATGTGTGCTAGTGTAATACCACTCCGAGTAATGAAGTCTAAATCACGAAGGATGGAGACATCGTCAGTAGGCATGACACCATAGGGAGCAATATGTTGATCCATAAACCCAATAGCATCAAAGTTGGGAGCGCCAAGATTAAAAGGCTCGACAGTCTGAGGTCTTTTTATAGGAGGAGCGGCAGAAGGAGAAGAGGTACCAGCAGAAGCTTGTGAAGGATCAATCAAACGAACTCAAGGAGTGGGGATAACCTTCCTCGGCCCAAGAGAACTTGTAACCAAAGGCTTAAACGAAACCTGAGAAGATCCCTGCCGGCTGCCTTGGCTAAGGCATTTTGAGCTGCAGTAGCCTTCCTTGCCCTTTTAAAAGCCTTCATGGATTCGTTGTTCTTAATCATCTTTGAAAACAAACATCATAGCAGGAAACCAAACTACGAGTAAAAAAAACAGATCTCACAAGAGACAAACTCGACAAAACGATAAGCAAAACCAATAGAAAAATTGACCACTACCCAGCTCATCTCGGAGGAGAGAGGGGTTAGCTAAAAATTTCTTTGTGTCGAGATGAGGAGGCTGCCCCCAGTTTTCTTCCAGTACAATCACAAAAGCTTGTTCAGCCTCATCTAACATCACCCACGAATATCTCGATACCACTACATTCTTTTGCCATTCTAAAGGAAAGGCGGGCTCATCATTCTCTTTCAGAAAAAAGGGCCGAGCTCCTTCAACAGCTCAGATCCTAAAAAAGTAATTTTTGAAATCGCAAAAAGACTCATCAAACATGGAGAAAACCTTTTTCCCCTGGGAAGCTCGGAAAGAAACCCAAGCGGCTTTCTTCTTCACCACACCAGCCTTTGTCAAAATGAAAAGATAAAAGAAGAGAGATTGCGAAGCAGGGATACCAAACTCACGACACAGCAGCTAAAAGATTTTTATAAAACCCTAGGAATTGGGGTGAAGTTGGGATGGAGCTACATACAAGACCATAATAGGTTGGTCTCAAAGAGAGTAAAAGGAAGAGTAATATTCATTTGACTAAAAAAGAAGTCATAGGCATAAAAAAAGGGGCGCTCTCCAGTAATCCGGGTAGAAAAGCAAACCCTCTCATCAGAAGTTGGAGATACGAGCTCATAATTCTTCTCATCACTACCATTGCCACAAATCCTATGAAACTGCCTAAATTGCTGACAAAACTCTGAATCAACCAACGAGACGCATAAGAGGACCATAGAATCCACCCAATCGGCCATGCCCTTAGGCACCTGGGAAGATGTCTGATAAACCACTATTTTATGGTTTACAATGTGCTTAATTGTGTGGTTTTATCATTGTCTTTACCCACTTATTCATATAATTAGCATGCATTTATATTTCCTTCATAAAATTATTACATGATTGAAAACATGCTTCTTTGGTCTTAATTTAGCTAATCTTAATCCTCTCTTATTACCATTCGATGCCTTGATCTGTGTGTTAAGTGTTTCAGGCTTTATAGGGCATGAATGAGTGAGAGATTGGGAAGGAAGATTGCAAAAATGGAAGGAACACAAGAAATTGAGGAGATGACCAGCGAGAAGTGACGCGTACGCGTCAGTGACGCGTACGCGTCAGTGATGCGATCGCGCGGAAGAAAGGAATTCGCAGTGACGCGGCCGCATGGCTCACGTGACCGCGCGGATTGGAAAAGCACAAGTGACGCGGAAGCGTGGACGATGCGAACGTGTGGCAGGGAAAAACGTGAATGACGCGTCCGCATAGATGACGCCATCGCGTGACATGTGCGATCTGCAGAATTACAAAAGTCGCTGGCAGAGATTCTGGGCCGCATTTCAACCCAGTTTTCGGCCCAGAAACACAGATAAAAGTCAGGGAACTTGCAGAGACTCATCAGGCTCTGATAATTCATAATTCTAGTTCTAGATGTAGTTTTTAGAGAGAGAGGTTCTCTCCTCTCTCTTAGGATTAGGATTAGGATTTTTATTAGGATTATGAATATTTCTTCTGCATCTCAGGTTCAATATTCTTTGTATTTATTTATTTTCAATGTTCCATGTTTGGATTGATTTTCTTATTTAAATACAATTTGAGATATTTTCAGATCTATGATTTGTTTCTTTTATTTATGATATAAATAATTTAGATTTTTCTGCCTTTTGGCTTTGGTTGATTAATTGGTGACTCTTGAGTTATCAAACTCATTGTTGATTGAAAATTGGAATTCTTCAAGAATTGATTCGAGATCCAATAACTCTGACTTTTCCCAAGGAAAGACTAGGACTTGAGGATTCAAATTAATTCATTCACTTGACTTACCTTCATAGTTAGAGGTTAACAAAGTGGGAGAAAAATCCAACTCTCATCACAATTGATAAGGATAACTAGGATAGGACTTCTAGTTCTCATACTTTGCCAAGAGTTTATTTTACAGTCAATTATTTATTTTACTTGTCATTCATCATAATTGTTCCTCATTCTTAAAACCCCCAATTTACAAACACATAACCAATAATAAGAACATACCTCCCTGCAATTCCTTGAGAAGACGACCCGAGGTTTAAATACTCGGTTATCAATTTTAAAGGGGTTTGTTACTTGAGACAACCAAAACGTTTGCACGAAGGGATTTCTGTTGGTTTAGAATCTATATCTACAACGCAACTATTTTTATAAAATTCTTTACTAGCAAAAATCATAACGTCAAAATGGCGCCGTTGCCGGGGAATTGCAAACATGTGCCTTATTATTGGTTATTGTAAATATTTTTCAAAAAAAAATATTTTTCTTTTACTTGTTTATTTGTTTCTCCTTTTGCCCCCTTATTTCTGATAACTACTATGAATTCTCACCCCTCTCGCTTTGAGTTTGGTTCTAGCTTTGTTGAAGGAAATAGAAACCACGGCAGGAATATGCATGAAGGTCAGACCAATCAAGGATGGATGGAGCCAAGAGGATCTGATCAACCCTTTAGGCAACAACACCTTCCAAGATATCATGGACGAAGACCATTCTGCAACGCACACCAAAATGATAGATATCCTCAACATGACTTTGGACCACCATACTCACAAGCCTCTTTCCACCAAACACCTCCATATGACCCTAATCCTTATCCACCACACCAACCACCCTACGAGCGATACTTAGAACCACCACCTCAATATTCACCATCTCCATATCCTTATCAAGATAAACCACCTTCCTACAATGAACCCTTTCTCCCAACAAATAAACCCTCCTATCCACCCCAAACCTCCATGGAGAAAGAATTTACCGATATAAACTCTACTATACAAGCTCTCGCCACCCGAATCAGACCATCAAATACCTTCAACAATCAACCCTCAAGCTCTAGTGCACTTCCTTTTCAACCATATAATAATCCACCCATCCCATCACCACCATCCATGGAAGAGCACCCACATCTATCAATCCAAGAGTAAGATGATCCCAATTATGCTATTGATATGGAAAAAGAGAGAGAGGATCGTGTTTGCGAATCCATACTTCATAAGGAGCTAGAGGAGGCACTAAAGGTGAAGGTAGAAGAGACCCTTGAAGGTGAAGGAGTAATTGAAGGGAGTTGTCATGGAAGGGTAATCATCAAGGAAGAGCAAGAGTCAAAGGATCATTTCAGGGAAACAGTAGATCAATTTCATGCAACCCTTCATCAATTGGAACAAGCAATAAGTCAATTACCTTCCGGACGTTCGGACACTCAAGGGACCCCCATGGCTTCATGTGGAGAATCTAATGAAGAACGTAACATGAAGGAGACACTAGAGACTCCAGTGGACAATAAGGAGCATGACTTTGTACTAGAACAAGTGGAGAAGGCCACAATAGTTGCAGAGGAAGAAGTGGTTGAAGATTTAGGAGATGCAGAACCTCCACGGGAACCTCAAGTCACAGAACCCTCTTCTAAGGAGTTTAAATTTGTTGTTGAGGAGGGTGTACAACCCCCAAGGCATGTTATGGTTGAAGACTTGGAAGAGGTTGATCAAGAGATGGAGATTCAAGAAGAAAAAGCACAACCTCCCATGCCTTGGTGAACAATGAAGAGGAAATTGAATCAGAAGAAAGCTACCAAGAGGAAGAGGTTGATATTGAAGAAGCTTGCAAAGAGGTGGTAGTTGTCAAAGAAGAGCACAAGGGAGTGGAGCTTGCACGTTCATTAGAAACACCTTCCCTTAAGTTGCCATCATCCTTCACAACATTCAAGTGGATAAAATTCATATCCCTTAGCTTTCTAATTCCACTTGAATATGGGCTATTGGAGACGGATGGTCAACTTAGAGCTCTCTGTGGCAATAAGAGTAAGAAGAAGATGGTTAGTGATAAGATTTATCCTGCAAGGTTCAACATGGTTGTGTGCTCAAAATTTAAATGTAAAGGTTGGTGTAAAGCTCAACTGAATGGATCAAGGAAGTTGTTTGGCCGCTTCAGCGAGGATTCAGACTGTTTGCCACCCGGATGGAAAAATATTGCTCAACAAGAAGACGGGAGCAAAAGCAAGATTTGGGACCCCGGAATTCAATCTAGAAATCAACACTCTTGGGGCCTGGTGCACGAAATTGTGATCAACAATCACGCAATCAACATGGTACGCTCAATTGCAATCTCAACTCTTTATCACAACTTCGCACAACTAACCAGCAAGTGCACTGGGTCGTCCAAGTAATAAACCTTACGCGAGTAAGGGTCGATCCCACAGAGATTGTTGGTATGAAGCAAGCTATGGTCATCTTGTAAATCTCAGTCAGGCAGATTCAAATGGTTATGGATGATTTATGAATAAAGCATAAAATAAAGATAGAGATACTTATGTAATTCATTGGTGAGAATTTCAGATAAGCGTATGGAGATGCTTTGTCCCTTCCGTCTCTCTGCTTTCCTACTGTCTTTATCCAATCCTTCTTACTCCTTTCCATGGCAAGCTGTATGTTGGGCATCACCGTTGTCAGTGGCTACAGTCCCGTCCTCTCAGTGAAAATGTTCAACGCGCTCTGTCACAGCACGGCTAATCATCTGTCGGTTCTCAATCAGGTTGGAATAGAATCCAGTAATTCTTTTGCGTCTGTCACTAACGCCCAGCCTTCAGGAGTTTGAAGCTCATCACAGTCATTCAATCCTTGAATCCTACTCAGAATACCACAGACAAGGTTTAGACCTTCCGGATTCTCCTGAATGCCGCCATCAATTTTAGCTTATACCACGAAGATTCCGATTAAGGGATCCAAGAGATATCCACTCAATCTAAGGTAGAACGGAGGTGGTTGTCAGGCACACGTTCATAGGTAAGAATGATGATGAGTGTCACGGATCATCACATTCATCAAGTTGAGGAACAAGTGATATCTTAGAACAAAAACAAGCTGAATTGAATAGAAGAACAATAGTAATTGCATTGATACTCGAGGTACAACAGAGCTCCACACCTTAATCTATGGTGTGTAGAAACTCCACCGTTGAAAATACATAAGAACAAGGTCTAGGCATGGCCGTGAGGCCAGCCCCCAAAACGTGATCAAAAGATTCAAAGATCTAAAGATGAAAATACAATAGCAAAAGGTCATATTTGTAGAGAACTAGTAGCCTAGGGTTTACAAAGAGGAGTAAATGACATAAAAATCCACTTCTGGGCCCACTTGGTGTGTGCTTGGGCTGAGCATTGAAGCTTTCATGTGTAGAGACTTTTCTTGGAGTTAAACACCAGCTTTTGTGCCAGTTTGGGCGTTTAACTCCCATTCTTGTGCTAGTTCCGGCGTTTAACGCCAAAAATCTTGAGCTGACTTGTAACGCCTGTTTGGGCAATCAAATCTCGGGCAAAGTATGGACTATTATACATTTCTGGAAAGCCTAGAATGTCTATTTTCCAACGCAATTGAGAGAGCGCCAATTGGGCTTCTGTAGCGCTAGAAAATTCACTTCGAGTGCAGGGAGGTCAGAATCCAACAGCATCTGCAGTCCTTTTCAGCCTCTGAATCAGATTTTTGCTCAGGTCCCTCAATTTCAGCCAGAAAATACCTAAAATCACAGAAAAACACACAAACTCATAGTAAATTCCAGAAAAGTGAATTTTAACTAAAAAATAACAAAAATATAATAAAAACTAACTAAAACGTACTAAAAACATACTAAAAACAATGCCAAAAAGCGTATAAATTATCCGCTCATCAGGGCCTTGTCACTTGCTTTAACTTGCTTGAAGGCTTTCTGCGCCTTGTTTGGGACCCCGGAGGCTACTGGAACTCCAAACATTGGTGGAGATTTCTGGATGAGTTCAAGCACAAGCCGCCATAACAGGAAGCTCCTCAATTGTCTAACTTAAGGACTTTAACTCAAAGTGCTAGGTGGGAGACAACCCACCATGGTATGATCGTTTCTTCTTCAGTTTGAATTTTTGTCTATTTTTGAATTTTGATTGAACCTGAAATTTTTGCATAACATTCATTGCATTTTTCATTCTGCATATTGCATAAAAAAAAAGCACGCACGCGACGCGGCAGCGTCGCTGATGCGTCTGCGTCACATGTGCGCTATGAAGAAGAGAAATTGAACAGAGAGTCATGCGAGAGCGTGGCTGGAGGCGTGTCCGTGGCATAAATCGTCCCATACGACTGCGTCACAGACGCGTCCGCGTCGAGTGGGAACACTGGCCTCCCACGCGACCGCGTCACTCACGCGGCCGCGTGCCTTGGAATTCGACGTAGAAAAGGTGCACGATCGAAAGTTGTGCTAGAGTGGTGTTGGATTGGTGCTAAACGCACAATTCTTCCCACACGGCCGCGTGACTGATGCGACCGCATCATATCCTCATAATGGCCACTCACGCGACCGCGTGCCCCACGCGATCGCGTCACCCAATTTTCGGCAATTAATGATTTTGAACAGAGAGTTGTGCGAGGGCGAGGCTACCCTCGCGCCAGTGGCATAAAACGGGTCATGCGACCGCGTGATTGATGCGATCGCGTCGATTAACTTAAAGCGCAATTCACGCGACCGCGTGCCCCACGCGTTCCACGCGGTCGCGTCGCCTGCGCCGCACAGCTCACCCAAATAAGACAAGATATCTCATCTTTTCTTCCCCAAATCTAATCTCTTCTTTCCCTTCTTATTTCTTTCTTCTTTCTTTTCTTTTTCTTTCTTTTTTTCTTTTAATTGGTGTTGGAAACCTATTTGGGTCATTATTTTGCTTGTGGATTGTTAAGAAATTATTTGACAATTATATATATATATATCATTTTTTTAAAGGGTGCTTGCATGTTCAATTTAATACTTTTCATACCTTATTTAATATGCATGCTTTATGTTTGTGAAAAAGCCCGTATGGCATCATGCACTTTTCTACATTATTCTATTCTACTATTCAATGCTTGCTTTTCACAAATTTCCAAAAAAAAAAGGGCGTGGGACGCGACCGCATCACTCATGCGATCGCGTCAATTGCGATAAAACACCTCCCACGCGTCCGCGTCAATCACGCGGCCGCGTGACCTGGAAATCGGCGTAAAGATCCAATGCCCAGAAAGTTGGGCTGGAATCGTGTGGCCATTGTGCTTTTCGCACAAAATGAACCACGCGGTCGCGTCCCTGACGCGACGGCGTCAATCGCACACAACCAACCCCACCCGATAGCGTGAGCGACGCGATCGGCGTCGCATGGATTGCACAACACCCAACAATGAGACAGAGAGTTGTGCTGACACGACGCTGGAATCGTGCGTTTAGCACAATTTCAAGCGATGCAATCGCATGCCTCAGGCAATCGCGTCATCCCCTCTTATATCCGTTCTATGCGATCGCGCGACCCACGCGATCGCGTCAACACCCATTTCATCCCGTCCATGCGACTGCGTGCCCCACGCGATCGCGTGGATTCAAATTTACTAACCCCCCAGTCACGCGAACCCTACCTATTCGCGTCACCCCCCCAAACCCCTCCCCTCCCTCTCTTCTTCTCCGATCACACCACCACCACCTAGCCACCATCACCGAACCACCGCCGCCCCCGTCGACTACCCAGAACCTACCGCCACGCCACCCCCTTCCTCCTTCCCCCTCTTTTTTCCTCTTTTTTCCCCTTCTCCCTCCACCGCCGCTGCCCCCTCTCCGCGATAGCCACCCACCGCGCCTCCATCACTGCCGCACTCCATCCATCCAACCACCAACACCCTCAACCCCCGTCCCAACCCTTCCTATCCCCACTACCCCTTCCTTTCCCGCAGCCCCTGCCCCGCACAGCAGCCACCACCACCGCGCCAACCTCCGCCGCCGCGCCGGACGCCGTCACCGCCATTCCCCAGCCACCTCTCTGCCCCAATCTCCTTCCTTAGCCTTCCAGGTTCCGCAAAACGTCACCCTTCTATCCATTCGTAGTTACTTCATATTTTTCTCTTTTTGTTCATATTTAGGCTAGTTAGATATGCATGTTGTAGTGGATTCTAGGTTGTTAGGTAGCCTAGGATGTGGTTAGTGGATTTAGGTCTGATAATTGCGCTGTTCGTGTTTCTTGCTTTATGATTTTTGCAATTCTGCTGTGTCTGTGTTGTTGCTATTGTTCATATGTTGTACTTTCTTGTTTCATGCTGCTTTTTACATTGCCTTTTTCATGTTCATATTCCTTAGATGTAATTGCAGCTTTATTTTTTGATTCATAAGAACTATTCTGTTGCTGTTTATTTTCCAGGACAGTCCAATTTTAGCCGAAATGCTGCCCAATTTTCTGTAAAATGTTTCTATTCATGTCTTGGTTTTGGCATTTTCAACTGTGCTTTCCTTAGATTTCACCAAACCAATTCATGCATGCCAGAGCATGCATTCTTATTCTCTTTGATCTCCTGGTTCATAAATTGCATTGTTGATGTTTGATTCCAATTTTTGTTTTTTCTATCTCTATCTGAATCATCATCAACCTATTTGCCTATTTGTTTTCCTATTTTTATTATATCCTGGTTTTCTGTTTTTCAGGATGTTAGATTCCCAGAGAAAGGGAAAAGGAAAGGCTACCACTGGCAAACGTCAAAGAGGAGATTCATCTATGTCTATCATAGATCTTATGCATGATGCTTCCTGGCGGGAGAAACACTTTACTGCGTAGGAGAAGGCTGACCAGCTACTCCCTGCTACTGATCCCATAAGGTTTGCAAACCGATACTGCGAGTTGAAATATCCGGCGTTTGCAACCTCAAGGAACCTATACTTAGAGCGGACTCTGAAAATCCTAAATGAACTCCAGCAATACACCTCTGATCAGATCAAAGAAAGAGGCAGGTTCTTCCTAGAGAGAAACCTTACAGAGGTCAATGCATCTTGGGTAAGGGAATTTTACTGCAATTACTTCATCACTTCCCTGGATGCAGTGAACTTAAGAGGCAAGCAGATATTGGTCACTGAAGAGGCCATTGAGGACATTCTGTAGCTCCCACCTAAGTCCAATCATCCTGATGGTTACAAAAGGGCTGAGGAGGACATGCGCTTTGTGCGATTTGATTGGGATGCAGTCAAGGCGAGAATTGCCCTTGACCCGACTGTTCCATGGGAATTGGGTCAGGACACCACCATGCCTAAGGGAATCAAGCGGATTTACTTAAATGATGAGGCTCGGCTATGGCACCAGATCTTGAGCAACTATGTTATGCCGAGTACCCATGAGACCGTGATACCGGCCGCTATGATCACCCTCCTTTGGTGTGTAATGGAGGGTAAGGACCTATACCTGCCACGCTTTATCTGATCCTACATGGCCAGGGTCCACGTCCGAGGCACTCTTCCCTTTCTCTATTTGGTTACACAGTTGGGCCGTCGAGCTGACGTGCCTTGGGAGGATGCCGATGAGAAGCCACCGGCTGCAGACTGCAGGAAGATTATTCCTCACAGTAGGAACTTTCTAGCTTTGGGATACAGACCCCCACCCTTCACTGCTCTTGATGAGACAGTCACACCTTCCGCTCGTCCTTCTTCCTCCACAGCTACCCCTGCTACCACTACTGCACCTCCACCTGCCTCAGAGCCAATTTATCACCTAGTGCACCGCTTGTTTCAGCAGCTAGACAGGATGGAGCGCCGCAACCGGCACCGGTATGAGAGATCTGAGCATCGCAGTCGGCGACGCTATGAGCACCTGAAGCTGTTGATACGACCGCGTCACCTAATTTTTGGCAATTAATGATTTTGAACAGAAAGTTGTGCGAGCGCGAGGCTACCCTCGCGCCAGTGGCATAAAACGGGTCACGCGACCGCGTGATTGATGCCATCGTGTCGATTAACTTAAAGCGCAATTCACGCGACCGCGTGCCCCAAGCGTTCGCGTCGCCTACGCCGCACAGCTTACCCAAATAAGCCAAGATATCTCATCTTTTCTTCCCCAAATCTAATCTCTTCTTTCCCTTCTTATTTCTTTCTTCCTTCTTTTCTTTTTCTTTCTTTTTTTCTTTTAATTGGTGTTGGAAACCTATTTGGGTCATTATTTTGCTTGTGGATTGTTAAGAAATTATTTGACAATTATATATATCATTTTTTAAAGGATGCTTGCATGTTCAATTTAATACTTTTCATACCTTATTTAATATGCATGCTTTATGTTTGTGAAAAAGCCCGTATGGCATCATGCACTTTTCTACATTATTCTATTCTACTATTCAATGCTTGCTTTTCACAAATTTCCAAAAAAAAGGGGGCATGGGATGCGACCGCATCACTCATGCGATCGCGTCAGTTGCGATAAAACACATCCCACGCGTCCGCGTCAATCACTGTTGAGTTATCAAACTCATTGTTGATTGAAAATTGGAATTCTTCAAGAATTGATTTGAGATCCAATAAATCTGACTTTTTTGAAGGAAAGACTAGGACTTGAGGATTCGAATTAATTCATTCACTTGACTTACCTTCATAGTTATAGGTTAACAAAGTGGGAGAAAAATCCAACTCTCATCACAATTGATAAGGATAACTAGGATAGGACTTCCAGTTCTCATACCTTGCCAAGAGTTTATTTTACAGTCAATTATTTATTTTACTTGTCATTCATCATAATTGTTCCTCATTCTTAAAACCCCCAATTTACAAACTCATAACCAATAATAAGAATATACCTCCCTGCAATTCCTTGAGAAGACGACCCGAGGTTTAAATACTCGGTTATCAATTTTAAAGGGGTTTGTTACTTGTGACAACCAAAACATTTGCACGAAGGGATTTATGTTGGTTTAGAATCTATATCTACAACGCAACTATTTTTATAAAATTCTTTACTAGCAAAAATCCTAACGTCAATGTCTTAACAATATTTTTGCGAGAAGACATGGTTAACTAGTCCTACAAAGAAGAAAAGAATATTGGATTGCTCAAAAACATCTCAGAACACTAAATCAAACAACTCGGGCATAAACGGAGACAACTCGGAAAACTAAAGCATATAGGTGTCAGGAAGCCAGGCAAAGCAACAAAAGGAAACCCCAGGACCCGGTCCAAAAAAGTTCCTAGGGCATCCTTTGGAGGCAGAATAAGGACTTAGGAAAGCCTACAAGCCTACATCTCTACACATCCCAACAAGAAGATAAAGTCTCTATTTCAACAAGAATGACACTCGGAAAGGCCACAAACCAAATAAAGTTATAAAAATAAGCCACCTCTCAAAATTACGACTTCAGTCTACCCAATAGCAAGAACATGCCAAGCCGAAAAACTGTCAAAGGCACAATCTTTCTTCAAAATCAAACAAAGCCACTTATACTGAAACAACCAACAACATGTAAAACCCTAGAAGCTTCAACCATTCAGGAAACGCCAGAAAAGAAGAAACCAGAAATCACTGTGACAAAAAGCATAAAAATGCAAAAAGGTTCAAACTTTCCAAAAAATTACTCAAGTAAAAACCCTACAGTACCACGAAAACAAAACAATGCAAGCAAAAGAGAAGATGAACTAACCAGAAAAAGGAGAAGCGTACGGAAGGAAGATTGAAGACGAAGCTGTCATCGAAAATAAGGAGGGCACCTACGATCACCAAGCGACATCGCAAAGAGAAGACGCAAAAGGGCGGAGCAACAGGCTAAAACAGAAAAGTGAGAAAGAAAAGGGGAAGTTACAGAGAAGAGGAAAAACCGTTTTCTGTGTGTAAAGTTCAAAATAAAAGAAAAGAAATGGGACATTGAAAACCAATTAATGATGGCATTAAAACCCTTGCGCATTCCCAAGTCTAGGACGCTAATACAAAAGCGCGTGCTCTCAGAGGAAACAAAACGTTCTGCATTCAAAAAGGAACTCTACAAGGATAAAGTCAACAAAATGCTTGAGTTCGGCTTCACCCGAGAAGGTTCGAAGATCTAAAAAGTAAGACTCGACCTCCAAATAAAGACCGTGTGATGCCAGGGCATCTAGGCCAGTTTCATTGACCTTTTCTTTACTATTTTAGGGTAGTTTCATGCATTTTCTTAGGAAATAAGTAAGTTTTGGGTAAAAGAACACTTACATCTTGATTTAGAAAAATATTGTGAATTTTACATTATTTCATGAGAATTATGCAAGGAATGAATGTTAAATTGGATAATGCATGATTTCATGACTTGGATTAGAGCTTTGAAGCACTTTATTTGTGTAATTTCAGGACAAAGGAAGCAAGAAATAGCCACGTTAGCATCCACGTTAACCTAGTTAACATAGGTACTAACGTGGAATAGAGATAAGCTTGCAGTGTTAATGAGAAAAGTGAACACCAGTAACGCCCTCGAAGCCATCATGAGCCACGTTAATTGCCACGTTAACTTGGAGACAAAAAAAAAGACTCCAACGTTAGTGGTAATTGTAATCACCACTAACGCTACAAGATGTGGCAATGAACCGCGTTAAGAGCCACGTTAACTAAGTTAACGTGGACTCTAACGTGGAAGAGAGGAACAATGCCAACGTTAGTGACACTCACCTTTGTCACTAACGTTGGATCAAGCTTGCATTGCCCATGTTAGTGGTCACGTTAAGACCACTAACGTGAAAGTTAACGTGGAGTTGAAATTGATGAGCCAACGTTAGTGACACTCACCATTGTCACTAACGTTGGGATGGCATTCATAACCACGTTAAGAGCCACGTTAACTTAGTTAATGTGAGCTCTAACGTGGGGGCTAGTGGCACAAGGCAACGTTATTGGGAAAGATGAGTCCCAATAATGCTTGCGAAGGTTTGTAAGGCAACGTTAGTGGTCACGTTAGTACCACTAACGTTGGAGTTAACGTGGGCCATGTGGTGGGAACGTTAGTGAGAAAAGTGATTGCCACTAACGTTCTCGAACCCACAATGTCACTCAGCGTTAACGCCACTAACGCCCCAAGCCAAAGTCTATACTTTCATCATTTTCTCTCTGCAAATAAAGCTGAGCCCACTGAAGATTCCCAACTGCTTCAACTTAAGATCAAAGGCCCATATCTAAGACTTGCAGAATTGACTAGAAGACCAAGAAGAGTAGTATATATAGGAGGAGTTTTAAACTAGAAGGGGGATGGGCATTTGGAGAAAACTACACTCTGTATATTTTACTTTTCTGCAACTTCAAGAGTTATAATGTATCTTTCTTCTTCTTCATTTCCATTTTCCAGAGCTATGAACAACTAAACCCCTTTCATTGGGTTAGGGAGCTCTGTTGTAATTTGATGGATCAATCATAGTTTTCATTATTCTTCTTCTTTCTTTTCTCTTGATCTTACTAGAAAGCTTTCGATCTTCATCTAATTGGATTGTTATCTTAGGAAAGAAACTCTCCATAATTGGATCTCTTCTGAGCCTTGGAAAAGGGATGAGGAGATCATGCTAGAAATGCTTTCTCATGTTGGACCAAAAATTGGGGTTTGGATGGGTATAGTGACATATAACCCTACCAACACTTTAATTTGGAAATACATGTGGTATAATTAGTGACCATACCTCATCTCTTCTCATGAGCAATTAAATAAAGGAATTGGGCAATTGTTCAAGTTTAGAGAGATTGGATTGCCAAGGAATTGGGATTCAATCACTTAAGATTGCCAAGGAGATCAATGAATGCATTGATTGAGGAAGAGATGAGAATAAACTTGATCCGTAGAATGCAATACCTCTTGAACCCAATGATTTCCCCATTTCTGATCTTACCCATTCTCTTTACTTTCTGTCATTTACTTTCATGCTAATCACCCCAATTCCCCATTTAAGATTCTGCACTTTATTTTCTGTCATTTACTTTCCCGCCATTTAATTTTCTGCAATTCTATATCCACTCTCTGCTTAACTCAACTAGAGTATTCTTCCAATTAAAATTGCTTGACCAATCAATCCCTGTGGGATTCGACCTCACTCTATTGTGAGTTTTTACTTGACGACAATTCGGTATACTTGCCGAAGGAAATTTGTTGAGAGACAAATTCCCATGCATCACCGAGCTTGAGCAGGGGCACTGTTCATACCTTGGGTTGAGTTATCCGACCCGGGATGTTTTACAGACAAAGAGACCGACCTCTTCAGGTCAGGATGACCCGACCTCTTTTCAAGAGAGTTTGGCCAAGTCACCAAGAAAGCCCAAAGAAGGGCCCCAACAGAGGAACACGACCTAAATCCTAAGGTAGCCCAAGCCTATAGAGATAAGGGCGGTTCCCTTGAAGATAAGATGACCTCACTCAAAGATAAGATAAAGATATCTTATCTAAGAAGGTCACTCCACGCTATTATAAATACACTGGAGCACCCAGGTATAACTCATACTCTAATTCTACTAAATACCTGATTAATACCCTTGCTAACTTAAGCATCGAAGTCCCTTGCAGGTACCCCCCACCCTCCAGGGACGAAGGATCAGCACCACCACCAAGTCCAATAAGTCAGACACGACAGCTCTGACCAGCTCAGAAGATCTCGCCCGAGTCGACCTACAGTTTCAGGTAACCCTCGGAACAGGGACCATTGCTTAAAGTGAAGTTAGACTTGAGCTTGGCAGCGAGCAATTGGTAGTGTTGATGATCATTGGCGCCAAACTTCAGAATTCTGAAGTTAAGTGCCACCCTGGCAGTAAGCACTTGGAGGCTTTCCTTTTGTCTTGGCGCCTAACTTGGAAAATCCCAACTTAGGCGCTAGTATGGCCAAATTTATGGAGAAGAAGGTATATTATTATACATCGTTGAAAAGATCTAGAAGTTAGCTTTTCAATGCCACTGAAATCACGTCAATTGGACCTATGTAGCTCAAGTTATTCTTATTGGAGTGAAAGAAGGTCAGAGTTGGCAGCATCATTCACTTTCTTCTCTTTTTCTACAAAAACTCCATCAAATCCATCCGAATGCTACCTGAAATAAATAGAATTGCACACAACTCAAAGTAGCATCCATAGTGGCTAGAAGATATTTAAATCTTGATTAAAATTAACAATTCAAATGCAAATTCACTAGGAAAAGATAGAAAAGATGCTCGCGGATCAACCTTCAAAGACTCTGGAAGATATCTTGCTATCATGCCACCTTTTTGCCTTTTCCTTATAGATCTTTGCATTTCCAAATGTATCTAAGCAGAATTCGTCCAACTCGTTTAGTTGGAGAAGCCGTTTCTCTCTTGCTGCTTTAGCATCAAGGTTAAGGAATCTAGTAGCCCAATAGGCTTTGTGTTCTAGTTCCACGGGAAGATGACAGGATTTTTCATATACCAGCTGATATGGTGAGGTTCCAATGGGGGTTTTGAAAGCTAGTCTGTATGCCCGTAGAGCATCATCAAGCTTTTTAGCTTAATCCTTTCTAGAGGTGCCTAGTGTCCTCTCTAAGATTCAGTTTAGTTCTCTATTTGAGACTTTAGTCTGCCTATTTGTTTGGGGATGATACCGTGTTCCTACTTTATGGCGAACTTCGTAACGGCTTAAGATAGAATCCAGCTGTCTGTTGCAGAAATGAGTACCTCCATCACTAATTAGTGACCTAGGGATACCAAATATGCTGAAGATGTTTTATTTGGAGGAACTTCATTACTACTCTGGTGTCATTATTGGGTGTTGCTATTGCTTCAACCCATTTAGACACATAATCTACTACTACAAGGATGTAGGTCTTTGAGTATGAAGGTAGGTGATGAGCGGATAATTTGTACGCTTTTTGGCATTATTTTTAGTATGTTTCTAGTATATTTTAGTTAGTTTTTAGTAAATTTTTATTAGTTTTTAGTTTAAATTCACTTTTCTGGACTTTACTATGAGTTTGTGTGTTTTTCTGTGATTTCAGGTATTTTCTGGCTGAAATTGAGGGACTTGAGCAAAAATCTGATTCAGAGACTGAAAAGGACTGCAGATGCTGTTGGATTCTGACCTCCCTGCACTCGAAGTGGATTTTCTGGAGCTACAAAAGCCCAATTGGCGCGCTCTCAATGGTGCTGGAAAGTAGACATCCTGGACTTTCCAGCAATATATGATAGTCCATACTTTGCCCAAGATTTGATGGCCCAAACCGGCGTTCAAAGTCACCTTCAGAATTCCCAGCGTTAAACGCCGTAACTGGCACCAAAGTGGGAGTTAAACGCCCAAACTGGCACAAAAGCTGGCGTTTAACTCCAAGAAGAGTCTCTACACGAAAATGCTTCATTGCTCAGCCCAAGCACACACCAAGTGGGCCCGGAAGTGGATTTTTATGTCATTTACTCATCTTTGTAATTCTTAAGCTACTAGTTCCCTATAAATAGGACCTTTTACTATTGTATTGGACATCGTGGTAGCTATCTTTAGTCTTATGCTATCTTAGATCATGGGGCTGGCCTCACGGCCATGCCTAGACCTTGTTCTTATGTATTTTCAACGGTGGAGTTTCTACACACCATAGATTAAGGTGTGGAGCTCTGCTGTACCTCGAGTATTAATGCAATTACTATTGTTCTTCTATTCAATTCAGCTTGTTCTTGTTCCAAGATATCACTTGTTCTTCAACTTGATGAATGTGATGATCCATGACACTCATCATCATTCTCACCTATGAACGTGTGACTGACAACCACCTCCGTTCTACCTTAGATTGGGTGGATATCTCTTGGATTTCTGATACACGACGCATGGTTGTTGCTCGCCTGACAAACGAGCGCTCGCCTGACAACCGAGCCATCCATTCCGTGAGATCAGAGTCTTCGTGGTATAAGCTAGAATTGATGGCGGCATTCAAGAGAATCTGGAAGGTCTAAACCTTGTCTGTGGTATTCTAAGTAGGATTCAATGATTGAATGACTGTGACGAGCTTCAAACTCGCGATTGTGGGGCGTTAGTGACAGACACAAAAGAATCACTGGATTCTATTCCGACATGATCGAGAACCGACAGCTAGATAGCCGTGCCGTGACAGGGTGCGTTGAACATTTCCACTGAGAGGATGGGAGGTAGCCACTGACAACGGTGAAACCCTTGCATACAGCTTGCCATGGAAATGAGTAAGAAGGATTGGATGAAGACAGTAGGAAAGCAGAGAGACGGAAGAGACAAAGCATCTCCATTCGCTTATCTGAAATTCTCACCAATGAATTGCATAAGTATCTCTATCTTTATCTTTATGTTTTATTCATCATCTATACCCATTTGAGTCTGCCTGACTGAGATTTACAAGGTGACTATAGCTTGCTTCATACCAACAATCTCTGTGGGATCAACCCTTACTCATGTAAGGTTTATTACTTGGACGACCCAGTACACTTGCTGGTTAGTTGTGCGAAGTTGTGAGAAAGAGTTGAGATTGCAATTGTGCGTACCATGTTGATGGCGCCATTGATGATCACAATTTCGTGCACCAGTAGGAAGGGTCTCCTAAAATCTATACCCTATACATCAAACAACTCAATCTCTAGGATTCCCTGCTGAGGCATGTTGTGACCATGAGGGAGATTACCGGCCCTTTGGCAACTATCATGGTTACGGACAAATTCTCTAGAGTCCTTAAAGAGAATGGGCCACTAGAAGCCACTTTGGAGAACCTTGGTGGTTGTCCGCTAACCTCCAAAATGTCCTCCATAGTCTGAGTCATGGTAATGTGATAAACCCCAATTTTGTGGTTTATCTTGTGCTTATTTGGGGGATTTTATCAACTTTTCTCACATTTATTCATTGAAATACCATGGTTTTATAATTCTCCCTAAATTTATACTTAAGTGTGAAAACATGCTTTTTAGGCCTTAAAATAGCTAAATTTAATTCACTTTAATTCCATTCGATACCTTGATATGTTTGTTAAGTGATTTCAGGTTTGGAAGGGAAAGATTAGATTGAAGGAATGAAGGAAAAGCATGCAAAGTGGGAGAACTCATGAAGAAATGAAGGAACCGCAAAGCAGTCAATCGTGACCTCTTCGCACTCAATTGATCATAACTTGAGCTACAGAGGTCCAAATGAGGTGGTTCCAGTTGCGTTGAAAAGTTAACATCCGGTTCCAGTTGCCTAACGTTTAAGAATGTGTACGCGTGGTGCACGAAATTGCAATAACACTTTTGCGATCCCGCACAACTAACCAGCAAGTGCACTGGGTCGTCCAAGTAATACCTTGCGTGAGCAAGGGTCGATCCCACGGAGATTGTCGGCTTGAAGCAAGCTATGGTTATCTTGTAAATCTTAGTCAGGATATCAGAAATTATCAGGATTGATTGTAAAAAAGTAAAAGAGCATGAAATGGTTACTTGTATTGCAGTAATGGAGAATAGGTTGAGGTTTGGAGATGCTCCATCTTCTGAATCTCTGCTTTCCTACTGTCTTCTTCATCAAACACGCAAGCCTCCTTCCATGGCAAGCTCATGTAGGGTTTCACCGTTGTCAATGGCTACCTCCCATCCTCGCAGTGAAAGCTAATGCACGCACTCTGTCACAGTACTGCCAATCACCGGTTTGGTTCCCTCCCCTACCGGAATAGAATCCCTCTTTTGCGTCTGTCACTAACGCCCAGTAGGTTACAGGTTTGAAGCACGTCACAGTCATTCAATCATTGAATCCTACTCAGAATACCACAGACAAGGTTTAGACCTTCCGGATTCTCTTGAATGCTGCCATCAGGTCCTGCCTATACCACGAAGATTCCGATTAAAGAACCCAAGAGATAACTACTCAATCTAAGATAGAACAGAGGTGGTTGTCAGGCACATGTTCATAGTTGAGAATGATGATGATTGTCACGGATCATCACATTCATCCGGATTAAGAACAAGTGTTATCTTAGAATCGAAGCAAGCATGATTGAATAAGAAACAGTAGTAATTGCATTAATCCATCAAGACACAGCAGAGCTCCTCACCCCCAACCATGGGGTTTAGAGGCTCATACTATGGAAAGAAACGTGTACAAAATGTTATGGGGTCATAAGGTTTACAGAATTGAGTAAATGACAGAAAAATCCACTTCCGGGCCCACTTGGTGTGTGCTTGGGCTGAGCAATGAAGGAATTTCGTGTAGAGACCTTTTCTGGAGTTAAACGCCAGCTTTCATGCCAGTTTGGGCGTTTAACTCCAAATTTCATGCCAGTTCCGGCGTTTAACGCTGGAATTTCTGTAGGTGACTTTGAGCGCCGGTTTGGGCCATCAAATCTTGGGCAAAGTATGGACTATTATATATTGCTGGAAAGCCCAGGATGTCTACTTTCCAATGCCGTTGAGAGCGCGCCAATTGGGCTTCTGTAGCTCCCGAAAATCCACTTCGAGTGCAGGGAGGTCAGAATCCAACAGCATCTGCAGTCCTTTTCAGTCTCTGGATCAGATTTTTGCTCAGGACCCTCAATTTCAGTCAGAAAATACCTGAAATCACAGAAAAACACACAAACTCATAGTAAAGTCTAGAAAAGTGAATTTTAATTAAAAACTAATAAAAATATACTAAAAACTAACTAAAAGATACTAAAAACATACTAAAAACAATGCCAAAAAGCATACAAATTATCCGCTCATCACAACACCAAACTTAAATTGTTGCTTGTCCCCAAGCAACTGAAAATCAAAATAGGATAAAAAGAAGAGAACATACTATAGACTCCAAAATATCAAAGAAACATAGCTCCAATTAGATGAGCGGGACTAGTAGCTTTTTGCCTCCGAACAGTTTTGGCATCTCACTCTATCCTTTGAAGTTCAGAATGATTGGCATCTATAAGAACTCAGAACTCAGATAGTATTATTGATTCTCCTAGTTAAGTATATTGATTCTTGAACATAGCTAGTGTATGAGTCTTGGCTGTGGCCCAAAGCACTCTGTCTTCCAGTATTACCACCGGATACATACATGCCACAGACACATAATTGGGTGAACCCTTTTTTAGATTGTGACTCAGCTTTGCTAAAGTCCCCAATTAGAGGTGTCCAGGGTTCTTAAGCACACTCTTTTGCCTTGGATCACAACTTTATTTCCTTCTTTTTCTTTCTTTTTCTTTCTCTTTTTTTTTTCGAAAAAATATATTTTTTTTTGTTTTTTTTTTGGATTCACTGCTTTTTCTTGCTTCAAGAATCAATTTGATGATTTTTCAGATCCTCAATAACAGTTCTCTTTTCTCCTCATTCTTTCAAGAGCCAACAAATTTAACATTCTTAAAAACAACAAATTCAACAGACATATGCACTGTTCAAGCATTCATTCAGAAAACAAAAAGTATTGTCACCACATCAAACTAATTCAACTAGTTTCAGAGATAAATTTCGAAACCCTGTACTTCTTGTTCTTTTGTGATTAGAGCATTTTTCTTTTAAGAGAGGTGATGGATTCATAGGACATTCATAGCTTTAAGGCATAAACTTAAATTTTATTAATTATGAACTAAGAACAAGACTCAAATATAGATATAAGATGAGACTAAAAAAATATAAAATAAGACAAAAAACGAAAAAAATATAGGCTCCTAATGATAGAGGTTTTCACAGAGTTAGGACTCAACAACCTTGATTTTGAGAAGTGGATGCTCCCTCAGCTTGAGAGGAGAGCTTTTGGCGTTTCATCTCTTGGATTTCACGCCCCTGCTTCTCTTGTTCCTTCAGCAATTTGCAGAGCATGCAGTTTTGATTCTGCTGTTCTTCCTTCAGTTGCTCCATAGTCTCTTGCAACTTGTTAATAGATGCTTCTAGGTTGGCCCAGTAGCCAATTTCAGGGGGTTCAGGGAGGAACTCATGCGCCCTCCTTTTGATGGAGTTGTCTTGCACTTGTCCTTCCATTGACTTCTTGGTGATTGGGTGTTCAATGGGTATGAACTCATCTACTCCCATCTTCACCCCAGCCTCTTTACAGAGCAAGGAAATCAAGCTTGGATAAGCCAATTTGGCTTCAGTGGAATTCTTATTTGCAATTGTGTAAATCTCACAAGCAATCACATGATGGACCTCCACCTCTTTTCCAAGCATAATGCAATGAATCATCACTGCTCTCTTGATGGTGACCTCAGAACGGTTGCTAGTGGGCAATATGGAACGCCCAATAAAGTCTAGCCAACCTCTTGCAATTGGTTTGAGGTCTCCCCTCTTGAGTTGGTTTGGGACACCCTTAGAATTGGTTATCCACTTAGTTCCAGGGAGGCATATGTCCTCTAGAACCTGATCCAACCCCTTATCTACTCTCACCATCCTCCTATTAAAGGAATCAGGATCATCTTGCAGTTGAGGCAACTTGAATATTTCTCTTATTTTGTCCAGATGGAAGTATATAACTTTCCCTCTGACCATGGTTCTATGGGTATGGTAAGCAGTTCCAGTCATTCTCTGCTTATCTGTTAGCCACAGATTTGAGTAGAATTCCTGAACCATGTTCCTTCCAACCTTTGTCTCAGGATTGGTTAGAACTTCCCATCCTCTGTTTCGAATTTGCTCTTGGATCCCCGGATATTCATCTTTTTTCAGATCAAATTTAACTTCCGGGATCACTGACCTCAGACCCATTATTTTATGATAATGGTCTTCATGTTCTTTGGTTAAGAACTTCTCTTCATTCCAAAGATTCTTTGGATTATTCTCTTTCTTGCCTCTTAAATTGGTTTGTTTTCCCTTAGGAGCCATGATATTGATGAATCTTGGCTTAGTGATCACGGAAAAGCACACCAAACTTAGAGGTTTGCTTGTCCTCAAGCAAAAGGAAAGAGAGAAGAGAGGGGGAGGAAGAGAAAATTCGAATGGTGTGGGCAAAAGGGGGTTCCAAACGTGAATTTATAAGGGAGGGGAGAAGAGATTTCGAAAAAAATAAAAATTTGAAAGGAGATTTGAGAAGATATGAAAAGAAATTGAGAAAAGGGTGAGTTTTTGAAGAAGATTTGGGATTAATTTGAAATAGATTTGAAGAATGGTTTTGATTTGTGAAGATTTGAAAGTGAATGATGAAGGGTTGAAGTGCATTTATGTAGAAGAGTATGGTTAAAAAGAGGAAAGTTTGAAAAAAATTGAGTTGAAAACAAAAATGTGGTCCCCCCACCTTTCTGGCGTTAAACGCCCAGAATGGCACCCATTCTGGCGTTTAATGCCCATTTGCTACCCTTTTTGGGCGTTTAACGCCCAGCCAGGTGCCCTGGCTGGCGTTAAACGCCAGAAATCCTTTATCACTGGGCGTTTTTTTCCAAAACGCCCAGGATGCTGCACACCTGGCGTTAAACGCCCAGAATGGTGCCCATTCTGGCGTTTAACGCCCAAAATGGTACCATTACTGGCGTTAAACGCCCAGAATGGTGCCCATTCTGGCGTTTAACGCCCAAAATGCCCCTTGCTGGCGTTTTTTCGCCAGTAAGCTCATTTTCTCTGCTTTTTGAGCTGAATCCTTCTGTAACTCTGTGAATTCCTTCATTTTTGATACTTGCCTCTATAAGAACTAATCATACACCTTCCTAATGACTGGGTTGCCTCCCAGCAAGCGCTTCTTTACTGTCTTTAGCTGGACTTTCACTGAGAATTACTCAAGTCTCAGTTTTGAGCATTCCTGCTCAAAATTTCCTTCAAGATAGTGCTTGATCCTCTGTCCATTAACAATGAACTTCTTGTCAGAATCAATATCCTGAAGCTCAACATATCCATATGGTGATACTCCTGTAATCACATACGGACCCCTCCACCGGGATTTGAGTTTTCCTGGAAACAATTTGAGCCTGGAGTTGAAGAGCAGAACTTTTTGTCCTGGCTCAAAGACTCTGGTTGACAATCTCTTGTCATGCCACTTCTTTGCCTTTTCCTTATAAATTTTTGCATTTTCAAAGGCATTGAGTCTGAACTCCTCTAGCTCATTTAGCTGGAGCAGTCTTTTCTCACCAGCTAACTGTGCATCCATGTTTAGGAATCTGGTTGCCCAGTAGGCTTTATGTTCCAGTTCCACAGGCAAATGACAGGCCTTCCCATACACCAACTGGTATGGAGAGGTTCCTATAGGAGTCTTGAATGCTGTTCTGTATGCCCACAGAGCATCATCCAAGCTCTTTGCCCAATCCTTTCTTCGGGCCATTACAGTCCGTTCCAGGATTCTTTTTAGCTCTCTGTTAGAGACTTCAGCTTGCCCATTAGTCTGTGGATGATATGCAGTTGCCACTTTATGGCTAATTCCATATCTAACCATAGCAGAGTATAGCTGTTTGTTGCAGAAATGAGAGCCCCCATCACTGATTAGTACTCTGGGAACACCAAATCTGCTGAAAATGTTCTTCTGAAGGAATTTTAGTACAGTCTTGGTATCATTAGTGGGTGTAGCAATTGCTTCTACCCACTCAGATACATAGTCCACTGCCACCAGAATGTAAGTGTTTGAGTATGATGGTGGGAATGGTCCCATGAAATCAATTCCCCATACATCAAACAATTCTATCTCTAATATTCCTTGTTGAGGCATGGCATATCCGTGAGGCAGGTTACCAGCTCTTTGGCAACTGTCACAGTTACGCACAAACTCTCGGGAATCTTTATAGAGAGTAGGCCAGTAGAAGCCGCACTGGAGAACTTTAGTGGCTGTTCGCTCACTTCCAAAATGCCCTCCATACTGTGATCCATGGCAGTGCCATAGGATCCTTCGTGCTTCCTCTCTGGGTACACACCTGCGGATCACTCCGTCAGCACATCTCTTAAAGAGATATGGTTCATCCCAAAGGTAATACTTGGCATCTGAAATTAGTTTCTTTCTCTGCACATAACTGTACTCTTTGGGTATGAACCTCACAGCTTTATAGTTTGCAATATCTGCAAACCATGGAGCTTCCTGAATGGCAAAGAGTTGCTCATCTGGGAAAGTCTCAGAGATCTCAGTAGAAGGGAGGGACGCCCCAGCTACTGGTTCTATTCTGGACAGATGATCAGCTACTTGGTTCTCTGTCCCTTTTCTGTCTCTTATTTCTATATCAAACTCTTGCAGAAGCAACACCCATCTTATAAGCCTGGGTTTTGAATCCTGCTTTGTGAGTAAGTATTTAAGAGCAGCATGGTCAGTGTACACAATCACCTTTGATCCCACTAAGTAGGATCTAAACTTGTCAATGGCATAGACCACTGCAAGCAACTCTTTTTCTGTGGTTGTGTAATTCTTCTGTGCATCATTTAGAACACGGCTAGCATAATAAACGACATGCAGAAGTTTGTTATGCCTCTGTCCCAACACTGCACCAATGGCATGATCACTGGCATCACACATTAATTCAAATGGTAATGCCCAATCTGGTGCAGAGATGACTGGTGCTGTGACCAGCTTAGCTTTCAGGGTCTCAAATGCCTGCAAACACTGTGTGTCAAACACAAATGGCGTGTCAGCAGCTAGCAGGTTACTTAAAGGTTTTGCAATTTTTGAAAAATCCTTGATAAACCTTCTATAGAATCTTGCATGCCCCAGAAAGCTTCTGATTGCCTTAACATTGGCAGGTGGTGGTAATTTTTCAATTACCTCTACCTTTGCCTTATCCACCTCTATTCCCCTGCTTGAAATTTTGTGCCCAAGGACAATTCCTTCAGTCACCATAAAGTGACATTTCTCCCAGTTTAAAACCAGGTTAGTCTCTTGGCATCTTTTCAGGACAAGTGATAGGTGGTTAAGACAGGAGCTGAATGAGTCTCCATACACTGAGAAGTCATCCATGAAGACTTCCAGAAATTTCTCTACCATATCTGAGAAGATAGAGAGCATGCACCTCTGAAAGGTTGCAGGTGCATTGCACAGACCAAAAGGCATCCTTCTGTAGGCAAACACGCCAGAAGGGCAAGTGAATGCCGTTTTCTCTTGGTCCTGAGGATCTACTGCAATTTTGTTGTAGCCTGAATAGCCATCCAAAAAGCAGTAGTAATCATGACCAGCTAGTCTTTCTAGCATTTGGTCTATGAATGGTAAAGGAAAATGATCCTTTCTGGTGGCTGTATTGAGCCTTCTGTAGTCAATACACATGCGCCACCCTGTGACTGTTCTTGTAGGAACCAGTTCATTTTTTTCATTATGAACCACTGTCATGCCTCCCTTTTTGGGAACAACTTGGACAGGGCTCACCCAGGGGCTATCAGAAATAGGATAAATAATCCCAGCCTCTAGTAATTTAGTGACCTCTTTCTGCACCACCTCCTTCATGGCAGGATTTAGCCTCCTCTGTGGTTGGACCACTGGTTTGGCATTATCCTCCAATAGGATCTTGTGCATGCATCTAGCTGGGCTAATGCCCTTAAGATCACTTATGGACCACCCAAGAGCTGTCTTGTGTGTCCTCAGCACTTTAATCAGTGCTTCCTCTTCCTGTGGATTTAAAGCAGAGCTTATAATCACTGGAAAAGTGTCACCCTCTCCCAGAAATGCGTATTTCAGGGATGATGGTAGTGGTTTCAGTTCAGGCTTAGGAGGCTTATCCTCCTCCTGAGGAATTTTCGAAAATTCCTTTGCCTCCTCTGGCTCTTCCTGATCAGTTTGAGCATCTTTGAAGATGTCCTCAAGCTCTGATTCTAGGCTTTCAGCCATATTGATCTCTTCTACCAGAGAGTCAATAATGTCAGCGCCCATGCAGTCCTCTGGTGTGTCTGGATGCTGCATTGCTTTTACAGCATTCAACTTGAACTCATCCTCATTGACTCTCAAGGTTACTTCCCCTTTTTGTACATCAATGAGAGTTCGTCCAGTTGCTAGGAATGGTCTTCCTAGATTGAGGGTTGCACTCTTGTGCTCCTCCATTTCCAGTACCACAAAGTCAGTTGGGAAGGCAAATGGCCCAACCTTGACAATCATGTCCTCTATTATGCCTGATGGGTGTTTAATGGAGCCATCAGCAAGTTGGAGGCATATCCTGGTTGGTTTGACTTCTCCAATCAACCCAAGCTTTCTGATAGTGGATGCAGGTATTAAATTGATACTTGCTCCAAGATCACATAAGGCTGTCTTGGTGTAAGTGCCTTCCAATGTGCATGGTATCAGAAAGCTTCCAGGATCTTGAAGCTTTTCTGGTAAGCTTTTTAGAATGACTGCACTGCATTCTTCAGTGAGAAACACTTTTTCAGTTTCTCTCCAATCCTTCTTATGACTTAAGATCTCTTTCATGAACTTAGCATAAGAAGGTATTTGCTCAAGTGCCTCTGCAAAAGGAATCTTTATTTCAAGAGTCCTTAAATAGTCTGCAAAGCGGGCAAATTGCTTATCCTGTTCCGCTTTGCGGAGTTTCTGAGGATAAGGCATCTTGGCTTGATATTATTCAACCTTAGATGCTGCAGGTTTATTCCATACAGAAGTGGTTGAAGAAGCCTTGTTAGAGGGATTACTGTCAGCACTCTCAGGTGTCTGATCCTCCCTTGGCGTTTGGACGCCAGAATTGGGTGGAAAATGGGCGTTTAACGCCAACTTTTCCCCCTTTTCTGGCGTTTGAACGCCAGAACTGGGCAAGGAATGGGCGTTTAACGCCAGCTTTCCTTCCCTTTCTGGTGTTTGAACGCCAATATTCCTCTCTGGGCTCTCACTGTCCTCAGAGGGATTTTGAACAGTGGTTTGGTTGTCCTCTGTCAATTGTTCCTTGTTTGACTTTTTGCTCTTTTGAGCAGTGTTATTCAAGGTCTTCCCACTCCTCAATTGAACTGCTTGACACTCCTCTGTTATCTGTTTAGATATTTGCTATTTTGCTTGATTCAACTGTAGTTCTATGCTTTTATTAGCAACTTTAGTTTCATTGAGCATCTCTTTAAATTCTGCTAACTGTTCTGTCATCAGGAGTAGTTGTTGATTAAGCTCCATTATCTGTTCTTGAGGATTAGAGTCAGTGACTACTGTCATGACTTCCTCTTCTGGAGAGAACTCATTGCTAGAGTACAGATATTGGTTTCTAGCAACAGTGTCTATAAGCTCTTGAGCTTCTTCAATTGTCTTCCTCATGTGTATAGATCCACCAGCTGAGTGGTCTAAAGACATCTGAGCTTTTTTTGTAAGCCCATAGTAGAAAATGTCTAACTGTACCCACTCTGAAAACATTTCAGAGGGACATTTTCTTAGCATACCTCTATACCTCTCCCAGGCACTATAAAGGGATTCATTATCCTCTTGTTTAAAGCCTTGGATGTCCAGCCTTAGCTGTGTCATCCTTTTTGGAGGGTAAAAATGATTCAGGAATTTGTCTGATAACTGTTTCCATGTCTTTATGCTTGCTGTAGGTTGGTTATTTAACCACCTTTTAGCTTGATCTTTTACAGCAAATGGAAACAGTAATAGTCTGTAGGCATCCTGATCTACCTCTTTATCATGCACTGTGTCAGCAATTTGTAAGAACTGTGCCAGAAACTCAGTAGGTTCTTCCTGTGGAAGACCGGAATACTGGCAATTTTGCTGCACTATGATAATGAGTTGAGGGTTTAGCTCAAAGCTGCTTGCTTTGATGGGAGGTATACAGATGCTACTCCCATATGCAGCTGTAATGGGGTTAGCATAAGACCCCAGAGTCCTCTTGGACTGATTAATTCCACTTGAGTCCATAATGGACAAAAGGGAAATGAGAATGATTGCAAAGAGATAAATTTTGTTTATTTTTAAATTTTTTATTTTTTTTTTGAAGTAACCGAAAAAAATAAAATACAATAAAATAAAATAAAAGGAAAATAAAATAAAATTCGAAAATTAAAAATAAAATAAGATCAAAGCAAATTGAGAACTGAATCAATTAGTGAAAAAAAAGATTTTGAAAACAGCAATTAAGAAGATATGATTGAAAAATTTTTATGAAAAAGATTTGATTTTTAAAAAGAGGAAAGAGAAAAACAGCAAAAAGACACCAAACTTAAGATTTTTAGAAATCAAACACTAATTTTTTTCGAAAATTTTAAGAGAAAAACACAAAGAGGACACCAAACTTAGAATTTTTATGAATCAAAAAGGGACTAAGACTATGCAGAAACGAAAATTTTAAAAGAAAAATAAAAGCATGCAATTGACACCAAACTTAGAATATGAAACTAGACTCAACTAAAAGACTCTAAACCAACAAAAATAAAACAGTCCTAATCTAAGCAACAAGATAAGCCGTCAGTTGTCCAAACTCGAACAATCCCCGGCAACGGCGCCAAAAACTTGGTGCACGAAATTGCAATAACACTTTTGCAATCCCGCACAACTAACCAGCAAGTGCACTGGGTCGTCCAAGTAATACCTTGCGTGAGCAAGGGTCGATCCCACGGAGATTGTCGGCTTGAAGCAAGCTATGGTTATCTTGTAAATCTTAGTCAGGATATCAGAAATTATCAGGATTGATTGTAAAAAAGTAAAAGAGCATGAAATGGTTACTTGTATTGCAGTAATGGAGAATAGGTTGAGGTTTGGAGATGCTCCATCTTCTGAATCTCTGCTTTCCTACTGTCTTCTTCATCAAACACGCAAGCCTCCTTCCATGGCAAGCTCATGTAGGGTTTCACCGTTGTCAATGGCTACCTCCCATCCTCGCAGTGAAAGCTAATGCACGCACTCTGTCACAGTACTGCCAATCACCGGTTTGGTTCCCTCCCCTACCGGAATAGAATCCCTCTTTTGCGTCTGTCACTAATGCCCAGTAGGTTACAGGTTTGAAGCACGTCACAGTCATTCAATCATTGAATCCTACTCAGAATACCACAGACAAGGTTTAGACCTTCCGGATTCTCTTGAATGCTGCCATCAGGTCCTGCCTATACCACGAAGATTCCGATTAAAGAACCCAAGAGATAACTACTCAATCTAAGATAGAACAGAGGTGGTTGTCAGGCACATGTTCATAGTTGAGAATGATGATGATTGTCACGGATCATCACATTCATCCGGATTAAGAACAAGTGTTATCTTAGAATCGAAGCAAGCATGATTGAATAAGAAACAGTAGTAATTGCATTAATCCATCAAGACACAGCAGAGCTCCTCACCCCCAACCATGGGGTTTAGAGGCTCATACTGTGGAAAGAAACGTGTACAAAATGTTATGGGGTCATAAGGTTTACAGAATTGAGTAAATGACAGAAAAATCCACTTCCGGGCCCACTTGGTGTGTGCTTGGGCTGAGCAATGAAGGAATTTCGTGTAGAGACCTTTTCTGGAGTTAAACGCCAGCTTTCATGCCAGTTTGGGCGTTTAACTCCAAATTTCATGCCAGTTCCGGCGTTTAACGCTGGAATTTCTGTAGGTGACTTTGAGCGCCGGTTTGGGCCATCAAATCTTGGGCAAAGTATGGACTATTATATATTGCTGGAAAGCCCAGGATGTCTACTTTCCAATGCCGTTGAGAGCGCGCCAATTGGGCTTCTGTAGCTCCCGAAAATCCACTTCGAGTGCAGGGAGGTCAGAATCCAACAGCATCTGCAGTCCTTTTCAGTCTCTGGATCAGATTTTTGCTCAGGACCCTCAATTTCAGTCAGAAAATATCTGAAATCACAGAAAAACACACAAACTCATAGTAAAGTCTAGAAAAGTGAATTTTAATTAAAAACTAATAAAAATATACTAAAAACTAACTAAAAGATACTAAAAACATACTAAAAACAATGCCAAAAAGCATACAAATTATCCGCTCATCAACGCGCTCTTGACATGCACTCGTCACAGGATCAGCATGGGTCCATGTTAGCAACTCATGGCCAGCGATTTCTGAAGCATTTTGGGCCCAATCCAACCCATTTCTAATGCTATTGAACCCAAGGATTGAAGGAGGAATGAATCAAGGACCCATAGTTAAGTTTTCATCATGTTTTAGGGTAGAATTCTAGAGAGATAATGCCATAGGATTCTTTGTGCCTCTTCTTCAGAAACACATCATTGGATTATTCCATCCGAGCATCTCTTAGAGATATATGGTTCATCCCACAAGGAGTACTTTGCATCATGCATGAGTTTCCAGGCTTGCTGCCTGGTAAACCCCTTGGGAATGAACCTTATAGCTTGTAGTTTGCAATATCTACAAACTAAGGTCCTGTTCGGATGGCAAAGAGTTGCTCATCTGGAAAGGTTTCGGATATGTCAATAGAGGGTAGAGAGGTCCCTGCTACTGGTTCAATCCTAGACAAGTGGTCAACCACTTGATTTTCTGTGCCTTTTCTGTCTCTAATTTCTATATCATACTCTTACAGGAGTAATACCCATCTTATAAGTCTGGGCTTAGAGTCTTGCTTGGTGAGTAGATACCTTAGAACAGCATGCTCAGTATAGATAATGACCTTGGATCCTACTAAGTAGGACCTGAACTTGTTAATTGCATAAACCACTACAAGTAATTCCTTTTCTGTAGTAGTGTAGTTTTTCTACACATTATTTAGTACACGACTAGCATAGTAAATGACATGTAGAAGCTTGTCATGTCTCTTCCCCAGAACTGCACCGATGGCATGTACAGCATCACACATCAGTTCGAAGGGCAATTCCCAATTGGGTGCAGAAATCACAGGAGCAGTGACAAGCTTGGCTTTCATGGTTTCAAAGTTATGTAGGCATTTTTGGTCAAAGACAAATGGAATATCAGTGGCCAAGAGATTACACAGGGGTTTTGTGATTTTAGAAAAATATTTTATGAACCTCTTGTAAAATCTTGCATGTCCTAGGAAACTTCTGATTGCCTTGGCATTAGTTGGTGGTGGCAATCGTTCAATCACTTCCACCTACGCTTGATCTACTTCTATTCTCTTGTTTGAAATCCGATGTCCAAGAACAATGCCTTCAGCCACCATGAAGTGGCATTTTTCCCAGTTAGAACTAGGTTTGTTTCTTCACATCTTTTCAAAACTAGGGCCAAATGATCAAGGCAGGAGTCAAATGAGTCTCCAAAGACAGAGAAGTCATCCATGAACACTTCAAGGAACTTCTCTACCATATCAGAGAAGATGGATAACATACGTCTCTGAAAAGTGGCAGGTCTATTACACAAGCCAAAGGGCATTCTCCTGTAAGCAAACACGCCACATGGGCATGTGAATGCTGTCTTTTCTTGATCTTGTAGATCTACTGCTATTTGATTGTACCTGGAATATCCATCCAGAAAATAATAAAATGCATACCATGCTAGTCTCTCTAGCATTTGGTCAATAAATGGTAAAGAAAAATGATCCTTCCTGGTGACATTATTGAGCCTTCCAAAGTCAATGCACATACGCCAACCTGTAACTGTCTTTATAGGAATCAGTTCATTCTTTTCATTATGAACCACTGTCATGCCTCCCTTCCTTCTGCACTACTTCCTTCATGACTGGATTCAGTATCCTTTATGGTTGCACCACTGGTTTGGCGTCATCCTCCAGCAGGATTTTATGTATGCATCAGGTTAGGCTAATGCCCTTAAAGTCACTTCTAGTCCACCCAAGGGCGGTCCTATGTGCCTTAAGCACTTGAATTAGTGCTTCTTCTTCCTGTGGCTCTAAGGCAGAGCTTATGATCACAGGATAAGTATCTCCATCTCCCAGAAATGCATATTTCAGGGAAGATGGTAATGGCTTAAGCTCAAGCTTTGGAGGCTTCTCCTTTTCCTTAGGAGTTTCCAAAGGATCCTCCAAGTCAGGCTGTTCATCAGTAAGGATTTCATTCAACCATTCCTTGAGACTCTCAGCCATGTTTACTTCTTCCACTAGGGAATCAATGAGGTCAATACCCATGCATTCCTCTGGGGTGTCTTAATGCTGCATGGCTTTTACAGCATTCAGTACAAACTTTTCCTCATTGAATCTCAGGGTTACTTCCCCTTTTTCAATATCAATGAGGGTTCTTCCTCTAATTAAGAAGGGTCTCCCTAGAATCAGGGATGCACTCTTGTGCTCGTCCATGTCCAACACCACAAAGTCAGAAGGAAAAGCAAAGGGTCCAACCCTGACAATCATGTCTTCGATTACTCCTGATGGTATCTTAATAGAATCATCAGCAAGTTGAAGGCATATGCGGGTTGGTTTGACTTCCTCAGTCAAGAAAAGCTTCTTTATTAATGAAGCAGGTATTAGGTTGATGCTTGATCAAAGGTCACACTGAGCTGTCCTTGTACAAGCATCACCTAGAGTGCATGGTATCATAAAGCTTCCAGGGTCCTTAAGCTTCTCTGGTAAGCTGTTTTGAATGATTGCACTGCACTCTTCAATAAGGAGGACTATTTTTGTCTCTCTCCAATCTTTCTTATGACTCAGAATGTCTTTCATGAACTTAGCATAAGAAGGTATGTGTTCAAGAGCCTCTGCAAAAGGGATCTTGATCTCTAATGTTCTAAGATAATCCGCAAAGTGGGCAAACTATTTATCCCTTTCCTCTTGACAGAGTTTCTGAGGAAATGGCATCTTAACATTATACTCATCAATCTTGGTTGATGAAGGCCGAGTGCCGTGTGTGTTGGAAGGGGGGTTACTAGCTTGCTTAGGAGGGTTGTTATCAGTATGTGACTGGCCTCCCATGTTTGGGCGTTCAACGCCCACGTTGCTTCCCCCTTCCTAGCGTTCAACGCTAGGAATGCTATTCCCTTTTGGGCGTTTAACGCCGTTGTTGGTGTCCTCAATTGGGCGTTCAACGCCAAGGATGGATACCCTTCTTGACGTTGAATACCAATGACATTCCTCTTTAGGCATTCAATGCCCTCAGAGATGTCTTGGGCCTCAGCCTAGTGTTCCTCTGTAGGCTTTTCTTTCTTATTGTACTGAAGTTGTGTGTTTCAGGATTTCCCGCTTCTCTCTTGAATTGTCTGACATTCCTCTGTTATCTGCTTAGATAACTGCTGACTTGTTTGACTCAGCTGAGCTTCTACATTCCTGTTAGAAGCTTGAGTTTCTTGCTAAGCCTCTTACAATTCCTGTAGTTGCTGGGCAAGGGCATTGATGCACAAAAGCTTGTCTCTCAACAAATTTCCCTTCGGTAAGTATACCGAATTGTCGTCAAGTAAAAGCTCACAATAGAGTGAAGTCAAATTCCACAGGGATTGATTGGTTGAGCAACTTTAATTAGAGGAGTGTTCTAGTCAAGCTAAGCCAAATTGAGTGAGAATTGCAGAAAATTTAAAGGTGGGAAAGATAAAGGGCATGGAATATAAATTTGCAGAATCTTAAATGGGGAATTGGGGAGATGAGCATGAAAGTAAATAACAGAAAATAAAGAGAATAGGTAAGATCAGAGATGGGGAATTCATTGGGCTTAGGAGATGTTGCATTCTCCGGATCAAGTTCATCTTCATCTCTTCCTCAATCAATGCATTCATTGATCTCCTTGGCAATCTTAGGTGATTGGATCCCAATTCCTTGGCAACCCAATCTCTCTAAGCTTGAACAATTTCCAAATTCCTTGATTTAATTTCTCATGGGAAGAGATGAAGTTTGGTCACTGATTATACCACACACCTTCATAGATCAAAGTATTGGTAGGATTATATGTCACGATATCCATCCAACCCCCAACCTACTCTAATGTGAGAAAGCATTTCTAGCATGATCTCATCATTCCTCTTCCAAGGCTTAGAGGAGATCTAATTATGGAGAGTTTCTTTTCCAAGATAACTAACCAATTAGTTGAAGACCGAAAGCTTTCTAGCAAAATCTAGAGAAAAGAAAGAGGAAGAAGAATGAAAACTATAATTGATCCATCAAATTACAACAGAGCTCCCTAACCCAATGAAAAGGGGTTTAGTTGTTCATAGCTCTGGGAATGGAATGCGTAAAAGAAAAGTGCAATGTAAAGTAAACTAGAATTTACAGAGAAAGTATATATACAGAGTGTAGCTCCCAATAATGCCAAGCTTCTTTCTAGTTCAAAACTACTCCTATATATACTACTCTTCTGATCTACTAGTTAGCTCTCCAAGTCTTGGATATGGGCCTTTAATCTTTAGTTGAAGCAGTTACAGTCCTCAGTGGGCTCAGCTTTGCTTGCAGAAAGAAAGTGAGTCAGGCATGGTATGCAGTTAGTCAGGATGTTAGTGCTGTTAACGTTAAGTGTGAATTCTGGTTCGAAGACGTTAGTGACACTAACTTTGTCACTAACGTCCTAACCTACTTGAGCTACGTTAACTCCAACGTTAGTGGCACTAACGTGACCACTAACGTAGCCTTTCCATCCTTCGCTAGCATTATTGGCGTTAACTTTACCAATAATGCTGCTCCTTGTCCCTTTCTCCCACGTTAATAGTCCACATTAGTGTAACTAACGTGGCCCTTAACGCAAGCATGCCAAGACTCGAGGGCGTTAGTGACACTAACTTTGTCACTAATGCTACAAAATTCCTCATCTTCCACGTTAGTGCTCACATTAATTGCATTAACGTGGCCACTAACGTGGGTTTGTTGCCATCTCCAACGTTAGTGACAAAGTTAGTGTCACTAACATTGACTCCTCATTCCTTGCTCCATGTTAACTCCTACGTTAGTGTCATTAACGTGGCCACTAACGTAGGTGAACTTGGCCTAATCCAACGTTAGTGACAAAGTTAGTGTCACTAAAGTTGGCGATCCTCTATTGCTCCACGTTAGAGCTCATGTTAATGGCATTAACGTGGCTCTTAACATGGATGTTTTTGGCGTTTGCAATGTTAGTGGTGTTAACTTCACCACTAACGTTGGAGCTTCCTCTTCCTTCGACGTTAGTTCCTTCGTTAGTATTAATAACGTGACAACTAACGTGGGTTGTGATGGCTTTCGAAGGCGTTAGTGGTGATAACTTCACCACTAACGTTGCAAGCTTGTTCCCTTTCCACGTTAGTGGTCACGTTAGTGATACTAACGTGGCTACTAACGTGGTTCTTCCATGCTTTCTTTGTCCTGAAATCAAACAAACAAGGTGTATCAAAGCTTTGTTCCAGGTCATGAGATCTTGCATTATATAAATTGTCCTTCAATTCATGCATTATTCTCATAAAATCATGTAAAAGTTCATAATATTTGCTTGAATCACGATGTAAGTGTATATTCATCCAAAACTTGCTTATTTCCTAATAAAATGCATGAAACTACCTAAAAACAGGAAAGAAAAGGCTAGTGAAACTGGCCAAGATGTCCTGGCATCACAACACCAAACATAAAGCTTGCTTGTCCCTAAGCAAGTACTGAAACATAAGAATGATGAATGAAAGAATAAGAGGAATAAGTCCTTATCATAGAAGTTAGGTCCTTGGTTCTTGGGGTTTCATGCATAGCAACTTAGGTTCATGCCCTTGCTGGATTTCAGGTCCTTATCTTGCCCTGGAACACTTACTTGATTGCATCCTATGAGATCCTCATTCATTGATCATTCCCCCCTTTTTTTTAGGGTTTATTGCTTTCTTAGGCTAAGTGCTTTGTGAGGAGGCAACTCTTTAAGATAAGCTTTCAGCCAGCAATCCCAAACCAGTTAGTTCAAGGTGCTAGGTGTTGAAACACCCCTATGGACCTACTCCCTTAAGTCTCTCCTCCACACATACACACCACAGGCATATGGTTTGTTATTTTCTTTCTTGAGGCCTTGATGTCCAGCACCTCTTTGGGTTACTAAGTGCTTTGTAGCAAGGTTGCTCTTGATAGTGGATTTTTAGTTGATAATCCCGGGTTAGTTAACCCAAGTTACCAAGTGATAAAGCACTCCTAAGAACTTATTCATCCATGCAAATCCTCTGCACAAAAGCACCACAGACATATGCCTCAAGATTCAAACCCTTGGTGCCTAGCCTTATTTCTTATTCTTTCTCTTTCTTTTTCGCACTCTATCTTTTCTTTTTCTTATTAGGATCTTGTTATTTAGCTAGTCTCATAGAATGTGCTTCAAGCATATGATTCAAAACACATAATTGCCCTTATTGCCCTTATATCTTGCTGGTGAACTGATGAGCGGATAATTTATACGCTTTTTGGCATTATTTTTAGGTAGGTTTTAGTAAGTTCAAGCTACTTTTAGGGATGTTTTCATTAGTTTTTACGTTAAATTCACATTTCTGGACTTTGCTATGAGTTTGTGTATTTTTCTGTAATTTCAGGTAATTTCTGGATGAAATTGAGGGACTTGAGCAAAACTCTGAAAAAGGTTGACAAAAGGACTGTTGATGTTGTTGGAATCTGACCTCCCTGCACTCAAAATGGATTTTCTAGAGCTACAGAACTCCAAATGGCGCGCTCTTAACGACGTTGGAAAGTAGACATCCAGAGCTTTCCAGCAATATATAACAGTTCATACTTTATTCGGGAATAGACGACGTAAAGTGGCGCTCAACGCCAAGTACATGCTGCTGTCTGGAGTCAAACGCCAGAAACACGTCACGACCCGGAGTTGAACGCCAGAAACACGCTATAACTCGGCGTTCAACTCCAAAGGAAGCCTCAGCTCGTGGATAGATCAAGCTCAGCCCAAACACACACCAAGTGGGCCCCGAAAGTGAATTTATGCATCAATTACTTACCCCTGTAAACCCTAGTAGCTAGTTTAGTATAAATAAGACTTTTTACTAGTGTATTAGTCGTCTTTTGACCACGTAGCTAGTTTAGTATAAATAAGACTTTTTACTAGTGTATTAGTCGTCTTTTGACCACGTTACATCTTTGGTCTCAGTTTTGTTTTAATCTTCATCTTAGGGGGCCATTGATCACGTTTTGGGGGCTGGCCATTCGGCCATGCCTGAACCTTTCACTTATGTATTTTCAACGGTGGAGTTTCTACACACCATAGATTAAGTGTGTGGAGCTCTGCTGTACCTCAAGTTTCAATACAATTACTATTATTTTCTATTCAATTCTCTTTTATTCCTATTCTAAGATATTCGTTGCACTTGAACTTGATGAATGTGATGATCCGTGACACTCATCATCATTCTCACCTATTAACGCGCGTGACTGACAACCACTTCCGTTCTACCTTAGGCCGGGCGCATATCTCTTAGATTCCCCAACAGAATCTTCATGGTATAAGCTAGATAGATGGCGGCATTCATGGGAATCCGGAAAGTCTAACCTTGTCTCGGGTATTCCGAGTAGGATTCCGGGATTCCGGAAAGTCTAACCTTGTCTGTGGTATTCCGAGTAGGATTCTGGGATTGAATGACTGTGACGAGCTTTAAACTCCTGAAGGCTGGGCATTAGTGACAGACGCAAAAGAATCAAGGGATTCTATTCAAACCTGATTGAGAACCGACAGATGATTAGCCGTGCTGTGACAGAGCATAGGACCATTTTCACTGAGAGGATGGGATGTAGCCATTGACAACGGTGATGCCCTACATACAGCTTGCCATGGAAAGGAGTAAGAAGGATTGGATGAATGTAATAAGAAAGTAGAGATTCGAGAGGAGCGCAGCATCTACATATGCCTATCTGAAATTCCCACCATGGAATTATATGAGTAACTATTTACTATTTTATTTTCTGTTTATTATTTATTTTCGAACTTATCATAAACCATTTAATCTGCCTAACTGAGATTTACAAGGTGACCATAGCTTGCTTCATACCAACAATCTCTGTGGGATCGACCCTTACTCACGTAAGGTATTACTTGGATGACCCAGTACACTTGCTGGTTAAGTTGAACGGAGTTGTGATCACACGTGCCATTACCAAGGATTATTAAGATCCCAATTCATCATACCATGATCTCTTTGGGGTATTTTTGATAGAACCAATATTTAAATTTCATACAAGTGCAAAGAGACTAATTTTGAGGATCACATTTTCGTCCACCAAGTTTTTGGCACCGTTGCCAGGGATTGTTCGAGTTTGGACAACTAACGGTTCATCTTGTTGCTCAGATTAGGTAATTTTCTTTTCAAAAATCTTTTTCAAAATTTTTCTTTTCTTTTTCGTTTTTCCAAAATTTATTTTCGAAAAAATTAATAAAAATACAAAAAAAAATTAATAAAATCATAAAAATCAAAAATATTTTGTGTTTCTTGTTTGAGTCTTGAGTCAATTTTTAAGTTTGGTGTCAATTGCATGCTTTAAAAATTTTTTTCTTGTATTTTTCGAAAATTCCATGCATTCATAGTGTTCTTCATGATCTTCAAGTTGTTCTTGGTAAGTCTTCTTGTTTGATCTTGATGTTTTCTTGTTTTGTGTTGTTTGTTGTTTTTCATATGCATTTTTCGTTTGTTAGAGTCCATGCATTAAAGATTTCTAAGTTTGGTGTCTTGCATGTTTTCTTTGCATCAAAAATTTTTCAAAAATATGTTCTTGATGTTCATCATGATCTTCAAGGTGTTCTTGGTGTTCATCTTGACATTCATAGTGTTCTTGCATGCATCATGTGTTTTGATCCAAAATTTTTATGTTTTAGGTCATAATTTTGTTTTTCTCTCTCATAATTAAAAAAAATTCAAAAATCAAAAAAATATCTTTTCCTTATTTTTTTCATAATTTTTGAAAATTTGAGTTGACTTAGTAAAAAATTTTCAAAATTAGTTGTTTCTTACAAGTCAAGTCAGATTTTCAAAATTTAAAAATCTTATCTTTTCAAAAATCATATCTTTTCCAATTTTTCCTCTTTTTCGAAAATTTCAAAAATCTTTTTCAAAATATTTTCAAAATCTTTTTCTTATCTTTATATCAAATTTTCGAAAATTAGCTAACAATTAATGTGATTGATTCAAAAATTTAAAGTTTGTTACTTTCTTGTTAAGAAATGTTCAATCTTTAAATTATAGAATCATATCTTGTAGTTACTTGTTAGTTAAGTAATTAATTTTAATTTTAAAAATTAAATCTTTTACAAACATATCTTTTTATCATATCTTCTTATCTTATCTTTTTATCATATCTTTTTCAAAATTTGATTTCAAAATATCTTATCTAACTTCTTATCTTCTAATCTTTTCAAATTTGATTTTAATATCTTTTTAAACTAACTCTTTGACTTTTTGTTTGTTTCTTATCTTGTTCAAAACCACCTAACTACTTCTCCCTCTTCAATTTTCGAAAATACCTCTCTATTTTTCAAAAATTCTTTTTAATTGTTTTAAAGTTTAATTTTAATCATATCTTATCTTTAATTTTCGAAAATACTAACCTCTTTTTCAAAATTATTTTCGAAATTCTCCCTCTCTTTTCTTATTCTATTTAATTATTTATTTACTACCACTTCTCTTCACCTCTCTTCATCTAAATATCCGAACCCACTCTTCTTCACTCTTCTCCCCTTTCTTTTTCTACTAACATAAAGGAATCTCTATACTGTGACATAGAGGATTCCTCTTTCTTTTCTTATTTTCTTCTCTTTCATATGAGCAGGAACAAGGACAAAAGCACTCTTGTTGAAGCTGATCCTGAACCTGAAAGGACTTTGAAGAGGAAACTAAGAGAAGCTAAATTACAACAATCCAGAAGTAACCTTTCAGAAATTTTCGAACAAGAGAAGGAGATGGCAGCCAAACCCAATAATGATTATGCAAGAAGGATGCTTGGTGACTTTACCAAACCCACGTCCAAATTTGATGGAAGAAACATCTTTATTCCTGCCATTGGAGCAAACAATTTTGAGCTGAAACCTCAGCTAGTTGCCTTAACGCAACAAAACTGCAAGTTCTATGGACTTCCATCTGAAGATCCTTATCAGTTTTTAACTGAGTTCTTGCAAATCTGTGAGACTGTTAAGACGAATGGAGTAGATCCTGATGTCTACAGGCTCATGCTTTTCCCTTTTGCTGTAAGAGACAGAGCTAGAATATAGTTGGATTCACAACATAAGGATAGCCTGGACTCCTGGGAGAAGCTGGTCACGGGCTTCTTGGATAAATTCTTTCCTCCTCAAAAGCTGAGTAAGCTTAGAGTGGATGTTCAGACCTTCAAACAAAAAGATGGTGAATCCCTCTATGAAGCTTGGAAAAGATACAAGCAGTTGACCAAAAGGTGTCCATCTGACATGTTTTCAGAATGGACCATATTAGATATATTCTATTATGGTCTATCTGAGTTTTCGAAAATGTCATTGGACCATTCTGCAGGTGGATCCATCCACCTAAAGAAAACACCTGCAGAAGCTCAAGAACTCATTGACATGGTTGCAAATAACCAGTTCATGTACACTTCTGAGAGGAATTCCGTGAATAATGGGACGCCTCAGAGGAAGGAAGTTCTTGAAATTGATGCTCTGAATACCATATTGGCTCAGAACAAAGTGTTGACTCAGCAAGTCAACATGATCTCTCAAAGTCTGAATGGATGGCAAAATGCATCCAACAGTACTAAAGAGGCAGCTTCTGAAGAAGCTTATGATCCTGAGAACCCTGCAATAGCAGAGGTAAATTACATGGGTGAACCTTATGGAAACACCTATAACTTATCATGGAGAAATCACCCAAATTTCTCATGGAAGGATCAACAAAAGCCTCAACAAGGCTTTAATAATGGTGGAAGAAATAGGCTGAGCAATAGCAAAATTTTTCCATCATCTTCTCAGCAACAAACAGAGAATTCTGAACAAAACACTTCTAATTTAGCCAATCTAGTTTCTGATCTGTCAAAAGCCACTTTCAGTTTCATGAGTGAAACAAGATCCTCCATCAGAAATCTGGAGGCACAAGTGGCCAGCTGAGTAAGAAAATCATTGAAGCTCCTCCCAGTATTCTCCCAAGCAATACAGAAGAGAATCCAAAAGGAGAGTGCAAGGCCATTGATGTAATCAATATGGCCGAATGCACAAGGGAGGAGAAGGACGAAAATCCTAGTGAGGAAGACCTCCTGGGACGTCTCTCAAGCAAGAAGGAGTTTCCTATTAAGGATCCAAAGGAATCCGAGGCTCATATAGAGACCATAGAGATTCCATTAAATCTCCTTCTGCCATTCATGAGCTCTGAAGACTATTCTTCCTCTGAAGAGGACGAAGATGTGACTGGAGAGCAAGTTGCTCAATATTTAGGAGCTATCATGAAGCTGAATGCCAAGTTGTTTGGTAATGAGACTTGGGAAAGTGACCTCCCTTGCTCATTAATGAACTAGATACCTGGATTCAGCAAATTTTACCTCAAAAGAGACAAGATCCTGGCAAGTTCTTAATACCTTGTACCATAGGCACCATGACCTTTGAAAAAGCTCTATGTGATCTGGGGTCAGGAATAAATCTTATGCCACTCTCTGTAATGGAGAAGCTGGGGATCATTGAGGTACAACCTACCTTGTTATCATTACAATTGGCAGACAAGTCATTAAGACAAGCTTATGGAATAGTAGAGGACGTGTTAGTAAAGGTTGAAGGCCTTTACATCCCTGCTGATTTCATAATCTTAGACACTAGGAAGGAAGAGGATGAATGCATCATCCTTGGAAGACCTTTCCTAGCTACAGCAGGAGCTGTGATAGATGTCAACAGAGGTGAATTAGTCCTTCAATTGAATGGGGACTACCTTGTGTTTAAGGCACATGGCCATCCCTCTGTGACAAAAGAGAGTGAGCACAAAGAGCTTCTCTCAGTTCAGAGTCAAGAAGAGCCCCCACAGTCAAACTCTAAGTTTGGTGTTGGGAAGCCACAACCAAACTCTAAGTTTAGTGTTAAGACCCCATATCCAAACTCTAAGTTTGGTGTTGGGACTATACAACATTGACCTGATCACCTGTGAGGCTCCATGAGAGCCCACTATCAAGCTAATGACATTAAAAGAGCGCTTGTTGGGAGGCAACCCAATTTTATTTATCTAATTTCTATTTTATTTTATTTTATTGATATTTTGTGTTTTATTAGGTACATGATCATGTGGAGTCACAAAAAAAATATAAAATTAAAAACAGAATCAAAAACAGCAGAAAAATTACACCCTGGAGGGAAGACAGACTGGCGTTCAACGCCAGTAAGGAGCATCTGGCTGGCGTTCAATGCCAGAACAGAGCATGAATCTAGCGCTGAACGCCAGAAACAAGCAACATTCTGGCGTTTGAACGCCAGGAATGTGCCTTGAGAAAAGCTGGCGCTGAACGCCAGTAACAAGCATGGAACTGGCGTTCAACGCCAGAAACATGCTACACATGGGCGTTGAACGCCTAGAACATGCTACACATAGGTGTTGAACGCCCAGAACGTGCATCACCTCGGCGTTTAAACGCCAGAATGGTATGCAAAGGCATTTTGCATGCCTATTTGGTGCAGGGATGTAATTCCTTGACACCTCAGGATCTGCGGACCCCACAGGATCACCTCAGGATCTGTGGACCCCACAGGATCATCTCAGGATCTGTGGACCCCACAGGATCCCCACCTAACATATTCCCACCTTACCTCCTAATCCTATGACACTCTTCCCCATGTCACACTTCCCAATAACTTCAATCTCTCTTCCGAATTACCCCCTTCACCACTCACATCCATCCACTCTTCCCCAAAAACCCCACCTACCTTTAAAATTCAAAAACACTTTCCCACCCAAACCCACCCTAAATGGCCGAACCTACCCTCTCCCATTTTCCTATATAAACCCCTTCATTCCACTTCATTTTCACACAACACAACCCCCTCTTCCATACCTTGGCCAAAACACCATCTTTCCCTCTCCACCACATTTTGTCCTTCTTCTTCTTCTCTTCTTTCTTCTCTTGCTCGAGGGTGAGCAATATTTTAAGTTTGGTGTGGTAAAAGCATAGATTTTTGTTTTTCCATTACCATCAATGGCACCTAAGGCCGGAGAATCCTTTAGAAAAGGAAAAGGGAAGACAAAATCTTCCACCTCCGAGTCACGGGAGATGGAAAGATTCATCTCCAAAAGCCATCAAGACCACTTCTATGATGTTGTGGCAAAGAAGAAGGTGATCCCTGAGGTCTCTTTCAAGCTCAAGAAAAATGAGTATCCGGAGATCCGACATGAGATCCGAAGGAGAGGTTGGGAAGTCCTAACAAACCCCATACAACAAGTCGGAATCTTAATGGTTCAAGAGTTCTATGCCAATGCATGGATCACTAGGAACCATGATCAAAGTATGAACCCAAGTCCAAAGAATTATCTCACAATGGTTCGGGGGAAATACTTAGATTTTAGTCCGGAGAATGTGAGGTTGACGTTCCACTTGCCCATGATGCAAGGAGATGTACGCCCCTACACTAGAAGGGTCAACTTTAATCAAAGGTTGGACCAAGTCCTAATGGACATATGTGTGGAAGGAGCTCAATGGAAAAGAGACTCCAAAGGCAAGCCAGTTCAACTAAGAAGACTGGACCTCAAGCCTGTGGCTAGAGGATGGTTGGAGTTCATTCAACGCTCCATCATTCCCACTAGCAACCGATCTGAAGTTACTGTGGATCGGGCCATCATGATTCATAGCATCATGATTGGAGAGGAAGTAGAAGTTCATGAAGTCATCTCCAATGAAATCTACAAAATAGCCGAAAAGCCCTCCACCATGGCAAGGCTAGCTTTTCCTCAACTTATTTGCCATCTATGTTACTCAGCTGGAGTTATCATAGAAGGAGACATCTCCGTTGAAGAGGATAAGCCCATCACCAAGAAGAGGATGGAGCAAGCAAGAGAGACCCTCCACGGATCTCAAGAGATGCATGAGGAAGCTCATCATCAAGAAATCCCTGAGATGCCTCAAGGGATGCACTTTCCTCCCAACAACTATTGGGAACAACTCAACACTTCCTTAGAAGATTTGAGCTACAATGTGGAACAATTAAGGGTGGAACATCATGAGCACTCCATCATTCTCCATGAAATAAGAGAACATCAAAGAGTAATGAGGGAGGAGCAACAAAGGCAAGGAAGGGACATAGAAGAGCTTAAGGACATTGTTGGTCCTTCAAGAAGGAGACGCCACTAAGGTGGATTCATTCCTTGTTCTTATTTCTTTCTGCTTTTCGGTTTTTATGTTGTGTTCATTTATGTTTTGTGTCTCTACTTCATGATCATTAGTGTTTAGTAACTATGTCTTAAAGTTATGAATAATTCCATTAATCTTTCACCTTTCTTAAATGAAAAATGTTTCTAATTCAAAAAGAACAAGAAGTACATGAATTTCAAATTTATCTTTGAATTTAGTTTAATTATATTGATGTGGTGACAATACTTTTTGTTTTCTGAATGAATGCTTGAACAGTGCATATTTTTGATCTTGTTGTTTATGAATGTTAAAACTGTTGGCTCTTGAAAGAATGATGAACAAAAAGAAATGTTATTGATGATCAGAAAAATCAATGAAATTGATTCTTGAAGCAAGAAAAAGCAGTGAAAAAGCAAAGGCTTGCGAAAAAAAAATAATAGAAAAAGAAAAAGCAAGCAGAAGAAGCCAATAGCCCTTAAAACCAAAAGGCAAGGGTAAAAAGGATCCAAGGCTTTGAGCATCAATGGATAGGAGGGCCTAAGGAAATAAAATCCAGGCCTAAGCGGCTAAATCAAGCTGTCCCTAACCATATGCTTGTGTCATGAAGGTCCAGGTGAAAAGCTTGAGACTGAGTGGTTAAAGTCGTGATCCAAAGCAAAAGAGTGTGCTTAAGAGCTCTGGACACCTCTAACTGGGGACTCTAGCAAAGCTGAGTCACAATCTGAAAAGGTTCACCCAGTCATGTGTCTGTGTCATTTATGTATCCGGTGGTAATACTGGAAAACAAAGTGCTTAGGGCCACGGCCAAGACTCATAAAAGTAGCTGTGTTCAAGAATCAACATACTTAACTAGGAGAATCAATAACACTATCCGAAATTCTAAGTTCCTAGAGAAGCCAATCATCCTAAACTTCAAAGGAAAAAGTGAGATGCCAAAACTGTTCAGAAGCAAAAAGCTACAAGTCCCGCTCCTCTAATCATAATTAATATTCATTGATATTTTGGAATTTATAGTATATTATCTTCTTTTTATCCTAATTGATTTTCAGTTGCTTGGGGACAAGCAACAATTTAAGTTTGCTGTTGTGATGAGCGGATAATTTATACACTTTTTGGCATTATTTTTAAGTAGTTTTTAGTAAGTTCAAGCTACTTTTAGGAATGTTTTCATTAGTTTTTATGTTAAATTCACATTTCTGGACTTTGCTATGAGTTTGTGTGTTTTTCGGTAATTTAAGGTAATTTCTGGCTGAAATTGAGGGACTTGAGCAAAACTCTGAAAAAAGGCTGACAAAAGGACTGCTGATGCTGTTGGAATCTGACCTCCCTGCACTCAAAATGGATTTTCTAGAGCTACAGAACTTTAAATGGCGCGCTCTCAACGGCTTTAGAAAGTAGACATCTAGAGTTTTTCAGCAATATATAATAGTCCATACTTTATTCGGGAATTGACGACGTAAAGTGGCGCTCAACGCCAAGTACATGCTGTTGTCTGGAGTCAAAGGCCAGAAACACATCACGACCCGGAGTTGAACGCCAGAAACACGCTATAACTCGGCGTTCAACTCCAAAGGAAACCTCAGCTCGTGGATAGATCAAGCTCAGCCCAAACACACACCAAGTGGGCCCCGGAAGTGAATTTATGCATCAATTACTTACCTCTGTAAACCCTAGTAGCTAGTTTAGTATAAATAAGACTTTTTACTAGTGTATTAGTCATCTTTTGACCACGTTACATCTTTCGTCTTAGTTTTGCTTTATTCTTCATCTTAGGGGGCCATTGATCACGTTTTGGGGGCTGGCCATTCGGCCATGCCTGAACCTTTCACTTATGTATTTTCAACAGTGGAGTTTTTACACACCATAGATTAAGGGTGTGGAGCTCTGCTGTACCTCAAGTTTCAATACAATTACTATTATTTTCTATTCAATTCTCTTTTATTCCTATTCTAAGATATTCGTTGCACTTTAACTTGATGAATGTGATGATCCGTGACACTCATCATCATTCTCACCTATGAACGCGCGTGACTGACAACCACTTCCGTTCTACCTTAGGCCGGGCGCATATGTCTTAGATTCCCCAACAGAATCTTCGTGGTATAAGCTAGATAGATGGCGGCATTCATGGGAATCCGGAAAGTCTAACCTTGTCTGGGGTATTCCGAGTAGGATTCTGGGAATCCGGAAAATCTAACCTTGTCTGTGGTATTCCGAGTAGGATTCTGGGATTGAATGACTGTGACGAGCTTTAAACTCCAGAAGGCTGGGCGTTAGTGACAGACGCAAAAGAATCAAGGGATTCTATTCCAACCTGATTGAGAACCGACAGATGATTAGCCGTGCTGTGACAGAGCATAGGACCATTTTCACTGAGAAGATGGGATGTAGCCATTGACAACGGTGATGCCTGGTGCACGAAATTGTGAATATGCTTGAATTGTTGTTCGAAATTAATTCCCCAGTAATGGCTCCAAAAACTTGGTGCACAATACCATGGCTTACATACATTCTTCACAACTTCGCACAACTAACCAGCAAGTGTACTGGGTCGTCCAAGTAATAAATCTTACGTGAGTAAGGGTCGATCCCACAGAGATTGTTGGTATGAAGCAAGCTATGGTTACCTTGTAAGTCTCAGTTAGGTAGATTAAAATTGTTTTATGGTTTCGGAAATTAATAAAGAAGAAAATAGATAAAATAATAAAAGGGATAGAACACTTATGCAGATTCATTGGTAGGAATTTTAGATAAGCATATGGAGGTACTGTATGGCTCAAGAACGCCTGCTCTCCTACTGCTTCAACTCAATCCTTCTTACTCCTTTCCATGGCAAGCTGTATGTAAGGCATCACCGTTGTCAGTGGCTACATCCCATCCTCTCAGTGAAAATGGTCCTCTGCGGCTGTCGCTCGCATGGCTAATCATCTGTCGGTTCTCAATCAGGTTGGAATAGAATCCATTGATTCTTTTGCGCTTGTCATCACGCCCAGCCTGCAGGAGTTTGAAGCTCGTCACAGTCATTCAATCCCAGAATCCTACTCGGAATACCTGGTGCACGAATTTGTAATCCGCACAACTAACCAGCAAGTACACTGGGTCGTCCAAGTAATACCTTACGTGAGTAAGGGTCGATCCCACGGAGATTATTGGTTTGAAGCAAGCTATATTTATTTTATTAATCTTAGTCAGGAGGCCAATAGGATTATAAGTGAAATTACTAGATTTGATTATAAAAATAAAAGAGAATAACAGCGTTACTTGTTGTGCAGTAATGAGAAATATGTTGGAGTTTTGGAGATGCTTTGTCCTTCGAACTTCAACTCTTCCTTAAAATCCTTCAACACACGAAAAGTCCCTTCCATGGCAAGCTCTATGTAGGGTGTCACCATTGTCAATGGCTACCTCCCATCCTCTCAGTGAAAACGTTCCTATGCTCTGTCACAGCACGGCTAATCATCTGTCGGTTCTCAATCGGGTTGGAATAGAATCCATTGATTCTTTTGCGTCTGTCACTAACGCCCAGCCTTCAGGAGTTTGAAGCTCGTCACAGTCATTCAATCCCAGAATCCTACTCGGAATGCCACAGACAAGGTTTAGACCTTCCGGATTCTCATAAATGCCGCCATCAATCCGGCTTATACCATGAAGATTCTGCGTAATGAATCTAAGAGATACTCATTCAGTCTAATGTAGAACGGAGGTGATTGTCAGGCACACGTTCCTGGTTGGGGAAGGTGATGAGTGTCACGGATCATCACCTTCTCCATAATTAAGCGCGAATGAACATCTTAGATAAGAACAAGCATGTTTGAATGGAAAATAATGGAATTGTATTAATTCATCGAGACGCTGCAGAGCTCCTCACCCCCAACAATGGAGTTTAGAGACTCATGCCGTCAAAAAGTATGTAGTTCAGATCTGAAAATGTCATGAGGTACAGAATAATTCTCTAAAAATTGTTTAAATAGTAAACTAGTAACCTAGGTTTACAGAATGTGAGTAAACTAAGATAATTGGTGCAGAAATCCACTTCTGGGGCCCACTTGGTGTGTGCTGGGGCTGAGACTAAAGCTATCCACGAGTAGAGGCTTTTCTTGGAGTTGAACTCCAAGTTATGACGTGTTTTGGGCGTTCAACTCCGGATCATGACGTTTTTCTAGCGTTTAACTCCAGACAGCAGCATGTACTTGGCGTTCAACGCCAAGTTACGTCGTCTATCTTCGCGCAAAGTATGAACGATTATATATTGCTGGAAAGCCCTGGATGTCTACTTTCCAACGCCGTTGAGAGCGCGCCAATTGGACTCCTGTAGCTCCAGAAAATCCATTTCGAGTGCAGGGAGGTCAGGATCCAACAGCATCAGCAGTCCTTTTTCAGCCTAAGTCAGATTTCTGCTCAGCTTCCTCAATTTCAGCCAGAAAATACCTGAAATCACAGAAAAGTACACACACTCATAGTAAAGTCCAGAAATATGATTTTTTCTTAAAAACTAATAGAATTCTATTAAAAACTAATTAAAACATACTAAAATCTACATGAAATTACCCCCAAAAAGCGTATAAAATATCCGCTCATCACAACACCAAACTTCAACTGTTGCTTGTCCTCAAGCAACTAGATAAATAAAATAGGTTTTAACAGAAATTAAGAAGTAATAATATTTTAGAGTTTTAAATGAAGCTCAGATTCTTATTAGATGAGCGGGGCTTGTAGCTTTTTGTTTCTGAACAGTTTTGGCATCTCCCTTCATCCCTTGAATTTCAGAATGATTGGCATCCATAGGAACTCAGAATTCAGATAGTATTATTGACTCTCCTAGTGTCGTATGTTGATTCTTGAACACAGTTATTTTATGAGTCTTGGCCGTGGCCCTAAGCACTTTGTTTTCCAGTATTACCGCCAGATATATAAATGCCACAGACACATGACTAGGTGAACCTTGTTCAGATTGTGACTTAGCTTTGCTAAAGTCCCTAGTCAGAGGTGTCCAGAGCTCTTAAGCACACTCTGTTTGCCTTGGATCACGACTTTAACCACTCAGTCTCAAGTTGTAACTTGGACCTGCATGCCACAAGCACATGGTTAGGGACAGCTTGGTTTAGCCGCTTAGGCCTGGATTTTATTTCCTTGGGCCCTCCTATCCATTGATGCTCAAAGCCTTGGATCCTTTTTACCCTTGCCTTTTGGTTTTAAGGGCTCGTGGCTTTTTCTATTGCTCCTTCTCTCTCTTTTTTTTTTTGAGACTGCTTTTTCTTGCTTCAAGAATCAATTTCATGATTTTTCAGATCATCAATAATATTTTTCGTGTTCCTCCTTCCTTCAGGAGCCAATATTCATCAAATTCAAAGTACAAGTTATGCACTGTTCAAGCATTCATTCAGAGAACAAAAAGTATTGCCACCACACATAATTAATTATAATTTTTATTATTAAGAACTCGAAAAATATAGATTACTTCTTTATTCTAAAAAAATTCTACTACTTTATTCATGCCTGATGATGATGAGAAAAATAAATTATAGCTTAATTGGAAATAAAATCAAAATAGACATACTAATTACTACTACTAAATATCTCCTAAGGTAAATTTCTATAATACTACTATCACTAAGTTAAAGCAGAAAAATTGGAACTCAGCAACCTGTTGTTTTGAGGAGTAGATGTCCCTCTAATCTGTGGGGTGCTTTTCAAGGATTAATTTTTGGCGCTTTAGCTCCCTTAGATCACGCCCTTGCTCTTCCTGTTCCTTAAGCAGTTTGCAAAGCATGCTACTTTGATTGTTCTGTTCTTCCTTTATTTGGTCCATAGCTTCTTGTAATCTGGAAATAGAAGCCTCAAGATGTTCCCAGTATTCGAATTGAGGTAGTTCTGGAAGGGCTTCCTGTGCTCTCCTCTTGGCAGAATCATCTTGTTGCTGTTGTCTGACCATTGATATTCCAGTGATTGGCCTCTCAACTGGAATATACTCTGTTATTCCCATCTTCACTCTGGCATCTTTGCAGAGCATAGAAATTAAGCTTGGATAGGCCAATTTGGCGTCCTTGGAATTCCTGTTTGCTATTTTATATAGCTCACATGAGATCAGTTGATGGACTTCTACCTCTTTTCCCAACATGATGCAGTGAATCATGACAGCTCTTTTGATGGTTACTTCAGAACGGTTGCTGGTGGGCAATATGGAACGCCCAATGAAATCCAGCCAGCCTCTGGCTACTGGTTTTAGATCTTCTCTTTTGAGTTGAATTGGGGTGCCAGTGGTGCTGGTAGTCCACCTGGCTTTAGGGATGCAGATGTCCTCTAGAATCTTGTCTAGACCTTTGTTTACCCTCATCATTCTCCTGTTAAAGGAGTTTGGATCATCTTTCAGTGGAGGAATCTTAAAAATTTCCCTGATCTTGTCAGGATGAGTATGAACAATCTTTCTTCTGACTAAGGTCCGATGGTCATAGAGAGCAGCTCCAATTATTCTCTGCCTGTCTGTCTGCCATAAATTGGCATAGAACTCCTGAACCATGTTTCTTCCCACTTTCGTTTCAGGATTGGTCAGAATTTCCCAATTCCTGATTCGAATTTGCTCTTGAATCTCTTGATATTCATCTTCTTTCAGATCAAATTTGACTTCCGGGATCACTGATCTGTGACTCATTATTTTGTAGTAATGATCTGAATGTTCTTTAGTTAAGAACTTCCCTTGATTCCAAAGGGGCTTTGGAGCACTCTCTTTCTTGCCCCTTGGGGTAGGTTGCTTTCCTCTAGGGGCCATGAATTTAATGAGTATGTTTTTGTGATCACGGATAACCACACCAAACTTAGAGCTTTGCTTGTCCTCAAGCAAAAGAGAAGAAAGAAAAGGGAGAGGAAGAGAGCAAGTGTGGCAAGGTGAAGAAAATGGGGCGCCGAACTCAATATATGGGGAGGGGGGTGGGAAATTTCGAAAATAAGAAAATGATAAGATAGAAGATATGATTTATAAAAGATAGATATGATAAGAAAAAGATATAGTTTAAAAAGAGAAAGATATGAATAATAATAATTAAAAAGATGGATTTGAATTTTAAATTTTGAAAAAGATATTTTTAAAGAGATAATTGAGTTTGGAAAACAAATTTTAAAAGAGTTTGATTGGATTGAAAAATAATTTGTCTTTATGGATTAAGATACATTTGATATTATTGAAAAGGGATTTTAGAAATTAGGATTTTTAGAATACTAATTTGGATTGAGGGATGATAATTTAAAATATGTTTATGCAAGAAATCATGAATTAGAACATAAAAAATTAGGAAATTTGTAAAGAGAAACGAAATTTACCTCCTCAATACGAATAAAATTAAATTTTGTGATTGGCTGGGTTGCCTCCCAGCAAGCGCTTCTTTAATGTCATTAGCTGGACTATTACTGAGTTTTAATCAAGTCTCAGTTTTGAGCATTCTTGCTCAAAATTGCCTTCAAGATAATGTTTGACTCTTTGTCCATTAACAATGAACTTTTTGTTAGAATCATTATCCTGAAGCTCTATGTGTCCATATGGTGATACGTTTGTGATTACATATGGACCTCTCCACTGGGATTTTGATTTCCCGGGGAATAATTTGAGCCTAGAATTAAATAGCAGGACTTTCTGTCCTGGCTCAAAGACTCTGGATGACAATTTCTTATCATGCCATCTTTTCGCTTTCTCTTTGTAAATCTTTGCATTTTCGAAAGCATGGAGTCTAAATTCCTCTAGCTCATTTAACTGGAGCAATCATTTTTCTCCGGCTAACTTGGCATCAAGGTTTAGGAATCTGGTTGCCCAATAGGCCTTGTATTCCAGTTCCACTGGCAAGTGACATGCCTTTCCATACACAAGCTGGTATGGAGAGGTCCCTATAGGGGTCTTGAATGCTGTTCTGTATGCCCACAGAGCATCATCCAAGCTTCTTGCCCAATCCCTTCTACAGTTAATTACAGTCCGTTCCAGGATTCTTTTGAGTTCTCTATTTGAGACTTCAGCTTGCCCATTAGTTTGTGGATGATATGGAGTAGCTACCCTGTGGCTAACTCTATAACGAACCAGAGCAGCATAAAGCTGTTTATTGCAGAAATGAGTGCCCCCATCACTAATTAACACTCTAGGGATACCAAATCTGCTGAAGATGTGTTTCTGGAGGAATTTTAACACTGTTTTAGTGTCATTGGTGGGTGTTGCAATAGCCTCCACCCATTTGGATACATAATCCACTGCCACCAGAATATAAGTGTTTGAGTATGATGGTGGGAAGGGTCCCATGAAGTCAATGCCCCATACATCAAACAACTCAATCTCCAAGATCCCTTGCTGAGGCATGGCGTAACTGTGAGGTAGATTGCCAGATCTTTGGCAACTGTCACAATTAAGTACATACACTCGGGAGTCTTTATAGAGAGTAGGCCAGTAGAAGCCACTTTGGAGGACTCTTGTGGCTGTTCGCTCACTTCCAAAATGTCCTCCATACTGTGATCCATGGCAGTGCCATAGGATCTTCTGTGCTTCTTCCTTAGGCACACATCTACGGATTACTCTGTCTGCACATCTCTTAAAGAGATATGGCTCATCCCAAAGATAATACTTTGCATCTGTGATCAGCTTCTTTATTTGCTGTCTACTGTACTCTTTGGGTATAAATCTTACTGCCTTGTAGTTTGCAATGTCTGCAAACCATGGCACTTCCTGGATGGCAAAGAATTGCTCATCCGGAAAGGTTTCAGAGATCTCAGTGAGAGGGAGGGACGCCCCTTTCACTGGTTCTATTCGGGACAGGTGATCTGCTACTTGATTCTCTGTTCCTTTTCTGTCTCTTATTTCTATATCAAACTCCTGCAGAAGCAGCACCCATCTTATAAGTCTGGGTTTTGATTCCTGCTTTGTGAGTAGATATTTAAGAGCAGCATGATCTGTATACACAATCACTTTTGATCCTACTAAATAGGATCTGAATTTATCAATGGCGTAAACTACTGCAAGTAGTTCTTTTTCTGTGGTTGTGTAATTCTTTTTGTGCGTCATTTAAAACACGGCTAGCATAGTAAATGACATGCAGAAGCTTGTCATGCCTTTGTCCCAACACTGCACCAATGGCATGGTCACTGGCATCACACATTAATTCAAATGGTAATGTCCAGTCTGGTGCAGAGATGATTGGTGCTGAGACCAATTTAGCTTTCAGGGTCTCAAATGCCTGCAGACACTCTTTATCAAAGATAAATGGCGTGTCAGCAGCTAGCAGGTTGCTTAGAAGTTTGGCGATTTTTGAAAAATCCATTATAAACCTCCTATAGAATCCTGCATGCCCCAGGAAGCTTCTGATTGCCTTAACATTGGTGGGTGGTGGTAATTTTTCAATTACTTCAACTTTAGCTTGATCCACCTCTATTCCCTTGTTTGAAATTTTATGCCCAAGGACAATCCCTTCAGTCACCATAAAGTGGCATTTTTCCCAGTTTAAAACCAGGTTGGTCTCTTGGCATCTCTTTAGAACAAGTGCTAAATGGTTAAGGCAGGAGCTGAATGAGTCTCCAAACACTGAAAAGTCATCCATAAAGACTTCTAGAAATTTTTCCACCATATCAGAGAAAATTGAAAGCATGCACCTCTGAAAAGTTGCAGGTGCATTGCATAGCCCAAATGGCATCCTTCTGTATGCAAATACTCCAGATGGGCATGTGAATGCCGTTTTCTCCTGATCCTGGGGATCTACTGCAATTTGATTATAACCTGAATATCCATCCAGGAAGCAGTAGTATTCATGACCTGCTAGTCTTTCTAGCATCTGGTCTATGAATGGTAAAGGAAAATGATCCTTTCTGGTAGCTGTATTGAGCCTTCTGTAATCAATACACATGCGCCACCCAGTAACTGTTCTTATAGGAACCAGTTCATTTTTTTCATTGTGAACCACTGTCATGCCACCTTTCTTAGGGACGACTTGGACAGGGCTCACCCATGGGCTGTCAGAAATAGGATAAATAATCCCAGCCTCTAGTAATTTAGTGACCTCTTTCTGCACTACTTCCTTCATGGCTGGGTTCAGCCGCCTTTGTGGTTGAACCACTGGCTTGGCGTCACCCTCCAGTAAGATCTTGTGCATGCATCTAGCTGGGCTAATGCCCTTAAGATCACTGATGGACCACCCAAGAGCCGTCTTGTGTGTCCTTAGCACTTGAATTAGTGCTTCCTCTTCCTGTGGCTCTAAGGTAGAGCTTATGATTACAGGAAAGGTATCACCTTCTCCCAGAAATGCATATTTCAGGGATGGTGGTAATGGTTTGAGCTCGGGTTTAGGAGGTTTCTCCTCTTCTTGAGGGATTTTCAGAGGTTCTACTATTCTCTCTGATTCCTCCAGGTCAGGCTGAACATCTTTAAATATGTCCTCTAGCTCTGATTCAAGACTCTCAGCCATATTGACCTCTCTTACCAGAGAGTCAATAATATCAACACTCATGCAGTCATTTGGGGTGTCTGGATGTTGCATGGCTTTGACAACATTCAACTTGAACTCCTCCTCATTGACTCTCAAGGTTACTTCCCCTCTTTGGACGTCAATGAGGGTTCGGCCAGTTGCTAGGAAAGGTCTTCCTAGAATGAGAGTTGCACTCTTGTGCTCCTCCATTTCCAGCACCATAAAGTCAGTAGGAAAGGCAAATGGCCCAACCTTGACAATCATGTCCTCAATCACACCTGATGGGTATTTAATGGAGCCATCAGCAAGTTGAAGACATATCCTGGTTGGTTTGATTTCTTCAGTTAAACCAAGCTTTCTGATAGTAGATGCAGGTATTAGGTTGATACTTGCTCCAAGATCACATAAAGCTTGCTTGGTGCAAGTGCCCTCTAATGTGCATGGTATCATAAAGCTCCCAGGATCTTTAAGCTTCTCAGGTAAGCTTTTCAGAATGACTGCACTGTATTCTTCAGTGAGGTAAACTTTTTCAGTTTCCCTCCAATCCTTCTTATGACTTAAGATCTCTTTCATGAACTTAGCATAAGAGGGTATTTGCTCAAGTGCTTCTGCAAACGGAATCTTTATTTCAAGAGTCCTGAGATAGTCTGCAAAGCGGGCAAATTGCTTATCCTGTTCCGCTTGGCGGAGTTTTGAGGATAAGGCATTTTGGCTTTGTATTCCTCAACCTTAGTTACTGCAGGTTTATTACCTACAGAAGTGGGTTGGGAAGCCTTTTTAGAATGGTTGTTATCAACACTTGTATGTGACTGATTCCCCACTGGTATTTGAATGCCAGTGGTGGGAGCTGGAGTGGCGTTAGACGCCACTTCCTTGTTTGTTACTGGCGTTTGAACGCCAGAACCATGCTCCCTTTGGGCGTTCAACGCCGGATTCATGCTTGTTTCTGGCGTTGAACGCCAGGAATGAGCATGGTCTGGGCGTTCAGCGCCAGCTTTATTCCTTTCTGGGCTCTGATTGTCCTCAAAGGGATTTTGAGTATCCACCTGTTCATTTCTTGGTTTCCTGCTGCTTTGAAGTGAGGTATTTAATGTTTTCCCACTTCTTAGTTGAACTGCTTGGCATTCTTCTGTTATTTGTTTTGACAGTTGCTTTTCTATCTGCTTTAATTGTACTTCCATGTTCCTGTTAGCCATTCTTGTTTCCTGTAATATTTCCTTGAATTCGGCTAGCTGCTGAGTTAGAAAGTCTAATTGCTGATTGAATTCATTAGCCTGATCCACCGGACTGAGTTCAGCAGTTACTGTTTTAGCTTCTTCTTTCATGTAAGATTCACTGCTTAGGTACAGATGTTGATTTCTGGCAACTGTGTCAATAAGCTCTTGAGCCTCTTCAATTGTTTTTCTCATATGTATAGATCCACCAGCTGAGTGGTCTAGAGAAATCTGAGCTTTTTCTGTAAGCCCATAGTAGAAGATGTCTAATTGCACCCATTCTGAAAACATTTCAGAGGGGCATTTTCTTAGCATCTCTCTGTATCTCTCCCAGGCATCATAAAGAGGTTCATTATCTCCTTGTTTGAAGCCTTGGATGCTTAGCCTTAGCTGTGTCATCCGTTTTGGAGGGAAATAGTGATTCAAGAATTTTTCTGATAGCTGCTTCCATGTTTTTATGCTGTTCTTAGGCTGGTTATTTAACCACCTCTTAGCTTGATCTCTTACAGCAAATGGAAACAGTAATAATCTGTAGACATCCTGATCCACTTCCTTATCATGTACTGTGTCAGCAATTTGCAAGAATTATTCCAGAAACTCTGTAGGTTCTTCATGTGGAAGACCAGAATACTGAGAGTTTTGCTGCACCATGATAATGAGCTGAGGATTCAACTCAAAGCTACTAACTCCAATGGAGGGTATACAGATACTACTCCCATATAAAGCAGTAGTGGGGTTAGCATATGACCCCAGAGTCCTCTTGGACTGTTCATTCCTACTTAGTTCCATGTTGGAATAAAAGAGATGGTATATATGTTGATATTATTTATTTTATAAAAATTAATTTTTATAAAATAAAATAAAATAAAAACGAAATAAATAAAAGAAGGTGGAAATATTTTGAAATTGAAAATTGAATTTTTATATAAAATTTTCGAAAAAAAATAGTTCAAAATTAGTTAGAAAATAAAAATTTTTGAATTTTGAATTTTATGATAAAAGAGAAAAACTCACAAAAGACACAAGACTTAAAATTTTTTTAGATCTAATGCTCCTTATTTTCGAAAATTTTTGGAGGGAAAACACCAAGGAACACCAAACTTAAAAATTTTAAGATCAAGACACAAGAAAAACTCAAGAACACCTTGAAGATTCACAAGAACACCAAGAACAAAAGGAAGAACACCAAACTTAAAATTTTTAGAAAACTTTAATAAAATTTTCGAAAATTATGAAAGATTAACAAGAAAACACCAAACTTAAAGTTTGGCACAAGATTAAATCAAGAAAAATTATTTTTGAAAAAGGTTCCAAAGCGTATACCCAATTATCAAGAATATAAACCAATACTCTAGCCAATTGGGAATAAATGTAACACTTGTTCTAAATATTCCAATTAATGCTTTAAAAAGAACACAAGTGAAACGAGAAAAGACACAAAGCAAGAAAAACTCAAGATCAAACAAGAAAAATAAACAAGAACAACTTGAAGATCAATGAAGAACAAAGAACACAAGTCGAAAATTTTAAAGAAAAATATGAGATGCAATTGACACCAAACTTAGAACAAGACACTAAACTCACGAAAATTAGCAATTAATTAAAAGAAAAATAATAAATTTGAAAAGAAATTTTTGAAAAGAAAACTATCCTATCAAGATTTAATGACTCTATAACAATAAAAATAAAAAAATAAATTTCCTAATCTAAGAAATAAAATAAACTTTTAGTTGTTCAAACTCGAATAGTCCCCGGCAACGGCGCCAAAAACTTGGTGCACGAATTTGTAATCCGCACAACTAACAGCAAGTGCATGGGTCGTCAAGTAATACCTTACGTGAGTAAGGGCGATCCCACGGAGATTATTGGTTTGAAGCAAGCTATATTTATTTTATTAATCTAATCAGGAGGCCAATAGGATTATAAGTGAAATTACTAGATTGATTATAAAAATAAAAGAGAATAACAGCTTACTTGTGTGTAGTAATGAGAAATATGTTGGAGTTTTGGAGATGCTTTGTCCTTCGAACTTCAACTCTTCCTTAAAATCCTTCAACACACGAAAAGTCCCTTCCATGGCAAGCTCTATGTAGGGTGTCACCGTTGTCAATGGCTACCTCCCATCCTCTCAGTGAAAACGTTCCTATGCTCTGTCATAGCACGGCTAATCATCTGTCGGTTCTCAATCGGGTTGGAATAGAATCCATTGATTCTTTTGCGTCTGTCACTAACGCCCAGCCTTCAGGAGTTTGAAGCTCGTCACAGTCATTCAATCCCAGAATCCTACTCGGATTGCCACAGACAAGGTTTAGACCTTCCGGATTCTCATAAATGCCGCCATCAATCCGGCTTATACCACGAAGATTCTGCGTAATGAATCTAAGAGATACTCATTCAGTCTAATGTAGAACGGAGGTGATTGTCAGGCACACGTTCCTGGTTGGGGAAGGTGATGAGTGTCACGGATCATCACCTTCTCCATAATTAAGCGCGAATGAACATCTTAGATAAGAACAAGCGTGTTTGAATGGAAAATAATGGAATTGTATTAATTCATCGAGACGCTGCAGAGCTCCTCACCCCCAACAATGGAGTTTAGAGACTCATGCCGTCAAAAAGTATGTAGTTCAGATCTGAAAATGTCATGAGGTACAGAATAATTCTCTAAAAGTTGTTTAAATAGTAAACTAGTGGTGCACGAAATTGCAATAACACTTTTGCAACTCCGCACAACTAACCAGCAAGTGCACTGGGTCGTCCAAGTAATACCTTGCGTGAGCAAGGGTCGATCCCACGGAGATTGTCGGCTTGAAGCAAGCTATGGTTATCTTGTAAATCTTAGTCAGGAGATCAGAATTTATCAGGATTGATTGTGAAAAGCAAAAGAACATGAAATGATTACTTGTATTGCAGTAATGGAGAATAGGTTGAGGTTTTGGAGATGCTCCGTCTTCTGAATCTCTGCTTTCCCACTGTCTTCTTCATCAAACACGCAAGTCTCCTTCCATGGCAAGCTCGTGTAGGGTCTCACCGTTGTCAATGGCTTATCCCATCCGCGCAGTGAAGCTAATGCACGCACTCTGTCACAGTACTGCCAATCACCGGTTTGGTTCCCTCCCCTACCGGAATAGAATCCCTCTTTTGCGTCTGTCATGACGCCCAGTAGGTTACAGGTTTGAAGCACGTCACAGTCATTCAATCATTGAATCCTACTCAGAATACCACAGACAAGGTTTAGACCTTCCGGATCTCTTGAATGCTGCCATCAGGTCCTGCCTATACCACGAAGATTCCGATTAAAGAACCCAAGAGATAACTACTCAATCTAAGATAGAACAGAGGTGGTTGTCAGGCACATGTTCATAGTTGAGAATGATGATGATTGTCACGGATCATCACATTCATCCGGATAAGAACAAGTGTTATCTTAGAATGGAAGCAAGCATGATGAATAAGAAACAGTAGTAATTGCATTAATCCATCAAGACACAGCAGAGCTCCTCACCCCCAACCATGGGGTTTAGAGACTCATACTGTGGAAAGAAACGTGTACAAAATGTTATGAGGTCATAAGGTTCTGATACAATGTCAAAGATCCTATAAATAGTAAACTAGTATCCTAAGGTTTACAGAAATGAGTAAATGACAGAAAAATCCACTTCCGGGCCCACTTGGTGTGTGCTTGGGCTGAGCATTGAAGCTTTTATGTGTAGAGACGTTTTCTGGAGTTAAACGCCAGCTTTCATGCCAGTTTGGGCGTTTAACTCCAAGTTTTATGCCAGTTCCGGCGTTTAACGCTGGAATTTCTGTAGGTGACTTTGAGCGCCGGTTTGGGCCATCAAATCTTGGGCAAAGTATGGACTATTATATATTGCTGGAAAGCCCAGGATGTCTACTTTCCAATGCCGTTGAGAGCGCGCCAATTGGGCTTCTGTAGCTCCAGAAAATCCATTCGAGTGCAGGGAGGTCAGAATCCAACAGCATCTGTAGTCCTTTTCAGTCTTGGATCAGATTTTTGCTCAGAACCTTCAATTTCAGTCAGAAAATACCTGAAATCACAGAAAAACACACAAACTCATAGTAAAGTCCAGAAAAGTGAATTTTAACTAAAAAAACTAATAAAAAATATACTAAAAACTAACTAAAAGATACTAAAACATACTAAAAACACTGCCAAAAGCGTATAAATTATCCGCTCATCACAAACCCAAACTTAAATTGTTGCTTGTCCTCAGCAACTGAAAATCAAATTAGATAAAAAGAAGAGAATACTATAGACTCCAAATTATCAATGAAACTTAGCTCCAAATCAGATGAGCGGGACTAGTAGCTTTTGCCTCCGAACAGTTTGGCATCTACTTTATCCTTTGAAATTCAGAATGATTGGCTTCTTTAGGAACTCAGAATCCAGATAGTGTTATTGATTCTCCTAGTTAAGTATGATGATTCTTGAACACAGCTACTTATTGAGTCTTGGCCGTGGCCCAAAGCACTCTGTCTTCCAGTATTACCACCGGATACATACATGCCACAGACACATAATTGGGTGAACCTTTTCAGATTGTGACTCAGCTTTGCTAAAGTCCCCAATTAGAGGTGTCCAGGGTTTTAAGCACACTCTTTTTGCCTTGGATCACAACTTATTTCTTTCTTTTTCTTTCTTTTTCTTTCCCCCTTTTTTTTTTCGTTTTCTCCTTCTCTTTTTTTTTTGTATTCATGCTTTTTCTTGCTTCAAGAATCATTTTTATGATTTTTCAGATCCTCAGTAACATGTCTCCTTTTCATCATTCTTTCAAGAGCCAATAATTTAACATTCATGAACCACAAATTCAAAGACATATGCACTGTTTAAGCATACATTCAGAAACAAAAGTATTGCCACCACATCAAACTAATTAAGCTAGTTTTAAAGATGAATTCGAAATCCTGTACTTCTTGTTCTTTTGTGATTAAAACATTTTTCATTTAAGAAAGGTGATGGATTCATAGGACATTCATAACTTTAAGGCATAGACACTAAGACACTAATGATCATAAGACACAAACATGGACAAACATAAGCAAAGAAAAATTCAAAAAATAGAAGAATAAAGAACAAGGAGATTAAAGAACGGGTCCACCTTAGTGATGGCGGCTTGTTCTTCCTCTTGAAGGTCTTATGGAGTGCTTGAGCTCCTCAATGTCTCTTCCTTGTCTTTGTTGCTCCTCTCTCATGATTCTTTGATCTTCTCTAATTTCATGGAGGAGGATGGAATGTTCCTGGTGCTCCACCCTTAGTTGTCCCATGTTGGAACTCAATTCTCCTAGGGAGGTGTTGATTTGCTCCCAATAGTCTTGTGGAGGAAAGTGCATCCCTTGAGGTGAAAGCTTTTGCCTTCTCTTTCCTCTTTCTAGAGGTTTCTCCAGCCTTGGATGCCATAAATGGTTATGGAAAAACAAAAAGCAATGCTTTTACCACACCAAACTTAAAAGGTTTGCTCGTCCTCGAGCAAAAGAAGAAAGAAGAGAGTAGAAGAAGAAAGAAATGAGGAAGAAGGGAGTGGCTGTGTTCGGCCAAAGAGGGGAAGAAGTGGTGTTTTGGGTGTGTGAGAATGAAGGAGTGAAGATGATAGTGGGCTTTGATAGGTGGGGGGTTTTTGGGTTAGAGGTATTGAGGTGATTGGTGGATGGGTGAAGAAGATGAGAGAGTGGTGGGGTTGGTTGGGGATCCTGTGGGGTCTACAGATCCTGAGGTGTCAAGGAAAAGTCATCCCTGCACCAAATGGCACTCAAAATCACGTTTTGAGGCATTTCTGGCGTTAAACGCCGGGCTGGTGCCCATTCCTGGCGTTTAACGCCAGGTTCTTGCCCTTTTCTGGCGTTTAACGCCAGTCTGGTGCCCCTTTCTGGCGTTAAACGCCCAGAATGGTGCCAGACTGGGCGTTAAACGCCCAACTGCTAGCCTCACTGGCGTTTAAACGCCAGTGAGTTCTTCCTCCAAGGTGTGCTGTTTTTCTTCCTGTTTTTCATTCTGTTTTTGCTTTTTCAATGGATTTTGTGACTTCTTATGATCATCAACCTACAAAAGACATAAAATAACAAAAGAAAATAGTTAATTATAAAACATTGGGTTGCCTCCCAACAAGCGCTTCTTTAATGTCAGTAGCTTGACAGTGGGCCCTCATGGAGCCTCACGGAGGCTTAGAGCAATGTTGGAACCTCCCAACACCAAACTTAGAGTTTGAATGTGGGGGTTCAACACCAAATTTAGAAGTTGGTGGTGGCCTCCCAACACCAAAGTTAGAGTTTGACTGTGGGGGCTCTGTTTGACTCTGTTTTGAGAGAAGCTCTTCATGCTTCCTCTCCATGGTTACAGAAGGAGAACCTTTATAGTCTGCACTGTCTGCAAGCCACGAAACTTCCTGAATAGCAAACAATTGCTCATCTGGAAAGGTTTCAGAGATCTCAGTAGGAAAGAGGGATGCTCCTGCTACTGGTTCTATCCTTGACAGGTGATCAGCTACTTGATTCTCTGTCCCTTTTCTGTCTCTTATTTCTATATCAAACTCTTGAAGAAGCAACACCCATCTTATGAGCCTGGGTTTTGAATCCTGCTTTGTGAGTAGATATTTAAGAGCAGCATGGTCAGTGTACACAATCACCTTTGATCCTACTAAATAAGATCTGAACTTGTCAATGGCATAAACCACTGCAAGCAACTCTTTTTCTGTGGTTGTGTAGTTCTTCTGTGCCTCATTTAGAATACGGCTGCCATAATGAATGACGTGCAGAAGCTTACCATGCCTTTGTCCCAAAACTGCACCAATGGCATGGTCACTGGCATCACACATTAGTTCAAATGGTAATGTCCAGTCTGGTGCAGAGATGACTGGTGCTGTGACCAGCTTAGCTTTCAGGGTCTCAAACGCCTGCAGACACTCCTTATCAAAGATAAATGGTGTGTCAGCAGCTAGCAGATTACTCAGAGGTTTGGCAATTTTCGAAAAATCCTTTATGAACCTTCTGTAGAATCCTGCATGCCCCAGAAAGCTTCTGATTGCCTTAACATTGGTAGGTGGTGGTAATTTTTCAATTACTTCAACTTTAGCTTGATCCACCTCTATTCCCTTGTTTGAAATTTTATGCCCAAGGACAACTCCTTCAGTCACCATAAAGTGACATTTTTCCCAGTTTAAAACTAGGTTGGTCTCTTGGCATCTTTTCAGAACAAGTGCTAGATGGTTAAGGCAGGAGCTGAATGAGTCTCCAAATACTGAAAGTCATCCATGAAGACTTCCAGAAATTTCTCTACCATATCTGAGAAGATAGAGAGCATGCACCTCTGAAAGGTTGCAGGTGCATTGCACAGACCAAAGGCATCCTCCTGTAGGCAATACTCCAGAAGGACATGTAAATGCTGTTTTCTCTTGGTCCTGAGGATCTACTGCAATTTGGTTGTAACCTGAATAGCCATCCAAAAAGCAGTAGTATTCATGACCTGCTAGTCTTTCTAGCATTTGGTCTATGAATGGTAAAGGAAAATGATCCTTTCTGGTGACTGTATTGAGCCTTCTGTAGTCAATACACATACGCCACCCTGTAACTGTCCTTGTAGGAACCAGTTCATTCTTTTCATTATGAACCACTGTCATGCCTCCCTTCTTAGGGACAACGTGGACAGGGCTCACCCAGGGGCTATCAGAAATAGGATAAATAATCCCAGCCTCTAGTAACTTAGTGACCTCTTTCTGCACCACCTCCCTCATGGCTGGATTTAGCCGCCTTTGTGGTTGAACCACTGGCTTAGCATCATCCTCCAATAGGATCTTGTGCATGCATCTTGCTGGGCTAATGCCCTTAAGATCACTTATGGACCACCCAAGAGCTGTCTTGTGTGTCCTTAGCACTTGAATTAGTGCTTCCTCTTCCAGTGGATTTAAAGCAGAGCTTATGATCACTGGAAAAGTGCCACCTTCTCCCAGAAATGCATATTTCAGGGATGGTGGTAGTGGTTTGAGCTCTGGTTTAGGAGGCTTGTCTTCTTCCTGAGGAATTTTCAGAATTTCTTTTATTTCCTTTAGTTCCTCCCGATCAGGCTGAACATCTTTAAAGATGTCATCCAGCTCTGATTCAAGACTTTCAGTCATATTGACCTCCTCCACCAAAGAGTCAATAATATCAGTGCTCATGCAGTCATTGGGTGTGTCTGGATGCTGCATAGCTTTGACAACATTCAACTTGAACTCATCCTCATTGACTCTCAGGGTTATTTCCCCTTTGTGTACATCAATGAGAGTTCGTCCAGTTGCTAGGAAAGGTCTTCCTAGAATAAGAGTTGCACTCTTGTGCTCCTCCATTTCCAGCACTACAAAGTCAGTTGGAAAGGCAAATGGCCCAACCTTGACAATCATATCCTCTATTATGCCTGATGGATATTTAATGGAGCCATCAGCAAGTTGGAGGCATATCCGGGTTGGTTTGACTTCTCCAGTCAACCCAAGCTTTCTGATAGTGGATGCAGGTATTAGATTGATGCTTGCTCCAAGATCACATAGGGCTGTCTTGGTGCAAGCGCCTTCTAATGTGCATGGTATTATAAAGCTTCCAGGATCTTGAAGCTTTTCTGGTAAGCTTTTTAGTATGACTGCACTGCATTCTTCAGTGAGAAACACTTTTTCAGTTTCTCTCCAATCCTTCTTATGGCTTAAGATCTCTTTCATGAACTTAGCATAAGAAGGTATTTGCTCAAGTGCCTCTGCAAACGGAATCTTTATTTCAAGAGTCCTTAGATAGTCTGCAAAGCGGGCAAATTGCTTATCCTGTTCCGCTTTGCGGAGTTTCTGAGGATAAGGCATCTTGGCTAGATATTCCTCAACCTTAGATGCTGCAGGTTTATTCCTTATAGAAGTGGTTGAAGAAGCCTTGTTAGAGGGATGATTATCAGCACTTTCAGGTGTCTGATCCTTCTTGGGCGTTTGAACGCCAGGATTGGGTGGAAAATGGGCGTTAAACGCCAGCTTTTCCCCCTTTTCTGGCGTTTGAACGCCAGAATTGGGCAAGGAATGGGCGTTTAATGCCAGCTTTCCTTCCCTTTCTGGCGTTTGAACGCCAATATTCCTCTCTGGGCTCTTACTGTCCTCAGAGGGATTTTGAACAGTGGTTTGGTTGTCCTCTGTCAATTGTTCCTTGTTTGGCTTTCTGCTCTTTGGAGCAGAGGTATTCAGTGTCTTCCCACTCCTCAGTTGAACTGCTTGACATTCCTCTGTTATCTGTTTAGATATTTGCTGTTTTGCTTGATTCAACTGCAGTTCTATGCTCTTATTAGCAACCTTAGTACCATGGAGCATTTCTTTAAATTCTGCTAACTGTTCTGTCATCAGGAGCAACTGTTGATTAAGCTCATTCATCTGTTCCTGAGGATTAGGATCAGTGACTAATGCCATGACCTCCTCCTTTGGAACGAACTCATTGCTAGAGTACAGATACTGGTTTCTAGCAACAGTGTCTATAAGCTCTTGAGCTTCTTCAATTGTTTTCCTCATGTGTATAGATCCACCAGCTGAGTGGTCTAAAGACATCTGAGCTTTTTCTGTAAGCCCATAGTAGAAAATGTCTAACTGTACCCACTCTGAAAACATTTCAGAGGGACATTTTCTTAGCATACTCTATACCTCTCCAGGCATTATAAAGGGATTCATTATCCTCTTGTTTAAAGCCTTGGATGTCCAGCCTTAGCTGTGTCATCCTTTTTGGAGGGTAAAAATGATTCAGGAATTTGTCTGATAACTGTTTCCATGTCTTTATGCTTGCTGTAGGTTGGTTATTTAACCACCTTTTAGCTTGATCTTTTACAGCAAATGGAAACAGTAATAGTCTGTAGACATCCTGATCTACCTCTTTATCATGCACTGTGTCAGCAATTTGTAAGAACTGTGCCAGAAACTCAGTAGGTTCTTCCTGTGGAAGACCGGAATACTGGCAATTTTGCCGCACTATGATAATGAGTTGAGGGTTTAGCTCAAAGCTGCTTGCTTTGATGGGAGGTATACAGATGCTACTCCCATATGCAGCTGTAATGGGGTTAGCATAAGACCCCAGAGTCCTCTTGGACTGATTAATTCCACTTGAGTCCATAATGGACAAAAGGGAAATGATGATAATTGCAAAGAGATAAATTTTGTTTTGTTTTTTTTGAAATAGCCGAAAAATAAAAATAAAAACAAAAGGAAATTTAAAATAAAAATTCGAAAATCAAAAGGAAAACAAAATAAAATTTCGAAAATCAAAAAGAAAATAAGATCAAAGCAAATTGAGAACTGAATCAATTAAGTAATTAAAAAGATTTTGAAAACAGCAATTAAAAAGATATGATTGAAAAAGTTTTTATGAAAGAGATTTGATTTTTAAAAAGAGGAAAGAGAAAAACAACAAATGTCACCAAACTTAAAATTTTAGAAAATCAAACACTACTTTTTTTTCGAAAATTTTAAAGAGAAAAACACAAAGAGGACACCAAACTTAGAATTTTTATGAATCAAAAAGGGACTAAGACTATGCAAAAACGAAAATTTTAAAAGAAAAACAAAAGCATGCAATTGACACCAAACTTAGAATATAAAACTAGACTCAACTAAAAGACTCTAAACCAACAAAAAGAAAACAGTCCTAATCTAAGCAACAAGATAAGCCGTCAGTTGTCCAAACTCGAACAATCCCCGGCAACGGCGCCAAAAACTTGGTGCACGAAATTGCAATAACACTTTTGCAACTCCGCACAACTAACCAGCAAGTGCACTGGGTCGTCCAAGTAATACCTTGCGTGAGCAAGGGTCGATCCCACGGAGATTGTCGGCTTGAAGCAAGCTATGGTTATCTTGTAAATCTTAGTCAGGAGATCAGAATTTATCAGGATTGATTGTGAAAAGCAAAAGAACATGAAATGATTACTTGTATTGCAGTAATGGAGAATAGGTTGAGGTTTTGGAGATGCTCCGTCTTCTGAATCTCTGCTTTCCCACTGTCTTCTTCATCAAACACGCAAGTCTCCTTCCATGGCAAGCTCGTGTAGGGTCTCACCGTTGTCAATGGCTACCTCCCATCCGCGCAGTGAAAGCTAATGCACGCACTCTGTCACAGTACTGCCAATCACCGGTTTGGTTCCCTCCCCTACCGGAATAGAATCCCTCTTTTGCGTCTGTCACTGACGCCCAGTAGGTTACAGGTTTGAAGCACGTCACAGTCATTCAATCATTGAATCCTACTCAGAATACCACAGACAAGGTTTAGACCTTCCGGATTCTCTTGAATGCTGCCATCAGGTCCTGCCTATACCACGAAGATTCCGATTAAAGAACCCAAGAGATAACTACTCAATCTAAGATAGAACAGAGGTGGTTGTCAGGCACATGTTCATAGTTGAGAATGATGATGATTGTCACGGATCATCACATTCATCCGGATTAAGAACAAGTGTTATCTTAGAATGGAAGCAAGCATGATTGAATAAGAAACAGTAGTAATTGCATTAATCCATCAAGACACAGCAGAGCTCCTCACCCCCAACCATGGGGTTTAGAGACTCATACTGTGGAAAGAAACGTGTACAAAATGTTATGAGGTCATAAGGTTCTGATTACAATGTCAAAAGATCCTATAAATAGTAAACTAGTATCCTAAGGTTTACAGAAATGAGTAAATGACAGAAAAATCCACTTCCGGGCCCACTTGGTGTGTGCTTGGGCTGAGCATTGAAGCTTTTATGTGTAGAGACGTTTTCTGGAGTTAAACGCCAGCTTTCATGCCAGTTTGGGCGTTTAACTCCAAGTTTTATGCCAGTTCCGGCGTTTAACGCTGGAATTTCTGTAGGTGACTTTGAGCGCCGGTTTGGGCCATCAAATCTTGGGCAAAGTATGGACTATTATATATTGCTGGAAAGCCCAGGATGTCTACTTTCCAATGCCGTAGAGAGCGCGCCAATTGAGCTTCTGTAGCTCCAGAAAATCCACTTCGAGTGCAGGGAGGTCAGAATCCAACAGCATCTGTAGTCCTTTTCAGTCTCTGGATCAGATTTTTGCTCAGAACCTTCAATTTCAGTCAGAAAATACCTGAAATCACAGAAAAACACACAAACTCATAGTAAAGTCCAAAAAAGTGAATTTTAACTAAAAACTAATAAAAAATATACTAAAAACTAACTAAAAGATACTAAAAACATACTAAAAACACTGCCAAAAAGCGTATAAATTATCCGCTCATCAACTAGTAACCTAGGTTTACAGAATGTGAGTAAACTAAGATAATTGGTGCAGAAATCCACTTCTGGGGCCCACTTGGTGTGTGCTGGGGCTGAGACTAAAGCTATCCACGAGTAGAGGCTTTTCTTGGAGTTGAACTCCAAGTTATGACGTGTTTTGGGCGTTCAACTCCGGATTATGACGTTTTTCTGGCGTTTAACTCCAGACAGCAGCATATACTTGGCGTTCAACGCCAAGTTACGTCGTCTATCTTCGCGCAAAGTATGGACTATTATATATTGCTGGAAAGCCCTGGATGTCTACTTTCCAACGCCGTTGAGAGCGCGCCAATTGGACTCCTGTAGCTCCAGAAAATCCATTTCGAGTGCAGGGAGGTCAGGATCCAACAGCATTAGCAGTCCTTTTTCAGCCTAAGTCAGATTTCTGCTCAGCTTCCTCAATTTCAGCCAGAAAATACCTGAAATCACAGAAAAGTACACAAACTCATAGTAAAGTCCAGAAATATGATTTTTGCTTAAAAACTAATAGAATTCTATTAAAAACTAATTAAAACATACTAAAATCTACATGAAATTACCCCCAAAAAGCGTATAAAATATCCGCTCATCAATACCATAGACAAGGTTTAGACTTTCCGGATCCTCATGAATGCCACCATCTATCTAGCTTATACCACGAAGATTCTGTTGGGGAATCTAAGAGATACACATTCAAGCTCTGTTGCATGTAGAACGAGAGTGGTTGTCAATCACGTGCGTTCATAAGTGAGAAGGATAATGAGGGTTATCTAATCATCACATTCATCATGTTCTTGGGTGCGAATGAATATCTTGGAATAAGAATAAGAGAGAATTAAATAAAAGAAAATAGAACTGCATTAATACTTGAGGTACAGCATAGCTCCACACCCTTAATCTATGGTGTGCAGAAACTCCACCGTTGAAAATACATAAGTAAAAGGTTCAGGCATGGCCGAATGGCCAGCCCCCTAAAACGTGATCAATAGCCTCTTAGGATGAAGAATAAAACAAAACTGAGACCAAAGATCTCTAATACATTAGTAAATCATCTTATTTATAATAAACTAGCTCCTAGGGTTTACATGAGTAAGTAATTGATGCATAAATCCACTTCCGGGGCCCACTTGGTGTATGCTTGGGCTGAGCTTGATCAATCCACGAGCTGAGGCTTCTCTTGGAGTTGAACTCCGAGTTATGACGTGTTTTGGGCGTTCAACTCCGGATCATGACGTTTTTCTGGCGTTTAACTCCAGACAGCAGCATGAACTTGGCGTTCAACGCCAAGTTACGTCGTCAATTTCCGAATAAAGTATGGACTATTATATATTGCTGGAAAGCCCTGGATGTCTACTTTCCAACGCCGTTGAGATCGCGCCATTTGGAGTTCTGTAGCTCCAGAAAATCCATTTCGAGTGCAGGGAGGTCAGATTCCAACAGCATCAGCAGTCCTTTTGTCAGCCTTTTTCAGAGTTTTGCTCAAATCCCTCAATTTCAGTCAGAATTTACCTGAAATCACAGAAAAACACACAAACTCATAGTAAAGTCCAGAAATGTGAATTTAACATAAAAACTAAGGAAAACATCCCTAAAAGTAGCTTGAACTTACTAAAAACTACCTAAAAACAATGCCAAAAAGCGTATAAATTATCCGCTCATCACAACACCAAACTTAAATTGTTGCTTGTCCCCAAGCAACTGAAAATCAATTAGGATAAAAAGAAGAGAATATACTATAAATTTCAAAATATCAATGAATATTAATTCTAATTAGATGAGCGGGACTTGTAGCTTTTTGCTTCTGAACAGTTTTGGCATCTCAATTTTTCCTTTGAAGTTTAGAATGGTTGGCTTCTCTAGGAACTTAGAATTTCGGATAGTGTTATTGACTTTCCTAGTTAAGCATGTTGATTCTTGAACACAGCTACTTATGAGTCTTGGCCGTGGCCCTAAGCACTTTGTTTTCCAGTATTACCACCAGATACATAAATGCCACAGACACATAACTGGGTGAACCTTTTCAGATTGTGACTTAGCTTTGCTAAAGTCCCCAGTTAGTGGTGTCCAGAGCTCTTAAGCACACTCTTTTGCTTTGGATCACGACTTTAACCACTCAGTCTCAAGCTTTTCACTTGGACCTTCATGACACAAGCATATGGTTAGGGACAGCTTGATTTAGCCGCTTAAGCCTGGATTTTATTTCCTTGGGCCCTCCTATCCATTGATGCTCAAAGCCTTAGATCCTTTTTACCCTTGCTTTTTGGTTTTAAGGGCTATTGGCTTTTTCTATTGCTTCTTCTTTTTCTGTATACTCTTTTTTTTTTCACCATTCACTGCTTTTTCTTGCTTCAAGAATCAATTTCATGATTTTTCAGATCATCAATAACATTTCTCTTTGTTCATCATTCTTTCAAGAGCCAACAGTTTTAACATTCATAAACAACAAGATCAAAAGATATATGCACTGTTCAAGCATTCATTCAGAAAATAAAAAGTATTGTCACCACATCAATATAATTAAACTAAATTCAAGAGCTTTTTTCGAAATTTATGTACTTCTAGTGGCGTCTTCTTCTTGAAGGACCAATGATGTTCTTTAGCTCTTCTATGTCCCTTCCTTGCCTTTGTTGCTCCTCCCTCATTGCTCTTTGATCTTCTCTTATTTCTTGGAGAATGATGGAGTGCTCATGATGTTCCACCCTTAATTGTTCCACATTGTGGTTTAAATCTTCTAAGGAAGTGTTGAGTTGCTCCCAATAGTTGTTTGGAGGAAAGTGCATCCCTTGAGGTATTTCAGGGATTTCTTGATGATGAACTTCCTCATGTACCTCTTGAGGACCGTGAGGGGCTTCCCTTGCTTGCTCCATCCTTTTCTTGGTGATGGGCTTGTCTTCTTCAATGGAGACATCTCCTTCTATGATAACACCAGCTGAGTAACATAGATGGCAAATTAGGTGAGGAAAAGCTAGCCGTGCCATAAGTGAGGGCTTGTCGGCTATTTTGTAGATTTCATTGGAGATGACCTCATGAACTTCTACTTCCTCTCCAATCATGATGCTATGAATCATGATGGCCCGATCCACAGTAACTTCAGATCGGTTACTAGTAGGAATGATGGAGCGTTGAATGAACTCCAACCATCCTCTAGCTATAGGCTTGAGGTCCAGTCTTCTTAGTTGGACTGGCTTGCCTTTGGAGTCTCTTTTCCACTGAGCTCCTTCCACTCATATGTCCATAAGGACTTGGTCCAACCTTTGATCAAAGTTGACCCTTCTAGTGTAGGGGCGTTCATCACCTTGCATCATAGGCAAGTGGAATGCCAACCTTACATTTTCCAGACTGAAATCCAAGTATTTCCCCCTAACCATTGTGAGATAATTCTTTGGACTTGGGTTCATACCTTGGTCATGGTTCCTAGTGATCCATGCATTGGCATAGAACTCTTGAACCATTAAGATTCTGACTTGTTGCATGGGGTTGGTTAAGACTTCCCAACCTCTTCTTTGGACTTCATGTCGGATCTCCGGATACTCATTCTTCTTGAGCTTGAAAGGGACCTCAGGGATCACCTTCTTCTTTGCCACAACATCATAGAAGTGGTCTTGATGGCTCTTGGAGATGAATCTTTCCATATCCCATGACTCGGAGGTGGAAGCTTTTGTCTTCCCTTTTCCTTTTCTAGAGGATACTCCAGCCTTAGGTGCCATTGGTAATGGAAAAACAAAAAAAAGCTTATGCTTTTACCACACCAAACTTAAAATTTTGCTCGTCCCCGAGCAAAAAAAAGAAAAGAAGAGTAAAAGAAGAAGAAGAAAATATGGTAGAGAGGGAGAGAGGTAGGTTCGGCTATGTGGGAGAAGAAGGGGTTGTGTTGTGTGAAAATGAAGTAGAAGGAAGGGTATTTATAGGGAGAGGGGAGGGTGGGTGTTCGGCCAATTTGGGTGGGAATGGGTGGGAAATTGAATTTGAATTTTATGAAGGTAGGTGGGGTTTATGGGGAAGAGTGGGGTGATGTGAATGGTGAATGTGGGAATTGGGAAAAGGAATTGAGGTGATTGGTGATGGGTGTTGGGAAGTGTGACATGGGGAGTAGGAAAAAATGAGATTTAGGATTAGGAGAGTGTGATTAGGATTAAAAGGTAAGGTGGGAATAGGTTATGTGGGGATCCTGTGGGGTCCACAGATCCTGAGGTGTAAAGAAATACCATTCCTTCACCATATAGGCATGTAAAATGCCTTCATGCATCATTCTGGCGTTCAAACGCCCATTGGTGCATGTTCTGGGCGTTCAACGCCCATGTAATGCATGTTTCTGGCGTTGAACGCCAGTTTCATGCTTGTTACTGGCGTTCAGCGCCAGCTTTTCTCCTCTAGGCACATTCCTGGCATTCAACGCTAGGATGTTGCTTGTTTCTGGCATTCAGCGCCAGAATGGTGCTCTGTTCGGGCGTTGAACGCCGGCCAGATGCATCTTACTGGCGTTGAACGCTAGCCTATGCGTCCTCCAGGGTGAAAAATTTTTTCTTCTGTTTTTGACTCTGTTTTTAATTTTTTTGATTTTTTTTCGTGACTCCTCATGATCATGTACCTAATAAAACACAAAATAACAATAAAATAAAATAAAATAAAAATTAGATAAATAAAATTGGGTTGCCTCCTAACAAGCGCTTCTTTAATGTCAATAGCTTGACAGTGGCTCTCAGGGAGCCACAAGGTGATCAGGTCAATTTTAGTGTAGTCCCAACACCAAACTTAGAGTTTGGATATGGGATCTCAACACCAAACTTAGAGTTTGGTTGTGGCCTCCCAACACCAAACTTAGAGTTTGACTGTGGGAGGTCTTCTTGACCCTGAACTGAGAGAAGCTCTTCATGCTTACTCTCTTCTGTCACAGAGGGATGGCCTTGTGCCTTAAACACAAGGTATTCCCCATTCAATTGAAGGACTAATTCTCCTCTGTTGACATCTATCACAGCTCCTGCTGTGGCTAGGAAAGGTCTTCCAAGGATGATGCAATCATCCTCTTCCTTCCTAGTGTCTAAGATGATGAAATCAGCAGGGATGTAAAGGCCTTCAACATTTACTAGCACGTCCTCTACTATTCCATAGGCTTGTCTCAATGACTTGTCTGCCAGTTGTAATGAGAACAAGGCAGGTTGCACCTCAATGATCCCCAGCTTCTCCATTACAGAGAGTGGCATTAGATTTATCCCTGACCCCAGATCACACAGAGCTTTTTCAAAGATCATGGTGCCTATGGTACAGGGTATTAAGAATTTGCCAGGATCTTGTTTCTTTTGAGGTAGAATTTTCTGAATCCAAGTATCCAGTTCATTAATGAGCAAGGGAGGTTCACTTTCCCAAGTCTCATTACCAAACAACTTGGCATTCAGCTTCATGATAGCTCCTAAATATTGAGCAACTTGCTTTCCAGTTACATCTTCATCCTCTTCAGAGGATGAATAGTCTTCAGGGCTCATGAATGGCAGAAGGAGATTTAATGGAATCTCTATGGTCTCTGTATGAGCCTCAGATTCCTTTGGATCCTTAATAGGAAATTCCTTCTTGCTTGAGGGACGTCCCAGGAAGTCTTCCTCACTAGGATTTTCGTCCTCTTTCTCCCTTGTGCATTCGGCCATATTGATCACATCAATGGCCTTGCACTCTCCTTTTGGATTCTCTTCTGTATTACTTGGGAGAATACTGGGAGGAGTTTCAATGACTTTCTTACTCAGCTGGCCCACTTGTGCCTCCAGATTTCTAATGGAGGATCTTGTTTCATTCATGAAACTGAAAGTGGCCTTTGACAGATCAGAGACTACATTGGCTAAACTAGAAGTATTTTGTTCAGAATTCTCTGTCTGTTGCTGAGAAGATGATGGATATGGCTTGCTATTGCCCAGCCTGTTGCGTCCACCATTGTTAAAACCTTGTTGAGGTTTTTGTTGATCCTTCCATGAGAAATTTGGATGATTTCTCCATGATGAGTTATAGGTGTTTCCATAAGGTTCACCCATGTAATTAACCTCTGCCATGGCAGGGTTCTCAGGATCATAAGCTTCTTCAGAAGCTGCCTCCCTAGTACTGTTGGATGCATATTGCAATCCATTCAGATTTTGAGAGATCATGTTGACCTGTTGAGTCAACACTTTGTTCTGAGCCAATATGGCATTCAGAGTATCAATTTCAAGAACTCCTTTCTTTTGAGGTATCCCATTGTTCACGGAATTCCTCTCAGAAGTGTACATGAATTGGTTGTTTGCAACCATGTCAATGAGTTCTTGAGCCTCTTCAGGCGTTTTCTTCAGGTGAATAGATCCACCTGCAGAATGGTCCAATGACATTTTCGAAAATTCAGAGAGACCATAATAGAATATATCTAATATGGTCTATTCTGAGAACATGTCAGATGGACATCTTTTGGTCAGCTGCTTGTATCTTTCCCAAGCTTCATAGAGGGATTCACCATCTTTTTGTTTGAAGGTTTGAACATCCACTCTCAGCTTGCTCAGCTTTTGAAGAGGAAAGAACTTATCCAAGAAGGCAGTGACCAGCTTATCCCAAGAGTCCAAGCTATCCTTGGGTTGTGAATCCAACCATATTCTAGCTCTGTCTCTTACAGCAAAAGGGAAAAGCATGAGTCTGTAGACTTCAGGATCAACTCCATTCGTCTTTACAGTCTCACAGATCTGCAAGAACTCAGTTAAGAACTGATAGGGATCTTCAGATGGAAGTCCATAAAACTTGCAGTTTTGTTGCATTAATGCAACTAGCTGAGGTTTCAGCTCAAAATTATTGGCTCCAATGGCAGGAATGGAGATGCTTCTTCCATCAAACTTGGACGTTGGCTTTGTGAAGTCACCAAGCATTCTCCTTGCATTATTATTATTTTCGGCTGCCATCTCCTTCTCTTGTTCTAATGTTTTTGAAAGGTTACCTTTAGAATAATTTAATTTAGCTTCTCTTAATTTTCTCTTCAGAGTCCTTTCAGGTTCTGGATCAATTTCAACAAGAGTGCCTTTATCCTTGTTCCTGCTCATATGAAAGAGAAGAAAACAAGAAAAGAAAGAGGAATCCTCTATGTCACAGTATAGAGATTCCTTTATGTTAGTAGAAAAAGAAGGGAGTAGAAGAATGAAGAAGGTGATTCGGATTTTTGGATGAAGAGAGGTGAAGAGAAGTGTTAGTAATTAAATAATTAAATGGAAGAAGAAAGGAGGATGGAGATTTCGAAAATAATTTTTGAAAAGGGGTTAGTGATTTTCAAAAATTAGAGATAAAGTGTAATTAAAATTAAAACATGAAACAATTAGTTAATTAAAAAGAATTTTTGAAAAAGGGATGAGATATTTTCGAAAATTAGAGAGGGAAAAGTAGTTAGGTGGTTTTAAAAAAAGATAAGAAACAAACAAGAAGTTAGTTAGTTGATTGAAAAAGATTTGAAATCAAAATTGAAAAAGATAAGAAGATAGTAAGTTAGATAAGATATTATGAAATCAAATTTTGAAAAAGATAAAATTTTTGAAAAAAATCAAAATAAAAGATAAAAAGATTTAATTCAAAAATTTTGAAATTATTTACTTCACTAACAAGAAACTACAAGGTAAGATTCTAGAACTTAAAGATTGAACCTTTCTTGACAAGAAAGTAACAAACTTCAAATTTTTGAACCAATCACATTAATTATTAGTGAATTTTCGAAAATATGATGTAAAGATAAGGAAAAGATTTTGAAAATAATTTGAAAAATGTTATTGAAATTTTCGAAAATTTTAAAAAAATGAAAAAGATATGATTTTTGAAAAAGATTTTGAAAAGATAAGATTTTTAAAATTGAAAATTTGACTTAACTCATAAGAAACAACTAATTTTAAAAATTTTTTTGACTTGGTCAACTCAAATTTTCGAAAATTTGGAGAAAAATAAGGAAAATATATTTTTTTGAATTTTTTTAATGATGAGAGAAAAACATAAAAATGACCCAAAACATGAAAATTTTGGATCAAAACACAAGATGCATGCAAGAACACTATGAATGTCAAGATGAACACCAAGAACACTTTGAAGATCATGATGAACATCAAGAACATATTTTTGAAAAATTTTTTATGCAAAGAAAACATGCAAGACACCAAACTTAGAAATCTTTAATGCATGGATTCTAACAAACAAAAAATGCATATGAAAAACAACAAACAACACAAAACAAACAAACATCAAGATCAAACAAGAAGACTTGTCAAGAACAACTTGAAGATTATGAAGAACACCATGAATGCATGAATTTAAAAAAAAATGCAAGAAAAATTTTTAAAGCATGCAATTGACACCAAACTTAAAAATTGACTCAAGACTCAAACAAGAAACACAAAATATTTTTGGTTTTTTTTATGATTTTATGATTTTTTTGTATTTTTATTATTTTTTTCGAAAATTATAAAAAAAACGAAAATAAAAAAATATTTTTGAAAGATTTTAGAAAACTTTTTGAAAAGAAAATTACCTAATCTGAGCAACAAGATGAACCGTCAGTTGTCCATACTCGAACAATCCCCAGCAACGGCGCCAAAAACTTGGTGCACGAAATTGTGAATATGCTTGAATTGTTGTTCGAAATTAATTCCCCAGTAATGGCTCCAAAAACTTGGTGCACAATACCATGGCTTACATACATTCTTCACAACTTCGCACAACTAACCAGCAAGTGTACTGGGTCGTCCAAGTAATAAACCTTACGTGAGTAAGGGTCGATCCCACAGAGATTGTTGGTATGAAGCAAGCTATGGTTACCTTGTAAGTCTCAGTTAGGCAGATTAAAATTGTTTTATGGTTTCGGAAATTAATAAAGAAGAAAATAGATAAAATAATAAAAGGGATAGAACACTTATGCAGATTCATTGGTAGGAATTTCAGATAAGCATATGGAGGTACTGTATGGCTCAAGGACGCCTGCTCTCCTACTGCTTCAACTCAATCCTTCTTACTCCTTTCCATGGCAAGCTGTATGTAGGGCATCACCGTTGTCAGTGGCTACATCCCATCCTCTCAGTGAAAATGGTCCTCTGCGGCTGTCACTCGCATGGCTAATCATCTGTCGGTTCTCAATCAGGTTGGAATAGAATCCATTGATTCTTTTGCGCTTGTCATCACGCCCAGCCTTCAGGAGTTTGAAGCTCGTCACAGTCATTCAATCCCAGAATCCTACTCGGAATACCATAGACAAGGTTTAGACTTTTCGGATCCTCATGAATGCCGCCATCTATCTAGCTTATACCACGAAGATTCTGTTGGGGAATCTAAGAGATACACATTCAAGCTCTGTTGCATGTAGAACGAGAGTGGTTGTCAATCACGTGCGTTCATAAGTGAGAATGATAATGAGGGTTATCTAATCATCACATTCATCATGTTCTTGGGTGCGAATGAATATCTTGGAATAAGAATAAGAGAGAATTAAATAAAAGAAAATAGAACTGCATTAATACTTGAGGTACAGCAGAGCTCCACACCCTTAATCTATGGTCTGCAGAAACTCCACCGTTGAAAATACATAAGTAAAAGGTTCAGGCATGGCCGAATGGCCAGCCCCCCCCCCCTAAAATGTGATCAATAGCCTCTTAGGATGAAGAATAAAACAAAACTGAGACCAAAGATCTCTAATACATTAGTAAATCATCTTATTTATAATAAACTAGCTCCTAGGGCTTACATGAGTAAGTAATTGATGCATAAATCCACTTCCGGGGCCCACTTGGTGTATGCTTGGGCTGAGCTTGATCAATCCACGAGCTGAGGCTTCTCTTGGAGTTGAACTCCGAGTTATGACGTGTTTTGGGCGTTCAACTCCGGATCATGACGTTTTTCTGGCGTTTAACTCTAGACAGCAGCATGAACTTGGCGTTCAACGCCAAGTTACGTCGTCAATTTCCGAATAAAGTATGGATTATTATATATTTCTGGAAAGCCCTGGATGTCTACTTTCCAACGCCGTTGAGAGCGCGTGATTTGGAGTTCTGTAGCTCCAGAAAATCCATTTCGAGTGCAGGGAGGTCAGATTCCAACAGCATCAGCAGTCCTTTTGTCAGCCTTTTTCAGAGTTTTGCTCAAATCCCTCAATTTCAGTCAGAATTTACCTGAAATCACAGAAAAACACACAAACTCATAGTAAAGTCCAGAAATGTGAATTTAACATAAAAACTAAGGAAAACATCCCTAAAAGTAGCTTGAACTTACTAAAAACTACCTAAAAACAATGCCAAAAAGCGTATAAATTATCCGCTCATCAATGCCCTACATACAACTTGCCATGGAAAGGAGTAAGAAGGATTGGATGAATGTAATAAGAAAGTAGAGATTCGAGAGGAGCGCAGCATCTACATATGCCTATCTGAAATTCCCACCATGGAATTATATGAGTAACTATTTACTATTTTATTTTCTGTTTATTATTTATTTTCGAACTTATCATAAACCATTTAATCTGCCTAACTGAGATTTACAAGGTGACCATAGCTTGCTTCATACCAACAATCTCTGTGGTATCGACCCTTACTCACGTAAGGTATTACTTGGATGACCCAGTACACTTGCTGGTTAAGTTGAACGGAGTTGTGATCACACGTGCCATTACTAGGGATTATTAAGATCCTAATTCATCATACCATGATCTCTTTGGGGTATTTTTGATAGAACCAATATTTAAATTTCATACAAGTGCAAAGAGACTAATTTTGAGGATCACATTTTCATCCACCATGAACCAACTTAGCTAATCAATTACCACACCACAAATATTAGGACTTTACTTCATAATATGAACTCAACTCTTGTTTCTTTCATAACATTTCTTTTCATTCAGCTCAAAAGACAAGCATACAATTAAACAAGGTGAAAGTGCAACAGGGAACTTAGACTAGCACACATAGACTTAAGAAATGAAATCTTAAAGGCAGAATTGAGAATCCCTAAGCTACTATGGAAGCATGTTCTATTTCATACATGATTTTCTTTATTTAGACTTGAAAGAGAGAGAAAAAAAGAAAGAACTCCGCCACTTTTTGCTCACCGGGGGTGCTCATGTTCATCTCCTTGCTTGTCTCTTTCCCTTGGAGTTCCTTGTTGATTGCTCGAATCTCCACTTCCTTTGTGTTTTCCGATCAAATTTTTCCAGAAACCAGCATCCTCCATCTTCTTCTTCAATGTTTCCTTTTGATGTTTCACTTTCCCTTTCTCCTGCTCCTTTAGATCTTTGCAGATTGCATCATACCTTGGTATGGTTGAGTGCAAGTTATGCATATGCTCAGCCACATAAGTCAGCTTGGCTTGGGTGTTTACATCATATTCTTCCCTGTGTAATTGTCTTCCTTCATTAAGCACATTGAACTCATTGAATGCTTTCATATGAGCTATTTGACGCTGGTTGAGTTCTTGAAGGTGCTTATCTTGAAGCTCTTGCCTTTCTGACACTTGGTTGATGGTTTGGGCAAGCTGGGAGTAATGTTCCTGTTGTTGTTCCATTTGTTGTTTATTTAGCTCTGCCTGTTGATTCATCATTTGAGATTGGAAGTGCAACTGCTGTTCTTTCCCCTCCATATATCTCCTTGCTAGATCCTCAATAGCTCTGTGAATGTGACTCAATTTTATGTTGGCTGGATCATATTGCTCTCCTTGTTGATATTCTCTTTGTTGATGCTATTCTTAATGATGTTCTTCTTGTGATGTTCTTTTTCTTCTCTGAGGCCTTCTTTGTTGTTGAGCGGGTGCCACATAGGTTATGCACTGGAGTGTGATTGACCTTCCGGGGTTTAGCCATATTGGATTGCTATCTTTGAAAACTACCTTGGCCTTCACACATAGTCTAAATATGGTACTCGGGTAGCCAAGCCAAGCATCCGGATCATTTTTCTCAGCAGCCTCTTGGATTCCCTCAGCTATGATTTCATGTACGTTAATGTCTCCACCCCTCATTATGTAGTGTACCATAGTAGCTCGAGCAATGTTGACCTCGGAATTATTTGAGGCTAGGAAGATAGACCTTCTAATGAGCTCAAACCATCCCTTGGCTTCTGGGATGAGGTCCCCATTCCTAATGAACCGTGGCCTCCTATCGGAATACCTCACCCAATCTGATCCCACAACACATATGTCATTCACAATTTCTTCAATTTCATCATTATCAGGACCATTACTTATTCTTGATTGATAACTGGGCTCGTCAAAGGGTCTTGACCTCAATTGAAGAGTTTTCATGATGGCATTGGGGCAGAAGTCGACCTCAGTTCCTCTCACATAGCTTTTGAAGGTAGGGGCCCTAGTGGTGTCTTCTTTAGCTACATTAGCATAGAATTCCTTGATAAGATTTGCATTTACCCTTGTCATTGGGTTCGTGAGCTCGTGCCAGCTCCTCCGTTTAATCTTTTCTCTAATCTTCGGACACTCATCATCGTTGAACTAAAATGCAAGTTCTGGCAATATCTTCTTGTGTTCCACCCGTCCAAATTGAACTTCGTGGAATGCAGTTTTGAGCATCTTCTCATCGACAGGGATACTCTCTGCCTATTCCTTGCCCTTTCGCCTCTTGGAGCTTGAGGATGCCATGAGTGACCTTTTAACTAGCGAGTGTATAGGTATATATATGGGTGTAATGTCGGAGGGTGTAGCTAGAGGAGTGGGTCAAAGTGTTTTGTTTGGATGGAGGAAGGAATGTTGTGTGGGTTTCAAGAGTAAGAAATGGAATGAAAGGGGCATTTGAATATGGAAGGGTGTAGGGTGGAAGTTATTTAAATAGGAGAATGGTAGGCAATTGAAGGGTGTGAATTGATGGTAAGAACCAATAGTGGATGATGACAAGTCATCATATACCCATTTTTCAAGCTAATTTCACTTGTTTTATTAGCATTTATACACTTTCCTGCATCCTAAGTAAGTGATTTGGAATGAAAATGCATAACTTCTTTAAATCAAGCAACCACCATGAAATTAATGTTAAATCATAAGGTTTAAGCTAATTTTAATTGAATTTTAATTGATTTATAAGCCTTATGAATTTAGTGATACTTGGAGTGGTTGTTTTGGTTTATTGTAGGTGAAGAAAAGAATAAAAGAGAAAAGCGTGGCTTAAGAAAGCGTGACCAAAGGAGAAGAAAGTGTGGTCAAAGGAAGGAAAAGTGTGCCGCATGCAATGGGAGAGGCAAGCATTGCCCTCCACAAGGGCACACTGCCCTCTAGGAGGGCAACATAAGGGAACAAGGCAAAGAAGGCAACTCTGCCCTGCCCACTACAAGGGCAGAGCACAAATTTGTGCCTTGGAATCAAGAAGAAGAAAATGTTGCCCTTCCCTCCACAAGGGCAGTATCGGGCTCACCAAGGAAGAAAATCAAAGGAAAAATGCCTATGATGCTTGCCACAAGAGTTGAACACGGGACCATGAGGAA